>NC_067473.1:98134781-98734781 GCF_947179515.1 Apodemus sylvaticus | reverse complement strand
ATTACTTAATTTTCCTTATCACTTTATAATAGCAGCTTTAAAAACACTTGGTCTAAACCTTGTATGTTTTTTAATATTTTTATTTTCTATATTCTTTGTTTACATTCCAAAGGCAAAGGACACCGTCAAAAGGACAAAAGGTCAAACAACAGACTGGGAAAGGATCTTCACCAACCCTAAATCCAACAGAGGGCTAATATCTAATATATACAAAGAACTCAATAAAGTAGAACCCAGAGAACCAAATAACCCCATTAAAAAGTGGGGTACGGAGCTAAACAAAGAATTTTCACATGAAGAACTTCAGAGAGCTGAGAAACACCTTAAGAAATGTTCAACATCATTAATCATTAGGGAAATGCAAATCAAAACAACCCTGAGATTTTACCTCACACCAGTCAGAATGACTAAGATCAAAAACTCAGGAGACAGCAGGTGTTGGCGAGGATGTGGAGAAAGAGGAACACTCCTCCACTGCTGGTGGGATTGCAAGATGGTGCAACCACTTTGGAAATCAATTTGGCGGTTCCTCAGAAAGCTGGGCATGTCACTTCCTGAGGACCCTGTTATACCACTACTGGGCATATATCCAGAAGATTCTTCAGCTTGCTATAAGGACACATGCTCAACTATGTTCATAGTAGCCCTATTTGTAGCAGCCAGAAGCTGGAAAGAACCTAGGTGTCCTTCAACGGAGGAATGGATACAAAAAATGTGGTATATTTACACAATGGAGTACTATTCAGCCATTAGAAACAATGAATTCATGAAATTCTTAGACAAATGGATGGAGCTGGAGAACATCATACTAAGTGAGCTAACCCAGTCTCAAAAGATCAATCATGGTATGCACTCACTGATAAGTGAATATTAGCCTAGAAACTTGGAATACCCAAGACATAGTCCACAAATTAAATGTTGTCCAAAAAGAATGGAGGAGTGTCCCCTGGTTCTGGAAAGACTCAGTGCAAGAGTATAGGGGAATTCCAGAACAGGGAAGTGGGAAGGGGTGGATGGAAGAATAGGGGGACAGAAGAGTTCTTATGGGACCTTCGGGGAGTGGGGATCCAGAAAAGGGGAAATCATTTGCAATGTAAATAAAATAAAATAAAATAAAATAAAATAAAATAAAATAAGTAAAAAAAAAGAAAGAAAGAAAGAAAGAAAGAAGGAAAGAAAGAAAGAAAGAAAGAAAGAAAGAAAGAAAGAAAGAAAGAAAGAAAGAAAGAAAGAAAGAAAGAAAGAAAGTAGCAGCAGCAGAAACAGTGTATGCACCCATGACCTCCAACAGCATCCAATCAGCCACATGCATTTCAGGTAGGTTACAGCACTCAACAATCCTATCAAGTACATCACATGTTTGTCCCCATATGGTGAATGAGTAATATTTCTTATCTGGCTTGGGTCTCTTCTGCAGCAGGGCCTTACCATATGCATGATCATAAAGATTGCAGTTAAATGATCCATACACTCCATCATTCACATAATTCATGATGATTTGATCATTTGACTCATCGTCATCATTAGAGTTGGTCTGTTCATTCCACATGCTTTTTTGGGGGGAGCATTATTGACTTTAAGTGTTAAAGCTGATCATAGTATCTGCCTCACTCAGCTAGATTCTCACTTTAGAGTCTGATGGGAAACACTTGTCCAGAGCTGGGATGATCACACTGGTGATCTCTTCAAATTTTAGCTTTGTATCTTTAGATCCAGGAAAACCACCACCAATATCAAGCAGATACATGCTGAAATCAACTTCTGTTCCCATATCAAATATACAGGGGGCATCTGACACTTCATGCATGAGGATCTCAGGGTAAGTACAATGACTGCCCTCCAATGATTTCAACATTTAGCTTTTTTGCCCATTCCAAGAGAAGCTCCTGGTTTTGAGTGTGGCAACTAATTTGTCATTGAGGTGACAAAATGCTCTGGAATCATCAATGGCAATCTGCAAAACCAACTTTGCCTTTGGATATACTCTGCTGACTTTCATCAATTCAGTTTCACTGTTAAGGGTCATCATCTGGACTCTGATACTGATAGCATTCTTTATGGGAGACACTTGTTTACAAGTAATTGCATAGATAATCCTCTCTGGAGGCACCCCAATTCCCTGCACCAACTGTATTTCAGTCTTCCTTGAACAGTCAAATTCTGTCCCAATAGCAGTTAGGGTGTTCACTATGGCTCTGCTGTCATTACATTTCACTGCTTAAAAGGGAGTGACACAGGGCAGAGCTTTAGCCACCTCAGATACTTCTTTAAAATGTCCCAGAAGTTCACAACATAGAAAGGATCCTTACAGTCAGAGAAAGATACTTCATTGATATATATTTGGTCCAGAATGTCTTTAGCAGTATATAAAGCCTTCATCAAGGATATGTAATTCAAACTTTTCTTTAGTAAAGCTAGTCATGGTTCTTGATGTGCTTACAGAAAACCGGGAGATGGAATTAAATTATAGCCAACTCCTCACAAGGCCAACTTATACAAGAACTCTGAATACTGTCTCCTTTGAGTTTCAAAAGCACTCACAGCACAGGGGCACAGATGGCTGGATGCATGGAGATGCTGCTGGACCCAGAGGACCACCAGGATGTCAGTCTGTTGCAGATGCTGACCAGAGGTGACACAAAGTGAGTCCTGTTTCAGTAGCTGCAGGGACTGACCTCCACTTTTCTCTTACCTACGCAGTTCAATATTCCTCCTCCATCCTTCTCTTTCTTTCCCTCCTCTCCCCTTTCACTTCTTTCTTTCCTTTCTTTTTCCACTTTTCCTGTTTATTTTGTTGTTGTTATATAGGAATTATTGTTTCCTCAGGTTTGAATCAAAGGTAGTTGTTCTATTATTTCTGTAAAATTTATCTCTTAATTTACAATGGAAGCCTGTCATGAGAGCATCTACACACTTGTTGTTTCAGAGCTTTAAATTGGTCCTTGAGCTTCTATGTTGACTTCCTTTCCAGTGATTACTTCCTGTCTTTTATAGTACTTTTGGCTGTTGATTTGACCTGGATGCTGTCACACAGCTGTGTCCAGCCAATTTACTTCCTTATTTGAAGACTACTTTGCATAGGTTCTTAACAGACCAGACCATCTGCCCATGATTTATAAACCAGGCCTTTAAAGTGTGATCTGAAATGCCTCAGACCAGCATCGGCATCAAGATGGAGTCACAGACTCAGGTCTTCATATTCGTGTTGCTCTGGTTTTCTGGTGAGACATTTAAAAGTATTATATTGTCTTAAAAGTAATTCATTTGTAGAGAAATACCTATTTCCTATAGGAAGCAAGTGATAAAAAAGAAAATTACATTAGAAAAGACAGTTGGATTCTAAGATGTGTATTACAAAATTTTTGAGTATATAAGTGTATACTCATTATCTGTTTTTGATTGCAGGTGTTGATGGAGACATTGTTATGACCCAGACACAAAAATCCATATCCACATCAGTGGGAGACGGGGTGGCCATGAACTGCAAGGCCAGTCAGAATGTGGGTACAGTTGTGAATTGGTACCAGCAGAAACCAGGACAGTCTCCTAAACTGCTGATATATGGGGCATCCAACAGGTTAACTGGGGTCCCTGATCGCTTCACAGGCAGTGGATCTGGGACAGATTTCACTCTCACCATCAGCAGTGTGCAGGCTGAAGACCTGGCAGATTATTACTGTGCACAGGTTTACAGCTCTCCTCCCACAGTGCATCAGCCTCCTACACTAACCTCCTCTGAGATTCTAACTGGCTGCCTGCACCACACCACACATCCCCAGGCCTACACACTTCCTTTTTGCCCTGCAGATGCTATGCTTAACTGTTGCAGAGTTTGGTAGAAAATTAATGAACTGATCTTTTGTCTTGGAAGTCTCTTATGGCAAAAAGGATGTAAAGACAATTGTGTCTTTTTTTTTTTTAATTTCACATGTTTAGATTCTGTGTATTGAGCTTGGCAAATTTATTATCTTATATTCTGGAAAGAAAAGTTCCAATGTGAGTCTACATGAACTAAATCAAGAGCCTTTCTGGCTATATTCACATTGGAAGGTACAGAAGAGAACTTGGCTTTTGCTTAGCTCAGCTCTGATGGGTCTCTCCTACTTTCGGACTCCTGGCAATTTTGTTCAATTTGTCCTTTTGGTTAACTTTATTTATTCCCATATATAAAGTGTTTTATAATGCAAATATATAAAAAGTATTTTATGTATTTTGACAATCTTCATTCTCCTTTTTTCTTCTGTCACCACATGTCCCTCCAACTAATAATCTTCCATTCTCTGCCTTCTACCTATTTCTTTATGACATACATATGTGCCCACTCACATTCACACACACACACACACACACACACACACACACACACTCCCACACAGAGGGTTTTATGAATGTAGAAAAATGTAGATACAAAATCCATAGAAAACCTGTTGTTTGACTTTTTAAAAAACGTCTTATGCATGCTTCCTGTTCCTAGGCCACATCTCCTTCCTCTGTCTTTTCATTTATTTTCCTAATATGCAGATTGTGATAACTCATATAATACTACACTACACTAATGGTAAATATGATTTTGTATCATAGAAATCAAGTCTTTTTCTGTCTTATCATAATACTGTTTGATATTTGTTGAGGGAAATACTTTGTACTTCAATAAAATCAATATGTTAACTAATCTCAAATGTATTAATTAAAAGTAGTTGAAAGCATATATTTTACTTGTTATTTGTTTTTGAGAGAAGGTCTCATGGCCTGTTAAACTGGGAAGTGTATTTTGATCTCACAAAATTCCACCTACCTTGTTCTAATCACTGTTATAAATGGCATGGGCCATCACATCCAGCCTTGTGCACCATTTTGAAACACAGAGATAGAATAGGGTTACAAATAGTTGTTTGAGAATTCCAACTATCTTACATTAATTTGCATGTAAATAGGCTCTCCGTAGCTTGCTTCCAACACCCAAGTGTATAGTACCAGCACAGATGTGTCAGGTATATCTGAGGAAAATCACTGGCATGTATGTTGTTTGCTAAGTATTTTGTTTCTTTACTGTGACAAGGCACTGTGACAAAGAGAGGATACTTATTTCGTCTCAGTTTCAGTTCTTGTTAGTCTGGCTTCACTGCTGTGGGTTAATGGTTAGGTTGAGTATCATGGAGGAAGTAGATGGCAGGAGTGTGATATTCACCTCATCATAGATCATAGCAGAAAACCTGAGAGGGAGAAGGAGCCAAGGATAAGACATAATTTCTTTCTTTCTTTCTTTCTTTCTTTTTTTCTTTCTTTCTTTCTTTCTTTCTTTCTTTCTTTCTTTCTTTCTTTCTTTCTTTCTTTCTTTCTTTCTTTCTTTCTTCTTTCTTTCTTCTTTCTTTCTTTCTTTCTTTCTCTCCATCTCTTCCTTTCTCTTTCTCTCTCTCTCTCCTTCCTTCCTTCCTTCCTTCCTTCCTTCCTTCCTTCCTTCCTTCCTTCCTTCCTTTTATTTCCTTCCTGTATTTTTTTCTTTTATATGTTATATTCTGTTTTTGATGCTTGGATCCATGACTCCAGACTTCTTTCCTGGGTTTTCTACGTCCTTAGTTGTCTCCTTTAGTGATTTCATTATTGTTTCTACCTCCTTCTTTAGATCCTGGATGGCTTTGTTCAATTCCTTCTCCTGTTTTGCTATGATTTTCTTTAGTTCTTCAAGGGCTTCTCCCTATTTACTTGTGTTTTCCTGTATTTCTTTAAGGGAATTATTTATGTCCTTCTTGAAGACCTCCATCAGCATCCTGACCAGTGATTTTTTTCTATTTCCAGAATTATAAGTAAAAGACAGTAAATCCTCAATGACGAAAGTCAAAGGAGGATTCTGAGGGTAGAAAAGTAGGCAGAAGAGTGCAGCAGCGGCTGGTCCAGCTGAAGGGCCATCAGCAGTGGAACCAAGGCGACACAGGGACCAGTTAGGCCCTGCGCCCACGACCACTGACCTTCGCTGACCAGCCGGGCGGCAAGCAGCTGCAGTTGTGCGGCGCCTTTCCTGCACGGAAGCCACTTCAGAACTCGGCCTCCCACCTGTCAGGAGAGGTGCATCCATCTTGGTTCTGGACTACAGAGATCGGACAGACTGAGGTACACAAACATAATCCGAGGCCAACACCGCGGTGGTCTGAGCCCGACTGGCATTGGCCTGCACCCAGGCCCTGGGCTGGTCGGGGGGCCATCGGGGTGCCAACCCAGCCAGGAGGATTTTGCCCAGGCCTGCGCGCGCGCCGCCGCCATTTTGCCTGCAGGACAACAGAGAGCTCTGGCGGGCAGACCTGTAACAGGCATAGCCTGAGGCTAACAAAGCGGGGGTCTAGGCCTCAAAAGGCACAGGACTGACCCCAAGAACTGGGCAGCTTGGTGGGCCATCTGTGAGTCAACCCGCCCAGGAGATTGTTAGCACAGCAGACTCTCCCAGTACTTTCGGGGAGCGCGGACGCGCACACCGGCCATCCAGGTCACCTGACGGACCCAATTAACAGTCATAGCCCTAGGGGAACTTTGCTCGGACCTTGGCCTCCCAGGCTTTTGCCTGGACTCAGGGACTGGGCGGCCAGGCTAACCTTGTGTGCGACAGCCCGGGTGGCGGATCGGCTGCTCAGCGGAGTGATCGGAACACAGGGGAGGTCACAGCAGCATACAACATCGGCACTCCCTGGGGGTGCACACGGGCTCCATCTGGTCCACAGACACAATCTGGGGCAAGGCCTCAGGCAGAAGCCCTCAGCTCTACTCTCTCCGCTTCCAGATCCAGATCAGCCTGGGCGGCAGCACCACATCTCCAAGTCCTGCAAGTGGCTAGCTGGGCTTCTGGGCGGCCAGCTGGGAGAAGTCAGTGTGCTCCAGTGAATCCAGCGGGCCCCAGCGGGAGCTTTCGGGTGCCTGCTTTGGGATCTGAACAGCCTGGGCAGCAGCACCCTGTCTACAAGCATCGCAGGAGGTAAGCTGTGCACCAGAGGCCAACTGGGAAGGGGCAGCTTGCACGGGTGAGTCCAGCACTGACAAGAAAAACTAACACCAGTGAGAACTAGATGGCAAAAGGCAAACGCAGGAACGTCACTAACAGAAATCAAGGCAATATGGCAACATCTTAACCCAATTCTCCTCTACCAACATGTCCTGGATACCCCATCACACCAGTAAAACAAGATTTGGATTTAAAATCACTGGTCATGATCCTGGTACAGGAACACATGAAGGACATACTTAAAGAAATTCAGGAGACAATGGATCAAAAGTTAGAAGCCCTTGCAAGGGAAACACAAAAATCATTGAAAGAAATCCAGGAGAATACAAAAGCCAACAAGGAGGAAATGCAAAAAAACACTTAAAGAAATACAGGAGAACTTTGGTCAACAGGCTGAGGTCATGAAAGACGAAACACAAAAACCTCTTAAAGAAATAGAGGAGAACTTTGGTCAACAGGCTGAGCTCATGAAAGAGGAAACACAAAAATCTCTTAAAGAATTACAGGAAAACAAAAACATGCAAGTGAAGGAGCTAAGCAAAACCATCCAGGATCTAAAATCAGAAGTAGAAACAACTAAGAAAACTCAAAGGGAGACAACTTTGGAGATAGAAAGCCTTGGGAAGAAATCAGGGGACAGAGATGCAAATATCAACAACAGAATACAAGAGATAGAAGAAAGAATCTCAGATGGTGAAGATTCCATAGAAACCATGGACTCAACAGTTAAAGAAAATGCAAAATGCAAAAAGCTTGTAACCCAAAATATCCAGGAAATCCAGGACACAATGAGAAGACCAAACCTAAGGATTATAGGCATAGATGAGAGTGAAGATATACAACTTAAAGGGCCAGCAAATATCTTCAATAAAATTATGGAAGAAAACTTCCCTAACCTAAAGAGAGAGATGCCCATGAATATACAAGAAGCCTACAGAACTCCAAACAGACTGGACCAGAACAGAAATACTTCCCGTCACATAATAATCAAAACACCAAATGTTCTAAACAAAGAAAGAATACTAAAGGCAGTAAGAGAAAAAGGCCAAGTAACATATAAAGGAAGACCTATCAGAATCACAGCAGACTTTTCACCTGAGACTATGAAGGCTAGAAGGTCCTGGACAGATCTCATGCAGAATCTAAGAGAACACAAATGCCAACCAAAGCTACTATATCCAGCAAAACTCTCAATCACCATAGATGGAGAAACTAAGATATTCCATGACAAAACCAAGGTTACCCAATATCTATCCACAAACCCGGCCCTAAAAAGGATAATAGGAGGAGGACAATACCAATACAAGGAGGGAAACTTCACCCTGGAAAAAGCAAGATAGTAACCTTTCATCAAACCCAAAAGAAGTTAAGCATTCAAATTTAAAAAATAACGTCAAAAATGATAGGAAGTAACAATCACTATTCCTTAATATCTCTTAACATCAATGGACTTAATGCCCCAATAAAAAGACACAGACTAACTGAATGGATACGTAAACAGGACCCTACATTTTGCTGCTTACAGGAAACACACCTCAGGGTCAAAGACAAACACTACCTTAGAGTAAAAGGCTGGAAGACAATTTTACAAGCAAATGGTCTCAGGAAACAAGTTGGAGTAGCCATTTTAATATCAGATAAAATTGACTTTCAACCCAAAGTCATCCAAAGAGACCCTGAGGGACACTTCTTGCTGGTCAAAGGAAAAATACAAAAAGAAGAACTGTCAATCCTGAACATCTATGCCCCAAATGCAAGGGCACCCTCTTTCGTAAAAGAAACTTTAGTAAAACTAAAAGCACACATTGCACCTAACACAATAATTGTGGGTGACTTCAACACTGCACTTTCCTCAATGGACCGATCAGGAAAACAGAAACTAAACAGGGACACAATGAAACTAATTGAAGCTTTGGACCAATTAGATTTAACAGATATATATAGAACATTCTATCCTAAAACAAAAGAATATACCTTTTTCTCAGCACCTCATGGTACCTTTTCTAAAATCGACCATATAATTGGTCACAAGACAGACCTCAACAAATATAAGAAGATAGAACTAATCCCATGCCTCCTATCTGATCACTATGGAGTAAAAGTGGTCTTCAATAGCAACAGAAACAACAGAAAACCCACATACATGTGGAAACTGAACAATACTCTACTCAATGATACCTTGGTCAAGGAAGAAATAAAGAAAGAAATTAAAGACTTTTTAGAACACAATGAAAATGAAAACACAACATACCCAAATCTATGGGACACAATGAAAGCAGTGCTAAGAGGAAAACTCATAGACCTGAGTGCCTCCAAAAAGAAAATGGAGAGAGCATACATTACCAGCTTAATGACACACCTGAAAGCCCTAGAACAAAAAGAAGCTATTTCGGCCAGGAGGAGTAGAAGGCAGGAAATCATCAAACTCAGGGCCGAAATCAATCAAGTAGAAACAAAGAGAACCATACAAAAAATCAACAAAACCAGGAGCTGGTTCTTTGAGAAAATCAACAAGATAGATAAACCCTTAGCCAGACTGACCAAAGGGCACAGAGAAAGTATCCAAATTAACAAACCTAAAAATGAAAAGGGAGATATAACAATAGAAACTGAGGAAATCCAAAAAATCATCAGATCCTACTACAAGAACCTGTACTCAACACAACTGGAGAATCTGAAAGAAATGGGCAATTTCCTTGACAGATACCAAATACCAAAATTAAATCAGGACCAACTAGACCATCTGAACAGTCCCATAATGCCTAAAGAAATAGAAGGAGTCATAGAAAGTCTTCCAACCAAAAAAAGCACAGGACCAGATGGCTTCAGTGCAGAATTCTACCAGACCTTCAAAGAAGAGTTAACACCAATACTCTTCAAACTATTCCACAAAATAGAAACAGAAGGAACACTACCCAATTCCTTCTATGAAACCACAATTACGCTGATACCAAAGCGACAAAAAGATCCAACAAAGAAAGAGAACTTCAGACCAATTTCACTTATGAACATCGATGCAAAAATACTCAATAAAATTCTTGCCAACCGAATCCAAGAACACATCAAAACGATCATCCACCATGATCAAGTAGGCTTTATCACGGGAATGCAGGGTTGGTTCAATATACGGAAATCCATCAATACAATCCACTACATAAACAAACTCAAAGAACAAAACCACATGGTCATTTCATTGGATGCTGAAAAAGCATTTGACAAAATTCAGCATCCCTTCATGCTTAAAGTCTTGGAAAGAACAGGAATTCAAGGCCCATACCTAAACATATTAAAAGCAATATACAGCAAACCGGTAGCCAGCATCAAACTAAATGGAGAGAAACTTGAAGCAATCCCACTGAAATCAGGGACCAGACAAGGCTGCCCCCTTTCTCCTTATCTTTTCAATATTGTACTTGAGGTACTAGCTCGGGCAATTCGACAACATAAGGAGGTCAAAGGGATACAAATTGGAAAGGAAGAAGTCAAACTATCATTATTTGCAGACGACATGATAGTCTACCTAAGTGACCCAAAGAACTCCACTAGAGAGCTCCTAGAGCTGATAAACAACTTCAGCAAAGTGGCAGGTTATAAAATCAACTCAAGCAAATCAGTGGCCTTCCTATACTCAAAGGATAAGCAGGCTGAGAAAGAAATTAGGGAAATGACCCCCTTCACAATAGCCACAAACAGTATAAAGAATCTTGGGGTGACTCTTACCAAACATGTGAAAGATCTGTATGACAAGAACTTCAAGACTCTGAAGAAGTAAATGGAAGAAGACCTCAAAAAATGGGAAAACCTCCCATGCTCATGGATCGGTAGAATCAATATAGTTAAAATGGCCATTTTGCCTAAAGCACTATACAGATTCAATGCAATACCCGTCAAAATCCCAACTCAATTCTTCACAGAGTTAGAAAGAGCAATTATCAAATTCATCTGGAATAACAAAAAACCCAGGATAGCTAAAACTATTCTCAGCAACAAAAGAAAATCTGGGAGAATCAGTATCCCTGACCTCAAGCAATACTACAGAGCAATAGTGTTAAAAACTGCATGGTATTGATACAGTGACAGGCAGGAGGATCAATGGAACAGGATTGAAGATCCAGAAATGAACCCACACACCTATGGCCACTTGATCCTCAACAAAGAGGCTGAAAACATCCAATGGAAAAAAGATAGCCTTTTCAACAAATGGTGCTGGTTCAACTGGAGGTCAGCATGCAGAAGAATGCGAATTGATCCATCCTTGTCTCCTTGTACTAAGCTCAAATCCAAATGGATCAAGGACCTCCACATAAAGCCAGACACTCTGAAGCTAATAGAAAAGAAACTGGGGAAGACCCTTGAGGACATCGGTACAGGGAGAAAGTTTCTGAACAGAACACCAATAGTGTATGATCTAAGAGCAAGAATTGACAAATGGGACCTCATAAAATTACAAAGTTTCTGTAAGGCAAAGGACACCATCAAGAGGACAATTCGGCAACCAGCAAATTTGGAAAAGATCTTCACCAATCCTACATCAGGTAGAGGGCTAATATCCAATATATATAAAGAACTCAAGAAGTTAGACTCCAGAAAACCAAACAACCCTATTAAAAAATGGGGTACAGAGTTAAACAAAGAATTCTCACCTGAAGAACTTCGGATGGCGGAGAAGCATCTTAAAAAATGCTCAACTTCATTAGTCATTAGGGAAATGCAAATCAAAACAACCCTAAGATTTCATCTTACACCAGTCAGAATGGCTAAGATTAAAAATTCAGGAGACAGCAGGTGTTGGAGAGGGTGTGGAGAAAGAGGAACACTCCTCCACTGCTGGTGGGGTTGCAAATTGGTACAACCACTCTGGAAATCAGTCTGGCGGTTCCTCCGAAAACTGGGCACCTCACTTCCAGAAGATCCTGCTATACCACTCCTGGGCATATACCCAGAAGACTCCCCACCATGTAATAAGGATACATGTTCTACTATGTTCATAGCAGCCCTATTTATAATTGCCAGATGCTGGAAAGAACCCAGGTATCCCTCAACAGAAGAGTGGATGCAAAAAATGTGGTATATCTACACAATGGAGTACTATTCAGCCATTAGAAACAATGAATTCATGAAATTCTTAGGCAAATGGATTGAGCTAGAGAATATCATACTAAGTGAGGTAACCCAGACTCAAAAGGTGAATCATGGTATGCACTCACTAATAAGTGGATATTAACCTAGAAAACTGGAATACCCAAAACATAATGCACACATCAAATGAGGTACAAGAAGAAAGGAGGAGTGGCCCCTGGTTCTGGAAAGACTCAGTGAAACAGTATTCAGCAAAACCAGAACGGGGAAGTGGGAAGGGGTGGGTGGGAGGACAGGGGAAAAGAAGGGGGCTTACGGGACTTTCGGGGAGGGGGGGCTAGAAAAGGGGTAATCATTTGAAATGTAAATAAATTATATCGAATAAAAAAAAAGAAAGAAAAGAAAAGTAGGCAGAGATGTAGTCAGGGTGTGAGGGGAGAAGGGAAAATTATCCAAAGATACATATGTGCTAATAAAAATTTAAATGGTAAATGATAATTTAAAAAATCATATATTTTGTTGGAAAATAATTAAATTACAAAGCATGAAGGATGGGACATATATATATATCTGTTTATAAAGTTTGTTTCATTATTTGAGATATTTTTTCACATAAGCTTAGAGCTCTGTATTGAGATGACAGAGAGTAAGGGAGAACTGAGAGACTGAGCCTCAGAGAGTTACAACCCCAGGAGTATTTTGTTCAGCCCTGGAGTATTGTGAGAAGTTCCTTACTTTGTTGAAAGTAATAGGTTGTAGCATCAAAAACCTCCACAGGATTGAAGGTGAGAGTGAAGTCTGTCCCAGACCCATTGCCCCTGAACCTGTCAGGGACCCCAGATGCTAAGTTGGATTCCTCATAGATGAGGAGTTTAGGTGGCTGTCCTAATTTCTATTGGTACCAGTTCATTAAATGTATAGTGTCAAATAAAGAGACACTTTGGCTGGCCCTGAAGGAGAGATGGCGGCCTTCTACCCTGAAGACACACCCAAAGAAGCTGGAGATTGGGTCAGCACAGTGTCACCATTGGAGCCTGGAATGATAAACACACAGACATTACAAATGCAGTAATTACAATGACCAAGAGCCCAGAGCAATGGAAAGTCATGATGGCCACAGCGTTAGCTCCCAGCACTTTTCTGCATCCTCACCTGGAACCCAGAGCAGCTGCACCCATAGCAGCAGTGTGTCTGTCTCCATCTCTGAGAGCTGGAAGAGAGGATGCTTCTTAGGCACCTGGCAGCTCTCCTTAAAGGAGCCTAGGCTGTTGGATAATGACTCCATATGCAAATCAGCTCAGCAGAGTGTGTACTTCTGCTCAAAGGGTACCTGCTCCTGTTTCATCCACAGGGAGTTGGTGTCAGCAGGAAATTTACTAGAGCATCACATGTGTCTTAAAAGAGCCTTCTAAATACATCTTTTTGAGACAGGATCTCTCTATTCTTGGTTGTCCTGAAGCTCACTCTGTAGACCACATCCTTCTGTTTCAGCCTCCAGAGAGCTGCGATTAAAGGTGTGTACAACTCACACCCAGGCTTTTTGGCACTCTACTCTATTAAATTTGTACCCTATTATGGATGCAGTATGTAGAGAATGTCAGCTACTTCAGCAAGAACTTGATCCCTCAAAATTTTATCCACCCATTTGAAAGTATTATCTGAGAGTGAATAGAGAGAAATGATTCCATGAAAAAGAGTTACGTAAGTCTTGGTATAGTGCCTTATTGTTTCAGATCCATGTCTTAGATCCGTGTGTATGATGTGTGTTTCTATCTTTATATATTTGTTCATGTTCATGTTTGAAGTCAACCTCTCTTATCATGGTGTGTGGGTGGAGATCAGAAGACAAGTTTGGGTGTAGATCTGAGAGAGGTCTGTTGTTCACCTCTGTTCATGAAATGCTTTTTAGGTCAGGCTCTTGTGGGATTCTCTTGTTTCTGTCTCCCCTCTTGCCACAGCATCTCACCAAATACAGTCCATGCTGCTGCTGTGTCTGGGATTTTGTAGGTACCTGGGATGTGATCCAGGTCCTCACACATATGTGACAAGCACTTTGCTCACAGACCCACCCTGCCAACCCATTGTCTTCATGTAAATACAGTGAGAGGAAATTCTTTTTATTGAACTGAAATAATACTGCAGGATATACAGAAGTTCAAAAATGATGAAAAAAAGCCTGTAACAGGAATGTGCCCAGATACATCTTTTATGTAGTTCTTAAAAACATCCAATATTGTTAAAAGACTTATATCTTGTATTTAGTCATGGTGATAAATGCTAATTAATGAAACTCTTGGTTCTTCCCCAGAGAAATTGTAAGATATACAGATAGATGGATAAATAGTTAGATAGGTAGATAGAGAAATAAATATTTCTTCATATTCTCAGTCTTCTGCCACTTTCTAGGCTTAACCAGTCAGCAGTATGGACTTCCTAGGAAGATTTTAATGTGGGATGTGACAGTAGTATTTTAATTTAATAAGAAATGTGTAGAGTAGGAAGGAAGGATGGAAAACATTTGGAATGTAAACAAAGAATGTAGAAAATAATAAAAAAATTACTCTTCTGTGTATTTGTTTATTGTGGTGGATAGTATGGGGAGTGGGGTGAGTGCCTTGTACATGCTAAGTGGGTACAGTAAGGCTATGCTACATCTGTAGCCCTGTGGGGGCTTACCATAGCTATGTTTCACATCACATATATTTCAGAGTTTAGGAATCAACAAACTGACACATTTTGCCTTGAATCACTTATTAACTTACCCCTGGATATACTACTCTCTTGACATCTGAATCTGTATCTTATGGTATCTTTGCCTTTTTAATGTTTTCCTGGGAAAAGGTTAAAAAAAAAATTACCCAGGTAATCCACCATTCCTTTAACAGTGGCCAGGAATAAGTACTCAATTTTGAAAAATACTGACGGGCTAGAGAGACAGCTCAGTGGTTAGGAGCACTTATTGCTCTTCCAAAGGTCCTGAGTTCAAATCCCAGCAACCATATGGTGGCTCCCAACCATCTGTAATGAGATCTAAATTAAATGTAGCTGTCTTCTGGAGTGTCTGAAGACAGCTACAGTGTACTCACATATAGTAAATAAATAAAGCTTAAAAGATCAAGAAAAGCACTGACAATACATGAATATTACAATACCTTCAGGATCTCCTTTATAAAGAACATTACGAATGACTCTAAGAAAACCAACTCTGTCCTGGCCTTAGTGGGCTGAGTATGTCTGAACTATTCACAAATTCAACTGAGGAGACAACCTGCTTTAAAGGAGAGTGACCCTCAAACACTGAGGCACCAATTCTAATGCCCTCTCTTTCTTTAGTTCCATGAAGAGTCAGTGACAATGTTCCTTGTGGGTGTAAAATTGCTTAGCTTTCACAACTCCACTTTAACTCTACAAAAAGGTTAGTACAAGCAACTGACCTAGTACTGACCTCAGGTCATCAATGCACCTGAGGCGCATTGCTAGCAAGGTAGCATTTAGTTGGTGGAATACCACAGACGCTGCAGAATGTTAAGGTTCCTGGCCCCTCACTGCAGCCTGGCTAGTTGAAGGTCATAGTGACAACCCAAGACATGTCATTCCTGTTCAGTGCCTCATGATGAGAATCACAGCACTGGTATTGCTATTGCATTTATGACTTCCACAGAAAGTAACTGCCTCATTAGCTTCAGCAAGCATAACTGAAGAGAAACATTAAAAAGTATAAAGGTGATTTTTTTTCAAACATAATGATGTGAAACAATTAAATGTAAAAATTCAGTACTTATTTATCCTCAAATGTACATGCACATTAACAGAAAGTGGTTTTTCCATTTCTCTCTCTCTCTCTCTCTCTCTCTCTCTCTCTCTCTCTCTCTCTCTCTCTCTCTCTCTCTCGCTCTCTCTCTCTCTGTCAAGAAACTTACTGTGTAGCCCAGGCTGGCTTTGGAATTGGGATCCTCTTGGCTCAGTTTTCCATTCTCAAGGTGTTGTATTAGTCTAAAAGCATAACTGACTGTCCATTACAGTAAGATAAAGCACAGCAGACCTCAGCCTTACTTCCTCAGCCCTTACACCAGTGCTCCTGAGAATTGCTGCTGTCTTTGCTCCAACACTTGTTGATTTAGTAGCTGCTGCTCTTTCTGTAAAAACTGGACAACTTCTGGACTTCTTAGTAATGACAGTCTTTTCTGATTTAACACTTGCTCTAAAAGAGTAGGTCTTGCAGGGCAATTGACAAAAGATCCTGTTCTCTGTTTGACAATGGAGAATATGTTGTCTGTGCTGTCCTCCAGATTGATGCTGCCTGTGCTGGCTGCGGAGGGGCCGCCAGAGCCCAGAGCCTGGTCACTCTTGTCCTTGTCCTTGTACATCTTGTTGAGGTGCTTCTTGCACATCCAGGACTTGTGCTGCTTGGCTACCTGGCTGGTGGTCTCACGAAAGCCCTCATGGGTACAGGTATTGGAGCCTTGCCAGTGAGCTGCTGCCACCCTTTTCATCCTCATCCTCCAACTCTTCCGGTCTGTCTCCAACTCATCCTCCACATGCTCGCTGCTAGTCGCCAGGTCCGATGTGTCCAGTAGGTCAGCGTCATCCTCCCCTGCCTTTTTCTGGCATCTGCTGCATCTGCCTCCACCTCAAGCACAGCCAGGTCCAGCCTTAGAGCACCGCCCGCCTAGGCCTTGTCCTGCTGCATCAGGAGCACCATCACCTGAGTGGCTGACCAGGGACTGGTGGTGCCTGGCTCGGAGCCCTGGGACATAGCTTGTGCCTCAATGCTGCCTTCAGAGCCCGGGTCCTGCCATAATGCGGTCATACAGCATTTGAGAGACACAACCACTTGACAAGCACCCTGCCAACCACCAGCACTGCACTGCCTCCTTTTGTTTTATTATGCACATTCAGTGTAGTGAACCAGCTACAGTTCAAAGTTGAGATAGACAGGGAAAAACGTATATACACTGCCTGAAATTAAGAAGTTATTCTTCACATTTTACCTTCTTTTTTGAGGTATGTTCACTTCTAGTTGGTTTTGGTATTCAAAATTAGTATGTTAAAAAAATTAGTATGTTGACCAGCTATAATGTGGAAAGTTAGGTGATATTTCTCATTTATACCCAAGATAAAAATTATTTCTTTATTATGCAACATATATTATCCATGCTAAGAGCCATACACTTTTAAATATCCCCAAATCTCATAGTTCTTACTTTAAGTCAGCTATCTCCCTGTTCCACCGGGATATGTCACACTGTGCCCCAAGCCTCTCCTCACTGCTTTGGAGGGACCAAATGCCCTGAGTGCAGTGGGTTATTTAGGAGATGGTGTCTGTATCAGGAGATGGTGTCCTCACTGTGGCAGACCCTGCAAGAGTCTGCCCCAGCAGTAAGGACAGGCAGCTCTCCCATATTTCTTTCATTCTTTTTTTTCCTTTTTTTTATTAATTTTAAAAAATTTAAAATGACTTTTATTAGATATTTGCTTTATTTACATTTCAAATGGTATCCCGTTTCCTTGTTACCCCTCCAAAAACCCCTAGACCCTTCCCCACTCCTGCAGCTCACTTTCCCCAACCCACTTTTATGACTGGCATTCCCATACTCTGGGGCATTGAGCCATCACAGTACCAATGGCCTCTCCTCTCATTGATGTCTGACATGGTCATCTTCTGCCAGTATGTAGCTGGAGCCATGGGTGCCTCCACGTGCATGCTTTGGTTAGTGGTTTAGTCCTTCGGAGCTCTGGGGGTACTGGTTATTACATATGGTTCTTCCTATGGGGCTGCAAACCTCTTTAGCTCCTTGGGTTCTTTCTTTACCTGCTCCATTGGGGGACCCAATGCTCAGTCTATTGGTTAGTCATGAGCCATGGATATTTTGATCCACCTTCCAATAAAGATCAAAGTACCCACACTTTGGTCTCCCTTCTTGAGCTTCATGTGGTCTGTGTGTTGTATCTTGAGTATTCTGAGCTTTTGGGCTAATATCAGCTTATCAGTGAGTGCATACCATGTGTGTTCTTTTGTGATTGGGTTGCCTCTCAAATATATTTTTTCTTAATTTTTTTATTAGATATATTCTTCATTTACATTTCAAATGTCCCTTTTCCTGCTTAATGCCCCCCTGAAAGTCTCATAACCCATTTTCCCTCCCCCTGCTCCCCAATCAACCCTCTCCCCTTCCCTGTCCAGACATCCCCCCACACTGCAGCATACAGCCTTCCCATGACCAAGGTCCTCTCCTCCCTTTGATGTCCAACAAGGCCATCCTCTGATGCATATGTATCTGGAGCTATGGGTAATACCATTTGCACTTTCTGGTTGATTGTTTTGTCCCTGGGACTTCTCAGAGTACTAGGTGACTCATATTGTTGTTCCTCCTATGGTGCTGCAAATCTAGCTCCTTGGATTCATTCTCTTGCTCCCCAATTGGGGGACCCTGTGCTGAGTTCAATGGCTGGCTGAGAGTGTCCCCCTCTGTATTTGTCATGCACTAGCAGAGCCTCCAAGGTGATAGCTACCCGAGGCTCAGGTCAGCAGATATTTGTGGGCATCAATAATAGTGTCTGGGTTTTGTAACTGTATATGGGATGTATCCCTAGGTGGGGCAGTCTCTGGATAGTCCGTCCCTCAGACTCTGCTCCACACTTTGTCTTTGTATCTCCTTCTGTGGGATTTTTGTTCCCCCTTTTAAGAATAACCAAAGTATGCATACTTTGTTCTTCCTTCTTTTTGAGGATCATGTGATATGTGAATTGTGCCTTGGGTATTCCAAGCTTTTGTGCTAATATACACATATGAGTGAGTGCATAAAATGTGTGTTCTTTTGTGATTGGGTTGCCTCACTCAGGATGATATTTTCCAGTTCCACCCATTTGCAAAAAAAAAAAAAAAAAAAAATTCATGAATTCATTGTTTTCAATAGCTGAGTAGTATTCAATTGTGTAAATATACCACATTTTCTGTACTCATTCCTCTGTTGAGGGACATCTGGGTTCTTTCCAGCTTCTGTAAATAGGGCTGTAATGAGCATATTGGAGCATGTGTCCTTATTAGATGCTGGAGAATGCTCTGGGTATATGCTCGGGAGTGGTATTATAGGGTTCTCTGGTAGTATTATACCCAGTTTTCTGAGAAACAGCCAAAGTGATTTCCAGAGTGGTTGTACCAGATTGCAATTCCACCAGCAGTAGAAGAGAATTCCTCTTTTTCCACATCCTTGCCAGCACATGCTGTCTTCTAAGTTCTTGATCTTAGTCATTCTGACTGGTTTGAGGTGAAAGCTCAGGGTTGTTTTGATTTGCATTTCCCTGATGACTAAGGATGTTGAACATTTCTTTAGGTATTTCTCAGCCATTTAATATTCCTCAGGTGAACATTCTTATTTATTTATTTATTTATTTATTTATCTATTTATTCTTTTATTAGGTATATTCTTTATTTATATTTGAAATGTCCCCTTTGCTGGTTCTGCTTCCCCCCAAAATCCCATAAACCATCTCCTTTTCCCCAATCAACCCTCCCCTGCCTCCCTATCCGTATATACCTCTATACTATGGCATCAAGTCTTTCCAGGACCAACGGCCTCTCCTCTCTTTGGTGTTTAACAAGACCATCCTCGCTGCCTATGTGTCTGGAGCCATGGGTAACTCCATGTGTACTCTTTGGTTGATGGTTTTGTCCCTGGGAGTTCCTGGAAGTACTGGGTGGCTCAAATTCTTCCTGTGGCACTGAAAATCCCTTTAGCTCTTTAGATTATTTCTCTAGCTCCCCCATTGGGGACCCTGTGCTCAGTTCAATGGCTTGCTGAGAGAGTCCCCCTCTGTATTTGTCATGCATTAGCAAAGCCTCTCAAGTGACAGCTATATTGGGCTCAGGTCAGCAAGAACTTGTGGGCATTAATAATAGTGTCTGGGTTTTGTAACTGTATATGGGATGGATCCCTGGATGCGGTAGTCTCTGGATGGACTTTCCCTCAGACTCTGCTCCACCCTTTGTATCTGTATCTCCTTCTGTGGGTATTTTGTTCCCCTGTCTACAAAGGACCCATGTATCCATACTTTGTTCTTCCTCCTTTTGGGGTAACATTTGATATGTGAAATATGTATTGGGTTTTCCAAGCTTCTTGGCTAATATCCACTTATCAGTAAGTGCATACCATTTGTGTTCTCTTGTGATTGGGTTACCTCACTTAGGATGATATTTTCCAGTTCTACCCATTTGCCAAAGAATTTCATGAATTGATTGTTTTTAATAGCTGAGTAGTATTCCATTATGTAAATATACCTAACATTTTTAGCATCCATTACTCTGTTGAGGGACATCTGATTTCTTTACAGTTTCTGGCTATTATAAATAGGGCTGCTATGAACATAATGGAGCATGGGTCCTTATTAAATGCTGGAGAAACTTCTGGATATATGCCCAGGAGTTGGTCTTCTAGCAGCATTATGTCCATTTTTCTGAGGAACCACCAAACTGATTTCGAGTGGTTTTACCCACTTGCAATGCCACCAGCAATGGAGGAGTGTTCCTCTTTCTCCACATCCTTTCCAGAATGTGCTGTTCCCTGAGTTTTTGATCTTAGCCATCCTGACTGATATGAGGTGGAATCTCAGTGTTGTTTTGATATGCATTTCCCTGATGATTAAGTATGTTGAACATTTATTTAGGTGTTTCTCAGCCATCTAGTATTCCTCAGCTGAGAATTCTTTGAGAATTTTTCGAGAATTTTTAATAGGGTTATTTGGAGTCTAACTTCTTGAGCTCTTTGTATATATTGAATATTATCCCTCTATTGGGTGTGGGATTGGTAAAGATCTTTTCCAAATCTTTTGGTTCACATTTTGTCCTATTGACAGTGTCCTTTGCCTTACAGAAGTTTTGTAATTTTATGGTACCATTTGTCAATTCTTGATCTTAGAGCATAAACTTTTGGTGTTCTGTTCAAGAAATTTTCTCCTGTGCCCTTGTGCTCCAGGTTCTTCCCTACTTTCTCTTCTATTAGATTCAGTGTATCTGTTTTTAGGTGGAGGTTCTTTATCCACTTGGGCTTGAGCTTTGTACAGGGAGATAAGAATGGATCAATTTCCATCCTTCTAAATGTTGACTGCCAGTTGACCCAGGACCATTTGCTGAAAATGCTTTCTTTTCCCCACTGGTTGGTTTTAGATCCTATGTCAAAGATAGTGACCATAGGTGTGTGGCTTCATTTCTGGTTCTTCAATTCTAGTCTATTGATCTTCCTGCCTGTCTCTGTACCATTACCATGAAGTATTTTTTTTATCACTATTGCTCTGTAATAGAGCTTGAATTCAGGTATGGTGATTCCACCAGAAATTCTTTTATCGTTGAGAATAGTTTTCATTATCCTGGATTTTTTGTTGTTATAGATATATTTGGAAATTGCTCTTTCTAACTCTATGAAGAATTGAATGGGGATTTGGACGGGTATTGCATTGAACAGTTCATTACATTGATGGATTTCTGTATATTGAACCATTCCTGCATCCCTGGGATGAAGCCTACTTGATCATGTTGGATGATCTATTTGATGTGTTCTTGTATTCCGTTGGGAAGAATTTTATTGAGTATTTTTTGCATCAATATTTATAAGGCAAATTGGTCTAAAGTTCTTTTTCTTTTTTGGATCTTTTTGTGGTTTAGGCAACAGAGAAATTGTAGCTTCATAAAATGAATTGGGTAGTGTTCTGTTTGTTTCTATTTTGTGGAAAATTTTGAAGAGTATTGGATCTTCTTTAAAGGTCTGATAGAACTCTGCATTGATCCCATCTGGTCCTGGGCTTTTTTTTGGTTGGGAGAGTATTAATAACTGTTTCTATTTCTTTAGGGGTTTTGGGGTTGTTTATATCATTTATCTGGTCCTGGTTTAAATTGGCACCTCTTATCTGTCTAGAAAATTGTCCATTTCATCTAGATTTTTCACTTTTGTGGAGTATTGCCTCTTGTAGTAGGATCTGATTTTTAGTTCCTCAGTAACTGGTGTTATGCCTCCCTTTTCATTTCTGATTTTGCTGATTTGGATACTGCCTCTGTATCTTCTGGTTAGTTTGGCTAAAGGGTTTATCTATCTTGTTTTTTCCACAGAACCAGCTCCTGGTTTTGTTGATTCTTGGTATAGTTCTTTTTGTTTCTACTTGGTTAATTTCAGCCCGGAGTTTGATTATTTCATGCTGTCTACTCATCTTGGGTGTATTTGCTTCCTTTTGTTCTAGAGACTTCAGCTGTGCTACTAAGATGTTAGAGTATGCTCTTTCTAGTTTCTTTTTGGATGCACTCAGAGGTATGAGTTTTCCTCTTAGCACTGTTTTTTATTGTGTCCCATAAGTTTGCATATGTTGTGCCTTTGTTTCATTAAATTATAAAAAGTCTCTAATTTCTTTCTTTACTTCTTCCTTGACCAAGCTATCATTGAGTAGAGTTTTGTTCAGTTTCCATGTGTATGTAGCTTTTCTGCTGTTTTTGTTGTTGTTGTTATTGAAGACCAGCCTTTATCCATGGTGATCTAATAGGGTGCTTGGAATTATTTCAACTTTATATCTGCTGAGGTCTGTTTTGTGAACAAGTATATAGTAATTTTTGGAGAAGGTTCTGTGAGGTGCTGAGAACAAGGTATATTTTTTTGTTTTAGGATGAAATATTCTATAGGTATCTGTCAAATACATTTGTTTCATAACTTCTGTTAGTTTAACTTTTTCTCTGATTAGTTTGTGTTTGGGGTGTAATGTGTGATTTGAGCTTTAGTCAAGTTTCTTTTATGAATGTGGGTGCCCTTGCATGTGGGAACATAGATGTTCAGATTAGGAGATTTTTCTTGGTAGATTTTTATTCTTGGTAGAGTTTTCCTTTGATGAGTATGAATTGTCCTTCCTTATCTTTTTTGATTACTTCTGGTTGAAAGTTGATTTTATTCGATATTGGAATGGCTGCACCAGCTTACTTCTTGGGACCATTTTCTTGGAAAATTGTTTCCCAGCCTTTTACTCTGAAGTAGTGTTTGTCTTTGTGCCTAAGGTGGGTTTCCTGTATGCAGCAAAATGTTGAGTTTTACTTATGTATCCAGTCTGTTAGTCTATTTTTTTTATTGGAGAGTTGAGTCCATTTATATTATGAGATTTTAGGAGATATTATTGTTATGATTGTTGTTTCCTGTTATTTTTGTTACTAGAGGTGGAGTTATGTTTGTGTAACTCTCTTCTTTTTGGTTTGTTAAATTAAGAGTGTTTTCTTGGGATTTCCAGTGTGCAGTTTCCCTCCTTTTGTTGGTGTTTTCCATTCTTTATCCTTTGAAGGGCTGGATTTGTAGAAAGACATTGTGTAAATTTGTTTTTGTCATGGAATACCTTGCTTTCTCCATCTATGGTAATTGAGAGACTTGCTGGGTGTAGTAACCTGTATTGGCATTTTTGTTCCCTTGGGTCTGCATGACATCTGCCCATGATCTTTTGGCCTTCCTAGTCTTGGTTGAGAATTCTGGGGTGTAATTATAATAAGTCTACCTTTATCTGTTACTTGACCTTTTTCCCTTACTGTTTTTAATATTCTTTCTATGTTTATTGCATTTGATGTTTTAATTATTATGTTACAGGAGGAGTTTCTTTTCTGGTCCAATCTATTTGGAGTTCTGTTGGCTTCTTGTATGTTCATGGGCATCTCTTTCTTTAGATTAAGGAAGTTGTTTTTTTTCTATAATTTTGTTGATATTTACTGGCCTTTTAAGTTGGAAATCATCACTCTCTTCTATACCTATAATCCTTACGTTTGTTCTTCTCATTTTGTCCTGGATTTCTTGGATGTTTTGGGTCAGATGCTTTTTGCATTTTGCATTTTCTTTGAATGTTGTGTCAATTGTTTCTATGGTATCTTTTGCATCTGAGATTTTTCTCTTCTTTCTCTTGTACTCTGTTGCTGATGATTTCATCCATGATACCTGACTTCTTTCCCAGGTGTTTTATGTCCAGAGTTGTTTCCCTTTGTGATTTCTTTATTGTTTTTAGGTTCTTCATTTTTAGATTCTGGATGGGTTTTTTCAATTCCTTTACCTGTTTTTTTGTGTGTGTGTGTGTATGTGTGTGTGTGTGTGTGTGTGTGTGCTTTTATGTTATTCTTTAAGGGTTTCTACCTGTTTACCTGTATTCTCCTGTATTTCTTTAAGGGAGTCATTTATGTCCTTCTTAAAACCCTCTGTCATCATCATGAGAAGTGATTTAAAATCTGGATCTTTCTTTTCCTGTATGATGCCATATCCAGGACTTGCTATATTGGGAAAATTGGGTCCTGATGATGCCAATAACTTTGTTTTCTGTTGCTTATGTTCTTGACACTTGCCTCTTCCCATCTGGTTATCTGTAATGCTAAGTGTCCTTGTTGTCTCTGACTGGATTCTTTCCCTCCTGTGATCCTGGTTGTGGCAATACTCCTCAGAGTACAATTATCTCTGAGATCCTGAGATTCTGGGCACACTGGTAATTTTCTTCCTTTGTTACATCATGAAACAGTTTCAGGAGCATCAGTATCAGCTGTTTGTTAAAGGTTTGGCAGAATTTGGCAGAGGATATGTCCAGCTGTGAGCTACACACACACACACACACACACACACACACATACACACACACCATATTTTTTCTCTCTCCCTTTTTAAAAATTTTATATATATTTTTAAATATAATAAGCATATATTTGGAATTGTTCAGCTGGACTCCATTTAGGTATTCCAACTTTGCTGGCGATGTCAAAAGCATCATAATCAGGAGCCAAGTAAACATGTCTTCTTCTCTTAGTCAAACCTTATCAGGGTATTGACTTTTGCAACTTCACTCTCATAGAGTTTCTCCACACCCTATTTGATTTGGTGCTGGTTATTCTTGCCATCCTCAATGAACATGTCCTCTCTCTCCCTCACAGCCAACTTAGTGGTCAGGGGAGTTTGATGATGGTATAGTGCTCAAGCTTATTTCTCCTGGGTGTGTTCCTTCAAGGATATTTGGGCTGCCTCCAAAGCCACAGGTTCTTGGGTCACTAAAGGTCCAATTGGGCATCTTCTTTTTGCCTTTCAGCACCACCTTCTTGTTATCAAGGCATTCACTTTGGCCTCTGCATTGGGAAGAGCAGAAGCAGGATTGGTCATGGCAGGTTCCTGTGCTTACAGGGTTACTCTTTCATTTAATTTCTGGAGTGTCCTCAATTGTAGCAGTTATCTGCAAGACTATTTAGAAATGCTTAGGCCTGCATGATTGTGAGGTCACCACTAGGCTGTCATCTTATTTTTTTTCTCAATTATAAAAGATTGTAATGACAGTGTTCAGGAGATTATTTAAATAATGTACTGGCTCAAGGTCTAGTTCCTATACATTCCTTCTAATAGTTGGGATTAATTTACTTATAAATGTATTTGTTTAAATTAGTTTCCATTCTATGGAGTCCAGAGACAGAGAGGAGTGGTTCCTTACTGTACCTTTGTGCTTTTCAAGGAAGGAAGAGGGTTTTCTCACAAGGACTTGACCTGTATTAGACAATTTGGAGTAGATTAAGATTTAATCCTGGCTCATTTTTTATTTGATATTTTATTTACTTACATTTCAAATGATATCATTTCCCAGTTTTCTCTCTTCAAACCCCTTCCATTTCCTTTCCTGCTGCTTCTACGAGGGTGCTCTCCCATCCACCCACCCATTCCCATCTCGCCAACCCAGCACTCCTCTACACTGGGGTATCAAGCCTTAACTGGACCAAGGGCCTCTCCTCCCATTGATGCCAGATAAGGCCATTCTCTGCTAAATATGCAACCAGAGTCATGGGTCCCTCCATGTGTACTCTTCTGGTTGTTGATTTATTCCCTAGGGTCTCTGGGGGCCTGATAGATATTTTTGTTCTTCCTATGGGGTTGCAAATCCCGTCAGATCCTTCAGTCCTTTCCCTAAATCGATCGGGTCCCTGTGATTAGTCTGATGGTTGGCTATGGGGAACATCCACATCTGTATTTGTCAGGCTCTGGCAAAGTCTCTCAGGAGACAGCTATATCAGGATCCTATCAGCAAGCAGTTATTGGTGTCTGCCATAGTGTTCGGGTTTGGTGTCTGTATATGGGATGAATACCCAGGTGGAGCAGCTTCTGGATGGCCCTTCCTTCAGTGTCTGATACAAACTTCGGACCCATATTTCCTTTAGACAGAAGCCATTCTGGGTTAAAAATTTGCAGATGGGTGGGTGGCCACATCCCTCCACCAGATACATTGCCTAACCCCTAGATATGGTCTCTACAGGTTCTCCCTCCACTTTCTTGGACATTTCAGCTAATCTCATCCTCTTCAGGTGCTGGGAGCCTCCTGCTTTTATAGCTGGTAGCTACCTCCAGTTCTCCATCCCCCATTGCTCACACCTCTATTCAATTTCCTGACTCTCCATATCATCCCCATCTGTTCCCATGCCTGATTCTGCCCCTCTTTTTCCCCTACCCTGCATCTCTTCTTCCCAACTTCCTCCCACCCTCTTCTTTCCTTGATTATTTTGCTCCGCTTTTAAGTAGGATTGAAAAATCCACTCTTTGGTCTTCCTTCCTCTTGAGTTTCACGTGGTCCCATGAGTTGTAGGATCCTGGCCTTTCTTAATCCCTTTAGAAAACAACCTTGAAAGTATTTATCTTGTTGTTTTAAGGAATTTTATGGCCCCATTAAAGGTTTTCTTAGGACATGACTTCCTTGATTGTGGGGTCTCTTTCACCTTCACAAAAGAACTGGTAAGGTGCACCATAGGATACAAGAAGGTCATCAGCATAAGATTCATCAGCCTGGAATTCATTTTTTCCCTGAACCTATATTTTTTCTGATGTAAGATTGACATTATATTTTTGTCTTTCATATCGATGAACAGGGTGAGGCTTCAAAAGCTTCAGTATATTGTTCAGGTTCAACTGAAAATCTCTAATGTCAGATTTAATTTGATTTAAGTTTTGCAAAAGGGGATTTGTATTCTTGAGAGCAAAAGTTTCCTTAAGAGGAAAGTAAAGGAGTAAGGGACCACTTGGCTGTTGTTGATTAGAGGAGGTGACCCTCAGCGCAAACCTGGAGATAGTGGGCAGGATGACTTGGAGAGAGCAAACAGAGGATCTCACATGCCTTTCTCTCAGAGAGGCATTGGTCACCACAGATGCAGTACTGGAGGAGGCTAGAGGGTAGATTCGATGTAACAATGTCTGTCTACAGAGATTTTACTCTCCCAGGAAAGCTAATCATATTTACATATAGGAAATCTCAGATTATTTTGTAGCCTCATGCTGGATAGTCCTAGCTGTGGCAGTATTATAATTAGTATTTCTCCTAGGAGACCATTTTTATCTGTTTTCTAATTCATACATACAGGAAGCAATAGTACAGGAAAAAAGCACTTCTCTCTCAGGGATACAGATCCAAAAAAATTTCTAGTGTTTCAGAACTTTAGAGAAGTCCATGTTAATGATAACTCAGTGCCTTTCTGCAAAAAGAAGGCATCCATTATGTCTTTTATTCTCCTGAATCCCATGTTGGAATCTTCCCTAATTACACTCTGTCTCAAACAAGGTGGAATCTGAGGTCCAAAACCTAGTGTTGTCCTTTGTCCTCCATGTGCACCACATGTTGTATTTATTCACATGCTCTATATACCATACACAAAAGAGAAAGAAAGAAAGGAAGGAACAAAGGAAAGAAAATGTCAGGAAGACATTGAACATAAATATAGAGGCTGTTAAAATGAGGAATATTAGATCAAGACAAAATGAAAATCAATATGTCTGATACTTAAATTGGGGAAGGGCACTGAGATAGAGACAGGGTAACTAAAGCAGGAAAATAACTGTAGCACAGCCTATGTTTCTAAGTGACTATATCAGGCTGTCTGTAAGGTCAAGCAAATCAAAGTAAATGGAGAATAAAGACACTGGGGTGGGAATATAAGCCTGTATCTGAAAGATTAATTGACAAGTTTAACTTCTCAATGCTCTTTTTAACTTAAATGATAGACAACTATGTTCCCTTCAAGTATTCCATTGTTTCAGGGAAAAATTGATTACTAAATCTAATGTAGTACCTTAACAAATAGAAGAGGTACTAATAAAGCGTTAAATAAATGCGTTAGCAGTTCAGAAGTCTTCTTGCTCTTGCAGAGGACCCCATTTTTGTTTCCATCATCGACAACAACTATCTCTAAGCCTTTTGTATCTGAAGTTCACTGGGATCTGATGCCCCCCTTCTGACTGCTTTGAGAACCCACACTTGCACCCTTTCCCCTATGTACAGAATTTAAAATGAAAATAAATGATTCAAGGAAAAGAAATACTCACCCAGTACCAGGAAGCATGCTCACAGAAGACTGATGACCTGAGTTTGATTCTCAGCATGGACCTGGTGGAAAGAAAGAACTAATTTCTGCAGGTTGTTCTTTCACATACAAATGCATGCATGTCCACACACACACACACACACACACACACACACACACACGCGCGCGCACAAACTTGTAAACATCTTAGTTAACACTATTTTTAAAAAAAATATTTATTTATTTATTTATTTTTGTACACTCCAGATTTTATCCCTCTTCAACCCCTCTGCACCTTTTGTCTGTGCCACATCCAAATCCTCCTCCCCACCTCCTGTCTCCATGAGGATGTCACCATTGGAGTCTGTAATGATAAACACACAGACATTACAAATGCAGTAATTACAATGACCAAGAACCCTCAGGCATGGAGACTCATGATGGCCACAGAGGTTGCTCCCAACACTTCTCTGCATCCTCACCTGGAACCCAGAGCAGCAGCACCCATAGCAGGAGTGTATCTGTCTCCATCTCTGAGAGCTGGAAGAGAGGATGCTTCTTAGGCTCCTGGCAGCTGCCCTTAAAGTACCCTGGGCTGTTGGATAATGACTCCATATGCAAATCAGTTCATCAGTGTGTGCTGCTGCTCACAGGACAACTGCTCCTGTTTCACCCAAAGGGAGTTGGTGTCAACAGGAAATTTACTAGAGCATCACATGTGTTTTAAAGGAGCCTTCTAAGTACATCTTTTTTGGGAGACAAGATTTCTTTTATCTATTCTTGGTTGTCCTGAAGCTCACTCTATAGACCAGACCCTGCTGTTTCTGCCTTCTGAGTGCTGGGATTAAAGGTGTGCACCACCACCACCACCCAGGTTTTCCTTGCAGGCTACTCTATTAGATAATTACTGTCTAGCTTTTTTGAGATGTGAGGTCAGGAGTGCATTGTGGCTCTACTATGTAAAGAATGTAAGTTATTTCAAGCGCAACTTAATCCATCAAATTTGTACACTCCCAATGAAAGCATTATTTGAGAGGGAATAGAGAAAAATGATTCAATGAAAAAAAGCAACATAATTCTTGGCACACTATCTTATTTCTTTAGATCCATGTTTTAGATCTGTGTGTATAATGTGTCTTTGTATATTTGTATATTTTTCATGTTTATGTTGGCAGGCAACCTCTCTTGCCACATTTTGTCGGTAGAGATCAGAAGACAAGTTTGGGTATAGATCTGAGAGGTCTGTTGTTCACCCCTACTAATGAAATGATTTTTAGGCCAGGCTCTTGTGGGGATTCTCTTGTTTCTGTCTCTCATCTTGCCACAGCATCACTCCAAATACAGTCCATGTTGCTGCTGTGTCTGGATTTTTGTGGGTACCTGGGTTGGGAGCCAGGTCCTCACACTTATGTGACAAGTACTTCACCCACAAAGCCACCCTGACAGTCCATTGTCTTCATGTAAAACCAGTGAGTGGAAGTACTTTTTATGAACAGAAATAATACTGCAGGATATTCAGTAGTTCAAAAATGAAGAAAAGAAGCATGTAACAGAGATGTGCCCAGATACATCTTTTGTATAGTTCTTAAAACCATCCAAGATTATTAAAAAACAGATAACTTGTATTTAGTCATGGTGATGAAAGTTGATTAACAAAATTGGAGATTCTTCCCCAGAGAAATTTTAAGATAGACAGACAGATAGATAACGTAGTTAGATATGTAGTTAGAGAAGTGAATATTTCTTCATTTTCTCAGACTGCTGTCTTTTTTCTAGGTTTAACTAGAAAGAAGAATGGGTTTCCTAGCGAGACTTTAAGGTGAGATGTGACAGTAGTACCTCAATTAAATAAGAAAATAAAGTTATAAGTATGCTTATGATAAGAAGGATCAGTAAGAAGCATTGAAATGTGGAGAGTAGGAAGGAAGGAGGGAGAGGGAGGCAGGAAGAAGAGAAAGAAGAACCAGGGAAGGGAGGAAGAGGAAAGAAGAAAGAATGAGAAAGAAAGAAAGAAAGAAAGAAAGAAAGAAAGAAAGAAAGAAAGAAAGAAAGAAAGAAAGAAAGAAAGAAAGAAAGAAAGAAAGAAAGAAAGACGTGAGGAAAGAGTTAGGCTGAAGGAAAGATGGACAATTCCCTCCTCCTCAGCTTGTGTTCACTGTTTCTTATTCTAGGTCTCTGCCACATTGAGATGGATCCTTTTGTTTTATTATACACATTCGCTGTACTGATCCAGCTACAGTTCAAAGATGAGATAAACAGGGCAAACAAAGTATACATCGCATGAAATTAACAAGTTATTCTTCTCATTTTTACCTTCTCTTTTGAGATATGCTCATTCTTAGTAGATTTTTGTATTCAAAATTATTATGTTGGCCTCTTTTAATTTGGAAGGTTAGGTGATATTTTTTATTTATGCTTACAATAAAAAATTCTTCTACATGATGCAATGTATACTATTCATGCCAAGGGTCATACATTTTTAAACAACATTCAATCACATAGTTATTACTTTAATGATGTTTATTTTTGGTGGGAGACAATAAATATTTCTTATGTTATCCTACTGCTTCCATGAGATTCTCCCATCGTTCTTGGTGCTCTTGACTTGCCTTGTATTATAGCATCAAGAACTGCACATCTGCCAGGCATGGTAATGAATTCTAATAATCCAAACATGCAAGAAGCTGAGGCAGGGGGATCTTGAGTTTTCAGTCCTCTAGGACACACAGCCTGGCTTACACAGATGACTAAACCTGCCTCTCTCTGAGCCCCACATCTTCATCTATTTTTGCACATAGTCATGTTAATATGTATTTTTATTTATATTGACTTTGTTCTCTTTTTATTGACTTATAATTTAACTTTCTATTCATTAACATTGGTATTTTTCTGGGTCTTCAATTCTATTCCATTGGTCCACTTGCCTGTCCCTGTGCCAATACCATGCAGTTTTTAACACTATTGCTCTGTAGTATTGCTTGAGGTCTGGAATACTAATACTCTCAGAAGTTCTTTTACTGTTGAGAATAGTTTTAGCTATCCTGGGTTTTTTGTTATTCCAGATAAATTTGAGAATTGCTTTTTCCAATTCTGTGAAGAACTGAGTTGGGATTTTGATGGGGATTACACTGAATCTGTATATTGCTTTTGACAAGATGGTCATTTTAACTATATTAATCCTGCCAATCCACGAACATGGCAGATTTTTCCATTTTCTGAGGTCTTCTTCAATTTTCCTCTTCAGAGACCTGAAGTTCTTGTCATAAAGATCTTTCACTTGTTTGGTTAGAGTCACACCAAGACACATTATATTGCTTGTGGCTATTGTGAAGGGTGTCATTTCCCTAACTTCTTTCTCAGCCTGCTTATCCTTTGAGTATAGGAAGGCAACTGATTTGCTTGAGTTGATTTTATAACCAGCCACTTTTCTGGAGTTGTTTATCAGCTGTAGGAGTTCTCTGGTGGAGTTTTTTGGGTCACTCAAGTATACTATCATGTCATCTACAAATAGTGATAATTTTACTTCTTCCTTACCAATTTGTATACCTTTCACCTCCTTATGTTGTCTAATTGCTCTAGCTAGGACTTCAAGTACTATATTGAAAAGATATGGAGAGAGAGGGCAGCCTTGTCTAGTGCCTGATTTTAGTGGGATTGCTTCATGTTTCTCTCCACACACCTATGGTCACTTGATCTTTGACAAAGGAGCTGAAAACATCCAGTGGAAAAAAGATAGCCTTTTCAGCAAATGGTGCTGGCTCAACTGGAGGTCAGCATGCAGGAGAATGTGAATTGATCCATTCTTATCTCCTTGTACTAAGCTCAACTCCAAGTGGATCAAGGACCTCCACATAAAACCAGACACATTGAAACTAATAGAAAAGAAACTGGGGAAAACCCTTGAGGACATAGGCACAGGGGAAAATTTCCTAAACAGAACACCAATAGCTTATGCTCTAAGATCAAGAGTTGACAAATGGGATCTCATAAAATTACAAAGTTTCTGTAAGGCAAAGGACACCATCAAAGGGACAAAACGGCAACCAACCAATTGGGAAAAGATCTTCACCAACCCTACATCTGACAAAGGGCTAATATCCAATATATACAAAGAACTCAAGAAGTTAGACCCCAGTGATCCAAATAACCCTATTAAAAAATGGGGTACAGACCTAAACAAAGAATTTTTACCTGAAGAAATTCAGATGGCCGAGAAGCACCCTAAGAAATGCTCAACATCATTAGCTATTAGGGAAATGCAGATCAAAACCACCCTGAGATTTCACCTCACACCAGTCAGAATGGCTAAGATTAAAAACTCAAGGGACAGCAGGTGTTGGTGAGGATGTGGAGAAAGAGGAACACTCCTTCACTGCTGGTGGGATTGTAAGATGGTACAACCACTATGGAAATCAGTCTGGCTGTTTCTAAGAAAACTGGGCATGACACTTCTGGAGGACCCTGCTATACCTCTCCTGGGCATATTCCCAGAGGATTCCCGAGCATGCAATAAGGACACATGCTCCACTATGTTCATAGCAGCCTTATTTATAATAGCCAGAAGCTGGAAAGAACCCAGATATCGCTCAATGGAGGAATGGATACAGAAAATGTGGTATATATACACAATGGAGTACTATTCAGCAGTTAAAAACAACGAATTCATGAATTTTTTAGGCAAATGGATGGAACTGGAAAATATCATCCTAAGCGAGATAACGCAATCACAAAAGAATACACATGGAATGCAGTCATTGATAAGTGGATATTAATTAGCCCTGAATCTCTGAATACTGAAGATACAATTAGCATATCAAATGATTCCCATGAAGAAGGAAGAAGACGGCCCTAATCCTGGAAAGGCTTGATCCAGCATAGTAGAGGACTATAAGGACAGAGAAAAGGAAGGGGGAAAGACAGGAGAATGGATGGAGAGAAGAGGACTTATGGAACATATGGGGGGGGAGTGGGAAAGGGGAAGACTTCTAGAATGTAAACAAAGAATATAGAAAATAAATTACAAAATTAAAAAAGAAAGGTAATAAACAAAACAAAACAAAAAACAAACAACAACAACAACAAAAAAAAAACATTGGTATTTTTGCTTCAGTGCAGCAGAATAGCCCTCTCTCATCATGAATGGAGAGTCAGTCATCCTCTGATAGAAAGATCCACAAGAAGACAGAAGAGAAGATGTATGGGATGTTTCTGTGTGGAATGCAACACAGATGTGCAAAGAAGGATGACTATTGCAAAATACGTACTTGATCCCAGCCCTAAGACAGGAAATTTGGCCATAGACAGCACAGAGAGGAGCTCTTTGAAGTGCACTGAGAATGGAGAAAAGATGGGCTGGGCTTTACAAAGGCATCAAACACACATTTCTCCCTGGTTTCAAAAGACAGTAATTCAATTACTTTTGTCAAAAAAATTTGCAGCTGTCATGAAGGAGATTTATTTATTCCTCTGCCTCCTAGTCCTGTACTCTATTCCCACCCTCTGTGTTTCTATGGATTGTGTTGGGGCCTGCTTCTTTTAACATAACTGTAGTCATTTTGCATTCAGTCTACATTTTGTTCATAAGATGAAATAATATTTAGGTTCTCAGACTCAACTTCCTAGAAGTAATTATCTACTGGTGACACTGAGGAAAGTTATTGATAAGCCAAAAAGTTATGGATCCTGCTGTTATGTTAATGTTCTGAAATTTTCCTCTTCACCCCCATTGACCACCACCCCTTACCTTACTCAGCACCAATCAGCTAACAAGTTAGGTGATAAAACTTTGTCTAGTAAGCCAAAATGTAAAATTGCTCTCTTTCTTGCCTTTTAACCTCTTTTTTTTCTTGTTGGTAGCAATCTCTTTTTTATTAGATATTTTCTTTATTTACATTTCAATTATTAGCCTCTTTCCTCACTTCCCCTCCACAAACTCCTATTCTATCCCCTGTACCCTCTTCAATAACCCACTCACTCCTGCTTCCCTGTCCTAGCATTCCCCTACACTAGGCCATCGAGCCTTCATAAGATCAATGGCCTCTCCTTCCATTGTCATCTAATAAGGCCATCATTCACCTACATATTTGTTTGGAGCCTTTTAAACTTTTGATCTGTTTTTTTTTCCTATAAAAAGCCTGCCCTGAGAAATGTTTGATGTCATAGTTTCAGACTCAGTTCTGTACTATGTCCCTTCTCTGACCACTATTAAGGCCATTCAATTCAATAAACTCTTCTCAGTATTTGTATGCTTGGTCTAGACATTCCTGAACCCTAACAGATTGTACTTTGCTTATCATTGACTTCACAACTCATACCCACATATAAACGATTATATTCATCTTTCTCAGTTCAGGATTCCTCATTCAGGAAGGTTTTTCTATTGTTTCCTTGCAAATATCATGTTGTTGCACATATCATGCATGCATATGTGTTCTTTATCCATTCTTCTGTTGCAGAAGATCTAGGTTGTTTCTATTTCTGCTAGTATAAACAGAGCAGCAGTGAACATGGCTGATCAAGTGTCTCTGTGGTACGTTGAAGTTATCTTTGGATATCTGCCCAAGAGTGGTGTAGCTGGATGTTGAGGTAGATTTCTTTCTGAGCATCCACCCCAGTGTTTTCCATAGTTGCTGGATGAACTTTCATTTCCAGTAGGAGTGTATGAGTGTTCCTTTTACTCCACATTCTTTCAAGATTGAGCTGTCACTTGTTTTATTGATCTTTGCCATCAGATCCTACTAGAAGTTACTTGAATCTGTTTCTATTTAGGGTGTGAATATACCCTTAGTACACATCTTTAATCCCTTTGTCAGTAATACAGACACACTTTTACTATGCACGTTTATTCCCAAACAAGGAAGGTAACATTAGTTTGTAGAAAGAAGGACCCATATTTGAAAGTGATGTTTGAGTGGCAGAAAAAGTGATGAATCAGAAAGATTTGATAGAAGAGAATATGCCCAACTCTCATGAAAAGAGAGAGGAAAGAGAAGCTTCACAAGAGACAGATAGTACAGGAAGAAGAGAGTACAATACAGAAATACAGTAGAGTTCATGGAGAGCAGTAGAGTTGAGAGGGAGAGCAGAACATCACAGAGAGGGAGAAAGATGCAGTTTTACTGAGAGAGTCTTACAGAGACAGATTGAAGAGAGAACAAGCTAGACATAGGTAAAGACATTATGAGGAAGAGATAGAGATGGAGTCAGAAGGTTAGGAAAGATAACTAGAGTTAGTTTGAAGCCTGTCAGAGCATTGAGAGGATGAGAGAAAGCCAGAGTAAATAAGTCATCTGGAAGAGGAGTTTGAGCCAGAACAGCTGAGCTGAAACAGTAATCTTGGTTGAGCAATTTCAGAAGAAACAGCAGTGCAGTGTCAACATGGAGAAGCAGAAGAAAACAAGGAAATATGCGACTATGAAGTGAATGCTTAGTCTAAGAGATGAGTGACACACAAAAAAAAAGGATATGTTAAAGCCTAAGAAGAAAGAGAAGAAATATCCAAGCACTCTGGAGGAAAGAGAAGTGCCCCCCGAATCTTTCCTGCTTGTTCTTGCAGTATAATACACAGCTGGGTCCAACTTACCATGTACTAGTTGATACCAACTTCACCAACTTTTCCATTAAAGGCAAAATGGACATAGTGCAGTCCATGACGGACTGTCTGTATGCCAATTGTATTCCTTGTATAACTGATTGTGTAATGGTTGAAATTGAGAAATTGGGATAGAAGTATTGTATGGCACTAAGAATGCGCAAACAAAGGAACCTATACTGATGACTCCTGGGTACAGAGAGTAGCTTAGTACAGTGTTACACTGTGGCCTTAACTTTTCATGACCTCAAATGAACAATCTGGAACATCTCTGGCGTTCTTATCATGTACATTTCTAACCACAGTTACAACATTGAACAGATACCAGATGATTACCTTGCTTCTAATTCTCACTCCACAGACTCTGCCTGCTATTCTTGGACCAGCTCTCTCTCATCAGTTAATTAAGTGCACTTTGTTATAAAAAAGAAACAGTTAGCTTGAATTCAGAAAGGATAAGAAAAGGTGAGCTTATTCAGCAGAGAGTCTCAGAGGCTGAAAACATTCTAGGCCTAGATTAGATTGGCTAGAATCTTTCAGGACTAGTCTTAGGTTAGCTAGTGAAGGTAGTAAGCCTCCCAGACAGCAATTACAACAGGAGAATAAGTTACATTTACATTAATGTTATTTCGTTTTCACATAACACGACTTGAACTTGTTATGATCTAGTTCCAATATTAAGACTTAGAGGACTCAACTGAGAAATATCTAACGGATGAGAAGCACCTAAAGAAATGTTCAACATTCTTAGTCATCAGAGAAATGCAAATCAAAACAACCCTTAGATTCCACCTAACACCAGTCAGAATGGCTAAGATCCAAATCTCAGGTGACATCAGTTGCTGGCAAGGATGTGGAGAAAGAGGAACACTTCTAAATTGCTCATGGGATAGTAAGCTGATAAAAGCACTCTGGAAATCAGTTTGGCATTTCCTCAGAAAATTGGACAAAGCCCTACTTAAGGACTCAGCTGGGCATATACCCAGAAAATGCTCCAACATGTAATAAGGGCACATGCTCCACTATTTGTAAGCTCTATTTGTATGTTCATGGGCATCTCTTACTTTAGGCTAGGGAAGTTTTCTTCTATAATTTTGTTGACACATTTACTGGTCTTTTAAGCTAAAAATCGTTGCTCTCTTGTATACCTATAATCCTTAGGTTTAGTCTTCTTATTGTGTTATGGATTTCCTGGATGTTTGGGGTTATGAGCTTTTTGTTGGAAATCAGTTTGGTGGTTCCTCAGAAAATTGGGCATAATACTATCAGAGGACCCTGCTATACAACTCCTGGGAATAGACCTAGAGGAGTCTTGAGCATGTAATAAGGACACATGCTCCACTATGTTCACAGCAGCCATATTTATAATAGCCAGAAGCTGGAAAGAACCCAGATGTCCCTCAACAGAGGAATGGATACAGAAAATGTGGCATATTTTTACAATGGAATGCTACTCAGCTATTAAAAAAATGAATTCATGAAATTCTTAGGCAAATGGGTGGAACTGGAAAATATCATCCTGAGTGAGGTAACCCAATCTCAAAAGAATACACATGACACACACTCACTGAAAAGTTGATATTAGCCCAGAAGCTTATAATACCCAAGACACAATTCACAAATCAAATTAAACTCAAGAAGAAAGAACAACAAAGTATGGATACTCTGGTCTTTCTTAGAAGGGGGAACAAAATACCCACAGAAGGAGATATAAGCAAAGTGTGGAGCAGAGTCTGAGGGAAAGACCATCCAGAGACTGCCCCACCTAGGGATCCATCCTATATACAGCTACAAAACCCAGACACTTTTGTAGATGCCCACAAGTGTTTGCTGACAACAGCCAGATATAGCTGTCACCTCGGAAGCTCTGCTAGTGAATGAAAAAATACAGAGGGGATCACTCCCAGCCAGCCACTGAACTGAACACAGGGTCCTCAATGGAGGAGCTAGAGAAAGGACCCAAGGAGCTGAAGGGGTTTGAAGTGCCATAGGAGGAACAACAATATGAGCTACCCGGTACTCCCAGAGCTCCAAGAGATAAAAACATCAACCAAAGCATACACATGCAGTTACCCATGGCTCCAGACTACATAGTCAGTAGAGGATGGCTTTGTTGGACATTAAAGGGGGGAGAGGTCCCTTTTTTTGGGAAGGCTCAGTGCTTCATTGTAGGGAAATATCAGGACAGGGAATGAGTAGATGGCTGATCATCAAAAGGACAAATCAGCAACCAACAAATTGGGAAAAGATCTTCACAAACCCCACATCAGATAGAGGGCTAATATCCAATATATACAAAGAACTAAAGAAGTTAGACCCCAGAAAACCAAATAACCCTATTAAAAAATGGGGAACAGAGCTAAACAAAGAATTTTCACCAGAAGAGCTTCAAATGGCTGAGAAGCATCTTAAAAAATGCTCAACTTCATTAGTCATTAGGGAAATGCAAATCAAAACAACCTTGAGATTTCACCTTAAAGCAGTCAGAATGGCTAAGATTAAAAATTCAGAGCCGGGCGGTGGTGGCGCATGCCTGTAATCCCAGCACTTTGGGAGGCAGAGGCAGGCAGATTTCTGAGTTCAAGGCCAGCCTGGTCTACAGAGTAAGTTCCAGGACAGCCAGGGCTATACAAAGAAACCCTGTCTCGAAAAAGCCAAAAATAAAAATAAATAAATAAATAAAAAAGAGCAAACATTCATTGCCTGGTGTGGTGGCGCACGCCTGTAATCCCAGCACTCTGGGAGGCAGAGGCAGGAGGATTTCTGAGTTCGAGGCCAGCCTGGTCTACAGAGTGAGTTCCAGGACAGCCAGGGCTATACTGAGAAACCCTGTCTTGAAAAAAAACAACCAAATCCAAAAAAAAAAAAAAAAAAAAAAAAATTCAGGAGGCAGCAGGTGTTGGTGAGGATGTGGAGAAAGAGGAACACTCCTCCACTGTTGGTGGGGTTGCAAATTGGTACAACCACTCTGGAAATCAGTCTGGCGGTTCCTCAGAAAACTGGGCATGTCACTTCATGAAGATCTAGCTATACCACTCCTGGCCATATACCCAGAGGATTCCACAGCATGTAATAAGGATATGTGCTCCACTATGTTTATAGCAGCCCTATTTATAATAGCCAGAAGCTGGAAAGAACCCAGGTATCCCTCAACAGAAGAATGGATGCAAAAAAATGTGGTATATATACACAATGGAGTACTATTCAGCTATTAAAAACAATGAATTCATGAAATTCTTAGGCAAATGGATGGAGCTAAGTGAGGTAACCCAGTCTCAAAAGATCAATCATGGTATGCACTCACTAATAAGTGGATATTAGCCTAGAAAACTGGAATACCCAAAACACAATCCACACATCAAATGAGGTACAAGAAGAACAGAGAAGTGGCCCCTGGTTTTGGAAAGACTCAGTGTAGCAGTATAGGACAAAACCAGAACAGGGAAGTGGGAAGGGGTGGAATGGAGAACAGGGGGAGGGAAGGGGGCTTATATGACTTTCAGGAAGTCTGGGGCCAGAAAAGGGGAAATCATTTTGAAATGTAAATAAAAAATATAATTGAATAAAAAAATGCATGAAAAAAAAAAGAGAGGTTGATTGGGGAACAAGTGTAAGGGGCTTATGGGATTTGCCAGTGGGGGGGGGGAGTGGAGAACTAGGAAAGGGGACAGCATTTGCAATGTAAATAAAACCTCTATCTAATCAAAAATTAAAAAAGAAAAAAAGAAAATATTTATCTTGCTGATGTTAGAAAGGACTGTCATGGAGCCATCACAGGTTTTCTTAGGAAATGTCCTCCTTGATTGTGGGGTCTCTTTCCCCTTCAAAAAAATTGGTAAGGTGCACCATAGGATACAAGAAGGTCATCAGCATAAGATTCAGCAGCCTGGAAATGACTTGTTTTCCTCAACTTATATTTTATATAAGACTAACATTATCTTTTCGGGGCCTATATCCATTATGAGGGTTAGATTTTGGAAACTTTCAGTATATTAGTCAGGTTCAACAGAAAATCTCTAAAGTCATATTTAATTTGGTTTAAGTGTTTCAAGGAAAGGGGCTTTGTATTTTGGAGAGAAAAAGTTTACTTGACATTTCCTGCAAGAGGGAAGTCAAGGAGTTGGGGACCTCTTGACAATGGTTGATTAGATGAGGTGACCCTCAGAGTGAATCTGGAGATAGTAGGCAGGATGACTTGGAGAGAGCAAACAGACGATCCTACTTATCCTTCTCTCAGATAGGCACTGATCACCACAGATGCAGTAATGGAGGAGGCTAGAAGAGTAGATTCCATGTAATAGTTTCTGCTACAGAGATTCAACTCTCCCCAGAAAGCAGAACACATTTACTTATAGGGGAACTCAGATCATTTTCCAGCCTCACAGCTGGATAGTTCTAGTTGGATGGTACTATTATAGTTATTACTTCTCTTAGGAGGCTATTTTCTGTTTTCCAGCCTATAGGTACAGCAAGCTATAGAACAGGAAAAAAGCTCTTCTCCCTTAGGCATGTAGATACTGGGAGTACTAGTGTCTCAGTGCTTTAGAGCAGTTCAAGTTGATAAGGGCTCATTATCTTTCTCCAAAGAGAAGGTATCCATTAAGTCTTCTCATCCTCTGAATCACATGACTGGAAAGTTCTCTGATGACACCCTGTCTCAAACAAGTGGAATTTGAGGACCAACACCTAGTGTTATCCTGTATCCTCCATATGAACTACATGTTACATTCACTTACATATTTTATACAACATATGCAAAAGATAAACAAATGAAAAAATAAAGAAAGTTAAAAGAAGAAAAGGGCAGGTAGACATTGAATAAAAATACACAAGCTGCTAAAATGAAGAATATTGGATCAAGACAAAAGGAAATTAAATAAATCTGATACTAAAACTTAATTTGGGAATGGACACAGAGGTAGAGGCATTGCAACTGAAGTAGGAAAATAACTGTAGCACAGCCTATGTTTCTAAGTGACTCTAGCAGGTTGTCTGTGATTGCAAGAAAATCAGAGTAATTGGAGAATAAGAACACTGGGGTGGGAATATAAGCCTGTTTCTGAAAGACTGACTGACAAGCCTAACTATGCAATGCTCTTTTTAACTTAAATGATGGACAACTATGCTCCCATCAAGTCTCCCATTGTTTCAGGGGAAAGGGGGGTTACTGAATCTAAAGGAGTACTCTAATAAATGGTAGATCAGGGGTAAATGGTAGATCAGAGGATTAGCAGTTCAGAGTATGTCTTGTTCTTTTTTATTGATATATTTTTTATTTACATTTCAAATGATTTCCCCTTTTCTGGGTCCCCTCTCCCCGCAAGCCCCATAAGCCCTCTTCCCACCCCCTATTCCTCCATCTACCCCTTCCCACTTCCCTGTTCTGGAATTCCCCTATACTCTTGCACTGAGTCTTTCCAGAACCAGGGGCCATTCCTCCATTCTTTATGGACATCATTTAATTTGTGGATTATGTCTTGGGTATTCCAAGTTTCTAGGCTAATATCCACTTATCAGTGAGTGCATAACACGATTGTTCTTTTGAGACTGGGTTACCTCACTTAGTATGATGTTCTCCAACTCCATCCATTTGTATAAGAATTTCATGAATTCATTGTTTCTAATGGCTGAATAGTACTCCATTGTGTAACTATACCACATTTTTTGTATCCATTCCTCCGTTGAAGGACACCTAGGTTCTTTCCAGCTTCTGGCTACTACAAATAGGGCTGCTATGAACATAGTGGAGCATGTGTCCTTATTGCATGCTGAAGAATCCTCTGGATATATGCCCAAGAGTGGTATAAACAAAGTCCTCAGGAAGTGTCATGCCCAGTTTTCTGAGGAACAGCCAGACTGATTTCCAAAGTGGTTGCACCATCTTGCAATCCCACCAGCAGTGGAGGAGTTTTCCTCTTTCTCCACATCCTCGCCAACACCTGCTGTCTCCTGAGTTTTTGATCTTAGTCATTCTGACTGGTGTGAGGTAAAATCTCAGGGTTGTTTTGATTTGCAATTCCCTAATGATTAATGATGTTGAACATTTCTTAAGGTGTTTCTCAGCTCTCCTATGTTCTTCGTGGGAAAATTCTTTGTTTAGCTCCATACCCCACTTTTTAATGGGGTTATTTGGTTCTCTGGGTTCTACTTTCTCGAGTTCTTTGTATATATTAGATATTAGCCCTCTGTCGGATTTAGGGTTGGTGAAGATCCTTTCCCAATCTCTTGGTTGATGTTTTGTCCTTTTGACAGTGTCCTTTGCCTTACAGAAACTTTGTAGTTTTATGAGGTCCCTTTTGTCAATTCTTGATCTTAGAGCATAAGCTATTGGTGTTCTATTCAGGAACTTTTTCCCTGTGCCCATGTCATCAAGGGTCTTTCCCACTTTCTTTTCTGTTATTTTCAGTGTGTCAGGTTTTATGTGGAGGTCCTTGATCCATTTGGAGTTGAGCTTGGTACAAGGAGATAAGAATGGATCGATTCGCATTCTTCTGCATGCTGACCTCCAATTGGACCAGCACCATTTGTTGAAAAGACTATCTTTTTTCCACTGGATGCTTTCAGGTCCTTTGTCGAAGATCAAGTGACCATAGGTGTGTTGGTTCATTTCTGGGTCTTCAATCCTATTCCATTGATCTGCTTGCCTTTATTGTACCAGTACCATGCAGTTTTTATCACTATTGCTCTGTAGTAAAGTTTAAAGTCTGGGATACTCAATCCCCCTGAAGTTCTTCTACTTTTGAGAATAGTTTTAGCTATCCTGGGTTTTTTGTTATTCGAGATGAATTTGAGAATTGCTCTTTCTAGCTCTATGAAGAACTGGGTTGGGATTTTTATAGGCATAGCATTGAATCTGTAGATTGCCTTTGATAAGATGGCGATTTTAACTATATTAATCCTGCCAATCCAGAAGCATGGAAGATTTTTCCATTTTCTGAGATATTCTTTGATTTCCTTCTTCAGAGATCTCAAGTTTTTGTCATATAGGTCTTTCACTTGTTTGGTTAGAGTCACCCCAAGTTACTTTATGCTGTTTGTAGCTATTGTGAAGGGAGTCATTTCCCTAATTTCTTTCTCGGTCTGCTTATCCTTTGAATATATAAAGGCTACTGATTTGTTTGCATTGATTTTGTAGCCAGCCACTTTGCTGAAGTTGTTTATCAGCTGTAGGAGTTCTCTAGTAGAGTTTTTAGGGTCACTTGAGTATACGATCATATCATCTGCAAATTGTGATAGTTTGACTTCTTCCTTTCCAATTTGTATCCCTTTGACTTCCTTATGTTGTCTAATTGCTCAATCTAGGACTTCAAGAACTATATTGAAAAGATATGGAGAGAGGGGACAGCTTTGTCTAGTCCCTGATTTTAGTGGGATTGCTTCAAGTTCCTCTCCATTTAGTTTGATGTTGGCTACCGGTTTGCTGTATCTTGCTTTTATCATGTTTATATATGGGCCTTGAATTCCTGTCCTTTCCAAGACTTTTAGCATGAAAGGATGCTGAATTTTGTCAAATGTTTTTTCAGCGTCTAATGAAATGATCATGTGGTTTTTCTCTTTGAGTTTGTTTATGTAGTGGAAATTTATGAATTTCCTTATATTGAACCATCCCTGCATCCCTGGGATGAAGCCTACTTAATCATGGTGGATGATGGTTTTTATGTGTTCTTGGATTCGGTGGGCAAGAATTTTATTTAGTATTTTTGCATCCATATTCATAAGGGAATTTGGCCTGAAATTCTCTTTCTTAGTAGGATCTTTGTGTGGGTTTGGTATCAGCATAATAGTGGCTTCGAAGAAGGAGTTAGGTAGTGTTCCTTCTGTTTCTATTTGGTGGAAAAGTTTGAAGTGTATTGGTGTTAAGTCTTCTTTGAAGGTCTGATAGAATTCTGCACTGAAACCTTCTGGTCCTGTGCTTTTTTTGGTTGGAAGCCTATCTATGACCCCTTCTATTTCTTTTGGGGTGATGGGTCTGTTTAGATGGTCTATTTGATCTTGGTTTAATTTTGGTAATTGGTATCTGTCTAAGAAAATGTCCATTTCCTCCAGATTCTCCAGTTGTGTTGAGTACAGGTTTTTGTAGTAGGATCTTATGATTTTTTGAATTTCCTCGGTTTCTATTGTAATATCTCCGTTTTCATTTTTAATTTTGTTAATTTGGATACTTTCTCTGTGCCCTTTGGTTAGTATGGCTGGGGGTTTATTTATCTTGTTGATTTTTTCAAAGAACCCGCTTTTAGTTTTGTTGATTCTTTGTATTGTTCTCTTGGTTTCTACTTGATTGATTTCAGCCCCGAGTTTGATGATTTCCTGTCTTCTTCTCCTCCTGGGTGAATTAGCTTCTTCTTGTTCCAGGGCTTTCAGTTGTTCTGTTAATCTTCTAGTGTATGCTCTCTCGAATTTCTTTTTGGAGGCACTCACAGCTACGAGTTTTCCTCTTAGCACTACTTTTCTTGTTCTTCCAGAGAGCCCCAGTTTAGTTTTCACCATCCACATCAACTAGTTCATAACTTTCAGTACCTCCAACTCCCTGGGATTTGATTCCCTCTTCTAATTGCTATAAGCACTCACACTTCCATCCCTTCCCCATGTACACAATTTAAAATGAAAATGAATGATTAAAGGGAAAGAAATAGTACCCCAGTCTGACACTGTATCTCACTCTGTACTAGGAAGAATGCTCACAGAAGACTCATGACCTGAATTTGATTTCCAGACTGGACCTGAAGGAATGAAAGAACAAACGACTGCAGGTTGTCCTTTTACACACACACACACACACACACACACATGCACACACACACACACACACACACACACAGAGAGAGAGAGAGAGAGAGAGAGAGAGAGAGAGGGAGAGAGAGAGAGAGAGAGAGAGACAGACAGACAGACAGACAGACAGACAGACACATACACACACACACACACTACAGTAAGAGGAAATGTCTTTAGTTAACACTGTTTTTAGGGACATAATTTGTATTTATTATCCTTTTCTATTTCTTGAATTATAAATAAAAGGCAGTATATCCTCAATGACTTGAAAGTCAAAGGAGGATTTTGAGGATGGAGGGATGTGGTCAGAGCATGAAGGTAGAAGGGAAAATATCCAGAGATAAATATGTGTTAATAAAAATTTAAATGATAAATGATAACTAAAACAATCATATATTTTAATGGAAAATAATTAAATTATAAAGCATGAAGAATGGGACACACCTACATATCTGTTTATAAAATTTGTTTCATTATTTGAGATATCTGTCCACATAAGCCTAGAGCTTTGTGTTGAGATGACAGAGTAGAAACTGAGAGACTGAGCCTCAGTAAGCTGCAACCCCAGGAGGTTTTAGTTCAGTCCTGGAGCACTGTGGGAGGATCCTCCCTACCTTGCTGACAGTAATAGGTTGCAGCATCTTCAGCCTCCACAGGATTGATGGTGAGGGTGAAGTCTGTCCCAGACCCACTGCCACTGAACCTGGCAGGTACCCCAGATACTAGGTTGTATGACTCATAGATGAGGAGTTTGGGTGGTTGTCCTGGTTTCTTTTTGTACCAGTGCATAAAATGTATAGTGTCCAATAAAGTGACAATTTTACTGGCCCTGCAGGAGATGGTCACCCTTTGCCCTAGAGACACTGCCAAGGAAGCTGGAGATTGGGTCAGTACAATGTCGCCATTGGAACTTGGAATGATAAACACACAGACATTACAAATGCAGTAATTATAATCACCAAGAATCCTCAGGCATGGAAGGTCATGATGGCCACAGAGGCTGCTCCCAACACTCCTCTGCATCCTCACCTGGAACCCAGAGCAGCAGCACCCATAGCACGAGTGTGTCTGTCTCCATCTCTGAGAGCTGGAAGAGAGGATGCTTCTTAGGCTCCTGGCAGCTGCGCTTAAAGGAGTCTGGGCTGTTGGATAATAACTACATATGCAAATTATCTCAACAGAGTGTGTGCTGCTGCTTAAAGGGCACCTGATCCTGTTTCACCCACAGAGAGTTTGTGTCAGCAGGAAATTTACTAGAGCATCATGTGTATCTTAAATGATCCTTTTCAATGGAGTATAATCTTCATTTATATTTCTTTCTTTTTTATTTTCTATCTTCTTTGTTTACATTCGAAATAATTAACTCCTTCCTGGTCCCCCTACCCCCAATAAGTCCCATAAGGCCTCTTCCCTCCACCCATTCCCCAATCAATCCCCTCCCACTTCTCTGTCCTGGTAATCCCCTATAATGCTGCATTAAGCCTTTCCAGGCCTATGGCCCTATCCTTCTTTCTTCTTGCAAATCATTTGATATGTTAATTTTGTCTTGGGTATTCAGAGATTCTGGTCTAATATCCACTGTGACTATATTCCACATGTGTTTATTTGTGATTGAGTTACCCCACTTAGGGTGATATTTCCCAGATCTGACCATTTGCCTAAGAGTTTCAGGAATTCATTGTTTTAATTGCTGAGTAGTATTCAGTTGTGTAATTAGACCCCATTTTCTGTATCCATTCCTGCATTGATGAACATCTGGGTCCTTTCTAGCTTCTGGCTATTATAAATAAGGCTGCCATGAACATAGTGAAGCATGTGTCCCTATTTCATGCCAGGGAATCCTCTGGGTATATGCCCAGGATTGGTATAGTGGGGTCCACCAGAAGTGTCATGTCCAGTTTTCTGAGGAACCCCCAGACTGATTTCCAGAGTGGTTATTCTATCTTGCAACCCCACGAGCAATGGAGGAGTGTTCCTCTTTCTCCACATCCTCCCCAACACCTGATGTCTCCTGAGTTTTTAACCTTAGCCATTGTGACTGGTGTGAGGTGAAATCTTAGGGTTGTTTTGATTTGCATTTCCCTAATGACTGAGGTTGAACATTTCTTAAGGTGCTTCTCAGCCATCTGAAGTTCATCAGGTGAAAAGAGCCTTCTAAATACATTTTTTGAGACAGGATTTCTCTATCCTTGGTAGTCCTGAAGCTCATTCTGTAGATCACATCCTTCTGTCTCTACCTCCAGAGTGCTGGGAGTAAAGGTGTTTCCCACTGCCATCCAGGTTCTTTCCCACTCTACTCCATTAAATATGTACCCTCTAGCTTTTTTGAGGTGTTAGGTGGGGGCATGAATTTTGGATGCAGTATGTAGAGAATGTAAGTTATTTCTTGAGCAACTTGATCCCTCAAATTTTTACACACCCAATGAAAGTGTTATCTGAGAGTGAATAGAGAAAAATGATACAATGAAAAAGAGTTAAATAATTCTTGGTATAATACCTTATTGTTTTAGATCTCTGTGTGTGATGTGTGTTTCTATTTTTGTATATTTGTTTATGTTCATGTTTGAAGTCAACCTTTTTTGCCATTGTATGTGAATCGAGATCAGAAGACAAGTTTGGGTGTAGATATGAGACAAGGTCTGTTGTTCCCCCTTATTCATGAAATGCTTTTTAGCCCAGGTTCTGGTGGGATTCTCTTGTTTCTGTCTCTCCTCCTGCCATAGCATCACTCCAAATAGAGTCCATGCTGCTGCTGCATCTGGACTTTTGTGGGTACCTGGGATGTGAGCCAGGTCCTCACACCTTTGTGACAAGCACTGCCCACAAGGCAGCCATGCTACCCCATTGTCTTCAGGTAAAACCAGTGAGAAGTTCTTTTTTTTTTGAACATAAATAATACTGCAGGATATTATGTGTACCAGCCCTGTCAGGGGTTGTTTGCCATGCAGAGTGATCAGCATTTGGAGGGAGTCTCAGCCATTTTGGCTCCTGGGTGGGCCGGACGAGCAGCATCAGATAAACAGAGATATCCTGAGTCTAACATTGCTTGTGACACAGCCTACCAGGCTTCTGTCTGTGCCCAGAGGCCTTCTGTGTGTAAGCCCTGTCCTGGGGTATTTGTCCTGCAGAGTGGTCAGCACTTGGAAAAGGTCCCTGCAGCATCTGCCATCTTAGAACCTGGATTGGAGCAGACAGGCAGAACCAGGTTCACAGAGATATTCTGAGTTTGACATCACTCAGAACATAGCCCTCCAGGCTTCTGCCTGTGCCCAGGGCCTGGGTAGCTCTGTGGGCCATCTGTGTGCCAGCCCTCTCCTGGGCAGTTACCCTGCTGTCTTCGCTCCCAGCAGACCAGACAGCAATACCAGGTACTCAGAGACAACCCGAGTATAACATTGCTTGGGGTAAGGCACACCAAGGCTCCATTGGCACCCATGAGTAGGGCAGCACATCAGCAATCTGTGCCAGGGGAAACTCAATCATCCAGTGGTGCAGAAATAGCCTTACAGGCTCACAGGAGGTTCAAGCACCAGCCAGTGACAACAGGACCAACTAATGCCAGAGATAAACAGATGGCAAAAGGCAGATATAGGAACGTTACTAACAGAAATCAAGGCAATATGGCAGCATCTGAACTCAATTCTCTAAAAACAGGAAGTCCTGGATTCCCCAATACACCAGAAAAACAAGATCTAGATTTAAAACCACTGGTCACTATGCTGTTAGTGGAACACAAGAAGGACATAAATAAATCTCTTAAATAAATACAGGAGAATATGAATCAAATGGTAGAAGCTCTTACACAGGAAATACAAAAATCATTTAAAGGAATTCAGGAGAATATGCGTCAACAGTTAGAAGCCAATAAAGAGGAAATGCAAAATTCACATAAAGAAATATAGGAGAACTTGGGTTAACAGACAGAAGTCATGAAAAAGGAAACACAAAAATCTCTTAAAGAATTACAGGAAAACACAAAAAAGCAAGTGAAGGAACTGAGCTAAAACATCCAGGAGTAGAAACAACTAAGAAATCACAAAGGGAGACAACTTTGGAGATAGAAAACCTTGGGAAGAAATCAGGGGCCATAGATGCAAATATCAACAACAGAAGAGATACAAGAGATACAGAATCTCAGATGCCGAAGATACCATAGAAACCATGGGCTCAACAGTCAAAGAAAATGCACAATGCAAAAAGCTTGTAAGCCAAAGCATCCAGGAAATCTAGGACATAATGAGAAGCCCAAACCTAAGGATTATAGAAATAGATGAGAGTGAAGATTTACAACTTAAAGGTCCAGCAAATATCTTCAAAAAAATTTTGGACAAAACTTCCCTAACCTAAAGAGAAAGATGCCCATGAGTATACATGAAGCCTATAGAACTCCAAACAAAATGAACCAGAACAGAAATGCCTCCTGTCACATAATAATAAAAACCCCAATTGTACTAAACAAAGAACGAATATTAAAAGCAATAAGAGAAAAAGTAACTTATAAAGGCAGACCTATCTTAATTCTACCAGACTTCTCACCAGAGTCCATGAAAGCTTGAAGATCCTGGGTAGATCTCATGCAGACTCTAAGAGAACACAAATGCCAGCCAAGACTACTATACTCAGCAAAACTCTCAATCAGCATAGATGAAGAAACCAAGATATTCCATGATAATACCAAATTTAAACAGTATCTTTCCACAAACCCAGCCCTACAAAGATAATAGGTGCAAAACAGCAATACAAGGAGGGAAACTACACCCTGGAAAAAGCAAGATAGTAATTTTTCATCAAACCCAAGAGAAGATAACCACTCAAATATAAAAATAACATAAAAATAGCAGGAATTAATAATCACTATTACTTAATATCTCTTAACATCAATGGACTCAATTCCCCAATAAAAAGACAGACTAACAGACTGGATACTTAAACAGGACCCTGCCTTTTGCTGCATACAGGAAACACACCTCAGTGTCAAAGACAAACACTACCTCAGAGTAAAAGGCTGGAAAAAAATTTAACAAGCAAATGGTTTCAGGAAACAAGCCGGAGTAGCCACATTCAAACATGTTGAAAACCTCAGTTTGTGATATCCACTTACAGCAAACAGAATGGATCATAGCAGAGAAGATGTGACAGGTATTCATAAGGGAGAATAGGGATGTGAGGACTTTAGGTCCGCACTAAAGGTTTTCTAAACCTAAAAACTAAAGGTTTTCTAAACCTAAAAACTAAAGGTTTTCTTAGGAAATGCCCACCTTGATTGTGTGGTTTATTTCCCCTCCATAAAAAAATTGATAAGGAGTACCATAGGATACAAGCAGGTCATCAATTTAAGTTTCAGAAGCCTGGAAATTACTTGTTTTCCTCAACTTATATTTGTCTGATGAAAAACTAACATTATCTTTTTGTGGCTTATATCCATTATTAGGCTGAAATTTTGGAAAGCTTCAGTATATTGGTCAGGTTCAAGTGAAAAATCTCTAAAGTCATATTAAATTTGGTTTAAATATTTCAAGGAATGGGGATTTGTACTTTGGAGAGCAAAAGGTTCACTTGACATTTTCCTTAAGAGGAAAGTAAAGGAGTTGGGTACCACTTGACAATTTTTGATTAGAGGAGGTGACCCTCAGCATGAACCTGAAGATAGTTCACGATGACTTGGATGACTTGGAGAGAGAAAACATAAGATCCCACTTATCGTTCTCTCAGAGAGGCATTGATCAACACAGATGCAGTACTGGAGGGAACTAGAAGGGTAGATTCCATGTAACAGTGTCTGTCTACTGAGATTCAACTCTCCCAGGAAAGCAAAACATATTTACATATAGGATCTCAGATCATTTTCCAGCATCCTAGCTGGATAGTTCTAGTTGGATGGTAGTATTATAATTAGTACTTCTCTAGGAGTCCATTTTCTCTTTTTCCTGGTTTTAGGTATAGCAAGCCATAGTACTGGGGAAAAAAAAAAGCACTTCTCCCTTAGGCATACAAATCCAAGGAGTACTAGTGTCTCTGAGCTTTAGAACAGTCCAAGTTGATGAGGGCTCATTATCTTTCTACAAAGAGAGCGTATCCATTAAGTCTTCTCTTCCCATGAATCCCATTCAGAGGAAAGTTCCCTGATGATACCCTGTCTGAAAGAAGTGGAATTTGATGACTAACACCTAGTGTTATCCTGAGTTCTCCATGTGAACTACATGTTACATTCATTCACATATTTTATACATTGTACACAAAAGATAAAGAACGAAATAAAGAAAAAAGAAATAAAGAAAGTAAAAAGAAAAAAGGGCAAGTAGACATTGCACACAAATACACAAGCTGTTAAAATAAAAAATATTGCATCAAAACAAACGGAAAATCAATAAATCTGATATTAAAGTTCATTTGAGGATGGGCACAGAGATATAGTCATTGAAACCGAAGTAGGAAAATAACCATAGCACATCCTATTTTCTAAGTGATTATAGAAGGCTGTCTGTGAGTGCAAGCAAATCAAAGCAATTGGAGAATAAGAACACTGGGGTGGGAATGTAAGCCTATATCTGAAAGAGTAACTGACAAGCTTAACTACTTAATGCTATTTTTAACTTAAATGATGGACAACTATGCTTCCATCAAGTCTCCCATTGTGTCAGGGGAAAAGGGGGTTACTGAATATAAAGGAGTACCTTAATAAATGGTAGATCAGAGGTAAATAAATGGTTAGCAGTTCAGAGTACTTCTTGTTCTTGCAGAAAGCCCCAGTTTGGTTTTTAACATCCACACCAACTAGCTCATAACTTCCTGTATCTACAGCTCCCTGGGATCTGATGCCCTCTTCTAATTGCTATGAGCACTCACACTTGTACCCCTTCCTCCATGTACACAATTAAAATGAAAATAAATGATTAAAGGGAAAGAAATAGTACCCCAGGCTGGCACTCTTGCTCACCCTTTACCATGAAGCATGCTCACAGGAGACTGATGACCTGAGTTTGATGTTTGATTCCCAGACTGGACCAGGCAGAATGAAAGAACTAACTTCACTAACTTCTGCAGGTTGTCATTTTACTCTCTCTCTCTCTCTCTCTCTCTCTCTCTCTCTCTCTCTCTCTCTCTCTCTCCCCCAACAGACACACACAAACACTACAGTAAATGTCTTTAGTTAACACTGTTTTTAGTGGCATAATTTGTATTTATTATCTTTTTCTATTTCTGGAATTATAAATCAGACACAGTAAATCCTCAATAACTATAAAGTCAAAGGAGAATTCTGAGGGTGGAGGGAGTAGGCAGAGATGTGGTCAGGGAGTGAGGGAAGAAGGGAAAATTATCCAAAGATAAATATATGTTAATATAAATTTATTTGATAAATGATAATTAAAACAACCATATATTTTGTTGGGAAATAATTAAATTACAAAGCATGAAGGATGGGATACACACAATATCTGTTTATAACGTTTGTTTCATAATTTGAGATATTTTTCCACATAAGCCTAGAGCAGTGTGCTGAGATGTCAGAGAGTAAGAGAAAACTGATAGACTGAGCCTCAGTGAGCTGCAACCCCAGGAGGTTTTTGTTCAGCCCTGGAGCACCATGGGAGGATCCTCCATACCTTGCTGACAGTAATAGGTTGCAGCATCATCAGCCTCCACAGGATTCATGGGGAGGGTGAAGTCTGCCCCAGACCCACTGCCACTGAACCTGGCAGGGACTCCATATGCTAGGTTGGATGTACCATAGATGAGGAGTTTTGGAGGCTGTCCTGGTTTCTGTTGATACCAGTTCATCTTATGTACAATGTTATATGAACTGACACTTTCACTGGCCCTGAAGAAGATGGTGGCCCTCTGCCCCAGAGACACTGCCAAAGAAGCTGGAGATTGGGTCAGCACAATGTCACCATTGGAGCCTGGAATGATAAACACACAGACATTACAAATGCAGTAATTACAATGACCAAGAACTCTCAGGCATGGAGAGTCATGATGGCCACAAAGGCTGCTCCCCACACTCCTCTGCATCCTCACCTGGAACCCAGAGCAGCAGCACCCATAGCAGGAGTGTGTCTGTCTCCATCTCTGAGAGCTGGAAGTGAGGATGCTTCTTAGGCTCCTGGCAGCTTCCCTTAAAGGAGCCTTGGCTGTTGGATAATGACTCCATATGCAAATCAGCTCAACAGAGTGTATGCTGCTGCTCACAGGGCACCTGCTCCTGTTTCACTCACAGGGAGTTGGTGTCAGCAGGAAATTTACAAGAGCATCATGTGTATCTGAAAGGAGACTTCTAAATACATTTTTGAGACTGGATTTCTCTTATATATTCTTAGTTATTCTGAAGCTCACTCTGTAGACTAGATCCTTCTGTCTCTGCCTCCAGAATGCTTGGAGTAAAACTGTGTACCACTACCACCCAGGTTTTCTTTTTGCACTCTACTCTATTAAATACATACACTCTAGCTTTTGTGAGATGTTAGCTAGGGGAGTGAATTTTGGATGCAGTATTTAGAGAATGTAATTTATTTCAAGAACAACTTTTTCCCTTAAAATTTTACACACCCAATGAAATTATTATCTGAGAAAGAATAGAGAAAAATGATTCCATTAAAAAAAGCTACACAATTCTTATCATAGAATCAACAGTCAAAGAAAATACAAAATGCAAAAAGCTTGAACCCAAAACATCCAGGAAATCCAGGACACAATGAGAAGACCAAACATATGGATTATATGTATAGAAGAGAGTGAAGATTTACAACTTAAAGGGCCAGCAAATATCTTCACCAAAATTATGGAAGAAAGCTTCCCTAACTTAAAGGAAGTGATGCCCAAGAATATACAAGAAGCCTACAGAACTCTACAGAGACTGTGTCAGAGCAGAAATAACTCCTGTCACATAATAATCAAAACCCCAAATGTACTAAACAAAGAAAGAATATTAAAAGAAGGATGAGAAAAAGGTGAAGTAACATATAAAGCAAGACCTATCAGAATTACACCAGACTTCTTACCAGAGACCATGAAAACTAGAAGATCTTGGGCAATCTAAGAGAACACTATGAGAACACAAATGCTAGCCAAGACTACTATACCCATCAAAACTCTCAATCACCATAGATAGAGAAACCAAGATATTCCATGATAAAACCAAATTTACACAATATTTTTCCACAAACCCAGCACTACAAATGAAAATAAGTGGAAAACACCAATGCAAGGAGGGAAACTATGCCCTGATGCCATCTTCGCTGCCTACCGGGGCAGAAAAGCAGCAGCAGGTACTGAGATATCCCGAGTTTAAATCTCTGGGGGTGCAAACCACCAGGGGTCTGCCTGCACCTAGGACCTGAGCAAATAGGCTGTTCATCTGCCAGCCAGCCTGACATGGGGGTCTCTGTCCTACTTAAGGAGTGACTCCCTGCTGCCATCTTCACTGCCTGCCTGGGCAGAAAAGCAGCAACAGGTACTAAGATATCCTGAGCTTAAGATCTCTGGGGGCTCAAACCCCAGGGGTCTGCCTGAGCCCAGGACCTGAACATATAGGCGGTTCATCTGCCAGCCATCCTGTTGTGGGGCCTGTGTCGTAGGGCTCAGCAGAGGTAGTGACTCTTTACCACATCTTCGCTTCATGACAGAGCAGTTGGGGCACACCTGGTTCACTGAGACAACCCAAGTATAACATTGCATGGGGCAAGACTCAGCAGGGTTCCAAAGGCACAAAAGGGGAAGGCAGCATATCAGCAATCTGGGCCAGAGGAAACCCAGTCATCCAGTGTTGTGGAAATAGCCTTAAAGTTCCACAGGATGTTGAAGCACCAGTCAGTGACAACAAGACCAACTAATGCCAGAGAAAACAAGATGCAAAAGGCAAAAGTAGGAACACTACTAACAGACATCTAGGAAATATGGTAGCATCTGAACCCAACTCTCTAAACAGACTGGACTAGAACAGAAATGGCTCCCGTCACATAATAATCAAAATCCAAAATGTATTAAACAAAAAATACTAAAGGCAGTAAGAGACAAAGGGCAAGTAACATATAAAGGAAAATCTATCAGAATCACACCAGATTTCTCACCAGAGAAGACAAAAGCTAGAAAATCCTGGGCGGAGCTCATGCAGTCTCTAAGAGAACACAAATGCCAGCCAAGACTACTATACTCAGTGAAACTCTCAATCACTATAGATGGAGAAACCAAGACGTTCCATGACAAAACCAAATTTACACAATAACTTTGCACAAACCCAGCCCCCTACAGAGAATAATAGGGGCAAAACACCAATATAAGGAGAGAAACTATATCCTGGAAAAAGCAGGATAATAACCTTCTTTCATCAAATCCAAAAGCAGATAACCACACAAGTATAAAATTAACATAAAATGATAGGAAGCAATAATCACTACTCTTTAATATTTCTTAACATCAATGGACTCAATTCACCAATAAAAAGACATAGACTAACAGACTGGATATGTAAACAGGACCCTACAGTTTGCAGCATACAGGAAACACACTTCAGTGTCAAAGTAAAAAAACTACCTTAGAGTAAAAGGCTGGAAGACAATTCTACAAGCAAATGGTCTCAGGAAACAAGCTGTAGTTGCCATTCTAATATCACATAAAATTGACATCCAGCCTAATGACATCAAAAGAGGCATGGAAGGACACTTCTTTCTGGTCAAAGGAAAAATCTACCAAGAAGAACTCTCAATCCTGAACATCTATGCTCCAAATGCAAGGGCACCCTCATTCATAAAAGAAACTTTACTAAAGCTCAAAGCACACATTGCACCTAGCACAATAATTGTTGGTGACTTCAACACACCACTCTCCTCAAAAGACCGATCAGGAAAACAGAAACTAAACAGGGAAACAGTGAAACTAATTGAAGATATGGACCAATTGGACTATATATATATATATATATATATATATATATATATATATATATATATATATATAGATATAGATATAGATATAGATATAGATATAGATATAGATATATAGATATAGATATAGATATAGATATAGATATAGATATAGATATAGATATAAGTTTTCATCCCAAAGCAAAAGAATATACCTTTTTCTCAGCACCTCATGATACCTGCTCCAAAATCTATCATATAATTTGTCACAAGACAGACCTCAACAAATATAAGAATATTGAAATAATCCCATGCCTCCTATCAAATCACTATGGAGTAAAAGTGGTCTTTAATAACAACAAAAGCAAAAGAAAGCCCACATACACATAGAAACTGAACAATATTCTACTCAATGATACCTTGGTCAAGGAAGAAATAAAGAAAGAAATCAAAGACTTTTTAGAATTTAATTAAAATGAAGGCAAAACATATTCAATTCTATGGGACACCATGAAAGTAGTGCTAAGAGGAAAACTCATAGCTTTGAGTGCCTCCAAAAAGAAATTGGAGAGAGCATACACTAGAATCATAATGGCACAACTGAGAGCCCTGGAGCAAAAAGAAGCTAATTCACCCAGGAGGAGAAGACAGGAAATCATCAATCTCAAGACTGAAATCAATCAAACAGAAACTAAGAGAACCATACAAAGAATCAACAAAACCATGAGCTGGCTCTTTGAAAAAAATCAACAAGATAGATAAACCCTTAGCCAGACTAACCAAAAGGAACAGAGACAGTATCCAAATTAACAAAATTAGAAATGAAAAGGGAGATATAACAAGAAAAACTGAGTAAATTCAAAAAATTATCAGATCCTACTACAAAAGCCTGTACTCAACACAACTGGAGAATCTGGAGGAAATGGACAATTTCTTAGAGAGTTACTAAATACCAAAATTAAAGCAGTATCAAATAGATCATCTAAACTGACACATAAGCCCTAAAGAAATAGGCTCATAGAAAGCCTTCCAACCAAAAAAAAGCACAGGACCAGTGCAGAATTCTGTCAGACCTTCAAAGACGATTTAACACCTATACTTTTCAAACTATTCCACAAAATAGAAACAGAAGGAACACTACCCAACTCGTTCTATGAAGCCACAACTATGCTAATACCAAAACAACACAAAGATCCAACAAAGAAAGTGCATATCAAACCAATATCCCTTAGGAATATCGATGCAAAAATACTCAATAAAATTCTTGCCCACAGAATCCAAGAACACATCAAAATGATCATCCACCATGATCAAGTAGGCTTCATCCTAGGGATGCAGGGATGGTTCAATATATGGAAATCCATCAATGCTATACACTACATAAACAAACTCAAAGAAAAAAAACCACATAATCATTTCATTAGATGCTAAAAAAGCATTTGACAAAATTCAGTGTCCTTTCATGCTAAAAGTCTTGGAAATATCAGGAATTCAAGACCTATATCTAAGCATAGTAAAAGCAATATACAGCAAACCATTAGCCAACATCAAACTAAGTGGAAAGAAACTTGAAGCAATCCCACTAAAATCAGGGACTAGACAAGGCTGTCCCCTCTCTCCATATCTTTTTAATATAGTTCTCCAAGTTCTAGCTAGAGCAATTAGACAACATAAGGAGATCAAAGGGATATAAATTGGAAAGGAAGTAGTCAAACTATCACTGTTTGCAGATGATATGATAGAATACTTAAGTGACCCAAAAAAAGTCTACCAGAGAACTCCTACAGCTGATAAACAACTCCAGAAAAGTGGCTGGTTACAAAACCAACTCAAGCAAATCAGTAGCCTTTCTATACTCAAAGGATAAGCAGACTGAGAAAGAAATTAGGGAAATGACACCCTTCACAATAGCCACAAACAGCATAAAGTATCTTGGGGTGACTCTAACCAAACAAGTGAAAGACCTATATGACAAGAACTTCAGATCTCTGAAGAATGAAATCGAAGAAGACCTCAGAAAATGGAAAAGTCTTCCATTCTTGTGCTTTGGCAGGGTTAATATGCAGGGTTATATGGCAGGGTTACAATGGCCATCTTGCCAAAAGTAATATACAGATTCACTGCAATCCCCATCAAAATCTCAACTCAGGTCTTCACAGTGTTAGAAAAATCAATTCTCAAATTCATCTGGAATAACAAACAACCCAGGATAGCTAAAACTATTCTCAGCAGTAAAAGAACTTCTGGGGGAATCAGTATCCCAGACTTCAAGCAATTCTACAGAGCAATAGCATTAAAACCTGCATGGTATTGGCACAGTGACAGGCAAGTGGATCAATGGAATAGAATTAAAGACCCAGAAATGATTCCACACACCTATGTTCACTTGATCTTCGAAAAAAAGCAGAAAACATCCAGTGGAAAATAGATAGCCTTTTCCACAAATGGTGCTGGTACAACTGGAGGTCAGCATGCAGAAGAATGTGAATTGATACATTCTTATCTCCTTGTGCTAAGCTCTACTCCAAGTGGATCAAGGACATCCACAAAAAACCAGACACGCTGAAACTAATAGAAAAGAAACTGGAGAAAACCCTTGAGGACATGGACACAGGGGAAAAGTTCTGAACAGAACACCAATACCTTATGCTCTAAGATCAAGAACTGACAAATAGGACCTCATAAAATTACAAAGTTTCTGTAAGGCAAAGGACACTGTCAAAAGGACAAAACGGCAACCAACAAATTGGGAAAATATCTTCACTAACCCTATATCCAATAGACGGATAATATCCAATATATACAAAGAACGCAAGAAGTTAGACTCCAGATTACAAAATAACCCTATTAAAAATGGGGTACAGATCTAAACAAAGAATTTTCACCTGAAGAAATTTGGATGGCCGAGAAACACCTTAAGAAATGCTTAACATCATTAGTCATTAGGGAAATGGAAATCAAAACAACCCTGAGATTTCACCTCACACCAGTCAGAATGGCTAAGGTTAAAAACTCAGGAGACAGCAGGTGTTGGAGAGGATGTGGAGAAAGAGGAACACTCCTCCACTGCTGGTAGGATTGCAACGTGGTACAACCACTATGGAAATCAGTCTGGCTGTTCCTCAGAAAACTGGACATGACACCTCTGGAGGACCCTGCTATACCTATCTGGGGCATATAACCAAAGGATTTCCTGGCATGCAATAAGTACACTTGCTCCAATTAGGTTCATAGCAGCCTTATTTATAATAGCCAGAAGCTGGAAAGAGCCCAGATGTCCCTTAATGGAGGATACAGAAAATGTGGCATATTTTCACAATGGAATACTACTCATTAATTAAAAGCAATGAATTCATGAAATTCTTAGGCAAATGGTTGGAACTGGAAAATATCATCCTAAGTGAGGCAACTCAGTCACAAAAGAATACACATGGAATGCAATCTCTAATAAGTGGATATTAATTAGCCCAGAAGCTCTGAATACCCAAGGCACAATTAGCATAACAAATGAATCTCATGAAAAAGTAAGGAGAGTGTCCTGATCCTGGAAAGGATTGATCTAGCATTGTAGGGGAGTACCAAGGCAGAGAAAAAGGAGGGAGGTGATTGGAGAATGGGTGGAGAAAAGAAGGCTTATAGGACATATGGGGAGGGGGGAACTGTGAAAAGGAAAATCATTTGGAATAAAACAAAGAATATAGAAAATTATATCTATCTATATTTATATCTATATATCTATATCTATATCTATATCTATATCTATATCTATATCTATATCTATATCTATATCTATATCTATATCCATATCCATATCCATATCCATATCCATATCCATATCCATATCCATATCCATATCCATATCCATATCCATATCTATATCTATATCTATATCTATATCTATATGTCTATCTATCTATCTATCTATCTATCTATCTATCTATCTATCTATATAAATGGATGGAACTGGAAAATATCATCCTGGGTGAGGAAACCCAATCACCAAAGAACACTCATGGTATGAACTCACTGATAAGTGGATATTAACCCAGAAGTTTGGAATACCCAAGACACATTTCACATATCAAATGATGCCCAAGAAGGAGGAAGAACAAAGTATGGATTCTTGTGTCCTTTGTAGAAAGGGGGAAAAATACCAACAGAAGGAGAGACAGAGACAAAAAGGGGAGCCAAGTCTAAGGGAAAGACCATCCAGTGACCACCCTACCCAGGGATCTATCCTATATGCAGTTACATAACCCAGACACTATTGTGAATGCCCACAAGTGCTGGCTTACCGGGGCTGGATATAGATTTCACCTGGAAGGCTCTCCTAGTGCATGAGAAATACAGAGGGGGGACACTCTCAGTCAACCACTGAACTGAGTCCAAGGTCCCCAGTGGGGAGCTAGGAAAAGGACACAAAGAGCTGAAGGGGTTCGCAGCACCACAGGAGGAACAACAATAAGATTTACCCAGTATTGCCAGAGCTCCCAGGGACAAGACTATCAACCAAAGAGTACACATGGAGTTACCCATGGCTCCAGACACATAGGCAGCAGAGGATGGTCTTGCTAAGATACCAAAAGAAGGAGAGGCCCTTGGTCCTGGAAAGACTTGATGCTGTAGTCTAGAGGAATACCAGGACAGGGAAGTTGGTGAGGGTTGATTGGGGAAGGTGAGATGGCTTATGGGATTTTCAGGGGAGGGGGGAACCAGGATAGGGGACAACATTTGAAATATAAATAAAGGATATATCTAATTAAAAATAAAGAAAACAGAAAAGGGAAAAAAAAGAAACAGAAGGAAGACTACTGTTCTATGAAGCTACAATTATACTTATACCTAAAACTAAGACCCAACAACAAGAACTTCAGACTAATTTCCCTTAGGAACATTGATGCAAAAATACTCAATAAAATTCTTGCCAGTTGAATCCAAGAACACATCAAAATGCAGAGATGCAGAGATGGTTTATCATATGGAAATCCATCAACACAATCCATTACATAAACAAACTCGAAGAAAAAACCCAGTCATCTCATTGGATGCTGAAAAAGCATTTGACAATATTCATCAGCCCTTCATGTTAAAAGTCTTGGAAAGATCAGGAATTCAAGGCCCATAGCCATAGTAAAAGCAATGTACAGCAAACCAGTAGCCAACATTGAACTAAATGGAGAGAAACTTGAAGTGATCCCAGTAAAATCAGGGACTAGACAAGGCTGATCACTCTCTCCCTATCTATTCAATATAGTACTTGAAGTTCTAGCTGGAGCAATTATAAAACAAATGAAGGTTAAAGGGATTCAAATTGGAAAGGAAGAAATAAAAATAACACTATTTTCAGATGATATGATAGTATTCTTAAGTTACCCCCAAAATTCCATCAGAGAACTCCTAAACCTGATAAACAACTTCAGCAAAGTGGCTGGATATAAAATTAACTCAAATCAGTAGCCTTCCTCTATTCAAAGGATAAACAGGCTGAGAAAGAAATTAGGGAAATGACATCGTTCACAATAGTCACAAATAATATTACATACCTTGGTGTGACTCTAACCAAGCAAGTGAAAGATTTGTATGACAAGAATTTCAGGCCTCTAAAGAAAGAAATTAAAGATGATCTCAGAAGATGTTCATGGATATAGTAAAAATGGCCATCTTGCCTAAAGCAATATACAGATTCAATGCAATCCCCATCAAAATTCCAACTCAATTCTTCATAGAGTTAGAAAGGGCAATTTGAGAACAGCCAGTGGAGCAGCGGTTGGAACACTAACCAGGTAAGTGTGTAGAAAGTACTAACCAGGAAAATTGCAGACAGCATTTGGCTTAATCATGCCTTGGCAGGCTCTGGAAAACCAAACCCTCAAAGATGTGCCCAAGTTATGTTCTGTGCCCTTGGAAATGAATCTCAATAGAAGTTAGTAGAACTGCTTTGTGTGGCTACTCACAATAAGCTTGGATCTGACCCAATCACCCAGCAGCACTTCCTGAACCTGTGCATAAGGTTTTATCATAGTTGCCCTTTTTATTAGATATATTCTTTATTGACATTTCAAATGTTATCCCCTTTTCCAGTTTCTCCCTGACCCCCACTCCCAGATAGCACCTATCCATTCTTCTCTCCCCCTACTTCTATGGTCACTGATCTCTTCATGGTACTAAAGAAAGAGAGAACATTAAAGTTGATACCTCCATGCTTGGGGGTCACTCTCCTTGAAAGCACATTGTATCCTCAGTTGAATTTGTGAACAGTTCAGATATACTCAGCCCACCAAGGCCAGGACAGTTGGTTTTCTTATGGTCATTCTTAATATTCTTTATAGAGGAGATCCTGAAGGTATTGTAAGAGTCAGGTATTGTCAGTGCTTTTCAAAATTGAGCACTTATTCCTAGCTAGTGTTAAAGAAATGGTGGTGGTGGTAGTGGGGTGCTGGAGAGATGGATTAGTGAGCAAGAGCACTGACTGCTCCTCCAAAGGTCATGAGTTCAAATCCCAGTGAGTCACACGGTGACTCACAACCATCCATAAAGTGATCTGACACCATTTTCTGGTGTCTGAAGACAGCTACAGTATATTTACATATAATAAAGAAATGATGGATTAATTTAATTTAATAAAGTTAAAAAGTTGTTTAACTTTTTCCTAGAAAAACTTTAAAAATGCAAAAAAATACCATAAGATACAGAATCAGATATCAAGAGACTATATCCAGGAGTAAGTTCATAAGTGATGCAAGGCAAAATGAGTCACTTGGTTGATTCCTGAACTCTGAAATGTATATTACGTGAAACATGGCTATGGTAAGCACCCACAGGGCTACAGAAGCAGCTTAACCTTACTGCACCCACCTAGCATGTGCAAGACCCTCACCCTACTCTCCACCCCCCCACTCCTCACCCTCACCACTACAATAAACGAATACAAAGAAGAGGGATTTTCTTTATTTTGTGTTCTATACTTGTTTAATTGAAAAATATCCTTTTGCCAAAATTGTTCATTAAAGGACAACTGTTGAACTTTGAAAAAAAACTATAGGAGGGAATTATCCGTCTTTCCTTCATCTTTCCTCTTTCCTTCTTTCCTTCTTTCTTTCTTTCTTTCTCATTCTTTCTTCTTTCCTCTTCCTCCCTTCCCTGGTTCTTCTCTTCCTCTTCTTCCTTTCTCCCTCCCTCTTCCCTCTTTCTTCCTACTCTACACATATCAATGCATCTTACTGTTCCTTCTTATCATAAGTCTTCTTATAACTTTATTTTCTTATTAAATTAAAATACTACTGTCACATCCCATCTTAAAATCTTACTAGGAAATCCATCCTGCTGACTAGTTGAACCTAGAAAAGGGCAGCACTCTGAGAATATGAACAAATACTTCTCTTCCTATATAATTATTTATCCATCTATCTCTCTATCTTACAATTTCTCTGGGAAAGAGCCAACAGTTTTGTTGATTAGCATTTATCACCATGTATTGGTCTTTTAATAATCTTGGATAATTTTAAAAACTACACAAAAGATGTATCTGGACACATCTCTGTTACAGGCTTCTTTTCTTCATTTTTGAACTACTGCATATCCTGCAGTATTATTTCTGTTCTATAAAAAGAACTTCCTCTTAATGGTTGTATTTGACGACAATGGACTGGCAGGGTCTCTCTATGGACAAAGTGCTTGTCCCCACAGTTGTGAGGACCTGGCTCACATCCCTGGTACCCAAAAAATCTAGATACAGCAGCATCATGGATTTAGAGGGCAGCCGTATTTAGAGTGATATTGTGGCAAGATGAAAGACAGAAACAAGTGAATTCCCACAAGAGCCTGGCCTAAAAAGCATTTCATGAGTAGGGGTGAACAACAGATCTTGTCTCAGATCTACACTCAAACTTGTCTTCTTATCACCACCCACATACCATGGCAAGAGAGAATGACTTCAAACATAAACAAATGTACAGACATGCAAATATACATCATACACATGGATCTAAAACATGGATCTGAAACAATAAGGTAATATGCCCAAAATTAGGTTACCTTTATTTCATTGAATAATTTCTCTATTTACTCTCAGATAATGCTTTCATTGGATATGTAAAATATTGAGGAATCAAGTTGTTCTTGAAATAATTTACATTCTCTACATACTGCATCCACAATTTTACACCCCCACCTAACACCTCAAAAGGCTAGAGGGTACTTATTTAATAGAGTAGAGTGCAAAAAGAAACCTGGGTGTGAGTGGTACACACCTTCAATCCTGGTACACACCTTCAATCTGGAGGCAGAGACAGAAGGATGTGGTCTACAGAGTGAGTTTCAGGACAACCAAGAATAAGTAGAGAAATCCTGACTCAAAAGATGTATTTAGAAGTCTCCATTAATACACATGTGATGCTCTAGTAAATTTCCTGCTGACACCAACACCCTGTGGGTGAAACAGGGGCAGGTGCCCTGTGAACAGCCGCACATACTCTGCTGAGCTGATTTGCATATGGAGTCATTATCCAAAAGCCCAGGCTCCTTTAAGGGCAGCTGCCAGGAGCCTAAGAAGCATCCTCTCTTCCAGCTCTCAGAGATGGAGACAGACACACTCCTGCTATGGGTGCTGCTGCTCTGGGTTCCAGGTGAGGATGCAGAGAAGTGTTGGGAGCAACTTCTGTGGCCATCATGACTTTCCATGCCTCGGGGCTCTTGATTATTATATTAATGCATTTGTAATTACTTTTAACTTTCCTGATTCCCTGTGATTTCCTGGTTTCTTACAATGATGGACACAGTATTCTTGAAATTTTTAAATGAAAAGGTCCTCTGCTGGGAAGGTGTTCATACAAATATAACAATAATCTGTATGTTTATCATTCCAGGCTCCATTGGTGACATTGTGCTGACACAGTCTCCAGCTTCTTTTGCTGTGTCTCTAGGGCAGAGGGCCACCATTTCCTGCAAGGCCAGCCAGAGTGTAGATAATTATGGCATAGGTTTGATGCACTGGTACCAACAGAAACCAAGACAGCCACCCAAACTCCTCATCTATGGTGCATCCAACCTAGCATCTGGGGTCCCTGCCAGGTTCAGTGGCAGTGGGTCTGGGACAGACTTCACCCTTACCATCAATCCTGTGGAGGCTGATGATGCTGCAATCTATTACTGTCAGCAAGGTAGAGAGCTTCCTCCCACAGTGCTCCAGGGCTGAACAAAAACCTCCTGGGGTTGCAGCTCACTGAGGCTCAGTCTCTCAGTTCTCTCTTACTCTCTGTCATCACAACACAGAGCTCTAGGCTTGTTTGGAAAAATATCTCAAATAATAAAACACGTTTTATAAACAAAAATGAATGTGTCTCTTTGTAATTTAATTATTTCCCAACAAAAATATGATTATCTTAGTTATTATTTATCATTTAAATTGTTATTAACACATTTATCTTTGAATAATTTTACCTTCTCCCCTCACTCCCTGCCCACATCTCTGCCTATTCCCTCCACCCTCAGAATCCACCTTTGACTTTCTAGTCATTGAAAATTCACTGTCTCTTATTTATTATTTTGAAAATAGAAAAGGATAATAAATGCAAATTATGTCACTGAAAAAGATTGTTAACCAAAGACATTTACTGTAGTGCGTGTGTGTGTGTGTGTGTGTGTATGTGTGTGTGTGTGTGTGTGTGTGTGTGTGCAAGGACAACCTGCAGAAGTTAGTTCTTTCTTTCCACCAAGTCTAGTCTGGGATTCAAACTCATGTCATCAGTTTTCTATGAACATGCTTCCTGGTACAGGACGAACAATCATGCCAGCCCGGGGTACTATTTCGTTACCTTTAATCATTTATGTTCATTTGAAATTCTGAACATGGGGAAGGGGAACAAGTGTGAGTGCTCATAGCAGTCAGAAGGGGGCATCAGATCCCAGGGAGCTGGAGGTACAGGAGGTTTTTTTTTTTCTTTGCTTACATTCCAAATGCTTTCTTCTTTCCCGGTTCCCCCCTCCCCATAAGTCCCATAAGCCCTCTTCTCTCCACCCATTTTCCAATCACCCCCTTCCCATTTCTCTTTCCTGGTACTCCCCTACAATGCTGGATCAAGTCTTTTTGAGAACCATGGCCCTCTTCTTGCTTCTTCTTGGGAATCATTTGATATGCTAATTGTGTCTTGAGTATTCAGAGCTTCTGGGCTAATTAATATCCACTTATCAGTGACTGCATTCCATGTATATTCTTTTGTGATTGGGTTACCTCACTTAGGATGATATTTTCCAGTTCCAACCACTTGCCTAAGAATTTCATGAATTCATTGGTTTTCATTGCTGAGAAGTATTCCATTGTGTAAATATACCACAGTTTCTGTATCCATTCCTCCATTGAGGGACATCTGGGTTCTTTCTAGCTTCTGGCTATTATAAAAAAAGGCTGCCAGAGGGTCAGAGCCATGGGTCCCTCCATGAGTACTCTTCTGATTGGTGATTTAGTGTCTGGGATCTCTGGGGTGGGTCTGATTAATAATTTTGTTCTTCCTATGGGGTTGCAAATCCCTTCAGATCCTTCAGCCATTTCCCTAAATCAATTGGGGTCCCTGTGCTTAGTCTGATGGTTGACTGTGAGCAGAATCCACATCTGTATTTGTCAGGCTCTGGCAGAGCCTCTCAGGAGACAGCTATATCAGGATCCTGTCAACAAGCACTTATTGATGTCTATGATAGTGTTCTGGTTTTGTGTCTGTATATGGGATGGATACCCAGGTGGAGCAGACTCTGGATGGCCCTTCCTTCAGTCTCTGCTTCACACTTTGCCCCCGCATTTTCTTTAGACAGAAGCAATTCTAGGTTAACAATTTGGAGATGGGTGGGTGGCCCCATCTTTCAACCAGAGACCTTGCCTAACCCCTAGATATGGTCTTTACAGGTTCTCCTTCCCTGTTTTTGGGCATTTCAACTAATCTAATTTTCTTTGGGTCTTGGGAGCCTCTTGCTTTCATAGCATCTGGGACTTGCTGGTCATTACCCCTCATTGCTATACACCTCTGTTCAATTTCCTGACTCTATATATCATCCCCATCTCTTCCCATACCTGATTTTGCCCCTCTTTTCCCAATACTCTGTTTTTTTCTTCCCAAGTCCCTTCCACCCTCTTCTTCCCTTGATTGTACCCCCTTCTAAGTAGGACTGAAAAATCCACTCTCTGGTCTTCTTTCCTCTTGAGCTTCATGTGGTCCCATGAGTTGTAGGATCCTGGCCCTTCTTAATCCCTTTAGAAAATAAACTTAAAAATATTTATCTTGTTGTTTTAAGAAAGGACTGTTATGGCCCCATTAAAGGTTTACTTAGGACATGACTTCCTCTTTTTTTCCTAAATTCTTTGTTTACATTCCAAATGCTTTCCCCTTTCCCAGTTCCCCCCTCCCCATATGTTCCATAAGCCCTCTTCTATCCACCCATTCTCCAATTACCCCCTCCCTTTTCTATGTCCTGGTACTCTCCTACAATGCTGGATCAAGCCTTTCCAGGATCAGGGCCCTCTCCTTACTTCTTCATGGGAGTCTTTTCAACAAATGGTGCTGGTTCATGACTTCCTTGATTGTGGTGTCTCTTTCCCCTTCACAAAATAACTGGTAAGGTACACCATAGGATACTAGAAGGTCGTAAGCATAAGATTCATCTGCCTGGAACTAATTGTTTTCCTGAACTTATGTTTGTCTGATGTAAGATCAACATTAACTTTTTGTCACTTATATCCATGAACAGGGAGTGATTTCGGAAAGTATATGGGTCTGGTTCAACTTAAAATCTCTAAAGTCAGATTTAATTTGATTTAAGTTTTACACCGTTAGGGGATTTGCATTCTTGAAAGCAAAAGTTCATTTGACATTACCTTTAAGAGGAAAGTAAAGAGTTTGGGACCACTTGGGGGTAGTGGATATGAGGCAGGGACCCTCAGAGTAAACCTAGAGATAGTGGGCAGCATGGCTTGGAGAAAGCAAACAGAGGTTCCCCCATGCTTTTTTCTCAGAGAGGCATTGATCACCACAGATGCAGTCCTGGAGGAGGCTTGAAGGGTAGATTCAATGTAATAGTGTCTGTCTACAGAGATTTTACTCTCCAGGAAAGCAAATCATATTTACATATAGGAAATCTCAGATCATTTTGTAGCCTTATGCTGGATAGTCCTATTTGTGGCAGTATCATAATTATTATTTCTCCTAGAGGCCATTTTTATCTGCCTTCTAATTCATAGATACAAGAATCAATAGTACAGGAAAAAAGCACTTCTCCCTTAGGGATAGAAATCCAAAAAAAAAAATACTAGTGTTTGAGAACTTTAGAGAAGTCTTTGTTAATGAGAGCTCAGTGCCTGGCTGCAAAAAAGAAGGTATCCATTAAGTCTTTTCTTTTCCTTACTCCCATATACGGAAATCCATCAATGCAATCCACTACATAAACTCAAAGAAAAAAGAACCACATGGTCATTTCATTGGATGTGGAAAAAGCACTTGAAAAAATTCAGCATCCTTTCATCCTTAAAGTCTTGGAAAGAACAGGAATTCAAGGCCCATACCTAAACATAGTAAAAGCAATATACAGCAAACTCGTAGCCAGCATCAAACAAAATGGAGAGAAACTTGAAGCAATCCCACTAAAGGGACTAGACAGGGCTGCCCCCTTTCTCCTTATCTTTTCAATATTGTACTTGAGGTACTAGCTCGGGCAATTAGACAACATAAGGAGGTCAAAGGGATACAAATTGGAAAGGAAGAAGTCAAACTATCATTATTTGCAGATGATATGATAGTCTACCTAAGTGACCCAAAAAACTCCACTAGAGAACTCCTACAGCTGATAAACAACTTCAGCAAAGTGTCAGGTTATAAAATCAACTTAAGCAAATCAGTAGCCTTCCTATACGCAAAGGATAAGCAGGCTGAGAAAGAAATTATGGAAATGATACCCTTCATAATAGCCACAAATAGTATAAAGTACCTTGGGGCGACTCTTACCAAATATGTAAAAGATCTGTATGACAAGAACTTCAAGACTCTGAAGAAGGAAATGGAAGAAGACCTCAAAAAAAAAATGGAAAAACCTCCCATGCTCATCGATCAGCAGGGTTAATATAGTTAAAATGGCCATTTTGCCAAAAGCAATATACAGATTCAACGCAATACCCATCAAAATCCCAACTCAATTCTCATAGAGTTCGAAAGAGCAATTCTCAAATTCATCTGGAATAACAAAAAACCCAGGATAACTAAAACTATTCTCAACAACAAAAAAACTTCTGGAGGAATCAGTATCCCTGACCTCAAGGAATATTACAGAGCAATAGCGTTAAAAACTGCATGGTATTGGTACAGTGACAGGCAGGTGGATCAATGCAACAGGATTGAAGATCCAGAAATGAACCCACACAGCTATGGCCACTTGATCCTCGACAAAGGGGCTGAAAACATCCAATGGAAAAAAGATAGCCTTTTCAACAAATGGTGCTGGTTCAACTGGAGGTCAGCATGCAGAAGAATTCGAATTGATCCATCCTTTTCTCCTTGTACTAAGCTAAACTCCAAATGAAAATCTTTAACGTCAGATTTAATTTGATTTAAGTTTTGCAACATTAGGGGATTTGCATTCTTGAGAGCAAAAGTTTACTTGACATTACCTTTAAGAGGAAAGTAAAGGAGTTTGAGACCACTTGGGGGTGGTTGATTAGAGGTGGGGACCCTAAGAGTGAACCTGGAGATAGTGGGCAGGATGACTTGGAGAAAGCAAACAGAGGATCCCACCTGCCTTTCTCTCAGAGAGGCATTGATCCCCACAGATGCAGTCCTGGAGGAGGCTTGAATGGTAGATTCAATGTAATAATGTCTGTCTACAGAGATTTTACTCTCCAGGAAAGCAAATCATATTTGCATATAGGAAATCTCAGATCATTTTGTTGCCTCATGCTGGATAGTCCTATTTGTGGCAGTATCATAATTATTATTTCTCCTAGAGGTCATTTTTATCTGTTTTCTAATTCATAGATACAAGAATCAATAGTACAGGAAAAAAGCACTTCTCCTTTAGGGATAGAAATCCAAAAAATACTACTGTTTGAGAACTTTAAGAAGTCCATGTTAATTAGAGCTCAGTGCCTGTCTGCAAAAAGAAGGCATCCATTAAGTCTTTTCTTCTCCTGGATCCCATGTTGGAATATTTCCTAATGACACTCTGTCTCAAACAAGGTGGAATTTGAGGTCCAACACCTAGTGTTGTCCTTTGTCCTCCATGTGCACTACATGTTGTATTTACTCACATGCTCTATACACCATACACAAAAGATTAGGAAAGAAGGGAAGAAAGGAAGAAAGAAAGAAAGAAAGAAAGAAAGAAAGAAAGAAAGAAAGAAAGAAAGAAAGAAAGAAAGAAAGAAAGAAAGAAAGAAAGAAAGGAAAGAAAAGGTCAGTAAGACACTGAACATAGGTATAGAAGCTGTTAAAATGAAGAATATTGGATCAAAACAAAATGAAAAATCAATATATCTGATACTAAATCTTAATTTGTGGATGGGCACTGAGATAGAGACACTGGAACTAAAGCAGGTAAATAACTGTAGCACAGCCTATGTTTCTACGTGATTATAGCAGGCTGTCATTGAGGGCAAGCAAATCAAAGCAATTAGAGAATAAGGATATTGGGGTGGGAATGTAAGCCTGTATCTGAAAGAGTAGCTGACAAGCTTAACTACTCAATGCTTTTTTTAGCTTAAATGATGGACAACTATGCTCCCCTCAAGTCTTCCAGTGATTCTGGGTAAAAGGGATTACTAAATATAGCAGAGTAACTTAATAAATAGTAGATCAGAGGTAAATAAATGAGTTAGCAGTTCAGAGGTCTTATGGCTCTTACAGAGGACCCCAGTTTGGTTTCTATCATCTACATCAACTAGCTCTAAGCCTCCTATATCTCGAGCTCCCTGGGATCTGATGTCCCCTTCTGACTGCTTTGAGATGTCACACTTGCACCCTTTCCCCCATGTACAGAATTTTAAATGTAAATAAATGATTAAAGGGAAAGAAATAGTACCCCAGGCTGACATGGTTGCTCACCCAGTACCAGGAAGCATGCTCACAGAAGACTGATGACCTAAGTTTGATTCCCAGTGTGGACCTGGTGGAATGAAAGAACTAACTTCTGCAGGTTGTACTTTCACACACAAGTATATGTATGTCTGCGTGCGCTATTCAAAAAATATATTTTATTTATTTATTTATTTTTGTACACTCCAGATTTTATTCCTGCACAACTCCCCTGAACCCTTTGTCTTTTCCACAACCCAATCCTCCTCCTCACCTCCTGTCTCCATGAGGATGTCTTCATCACCTAAGACTCCACCCCACCAGATATCTGAACTCCCTAGGAATCCAGTCTCTTGAGGGTTAGGTGCACCATCTTTGATTGGTCACTGACCTGGAAGTGTCCTCTGCTGTATATGTAACACTGTTTTATAGTGACATAATTTGTATTTATTATCTTTTCCTATTTTTAGAATTATAAATAAGAGACAGTAAACTCAGTGACTGGAAAGTCAAAGGAGGATTCTGAGGGTGAGGAAGTAGGCAGAAATGTGTTCAGGGAGTGAAGGGAGAAGGGAAAATAATCCAGAGATAAATATGTGTAAATAAAAATTTAAATGATAAATGATAACTTAAAGAATCATATATTTTGTTGGAAAATAATTAAATTACAAAATACCAGGAACCAGGAATGGGGCACTCATACATATCTGTTTATAAAACTTGTTTCATTATTTGAGATATTTTTCCACATAAGCCTAGAGATCTGTGTTGAGTTGTCAGTGGCTAAGGGAGAACTGAGAGACTGAGCCTCAGTAAGCTGCAATCCAGGAGGTTTTTGTTCAGCCCTGGAGCACTGTGGGAGGATTCTCCCTACCTTGTTGACAGTAATAGGTTGCAGCATCATCAGCCTCCACAGGATTGATGGTGAGGGTGAAGTCTGTCCCAGACCCACTGCCACTGAACCTGGCAGGGGCCCCAGATGCTAGGTTGGATGCAAGATAGATGAGGAGTTTGGGTGGCTGTCGTGGTTTCTGTTGGTACCAGTGCATATGACTATATCTAAATATAGTGACACTTTGGCTGGCCCTGCAGGAGATGGTGGCTCTCTGCCCTAGAGATGCAGCCAATGAAGCTGGAGATTGGGTCAGCACAATATCACCATTGGAACCTGTAATGATAAACACACAGACATTACAAATGCAGTAATTACAATGTCAAGAACCCTCAAGCATAGAAAGTCATGATGGCCACAGCGGTCGCTCCCAACACTCCTCTGCATCCTCACCTGGAACCCAGAGCAGCAGCACCCATAGCAGGAGTGTGTCTGTCTCCATCTCTGAGAGCTGGAAGAGAAGATGCTTCTTAGGCTCCTGGCAGCTGCCCTTAAAGGAGCCTAGGCTGTTGGATAATGACTCCATATGCAAATCAGCTCAGCACAGTGTGTGCTGCTGCTCAAAGGGCACCTGCTCCTGTTTCACCACAGGGAGTTGGTGTCAGCAGGAAATTTTCTAGAGTATCACATGTCTCTTAAAGAATCCTTTTAAGACAGGATTTCTCTATTTATTCTTGGTTGTCCTGAACCTCACTCTGTAGACCACATCCTTCTGTCTCTGCCTCCAGAGTGGTGGGATTAAAGGAGTGCACCACTGTCATTCAGGTTTTTTTTTGCACTCTATTATAAAGTATGCCCCCTCTAGCCTTTCTGAGGGGTGAGGTGGGGAGTTAATTGTGGATGCACTATATAGAGAATGTAAGTTATTTCTGCAACAACTTGATCCCTCAAAATTTTACATACCCAATGAAAGTATTATCTGAGACTGAATAGAGAAAAAAATGATTCTACGAAAAAGAGTTATGTAATTCTTGGTATAGTACGTTTTAAATCCATGTTTTAGATCAGTGTGTATGATGTGTGTTTCTATCTTTGTATATTTCTTCATGTTCATGTTTGAAGACTACCTCTCTTGCCATGGTATGTGAGTGGAGATCAGAAGACATGTTTGGGTGGAGATCTGAGACAGAGTTTGTTGTTCACCCCTATTCCTGAAATGCTTTTTAGGCCAGGCTCTTGTGTGATTCTCTTGTTTCTGTCTCTCATCTTGCCACGGCATCACTCCAAATAGAGTCCATGCTGCTGCTGTGTCTGGGATTTTGTGGGTACTTGCAATGTGAGCCAGGTCCTCACACCTATGGGGACAAGCACTTTTCCCATAGAGCCACTCTGACAGCCCATTTTATTCAAGTAAATCTAGTGCGAAGAAGTTCTTTTTATTGAACAGAAATAATACTTCAGTATATTCAGTAGTTAAAAATAAAGAAAAGAAGTCTGTAACAGGGATGTGGCCAGATATATCTTTTGTGTAGTTCTTAAAATCATCCAAGATTAATAAAAGACTGATATCTTGTATTTAGTCATGGTGATAAAAGCTAATCAACAAAATTGTTGGTTCTTACCCAGAGAAATTGTGAGATAGACAGATAAATGGATAGTTATATAGGTAGATATCGAAACAAATATTTCTTAATATACTCAGTCTTCTGCCCCCTTTTAGGTTTAACTAGTCAGCCGGATGGATTTCCTAGCAAGATTTTAAGGTGGGATGTGACAGTAGTATTTTAATTGAATAAGGAAATACAGTTATAAGAAGATTTATGATAAGAAAAAACAGTAAGATGTATTGAAATGTGAAGAGTAGGAAGGAAGGATGAAGAGAGAGGCAGGAAGGACAAAGAGAAAGAGAAGAACCAGGGAAGGGGGGGAGAGGAAAGTGGAAAGAATGAGAAAGAAAGAAAGAAAGAAAGAAAGAAAGAAAGAAAGAAAGAAAGAAAGAAAGAAAGAAAGAAAGAAAGAAAGAAAGAAAGAAGTGAGGAAAGAAGGAAAGCTGGACAATTCCTTCCTATTGGTTTATTTTCTTCAAAGTTCAACAACTGTCCTTTATTGAAAAATTTTGGCAAAATCAAATATAGAACTCAAAATGAAGAAAATTACTCTTCTGTGTTTTTGTTTATTGTAGTGGTGAGGATGGGGAGTGGGGTGACGGCCTAGTACATGCTAGGTGGGTGCAGTAAGGGTATGCTATATCTGTAGCCCTGTGGGTGATTACCATTGCTATGAGTTTCATATCATATACATTTCAGAGTTTGGCAATCAACCAAATGACACATTTTGCCTTGAATCACTTATTAACTTACTCCTGGATATACTCTTTTGGCATCTGATTTTTTATCTTATGGTATTTTTGCGTTTTTAATGTTTTTTAAGGGAAAAGTTAAAAAAAAAATGTACCCAGGTGATCCAACATTCCTTTAACAGTAGCTAGGTGTAAGTGCTCAATTTTGGAAAACACTAACAATACGTGAGTTTTACAATACCTTCAGGATCTTCTTTATAAAGAACATTAAGAATGACTATAAGAAAACCAACTCTGTCTTGGCCTTGGTGGGCTGAGTATATCTGAACTGTTCAAAAATTCAACTGAGCAGACAACCTGCTTTAAAGGAGAGTGATCCCCCACCACCTCCTCCCCAGCATGGAGGCACCAACTCTAATGCCCTCTCTTTCTTTAGTTCCATGAAGAGTCAGTGACCATGCTCCTTGCAGGTATAAAGATGCTTAGCTTTCAGAGCTCCACTTTTACTCTACAGAAAGGTTACTACAGTCAGCTGAACTGGCACTGGGCCACAGGTCATATATGCAGCTGAGGTGCATCCATAGCAAGGTAGCATTTAGTTGGTGGAATGCCACAGATGCTGCATAATGTTAAGGTTCCTGGCCCCTCACTGTTCCATCCCCCAGTGTTTTAGCTGGGCTTTTGAATCTCTGCTTTAATCATTAGTTCTCAGTCTGTGAATTCCCTGGCCTTTTGTTCTTATAGAACAATACAGCTTCCTGCTTTCACCTGAGAGCCACAACCAGCTACCATGTGGAGTTTCCAGGGATCTGTCAGACTTTCAGTTTCCTGATCCCAGCAGGCCACCTGCTGACAGTGGAGTCATCACACACTAAGCTAGTCTCAAGAGTTTCTCCCTGTAGCCCATATATAGGTGTCAAATGGTCATATAAAGTTTACATCTCAAGCAGCTATGTTGTCCCGATGTACTTTCTCTTTCACCACCTTCACATACATCCCTGGGTTCTTTTCCAGGTATCCAGTGCATTTGCAGCTGCTGGCAGCAACAAATTGGTGCCTGGACACGGACCTGATATGAGAAGATTTCCTAAGCTGACTCTGTCTTCAGGAAGCTTTACAGAAAAACAGAAGGGGATAGTATCCTACATGGTAAGCAATATAGGAGTTAAATACTAGAGCTAGTGTAAAATTTCATCTTTTTGAAACTGTTGTTGTGAGTGAGAAAGGATACAGCTAAATGTAACAGTGTTGACCCAAAGCTGAAACTGCTTAGGGTGGACAGTGGAAAATGGGACAGGAACATTCTAGGCAAGCTTTTGTCTGCAGCCTTCAGGAGCTGCTTCAGGTGAAAAGGATCAGGTTTGAAGAACGATGGTTAGAAGATTTTTAGATTGGATAGATTCTTGCTGCCCATGGTTCCAAGAAGAAAGAACTTTAAATGAGAGAACCTGGGAAAGAATTGGTAAATCACTAAAGGCTGCCAAGGCAGATAATATTACCCTCTGCTTCTGGACGCTTACAAAAGATGCTATTGATGAAGGGACCCTGAAGGCATTAGATATCATGCAGGGAGAACTTGAGGAATCTCAAGAAAAAGGCCTGTTGGAGAGGACTTCCTCAGAAAAGGGTCCTCTCAACCCTAAATTAGAAAGATATGGAGATAGTGCTGATGAGCTAACTGTAGAGAACAAAGCTCATCCAAAGAAAGGAGCTGCTGAATATCATGGTGAAGAATGACTTCCTAATTCGTCTTCTGCTCTGCCTATGACCTCTATTGTAGGAGATGATATCCAGAGGGATATGCAACTTAAAAATTGCAGTTTGTGATTAAGTTGCAGAAGTTGACTAATGAGTTACAGGAGCTAAAAAAGGTATCAAGTATTAGAGAGAACAATGATCTTGAGACTCACCAATCACTGCCAGAAAGAGCCATAAGTCAGATTCGTGCAGAAGGACAGGATACATCTGACCTGTTGGCCTTCCTTTTCCTTGAGATCAGAGACCAGGAGAGTAGTATTAAACAATATTAGACATTGGATTTCAACGTGATAAAAGAATTAAAAGTAGCTGTGGCACAGTATGGCCCTATGAATCCTTTTACACAAGCTTTATTGGATAGTGTGATGGAGTCAGATTTAACTCCACAGGACTGAAGAACTCTATATAAGGCTACTTTGTCGGGAGGAGATTTCTTGCTTTGGAATTCTGAATGGTGTGAAGCTAGTAAGAGGACTGCCGCTATGAATTCTCAGGTAGGCCATACAGATTGGGGTAGTGAAATGTTACTGGGAGAAGGTCTATATAGAGGGAATACTAATCAGATTGGGTTTCCTATTGGAGTGTATGCACAGGTTGCAATGACTGCCCACTATGAATGGAATCTATTACCATTGAAAGGGGATATTAGTGGAAGCTTAACGGGCATCAGACAGGCTCCTGACGAGCTTTTTCATGATTTTTATGGATAGGTTATTGAAAACAGCTAACAGAAGTTTTGGAGATTCTCAGGCAGAAAATCCTTTAGTCACCCAGTTGGCTTATGAGAACACCAATGTAACTTGTCACGATGCCATCAGACCTCACAGGGAAAAGACAGACTTATCTGGTTATGTTCAACTCTGTTCCTAAACTGGGCCTTTGTACAATCAGGGTCTAGCCATAGCTGCAGCTTTGCAAGGAACCACCATACAAGGAATACTTTCATAGAGGCGAGGGTATAAAAAGTGTTTTAAATGTGGAAGTCTGGGTCATTTTAAAAGTGATTGCCCTAACAACAGGGGCCATCCCTTATTGGGAAATAGGCAGAGGGGCCAGCCTCAGGCCCCCAGACAACCACGGCAAGCAGCTTTTTTGGGCCATGTAGGCTGCTAGGCAAGGAAAATCAATCTTTGAATTTATCGGGACAACACCAGGGAGCCCAGGATTGGACATGTATTCAACCTCCAATGTCATATTAACTCTAGAAATGGGGATCCAGACTCTGCCTGCCTACAAGAGTCTTTGGCCCTTTGCCTGCAGAACCTTTGGGATTGCTTCTAGAATGAAGTAGTACTATTGTAAAGTGGCTGCAGATTTATCCAGGTGTCATAGATAATGATTATGAGGGAGAAATAAAAATTATGGCTGCTTACCCTCATGGTGTTATAACTGTACCTGTTAACCAAAGGATTGCTCAATTTGCATCTACTACCTTCTAAATTTGTTAAGAGTAAGAGAGGACAAACTGGCTTTGGCTCCTCTGCAGTGTGCTGTGCTCAATCTATTACTAACAAAAGACCTAACATTAAACTAACAATTGAAGGAAAAAGTATTGAAGGATTAATAGATATGGGAGCTCATGTGACAATTATTAAAGGAGAAGATTGGCCTTCAACTTGCCCCTTGTCAGAGATGCTCACTCACCTCCAATTCATCGGATATGCTAATAATCCTAAACAGGGCACTAAACTTGTAACCTAGAAGGATGAAGAAGGAAATTCAGGACAAATTCAGCCTTATGTTATGCTAAATTTGCCTACTACCCTTTGGGGAAGAGATCTTTTGTCACAGATGGGAATTATAATGTGTAGTTCTCATGAGGTAGTGACTAGACAGATACTAGAGCAAGGAATTTTGCCTGGTCAGGGGCTAGGAAAAGAAGGACAGGGTGTTAAAAATTTTGAAAGTCCTAAGCCTAACACTAACACTAGAGGTTTGGGGCATTTTGCATAGTGACCCCTATCTTGCCTGCATCCTGCACTGATAAAATTCAATGGCTTAATGATAATCCTGTGTGGGTTGATCAGTGGTCTTTATCTAAAGAAAAAAAATAGAAGCTGCCTTTTTGCTAGTGCAGGAGCAACTAGAGGCAAGACATTTAGGCGAATCTCAATCTCCATGGAATGCTCCAATATTTGTTATCAAGAAAAAATATGGTATATAGAGATTGCTACAAGACCTAAGGAAGGTTAATGAGACTATGGTACCCATGGGAGCTTTACAAACTGGACTTCCACCTCCCATGGCTATTCCTAGAGGATATTATAAAATAGTGATAGATTTGAAAGATTGTTTCTTTACTATTCCATTGCACCCTGAGGATTGAAAAAGATTTGCTTTCAGTGTTCCTTCGATTAACTTCATGGAACCTGTAAAAAGATACCAATGGATAGTTCTTCCTCGGGGCATGGCTAACAGTCCTGCCTTATGTCAGAAGTTTGTGGCACAGGCCATTCAGCCTGTAGGACAGCAATGGCCAGAAATCTACTTGGTCCATTACACAGATGATATTTTGATAGTGGGGAAAAAACTTCAGGATTTGCTTTTGTGTTTTAAAGATTTGCAACAGGCTTTAGCCGATAAAGGATTACAAATAGCTCCTGAGAAAGTACAAACCCAGGATCCTTATAATTTTCTGGGTTTCAAACTTTCAGATCAAGCTGTTTTTTTTTTTTTTTTTTTTTTTTTTTTTTTTTTTTTGCCCAGAAGATAATTATTCGCAGGGACAGCTTGAAAACTTTAAATGATTTTCAAAGGTTGTTGGGTGATATTAATTGGCTTTGCCCTTATTTAAAGCTTACTATAGGAGAATTACAACCTTTATTTGATATTCTAAAGGGTAATGCTGATTCTACATCTCTTAGTTTCTTAAACCCGGAAGGGCTTTTAGCCTTACAGCAAGTAGAGAGAGCTATTAAAAACCAATTTGTTACCTATTATTCTTTACCTTTACATCTGTTAATTTTTGATACAATGCATTCACCTACAGTATTATTATGGTAAAAGGTTCCTCTTATGTGGATTCATTTGAGGGTGTCTCCTAAACGTAAAATGTCTCCTGGCATATTATGAGGCAGTAGCCCAGATAATTGTGCTTGGAATGAAGTAGGCACTAACTTATTTGGGCAAAGAGCCAGATATCATTATTCAGCCTTTTAGTGTAGATCAAGATGCTTGGCTGAAGCAACATAGCACAGCTTGGTTGCTTGCTCAAATACGATTTAAAGAACTATAGATAAGCATTATCCTCAAGATAAATTAATAAAGTTTTTAAATATGCATGAAGTTGTATTTCCTCATATGATATCTTTACAGATGCTGCATAATGCTCTTTTAATTTTCATAGATGGCTCTTCCAAAGGAGGAGCTGGGTATCTTATTAATAATCAACAGGTAGTTATACAAATGCCTGGACTTTCAGCTCAGTTAGCAGAGCTGACAGTAGTATTATATGCCTCTCAATCTGTAAATAGTACATTTAATCTTTTTTCAGACAGCTTGTACATTGCAGAATCTGTCTCTTAATTAGAGACCTGTGGGACATTTAATTTTAATATGCCAGCAGGATCTTTGTTTTTACAATTGCAAATCATCATTCTTGGTAGAAAAAAAACTCCCTTCTATATTGGCCATATTTAAGCTCACTCTGGTCTTCCTGGAGCTTTAGCTGAAGGCAATCTTTGCATTGACAGAGCTCTAATAGGAGAGCCTTTAGTTTTAGAACCTGTAGAACTGGCTAGACATGATCATAATAAGTTCCATCTTTCTAGCCACACATTAAGGCTCAGACATAAAATCACAAAGGAGCAAGCAAGAATGATTGTGAAACAATGCCCTAACTGCCTTACATTATCACCAGTTCCTCATTTAGAGGTTAATCCACGAGGCCTTATGCCCAATCATATTTGGCAAATGGGTATAATTCAATATGTGGAATTTGGAAATTAAAATTTAAACATGTTTGCACTAATACTTGTTCATGATTTCTTTTGGATTCTCTGCATTCAGGAGAAGCCTCTAAATATGTAATTGATTATTGTTTATAAGCTTTTAATACCATGGTATTACCTGAAGTCATTAAGACAGACAATGGACCAGCCTACACTGGCAATAATTTTATCTCATTTTGAAAGGAATTGGTATTAAACATAAAACTGGAATTCCTTATAACCCAATGGGCCAAGGCATTCTTGAGCATGTACATCACACTCTTAAAAAATGGCTTTTTAAAACAAAGAAGGGGAAATTATACCCTCCTAGATCACTCAAAGCATACCTTGCTTTCGTTTTATTTGTTTTGAATCTCCTGCAAACTGATGTTAAATGTCAGTCTGCAGCAGATCTCCACTGGCATCCTGTCACTTCTAATTCTTATGCTATGGTTAAAGGGCGAGACCCTTCCAACTAATACTTGGAACGGCTCAGACTTTCAAAGGATAATTATTGGAAATCACCACCAAAAGGAGGGAAACTGCATACTGGAAAAACCAAGAAAACTATTATTATATATATTATTATAAAATTAAAACCACACAAAAATCCAACAAAGAAAGAGAACTTTGGATCAATTTGCCTTATGAATATTGATGCAAAAAATACTCAATAAAATTTTTGCCAACAGAATCCAAGACCACATCAAAACGATCAGCTACTGTGATCAAGTAGGCTTCATCCCAGGGATGCAGGGATGGTTCAATATATGAAAATCCATCAATGTAAACAAGCTCAAGGGGAAAAATGATCATTTCAGTAGATGATGAGAAAGCATTTGACAAAATCCAACACCTCTTTATGACAAAAGTCTTAGATCAGGAATTCAAGGTCCATATCTAAACCTAGTAAAAGCAATATATATCAAACCAGTAGCCAACATCAAACTAGAGAGAAACTTGAAGCAATCCCACTGAAATCAGGGACTAGACAAGGCTGTCCACTCTCTCCCTACATGTTGAATATAGTGTTCAAAGTCCTAGCCAGAGCAATTAGACAACAAAAGGAGGTCAAAGGGATTCAAATTGGAAAGGAAGAAGTCAAAATAACACTATTTGCTAATGATATGATAGTGTACTTAAATAACCCCAAAAATTCTACCTGAGACCTCCTAAACCTTATAAACAACTCCATCCAAGTAGCTGGATATAAAATTAACTCAAAAAAATCAGTAGCCTTACTCTACTCAAAGGATAAAAAGGCTGAGAAATTATGGTAATGACATCCTTCACAATAGTCACAAACAATATATAATACCTTGATGTGACTCTAACCAAGCAAGTGAAAGATCTGTATGACCAGAATTCCAAGCCTCTGAAGAAGGAAATTGAAGAAGATCTCAAAGATGGAAAGATCTCCCAGGCTCATAGATTGGCAGGGTTAATATAGAAAAATGGACATCTTACCTAAAGCAATCTACAGATTCAATGCAATCCCCATCCTAATCCTCACTCGATTCTTCATAGAGTTAGAAAAAGCAATTTCCAAATATATCTGGAATAACAAAAAATCCAGGATAACGAAAACTATTCTCAACGATAAAAGATCTTCTGGTGGAATCACCATCCCTGAATCAAGCTCTACTATAGAGCAATACTGATAAAAAAAATCCTGCATGGTAGTGGTACAGAGACAGACAGGAAGATAAATGGAATAGAATTGAAGAACCAGAAATGAAGCCACACACCTCTGGTCACTTAATCTTTGATAAAGGATCTAACACCATCCACTGGGGAAAGGAAGCATTTTCAGCCAATAGTCCTGTGTCAACTGGCAGTCAACATGTAGAAGGATACAAATTGATTCATTCTTATCTGCCTGCACAAAGCTCCAATCCAAGTGGATCGAGGACTTCCACATAAAAACAGATACATTGAATCTAATAGAAGACAAAGTATGGAATAATCTGGAGCACATGAGCACAGGGGGAAATTTCCTGAACAGAACACCAAAAGCTTATGCTCTAAGATCTAAAATTGACAAATGGGATCATAAAATTACAAATCTGTACAGCAAAAGACACTGTCACTAGGACAAAATGAGAACCAAATGATTCGGAAAAGATCTTTGCCAATCCTACACCCAATAGAGAGCTAATATCCAATATATACAAAGAAATCAAGAAGTAAGATGGGAGAGAACCAAATAACCCTATCAAAAAACAGGGCACAGAGCTAAACAAAGAATTGTCAATTGGGGAATACTGGATGGCTGAGAAACACCTAAGTAAAATTTCAACATACTTAATCATCAGGGAAACACAAATCAAAACAACCCTGAGATTCTACCTCACAACAGTCAGGATGGCTAAGATGAAAAACTCAGGGTACAGCAAATTTTGGAAACAATGTGAAGAAAGAGGAACACTCCCCCATTGCTGGTGACATTGCAAGTGGGTAAAACCAGTCTGGAAATCAGTTTGGTGGTTCCTCAGAAAACTGGACATAATGCTACTGGAGGCTCCTACTATAACATTCCTGGGCCCAGAAGATTCTCCAGCATGTAATAAGGACACATCCTTCATTATGTTCATAGAAGCTCTATTTATAATAGCCAGAAACTGGAAAGAACCGAGATGTCCCTCAACAGAGGAATGAATGCTGAAAATGTTAGATATATTTACACAATGGAATAGTACTCAGCTATTAAAAACAATCAATTCATGAAGTTCTTTGGCAAATGGGTGGAACTGGAAAATATTATCCTAAGTGAGGTAACCCAATCACAAAAGTACACAAATGGGATGCACTTACTGATAAATGGATATTAGCCTAGAAGCTTGGAATACCCAAGACATATTGCACATATCAAATTATGCCCCAAAATGAGGATAAACAAAGTATGGATACATGGGTCCTTTGTAGAAAGGGGAACAAAATACCTACAGAAGGAGATACAGATACAAACGGTGGAGCAGAGTCTGAGGGAAAGACCATCCAGAGACTACTCCACCCAGGGATCCATCCCATATACAATTAAAAACCCCAGACACTATTATCCATGCCCACAAGTGATTACTGACTAGTGCTGAGCCTGATATAGCTGTCACTTGGGAGGCTCTGCTAGGGCATGACAAACATAGAGGGGGACTCTCTCAGCCAGCCATTGAACTGACACAGGGTCCCCAATGGAGGAGCTAGAGAAAGGACCCAAGGAGCTGAAGAGGTTTGGAGAGCCACAGGAGGAATAACAATAATGAGTCGCCCAGTACTCCCAGAGCTCCCAGGGACAAAACCATCAACCAAAGAGTACACATTGAGTTACCCATAGCTCCAGACATATAGACAGCAGAGGATGGTCTTGTTAGACACCAAAGGGATGAGAGGCCCTTGGTCCTGGAAAGACTTGATGCCGTAGTGTAGAGGAATACCTGGATAGGGATGCTAGGGAGTGTTGATTGGGGAAGGGAAATGGCTTATGGGATTTTTGGGGGGGCACAAAACCAATAAAGAGAACAACACTTGAAATGTAAATAAAGAATATATCTAATAAAACAATTAATTAATTAATTAATTAATGGGATTTTCACCTGAGGTATATCAAATGACTGAGAAGCACCTAAAGAAATGTTCAAGATCCTTAGTCATCAGGGAAATGCAAATCAAAACAACCCTGAGATTTCACGTCATACCAGTCAGAATTGCTAAGATCAAAAACTCAGAAGACAGCATGTGCTAACAAGGATGTGGAAAAAGAGGAACACTCTTCCACTGCTGGTGGAGTTGCAATCTGGCACAACCACTCTGGAATCACTTTGGTGGTTCCTCAGAAAACTGGGAATAATACTGCCAGAGAACCCTCTTATACCTCTCCTGTCCATATACCCAGAGGATTCTACAGCATCTAATAAGGATACATGTTCCACTATGTTCATTGTAGCCCTATGTATAATATCCCGAAGCTGGAAAGAACCCAGATGTCCTCAACAGAGGAATGGATACAGAAAATGTGGTATATTTACACAATGGAATACTACTCCGCTATTAAAAACAATCAATTCATGAAATTCTTTGGTAAATGGATGGAACTGGAAAATATCATCCTGAGTGAGGCAACCCAATCACAAAAGAACACACATTTTATACACTCACTCATAAGTGGATATTAGCCCAAAAGCTTGGAATACCCAATGCACAATTTACATATCAAATGATCCTCAAGTAGAAGGAAGAACAAAGTTTAGATACTTTGGTCATTCTTAGAAGGGGGAAAAATCCCACAGAAGGAGATACAAAGACAAAGTGTGGAGCAGAATCTGAGGGAAGGACCATCCAGAGACTGCCCCACCTAGGGATTCATCCCATAGTTTCAAAACCCAGACACTATATTTGATGCCCACAAGTACTTGCTGACCTGAACCTGATGTAGCTGTCACCAGGGAGACTCTGCTAGTGCACAACAAAAACAGAGGGTGACACTCTCAGCCTGCCATTGGACTGAGCACAGGGCCCCCAATTGGTAAGCTTGAGAAAGAATCCAAGGAGCTGAAGGGATTTGCTGCACAATAGGAGGAACAACAATATGACCCACCCAGTACTCTCAGACCCAGAGACAAAACCATCAACCAGAGAGTGCAAATGGTGTTACCCATCTGCCCTTGCATTTGGAGCATAGATGTTCAGGGTGGATTTTTCCCTTGACAAGCAAGAAGAGTCCTTCCATTTCTCTTTTGATGACTTTAGGTTCAAAGTCAATTTTATCTGATATTAGAATGGCTACTCTGGCTTGTTTTCTAAGACAATTTCCTTGTAAAATTGTTTTCCAGCCTTTTACTCCAATGCCAGAGATAACCAGATGGATCTGAATCCTAAAGCAAAAGAATATACCTTTATCTCAACACCTCGTGGTATCTTCTCCAAAATCGACAATATAACTGGTCACAAGACAGACCTCAACAAATGTAAGAAGATCGAAATAATCCCATGCTTCCTATCAGATCACTATGGAATAAAAGTGGTCTTCCATAGCAACAAAAACAACAGAAAGGCCACATACACATGGAGTCTGAACAATATTCTACTCAATGATATCTTGGCCAAAGAAGAAATAAATAAAGAAATCAAAGACTTTTTAGAATTTAACGAAAATGAAGGCACAACATACCCAAATCTATGGGACACAATGAAGCAGTGCTAAGGGGAAAATTCATAGCCCTGAGTGCCTCCAAAAAGAAACTGGAGACATTGTACACAGGCAGGTTTTTAATTTTATTTTATTTTCTATATTCTTTGTATACATTCCAAATGCTTTCCCCTTTCCCAGATCCCCCCTCCACTTTTGTCCCATAAGCCCTCTTCTCTCCAACCATTCTCCACATACAATCCCACCAGCAGTGGAGGAGTGTTGCTCTTTCTCCACATCCTTGCCAACACCTGCTGTCTCCTGAGTTTTTGACCTTAGCCATTCTGACTGGTGTGAGGTAAAATCTCAGGGTTGTTTTGATTTGCATTTCCCTAATGACTAATGATGTTGAGCATTTTTTATTTGATATATTTGTTATTTACATTTCAAATGATTTCCCCTTTTCTGGCTTCCCACTCCTTGAAAGTCCCATAAGCCCTCTTCCCTCCCCCCTATTCCCCCATCAACCCCTTTCCACTTCCCTGTTCTGGTACTGCCCTATACTGCAACACAGATTCTTTCCACAACCAGGGGCCACTCCTCGGGATGTTGAACATTTCTTAAGGTGATTCTTGGCCACACCCTGGAAAAAGCAAGATAGTAATCTTTCATCAAACCCAAAAGAAGATAACCAATCAAATATAAAAAACAACATCAAAAATGACAGGAAGTAATAATCACTATTCTTTAGTATTTCTTAACATCAACGGACTCAGTTCCCCAATAGAAAGACACAGACTAAGAGACTGGATATGTAAACAGGACCCTACATTTTGCTGCATACAGGAAACTCACCTCAATGTCAAAGACAAAAACTACCTTAGAGTAAAAGTCTGGAAGACAATTTTACAAGCAAATGGTCTCAGGAAACAAGCCAGAGTAGCCACTCTAATATCAGATAAAATTGACTTTCAACCTAAAGTCATCAAAAGAGACACGGAAGGAGACTTCTTGCTGGTCAAAGGAAAAATACACCAAGAAGAACTCTCAATCCTGAACATCTATGCTCCAAATGCAAGGGTACCCTCATTTGTAAAAGAAACTTTACTAAAGCTCAACACGCACATTGCACCTAACATGATAATTGTGGGTGACTACAATACTACACTAGCAGTTTAATGGCACACCTGAAAGCCCTGGAGCAAAAAGAAGCTAATTCACCCAGGAGGAGTAAAAGACAGGAAATCATCAAACTCAGGGCTGAAATCAATCAAGTAGAAACAAATAGAACCATACAAAGAATCAACAAAACCAGAAGCTGGTTCTTTGAGAAAATCAACAAGATAGATTAACCATTAGCCAGACTAACCAAAGGGTGCAGAGACTATATCCAAATTAACAAAATTAGAAATGAAAAGGTTGATATAACAATAGAAATGGCAGAAATTCAAAAAACCATCAGATCCTACTACAAAAGGGTATACTCAACACAACTGGAAAATCTGGAGGAAATGGACATTTTCTTAGACAGATGCCAAATACCAAAATTAAATCAGAATCAAATAATCATTTAAACAGTCAACAAACAAATCATTTAAACAGTCCCATAACCCCTAAAGCAATAGAAGGGGTCAGAGAAAGTCTTCCAACCAAAAAAATGAAAGGACCAGATGGTTTTAGTACAGAATTCTGTCAGACCTTCAAAGAAGACCTAATACCAATACTCTTCAAATTATTCCACAAATAGAAACAGAAGGAACACTACCCAACTCGTTCTACAAAACCACAATTACACTGATACCAAATCCACACAAAGATCCAACAAAGAAGGAGAACTACAGGGCAATATCCCGTATGAATATCGATTCAAAAGTACTTCACCAACCCTAAATCTGACAGAGGGCTGATATCCAATATATACAAAGAACTCAAGAAGTTAGACCCTAGAAAACGAAATAACCCTATTAAAAATGGGGTACAGAGCTAAACAAAGAATTTTCACCTGATGAACTTCAGATGGCTGAGAAGTACCTTAAGAAATGTTCAACATCATTAATTATTAGGGAAATGCAAATCAAAACAACCTTGAGATTTCACCTCATACCAGTCAGAATGGCTAAGATTAAAAACAAAAGAAACAGCAGGTATAGGCGAGGATGTGGAGAAAGAGGAACACTCCTCCACTGCTGGTGGGATTGCAAGTTGGTAAAACCACTCTGGAAATCAGTCTGGCAGATTCTCAGAAAAGTGTGCATGACACTTCTGGAGGACCCTCTGATATGGGCATGTACCCAGAGGATTCCCCGGCATGTAACAAGGACACATGCTACACTATGTTCATAGCAGCCTTATTTATAATAGCCAGAAGCTGGAAAGAACCCAGATGTCCTTCAATGGGTTCTGGATTGGAGGAATGGATACAGAAAATGTGGTAAATTTACACAATGGAATACTACTCAGCAATTAAAAACAATGAATTGATGAAATTCTTAGACAAATGGTTGGATCTGGAAAATATCATCCTAAGTGAGCTAACCCAATCACTAAAGAGCACACATGCAATGCAATCACTGATAAGTGGATATTAGACCATAAGCTTAGCATACTGAAGACACAATTACCATATCAAATGATTTCCCAGAGAAGAGAAAGGAGAGGGCCCTGGGCCTGGAAAGGCTTGATACCACATTGTAGGGGATTAGGAAGACAGAGAAGTAGGAGGGGGTCGATTGGAGAAAGGCCAGAGGGAAGCTAACTTATGGGACTTATGGGTAGGGGGCAACCAGGAAATGGGAAATCATTTGGAACATAAACAAAGAATATAGAAAAATAAAAAAGTTAATTAACAAAACTATTGATTCTTCCCAAGAGAATTTGTAAGATTGACAGATGGTTAAATCTTTAGTTAGGTGTATTGAGAAGTAAATATTTCTTCATTTTCTCAGACTTCTTCCTTCATTTCTAGGTTTAACTAGTCAGAAGAATGGATTTCCTAGCAAGATTTTGAGGTGGGATGTGACAGTATTATTTTAATTAAATAATAAAATAAAATTATAATAAAACTTAAGATAAGAAGGAACAGTAAGAAGCATTGGCATGTGGAGAATGGAAGAAAGAAGGGAGAGGGAGGCAGGAAAGAAGGAGAGAGAGAGAAGAACCAAGAAAGGAGGAAGAAGAAAGAATGAGAAGGAAAGAAAGAAGTGAGGAAAGAGGGAGGACAAAGGAAATATGGACAATTCCCTCCTTCTCAGCTTAGGTTCACTATTTCTTTTTCCAGGTCACTGCCATAGAGATGTGGATCATTTTGTTTTATTATACACATTCACTGTACTGAACCAGCTACAGTTCAAAGATGAGATATATAGGGAAAAACAAATATGTATGACCTGAAATTAACAAGTTATTCTTCACATTTCGCCCTCCTTTTTGAGGAATGCTCACTTTTAGTTGATTGTTGTGTTCAAAATTAGTATGTTGGCCTGTTATACTGTGGAAATTTAGGTGATATTTTTTATTTATGCCCAGAATAAAAGATATTGCTATATAATACAGTGTATACGATCCATGACAAGAGCCATACATTTTTATATATCCCCCAGTCTCATAGTCACTACTTTAAGGCTGGCTATTGTTGGGGGGAAACAATCATACACATTTCTGATGTTATTCGACTGCTTCCATGAGCTGCGCCCATTGTTCTCGGTGCTCTTCACTTTTCTTGTATATAGCATCAAGGACTACACTCCTTTCAGGCATGATGGTGAATTCTAATAATCCAAACATTTAAGAAGCTGAGGCTGGAGGGTCTTGAGTTTGCTGCCCTCTAGGACACATTGCTTGGGTTACACAGATGACAAAATTATCTGCCCATTCTAAGCTCCACATCTTCATCTAATTTTGCATATAGTTCTGTTAATTCATAGTTTTATTTATACTGACTTTGTTCTCTTTTTTTATTGACTTACACCTTAACTTTCTATTAATTAACATTGTTATTTGCTTTAATGTAGCAGAAGGGCCTCTCATCATGAAAGGAGACTCAGTATCCTCTGACAGAAAGATCGATAAGATGATAGAACAGAAAATGTATGGGACAAGGATGCTCCCATGTGGAATGCAACACAGATGTGCAAACAAAGATGAACACTGCAAAGTAGGTACCTGATTCTCCCTGAGACAAGAAATTTGGCCATACAGACAAAATTGACTTTCAACCCAAAGTCATCAAAAGAGACCCTGAGGGACACTTCTTGCTGGTCAAAGGAAAAATACAAGAAGAACTCTCAATTCTGAACATCTATGCTCCAAATGCAAGGGCACCCTCATTCATAAAAGAAACTTTATTAAAGCTCAAAGCACACATTGCACCTAACACAATAATTGTGGGTGACTTCAACACTGCACTTTCCTCAATGGACCGATCAGGAAAACAGAAAATAAACAGGGACATAATGAAATTAATTGAAGCTTTGGACCAATTAGATTTAACAGATATATATAGAACATTCTATCCTAAAGCAAAAGAATATACCTTTTTCTCAGCACCTCATGGTACCTTCTCCAAAATCGACCATATAATTGGTCACAAGACAGACCTCAACAAATATAAGAAGATCGAACTAATCCCATGCCTCCTATCAGATCACTATGGAGTAAAAGTGGTCTTCAATAGCAACAAAAACAACAGAAAACCCACATACACGTGGAAATTGAACAATATTCTACTCAATGATACCTTGGTCAAGGAAGAAATAAAGAAAGAAATTAAAGACTTTTTAGAACACAATGAAAATGAAGACACAACATTCCCAAATCTATGGGACACAATGAAAGCAGTGCTAAGAGGAAAACTCATAGCCCTGAGTGCCTCCAAAAAGAAAATGGAGAGAGCATACATTACCAGCTTAATGACACACTTGAAAGCCCTGGAACAAAAAGAAGCTATTTCACCCAGGAGGAGTAGAAGGCAGGAAATCATCAAACTCAGGGCTGAAATCAATCAAGTAGAAACAAAGAGAACCATACAAAGAATCAACAAAACCAGGAGCTGGTTCTTCGAGAAAATCAACAAGATAGATAAACCCTTAGCCAGACTGACCAAAGGGCACAGAGAAAGTATCCAAATTAACAAACTTAGAAATGAAAAGGGAGATATAACAACAGAAACTGAGAAATCATCAGATCCTACTACAAGAGCCTGTACTCCACACAACTGGAGAACCTGGAGGAAATGGACAATTTCCTTGACAGATACCAAATACCAAAATTAAATCAGGACCAACTAGATCATCTAAACAGTCCCATAATGCCTAAAGAAATTGAAGGAGTCATAGAAAGTCTCCCAACCAAAAAAAGCACAGGACCAAATGGTTTCAGTGCAGAATTCTATCAGACCAATAAATATAATTTCTATGTAGTAAAACTACATAGAAAAGTTTGCTAACCCAATAATTTCTGGTTTCAAAAGACAGTAGTTCAGTTGCACTTGCCCAAAAATTTTGCAGCTATGATGACAGAGATTTATTTGTTCCTCTGCTTCCTAGTCTCATAATCTTTTTCCACTCTCTGTGTTTCTATGAATTATGTTGAGGTCTGCTCCTTTTAACATAACTGTAGCCATCTTACATTCAGTTTCCATTTTTGCTCATGAGAGGAAAAAAGGTCAGGTTCTTAGACTCCACTTTTCAGAAGTGATTATCCACTGCTGACACTGAAGAATGTAATTGATAAGCCAAAAGTTATGGTTGAATCTATCATGGGGTGATATTTCAGTGTTCTGAAATTCCTCTCTTACTACCTATCCAATACCCTTATGTTACTCAGGTCCAATCAGTTTAAAGGTTATTTTGTCTAGTAAGCCGAAATGTAATAAATATTACTCATTTTCTTGCTCTTTAAACATTTGAACATGTTTTTCCTACTAAAATCCTGCCATAAGAATTGTTTGATGTCATAGTTTCAGACATAGTTCTGAACTATGCCCCTGGTCTGACTACTATTAACATCATTAAACTATTCTTGCTTAACTGAGATCAGTGTTTGTATGTTTGGTGTGGCAATTCTTGAAACCTAACAGACTGCAATTTGCTTATTATTGACTTCACAGGTATTATCCACATATAAAAGGATATATTCCATATTCATCTTTCTGAGTTTAGGATTCCTCATTCGGGAGGATTTTTCTAATTTTTGCATGCATTTTTCATGTTGTTTTATCATGTGTGTATATGTTCTTTATCCATTCTTATGTTGAGGGACATGTAGGTTGTTTCTATTTTTGCTAGTATAAACAGAGCAGCAGTTAACATGGCTGATCAAGTGTCTCTGTGGTAGGATGAAGTTATCTTTGGTTACATGCCCAAGAGTGGTGTAGCTGGATATTGAGGTAGATTTCTTCCTGAGGATCCACCCCACTGTTTCCAGTAGTGTCTGGATGATATTTCATTCCCACTAGAAATGTATGAGTGTTCCTTTTACTCCACATTATTTTTAGATTTAGATGTCACTTATTTTATTGGTCTTTGCCATCAGATCCTGTTAAAGGATATGTGAACCTGTTTCTAATTAGGGTGTGACTTAGCCCTTAGTACATACCTTTAATTACTCTGGCTGGACTACTGACACACTGTTAATATTTACCTTTATTCCCAAACAAGGAAATTAATGTTGCTTTGTAGAATGAAGCATCCATGCCTGAAAGTGATGTTTAATTGAGTGGCAGAAAAATGATGAATCAAAGAAAGATTTGACAGAATAGGATATGCCCACTCTCAAGAGAAGAGAGAGGAAAGGGAAGCTATTTAACAGAAAAAGATGGTAAAGGAAGAAGTGAGTACAGCACAGCAATACACTAGAGTTCATCAAGAGCAGTGGAGTAGAGTTGAGAGGGAGAGCCCAGCATCACAGGGAGGGAGAAGGAGGCAATTATATTGGGAGAGTCTTACAGAGAAAGATTGAAGAGAAAACAAGTTAGACACAGGTAAAGACAGAAGGAGCAAGGGATTGAGGAGTTAGAAGATTAGGAAAGATAGCTAGAGTTAGTTTGAAGCCGATCAGAATAATTCAGAGGATGAGAGAAAAGCCAGATTCAATAAGTCATTTGGGAGAGGAGTTTGAGCTAGAACAGCTTAGTTGAAATAGTGCACTTGAATTTTTAAAGAATAAGAAGAGGTGAGCTTATTTTCATCAAGTTTCAGAGGCTGAAAACATTCTAGGCCTAAATTAGATTGATCGGAGGCTGAATCTTCCAGGACTAGGCCTAGGTTAGCCATTAATGGCAGTAAGTCTCCCAGACAATAATTACAACAGGAAAATATATTACATTCACACTAATATTATTTAGTTTTCACATACCACTACTTGAACTGGTTAAGGTGTAGTTAAAATATCAAGGCCTAGATGAAATGTTAAGGCCTAGGTAAAATGTTAAACCCTAGGTAACTCTTATCTGGCTAGTCTGCCATTTTGTTCTGTTATTACTATAAGAAAACTTTCTCACAGGTTGTATCTTTATCATGTCCAAGTTGATAAGATATTCTGTTATCATCTGTGCCCTTCGAAATCAATCATGGTAGAAGTTATTATAACTATTTTACAATAGCTTGGAACTGACCCAACCACCCAGCCACACTTTCTGCACCTCCTTATAATTTTTTCATAGTATTTGCCTTTAAAATTTTTCTCCCATCTTTTTAAAATAAGACTTTCATTTTGAGTAGGAGTCAAAAAAATTTAAGTTCCCAAGACCCTAGGAACTGACATTGTATTTGGCAGAAAAGAGACATGTACATGGGTAACTGACATCTTGGTTCACAGGTTAAGACATGAATGCTAGATAAGGCAAGTTCCATGTTACAGTTAAATATCCCAACCAATGGGAGTAGGATAAGTGTAAAAGAAAGACATGTTCCTAAGGAAATCTTCTATCCATAAATCCTGATGGTTGACTAACACTTGGCTTAGATGTTTGTAGATCTCAGGCTTAAAAAGCTCTATAGGACCTTAAGTGAGAGTCATGGTTCAGCTTTTGAACCTGGTGTGTGATGTTCAATAAACCATGCCTATTTGACTGAGATTGGCATTTGAACGAATTGTGTGGCAACTCCCTGGCTCAAACAGATCTAGACTAAAATTTTAGTAAAGAAATATTGCCGGATATTTGATTGAATTTTTAAGTCTAAGACTGTGAACACATTGTCAATTGGTTGCTCAGCCCAAGCACATACTGTCAACCCAACAGTAAATAAATTCAATCCTAGGTCAAGAGCCAGAGCAGGCAACCAAGGTGACAGGGAGTGATCATAACTAAACAGAAAGGAGGGCATTTGAGTTGAAGAGTATTTAAGCCAGTGTGGAGAAGAATAAAGAGCTCTTTTCCTTCTGGGTCATTGGAGTAGGAAGTTCATCTGGGTGTTTTCTCTTACTCTCTGAGTCAACTGGCTTTCATTTTAGCATCTGGTTTCTGTGTCTTCATTGGTAAAATCAAACAGTTGGCATTTAGTTCCTTAACACAACAAAATCCTATCCCTTAGAGCTCATGGAACCATTTAGAAGAGGAGATAGAAAGAGTGTAAGAGACATAGGGGATGGAAGACACCAATAAACAAGACCTTCTAAATGAACATGAGCAAAGGTCATGAACACAGAGATTGAAGCAACATGCACAGTGTCTGCACAGGTCTGCAAAATCTGCACTAGGTCTTCTTCCTGTATCTTATTGGTTCCAAGTTATTGTTTTTTATAGGATTCCTCAATGTGTGAACAAGTAGGGCTCTGTTTCTATGACCTCTCTTGGGCTTTTTTCACTTTTTTGTTTTGGGTTGTTCAACTATGATGTGATAGTATTTGTTTTATTTTACTATGTTTTATTTTGTTGCATTAAAAATGCATGAATAAAAATCTAGTTACTAGGGTAAAGGTTTGCAGCTGAACTATCACTCATACCTTCTAGGAGATGGAAATATGAGATTTCTCCAGTAGAGTAACACTGGGTATATAAACCACTCCAGGGAAGGTAGGAATAGTTGGCTAACACATAATGAATTCCACAGTGTGTGTGTGTGTGTATGTGTGTGTGTCTTCAGGTGCCATTACATTCTTTTTTTAAATGGATATTTTATGCATTTACATTTCAAATGTTATCCCCTTTCCTGGTTTTACCTCTAGAATGCCACTCTCCCATCCCCCCTCCCCCTGTTTCTATGAGGATGCTCCCCCTCCCACCCACCCACTCCCACCTCACTGCCCTGGCATTCCCTTACACTGGGGGAATTGAGCCTTCACTGGACCAAGGGCTTCTCCTTGTATTGATGCCAGATAATTCCATCTTCAGCTACATATGCAGCTGGAGCCATTGGCCTCTCCATGTGTATAAGACATACAAAGAGCAATTTGCAAATTCATCTGGAAAGGCAAAAAACCCAGAATAGTGAAAAAAATTTTTTTTAATTTTTTATTCGATATAATTTTTTATTTACATTTCAAATGATTTCCCATTTTCTAGCCCCCCACTCCCCGAAAGTCCCGTAAGCCCCCTTCTCTTTCCCTGTCCTCCCACCCACCCCTTCCCACTTCCCCGTTCTGGTTTTGCCGAATACTGCTTCACTGAGTCTTTCCAGAACAAGGGGCCACTCCACCTTTCTTCTTGTATCTCATTTGATGTGTGGATTATGTTTTCGGTATTCCAGTTTTCTAGGTTAATATCCACTTATTAGTGAGTGCATACCATGATTTACCTTTTGAGTCTGGGTTACCTCATTTAGTATGATGTTCTCTAGCTCCATCCATTTGCCTAAGAATTTCATGAATTCATTGTTTCTAATGGCTGAATAGTACTCCATTGAGTAGATATACCACATTTTTTGCATCCACTCTTCTGTTGAGGAATACCTGGGTTCTTTCCAGCATCTGGCAATTATAAATATGGCTGCTATGAACATAGTAGAGCATGTATCCTTATTACATGGTGGGGAATCCTCTGGGTATATGCCCAGGAGTGGTATAGCAGGATCTTCTGGAAGTGAGGTGCGCAGTTTTCTGAGGAACCGCCAGACTGATTTCCAGAGTGGTTGTACCAATTTGCAACCACACCAGCAGTGGAGGAGTGTTCCTTTTTCTCCACAACCTCTCCAACACCTGCTCTCTCCTGAATTTTTAATCTTAGCCATTCTGACTGGTGTAAGATGAAATCTCAGGGTTGTTCCCTTGAGGACATCGGTACAGGGAGAAAGTTTCTGAACAGAACACCAATAGCGTATGCTCTAAGAGCAAGAATTGACAAATGGGACCTCATAAAGCTACAAAGTTTCTGTAAGGCAAAGGACACCATCAAGAGGACAATTCGGCAACCAATAAATTGGGAAAAGATCTTCACCAATCCTACATCAGATAGAGGGCTAATATCCAATATATATAAAGAACTCAAGAAGTTATACTCCAGAAAACCAAACAACCCTATTAAAAAATGGGGTACAGAGTTAAACAAAGAATTCTCACCTGAAGAACTTCGGGTGGCGGAGAAGCATCTTAAAAAAATGCTCAACTTCATTAGTCATTAGGGAAATTTTTTTTAAAAAAGCATGTTCTTTTGATTTGCATTTCCCTAATGATTAGTGTTGTTCAGCACTTCTTAAGGTGCCTCTCGGCCATCTGAATTTCTTCAGGGGAAAATTTTTTTGTTTAGATCTGTACCCCATTTTTAATATGGTTATTTGGTTTCCTGGGGTCTAACTTCTTGAGTTCTTTGTATATATTGGATATTAGCCCTCTATCAGATGTAGGGTTGGTGAATATCCTTTCCCAATTTGATGGTTGCCGTTTTGTCCTTTTAGCAGTGTCCTTTGCCTTACAGAAACTTTGTAATTTTATGAGGTCCCATTTGTCAATTCTTGATCTTAGAACATAAGCTATTGGTGATCTGTTCAGGAACTTGTCCCCTGTGCCCATGTCCTCAAGGGTCTTCCCCAGTTTCTTTTTTATTAGTTTCAGTGTGTCTGGTTTTACATGGGGATCCTTGATCCATTTGGAGTGAAGTTAAAACATGGAGATAAAAACGGATCAATTTGCATTCTTCTGCATTCTTACCTCCAATTGAACCAGCACCATTTGTTGAAAAGGCTATCTTTTTTTCCCACTGGATGTTTTTCACTCCTTTGTTGAAGATCAAGTGACCATAGGTGTGTGGAATCATTTCTGGATCTTCAATTCTATTCCACTGGTCCACTTGTCTGTCACTGTGCCAATACCAAGCAGTTTTTCACACTATTGCTCTATAGTATTTCTTGAAGTCAGGGATACTGATTCCCCCAGAATTTCTTTTGTTGTTGAGAATAGTGTTAGCTCTCCTGGGTTTTTTTGTTATTCCAGATGAATTTGAGAATTGCTTTTTCTAACTCTGTGAAGAACTGAGTTGGGATTTTGATGGTGAGTGCATTGAATCTGTAGATTGCTTTTGGCAAGATGGCTTTTTAACTATATCAATCCTGCCAATCCACGAGCATGGAAGATTTTTCCATTTTCTGAAGTCTTCTTTTATTTCCTTCTTCAGAGACCTGAGCTTCTTGTCATATAGATCTTTCACTTGTTTGGTTAGAGTCACACCAAGATACTTTATATTGTTTGTTGCTATTGTGAAGGGTGTCATTTCCCTAACTTCTTTCTCAGCCTGCTTATCCTTTGAGTATAGGAAGGCAACTGATTTGCTTGAGTTGATTTTATAACCAGCCACTTTGCTTGACTCCAGAGGCCTCAACCCTGAGATTTCACCTTAAACCAGTCAGATTGGCTAAGGTCAAAACTCAGGAGACAGCAGGTGTTGGGGAGGATGTGGAGAAAGAGGAACACTCCTCCACTGCTGCTGGGGCTGCAAGATGGTACAACCACTTTGGAAATCAGTCTGTTGGTTCCTCAGAAAACTGGACATGACACTACAAGAGGAGCCTGCTCTACCTCTCCTGGGCATATACCCAAATGATTTCCCAGCATGTAATAAAGACACATGGTCTATTATGTTCATTGCAGCCTAATTTATAATAGCCAGAGCTGGAAAGAACCCAGATGTCCCTCAAAGGAGGAAAGGATACAGAAAATGTGGTATATTTACACAATGGCCTACTACTCAGCAATTAGAAACAATGAATTCACAAAATTTTTAGGCAAATGGTTTGATCTAGAAAATATCATCCTAAGTGAGGTAACCTAATCACAAAAGAATACACATGGAATTCAATCTCTGATAAGTGGATATTAATTAGCCCAGAAGCTCTGAATACCCAAGGCACAAATCACATAACAAATGCCTCCCATGAAGAAGTATGGAGAGGGTCCTGATCCTGAAAATGATTGACCTAGCATTGGAGGGGAATATAAGGACAGAGAAAAAGGAGGAAGGTGATTGGAGAATGGATGGAGAGAAGAAGGTTTATGGGACATATGGGGAGAGGGTATCTGGGAAAGGGGAAATCATTTGGAGTGTAAACAAAGAATATAGAAAATAAAAATATTAAAAGAGCATGTTCTTTTATTGGAAAAGGAAGTGAAAACATTTTTTGATAAAATTGAAAATGAAAGTATTTTACATGGAAAATACTTCTGATAAAATAGAAGATATATATATAAAACACATTAAAATTGACAGTTTTCATGAAAAATTAAAGAGTAAAGTGGTAGACATAAAAATGTTGCTAAATTAATTGTTAAAGGAAGTGGAAACATTTTCTGATAGAATTTAAGATTTACATGGCCAATATTTCTGATAAAATTGCAAAAAAATGTAGAAAGACATGTATTTTTTAAAATTTTTTCTATATTCTTTGTTTACATTGCCAATGCTTTCCCCTTTGCTGGTTCTCCCCTGCCTAAATGTCCCTTAAGACCTCTTTCCTCTGCCCATTCCCCAATCATCCCCCTCCCATTTCGCTGTCCTGGTATGTAGCCGCCCGCAGCCACATGCGAACTGGATACCTGGAAGAGAATTCTGGGCATAAATGAGAAGGGGACGAAAGAGAATTGAGTCAAGATGACAGTTGCAGATAGAGACTGACTTTACTATTATTTTGCCAAGATATATAGTCTTTAGAAAACAACCCTGCCCCCCAACATCAAGGAGCAGGCCAAGAACTCCTTGGCTCCACTTCTCAGCGGGTTGCCTGCTTCAAGTCTAGCGGGTCTCTGCTGGCCTCCAGGTGAGACTGCCCTGAGGCAGCCTTGGTCATCAAGGTGAAAGCGCCGTATTGTTCCCAAGGTGCAGGGGCCGGAGATAACACCAGCGGGAGGCTGGGGGCTGCCAGCCAGCTTAATGCTGTGGGGGGAGGGACAATTCCCCCTTAATTATTAATTTTTAACAACTCAGTGGATATAAATATATTCGTCCAATGGACGACGGGCCTTTACCAGTGAGGGAAAACAGATGTCTGACCCCCTTAAACATTAAACGACATCTTTTTCAGGAGAGGGGAAATAGACTGCCTTAATAATTTAAGGACAGTCTCTCAATGTCAACCCCTATGCAGCCGGACGTTCTTTTCAGGGAAATTCGGAAGCAGGATTTTTTCCTTTTCCCTTGCAGTGCCTCGCCTCGCACCTCAAACTGATGCCCATGTTTGTTATATTAACAAACATGCATAGTTCCGAATACTATGCAGCCTCATTTTTGAAAATCCACTGGTAAAGTAAATGCTCTGTGGATACGAGCTGGTTGGCTGGCCTTTATAGCCACCCATCCTCATCCTGGCGGCTATTGCTGTAGAGGCTGATCTTCTGAGTGTTGAATCTGAGAGACACCTGTTTGAAGCACAAAAGGAGATTAAGAGAAAAAACCTGTTTGGTCAGTATCGAAAGGCCCAAGGCGTTCAATTTGATTGCAAATTTGTGACTTCAGGTAAGAGACCTGGCTTGCAAATTAACTGCAAGAACACAAAGGATCCTTTCTTCCCAAGTAAGTGAGAAGCGGCTTAGGGAATGCCTTTTGTAAATTAATTATACTTACCAGCAGCTTTAGGGTGTGTTTACCTGTCTTACCAATCTCTCTGGCAGCCAACGTGCACCATCTTCTCCTTGAGAAAAAATACAAACTGACCCTCTCCCTCAAATTAAAACAGGGTCTGGACCATTCCATGTATTAGTTAAAGGGTCCAGCCACTTAACCATGGCGTAGTAATTGGAAGTAACTGGGTGCCAATGTCAGTCTGCTGCAGACTGACCTTTAGCATCAGTTTGCAGAAAATTCAAAACAAATAAGACAAAGGCAAGATGTGCTTTGGGGGACCTGGGGGGGTATGGATTCCCCTTCTTTGTTTTAAAAAGCCAGTTTTTAAGGGTGCGATGAGCATGCTCCACAATTCCTTGACCCATTTGGGTTATAAGGAATTCCAGTTTTATGTTTAATACCAGATTCTTTACAAAATGAGATGAAGTTCTTACCAGAATAGGCTGGTCCATTGTCTGTCTTAATGACCTTGGGTAATCCCATGGTATTAAAGGCTTGTAAACAATGATCGATTACATTTTTAGAGGCTTCTCCCGAATGCAGGGAGGCAAAAAGGAATCCTGATCAAGTATCAATGCAAACATGTATTATTTTAATTTTCCGAATTCTGCATAGTGAGTTACATCCATATGCCAAATTTTATTGGGCACAAGGCCACGTGGATTGACCCCTAAATGGGGAACTGGGGCTAAAGTAAGACAATTAGGGCATTGCTTTACAATCATTCTTGCTTGCTCCTTTGTGATCTTATGACGGAGTCTTAATGTATGGCTAGAAAGATGAAATTTATCATGATCACGTCTAGCCGTTTCCACGGGTTCTAAAGCTAAGGCCTCTCCTATGAGAGCCTTGTCAATGCACTCATTACCCTGAGCCAAAGGTCCAGGAAGACCGGAGTGAGCTCGTATATGGCCAATATAAAAGGGATTTTTTCTAGCAAGAATGATACTTTGCAATTGTGAAAACAAGGATCCAGCTGGCGTATTAAAATTAAATGTGCCACAGGTTTCTAATAAGGGGACAGATTTGGCAACATACAAACTGTCTGTAAAAAGATTAAAAGTACTATCTACAGATTGAAAGACACTTAATACTGCTGTCAGCTCTGATAACTGAGCAGAAAGCCCAGGGGTCTCTATAGCCACCTGTTGATTATTAATAAGATATCCAAATCTTCCTTTGGAAGAGCCGTCTGTGAAAATTAAAAGAGCATTATGCAACAACTGTAAAGATGTCATTTTAGTAAATACAACCTCATGCATATTAAAAACTTTATCAATTTGTCTTGAGGATAATGGTTATCTATAGTCCCTTCAAAGCCTATTTGAGCAAGCAACCAATCTGTGCTATGCTGTTTTAACCAAGCATCTTGATCTACATTATAAGGCTGAATAATAACATCTGGTTCTTTGCCAAAATAAGTTAGCACCTGCTTTCTTCCAAGCACAATTACTTGGGCTACTGCCTCATAATATGGCAAGATATTACGCCTTGAAGACACCTTCAAATGAATCCACATCAGAGGAGACTTTTGCCATAATAAACCTGTAAGCGAATGAGTCGTATTAAAAATTAGCAGTTGCAAAGGTAAAGAATAATCTATATAGGTAACAAATTGATTTTAAAGTTTTTAAATTGTCCCTGCAAATAATTATCTTCTGGGAAAAAATAGCTTGATCTGTAAGATTGAAACCCAGATAATTATACGGATTCTGGCTTTGTACTTTTTCTGGAGCTATTTGCAATCCTTTAGCGGCTAAAGCTTGCTGTAAATCTTTAAAACATAAAAGCAAAGTCTTAGGATTTTTTTCTGCAACCAGATTCATTTGTGATAAAGGTCTCTCCCCCACACTTAGGACAGATTTCTGGGGAGCAAACTGATTGCCCACTTATAGCACCCCTGTTATCAGGGCAATCACTTTTAAAATGATCCAGACTGCTACATTTAAAACACCTTTTATTTCCTCGTCTCTGCGAAAGTATTCCCTGGATGGTGGTTCCCTGCAATGCTGTGGCCATTGCTAGACCCTGATTATATGAGGGGCCAATTTCAGAACAGAGATGCATATAACCAGCCAAGTCTGTCTTCCCCCTGTGAGGTCTGATGGCCTTGCAGCAGGCTGCATTAGCATTTTCATAGGCTAGCTGAGTAACCAACGGATTTTCTGCCTGAGAATTTCCAAAAATTCTATTAGTTGTTTTTAGCAATCTATCCACAAAATCTTGAAAAAGCTCATTAGGAGCCTGTTTGACACCTGTTAAGTTTCCACTAAGATCTCCCTTTGATGGTAAAAGATTCCAAGCACAGCGGGCAGCCATCGCAATCTGCGCATACACTGCGATGGGAAACCCAATCTGATTAGTATTTCCTTCATATACACCTTCTCCCAGTAACGTATCAGCATTCCATTCTGGATGGCCTGCCTGAGTATTTATGGTGGCAGTTCTTTTGCCAGCCTCACACCATTCAGAACTCCAAAGCAAGAAATCTCCTCCTGACAAAGTAGCCTTACACAAGGTTCTCCAATCCTGTGGAGTTAAATTTGACTCTATCACAGTATCCAATAAAGCTTGTGTAAAAGGGGCTGTAGGGCTATACTGAGCTACAGCTGCCTTTAATTCTTTTATCACTTTGAATTTCCAATGTCTGATATTGTCTAATCCTATTCTCCTGGTCTGCGATCTCAAGGACAGGAAAAGCTAAGAATTCTGATGTATCCTGCCCTTCTCCATGAGCCTGGCTTATCGCTCTTTCTAGTGGCGATTGGCGTGTCCCAGGATCATCGTTCTCTCTAGTATTTGATACCCTTTTTAGTTCCTGTAATTCATTTGTCAATTTCTGCAATTTAATTTCAAACTCCAACTTTTGTAACTGTATATCTCTCTGGATCTCGTCCCCTGCCATCAAAGTCATAGGCAGAGCAGATGGCACGATAGGGGCCCATTCTTTCCCATGAGATTCAGCTGTTCTCTTTTTGGGATGAGCTGCCTTTTTCATAATTAGCTCATCAGCACTATCTCTGCGTTTTTGTAACTTAGATAGGGGAGGGTCCTTCTTTGCAGAGGTCCTCTCCGGCAGGCTTTCTTCTTGAGATTCCTCAAGTTCTTGAATAATATCTAATTCCTCCAAGCCTCATTCATCTATAATATCCTTTATAAGTGTCCAGAGGCAGAGGGTAATATTATCTGCCTTGGCTGCCTTTAGCGAATTACCAATTCTTTCCCAAGTTCTCTCGTTTAACGTTCGTTTTTCTTGGAACCAAGGACAGCAAAATTATATTTGATCCAAGAAATCTTCCAATCTTCCTTCTTCAAACCCTATCCTTTTTGCCTGAAGCAACTCTTGAATGTTGCGGGCGCAAATTTCACATGAACTTTCCTGTCCCATTTTTCCCTATCTATCTATCCCAAGCAGCCACTGTGCTGGGTCAGCACAATTTTGCTTGCCTAACCGTATCCCTCTGCACCCACAAGAATAGTTTCAAAGGATAAAATTTTACACTAGTGCTAGCATTTGACTCCTATAGTTGTTTACCGTGTGGATACCATCTTCTTTCCACTTTTTCTGTGAAGCTTCGCCAGATAGGGTCACCTCAGGAAATTCTCCTGTATCAGGTCTGTCCGTGTTCAGGCGCCATTATGTAGCTGCCCACAGCCACATGCGAACTGGATACCTGGAAGAGAATTCTGGGGATAAATGGGAAGGGGATGAAAGAGAATTGAGTCAAGACGACAGTTGCTGATAGAGACTGACTTTACTATTATTTTGCCAAGATATATAGTCTTTAGAAAACAACCCTGCCCCCCCAACATCAAGGAGCAGGCCAAGAACTCCTTGTTTCCACTTCTCAGCGGGTCGCCTGCTTCAAGTCTAGCGGGTCTTTGCTGGCCTCCAGGTGAGACTGCCCTGAGGCAGCCTTGGTCGTCAAGGTGAAAGCGCCGTATTGTTCCCAAGGAGCAAGGGCCAGAGATAACACCAGTGGAGGCTGGGGGCTGCCAGCCAGCTCAATGCTGTGGGGGAAGGGACACTGGTACTCCCCTACAATGCTGAATCAAGCCATTTCAGGACCAGGGACCTCTCCTTCCTTCTTCTTGGGAATCATTTGATACTCTAATTGTGTCTTGAGTATTCAGAGCTTGTGGGCTAATTAATATCCACTTATCCGTGATTGCATTCCATGTGTATTCTTTTGTGATTAGGTTATCTCACTTAGGATGATATTTTCCAGTTCCAGCCATTTGCCTAAAAATTTCATGAATTCATTGTTTTTAATTGCTGAGTAGCATTCCATTGTGTAAATATACCACATTTTCTGTATCCATTCCTCCATTGAGGGACATTTGGGTTCTTTCCAGCTTCTGGCTATTATAAATAAGGCTGCTATGAACATAGTGGAGCATGTGTCCTTGTAGTATGCTGGGGAAATCCTCTGGTTTTATTTTAGGGTTCTCTGGAAGTGTCATGCCCACTTTTCTGAGAAACCACCAGACTGATTTCCATAGTGGTTGTATCATCTTGCAATCCCATCAGTAGTCAGGAGTATTCCTCTTTCTCCACATTCTCGCCAACACTTGCTATCACCTGAGTTTTTAATCTTAGCCATTCTGACTGGTATGAGGTGAAATCTCAGGGTTGTTTTGATTTGCATTTCCCTAATGACTAATGATGTTGAACATTTCTTAAGGTGCTTCTCGGCCATCCGAATTTCTTCAGGTGAAAATTCTTTGTTTAGCTCTTTACCCCATTTTTAAATATGGCTATTTGGTTCTCTGGGGTCTAACTTTTTGAGTTTTTTTGTATATATTGGATAGTAGACCTCTGTCAGATATAGGGTTGGTAAAGCTCTTTTCCCAATTTGTTGGTTGCTGTTTTGTCCTTTTTATGGTGTCCTTTGCCTTACAGAAACTTTGTAATTTTATGAGGTCCCATTTGTCAATTCTTGATCTTAGAGCATACATAATTGGTGTTCTGTTCAGGAACTTCCCCCGAGCCCATGTCCTCAAACTGGTTTTCCCCAGTCTTTTCTATTAGTTTCAGTGTGTCTGGATTTATGTGGAGATCCTTGATCCATTTGGAACTGAGCTTTGTAAGAGGGGATAATGGATAATGATAATGGATCTATTCACATTCTTCTACATGCTGACCTCCAATTGAACCAGCACCATTTGTTGAAAAGGTTATCCTTTTTTCCACTTGATGTTTTCTCCACTTTTGTCAAAGATCAAGTGACCATAGGTGTGTGGGTTCATTTCTGGGTCTTCAGTCCTTTTCCATTGATTCACTTGCCTGTCACTCTACCAATACCATGCAGTTTTTAACAGTATTGCTCTGTAGTATTGCTTGAGGTTTGGAATATTGATTCCACCAGAAGTTCTTTTACTGTTGAGAATAGTTTTTAGCTCTCCTAGGTTTTTTGTTATTCCAGATGAATTTGAGAATTGCTCTTTCTAACTCTATGAAGAACTGAGTTGGAATTTTGATGGGGATTGCATTCAATCTGTATATTGCTTTTGGCAAGATGGCCATTTTAACTATATTAATCCTGCCAACCCAAGAGCATGGAAGACTTTTCCATTTTCTGAGGTCTGCCTCAATTTCCTTCTTCAGAGACCTGAAGTTCTTGTCGTAAAGATCTTTCATTTGTTTCGTTTGAGTCACACCAAGATACTTCATATTGTTTGTGCCTATTGTGAAGGATGTCATTTTCCTAACTTCTTTTTCAGCCTGCTTATCCTTTGAGTATAGGAAGACTACTTATTTGCTTGAGGTGATTTTACAACCACCCACTTTTCTGAAGTTGTTTATCAGCTATAGGAGTTTTCTGGTGGAGTTTTTTTGGTCACTTAAGTATACTATCATATCATCTGCAAATAGTGATAGTTTTACTTCTTCCTTTACAATTTGTATCCTTTTGACCTCTTTATGCTGTCTAATTGCTCTAGCTAGAATTTCAAGTACTATATTGAAGAAAAACATGTTAAAATTGAAGATTATGATGGAAAATTTTATATAAATATAATAATGGTAGGCATAAAAGTATTCCTATGTTGATTGAAAGTGGAATTATAAACATTTTCTGATAAAGTTGAAGATTTCCATGGAAAATATTACAGATAAAATTCAGGAAATATATAGAAAAACACATTAGAATTGACTATTTCATGGAAAATTATACAGATAAAATGGTAGAAATAAAAAAACTTTCTAAATGCACTAAACAAAGAAAGAATATTAAAAGAAGTAAGGGAAAAAAGGGCAAGTAACTTATAAAGGCAGACCTATATTAATTATATCAGACTTCTCACCAGAGACAATGAAAGCTAGAAGATACTGGGCAGATCTCATATAGACCCTAGGAGAACACAAATGCCAGCACAGACTGCTATATCCAGCAAAACTCTAAATCATCATAGATGGAAAAACCAAGATATTCCATGATAAAACCAAATTTGCACAATATTTTCCCACAAATCCATTCTTACAAAGGATAATAGATGGAAAAGGCCAACACAAGGAGGGAAAGTACCCCCTAGAAAAAGCGAGAAAGTAATCTCCTTCCAACAAACCCAAAAGAAGATATGCACACAAACATAAAAATAACATCAAAAATAATAGGAAGCAACAATCACTATTCCTTAATATCTCTTAACATCAATGGACTCAATTCCCAATTAAAAGACATAGACTAACAGATATATTTTTCATGTAAATCTTCAATTTTATCAGAAAATGTTTGTAATCCATTTTTCAATTAATTTAGTAATTTTGTTTATATCTACCTTTTTATCTGCATTATTTTTCATGATAATCTTTAATTTTAATGTACTTTTCTATATATTTCTTCTATTTTATCAGAAATGTTTCCATGTGAAAACAATTTTTGACAATAAAAGAATGGCTAGGGAAATCAGCATTTCTGACCAGAAGCTTTACTATAGAGCAATAGTGATGAAAAACTGCATGGTAGTAGTACAGAGACAGACAAATTGATCAATTGAATAGAATTGAAGTCCCAGAAATAAAGCCACATACTTATGGACACTTGTTTTTTGACAAAGAAACCAAATATGTACAATGGAAAAAAGAAAGCATCTTCAATAAATGGTGCTGGTCTAACTGCCTGTCTGCATGTAGAAAAATGAAAATAGACCCATATTTGTCACCGTGCACAAAGTTCAAGTCAAAGTGGATCAAGGACCACAATATAAAACCAGATACACTGAATCTAATAGAGGAGAAAGTGGGAAAAAGCCTTGAAGAAAAACCTTTAAAACTCATGTAGCTCAGCCCACTGCTTGGCACAACCTTGGTGGGTGTGCCTCAGAAAGTTGGAGTTCTGAGGACCCTGTACCCTAAGCACTTCATCCTGTTATGGAGCATTGTGCTTGTTGTCTGTGCAGTCTTCACATCCCTCCTAATCCGTGATTTGTATGAAAACTCTGAGGGGGCTTCAGCCTCTTACTGGGCTGTTTCATTGGCAGTTATAATAAGACTGCTTAATCATTTTCAAGCATCGGTGCTGGAACAGATTAATGACTCAACCACCACTTAGAACTTAGACATGTAGACTGTTAGCAATGACCATCACCCCTAGGAAGAATTTGAAGAAGTAGATTGTTAGTAAAGTTAGGTTAAGTTTTTTTTTGTTTTTTTGTTTTTCTGTGGCTCTGATGTATAGGATCAGATGTAAATATGTATAATGATGTAAATATCGGTATATATTAGCAAACAAAATGCAGCTCAGAAAGACATACTTTTAATAGTTGAGCTCGGGATTTTTTGAGATTTTTGAGAAGAAAGGCAGGCCAAGTAGCAATGGCTGAAGTAACTGTCTTGCCAAAGCTGGTAGTATTCAAGGTAATGATTAATTTTTTGTACACATCTTTGCCCTAAGCTTTCTGATGTGGTTTGACAAAAAAAGTTATTAATGATTAGATGTGCACCATGAAGAATTAGAGTAGAAATAATTGATTTTTTAAAAAGTTAATATTTTTTTATTTATTCACTTACATCCCACTCACTACCGCCTCACAGCAATCCCTCCCACATTCCTTCCCCTAGCCTCCCTCCCTTTCTCCTATGAGCAGGTTTCTCCTGTACCCTGGGGATTCAAGTCTCTGAGAGTCTAGGTGCTTCCTCTCCCACTGAGGCCAGACAAGGTAGCCTAGATAGTAGACCATATCCCGAGTACAGGCAACAGTTTTTGGAGTAGCTCTACTTCCAATTGTTTGTTATCCACATGCAGGCCAAGCTACACATCTGCTACATAAGATCGAGGAGGCTCAGGTCAAGTCCATGTATGTTCTTGGGTTGGTGGTTCAGACTCTGAGAGCCCCAAGGGTCTAGGGTAGTAGACTGTTGGTTTTCCCTTGGAGTTCCTATCCCTTTCAGGGCAACAATCCTTCCTCTTATTCTTCCATAAGACTCAACCCATGGGTGAGCACAAATCCCTAACACCATTGTAGATACTCTGGTATGCTTTCAGACAGGAGTATGTTGTTCTCTGAGAGGCTCAATCTACCTGTTAACTCAAAAAGATACAAACAGATTGTTTTATATAATAGTTTAGGTTTATAATTTTTAAAAGATTTTTGTAAGAATATTTTTAAAGATAAATAACAAGATAATTGATCCTTTCTTTGTGACCTCAAAATTCAGTCTGTTGGTAAAATTACCTCTCTTGCTTACACTTAATCTATAACACGTCGCTTAGTTACAAACATATTTGTGTTCTTGGAATGATTTTTCATGTTATATATAAAATGTTTTTTATTTCGAAAGCATTTGGGACAACCTTTTTTATTTAAAACAATCATTAACTAGAAGAAAAATAGAATGCAGTCACACTGTAATTTCCATTGTAATTTCTGTACTGCTTGAAAGATTTTGCTGGGATATATCAGCGGTGGGAGAAAAAAAAGACAATTGTTGAAGTTTGTTGAAGCTTACTTCATCTCCAAATGTGTGTGTGCATGTGTGCATGTGTGTGTGTGTGCATGTGCCTGTGTGTGTGTCTGTGTGTGTGAAAGAGAGAGAGAGAGAGAGAGAGAGAGAGAGAGAGAGAGAGAGAGAGAGAGAGAGATAGTCCTTCCTTTTCTTGACAGTCCCAGAGTTTCCTGTCAGCCCCAGGAATTTTGCCAGCTCCAGAGAATTATTTCAGCCATTATTTCCCCAGAGAAAATCTTCTGGAGACATCAATTGCTGTTTTTAATGTCCTGCCTCAGTTTACCCTGGATGTCAAAGCTGTTCTTTGACAATATTTGAAAATAAAATTTCCAGTTTCCTATCAATTTAGACTTTCAATGATTCTGAGCTGAGAAACCTGCCACATCATTCCTAGTCTTGCAGGGTGCAAGCATGAGGTTGAATGAGCTTCCCAATGGTCATTTGTTATGCAGAAAACTCATATGGAAAGTGATGAACCACATGCTATTAGGAGACTCAGAGATCTATAGCAAGGTAGTGTTCCCACTGAGCTCATGGCCTGAGACCCTGCTCACATCCTTTGCAGGAGTGATAGTGGACTGAAGCTCCATCACTTTTGTTACTATAGATATTTGCGTAAATGGTTCCATATTCTCACAATCAAGATCGAATTTTGTTCTACCAAAAATACAAATAGAAGCAAGTTAGATTTGAATAAAGTTATGATCTGTCACTTCAGATCTCACAGCTATGTTCAGTAGTAATGGGAGTCTGAACAAGGTGTTCTGTATGGGACAGGTGACAAATTAAGACAATACAAATAGATCTGAATCCCATTCTTGCTTACAGCTTTGATGAAGGCCTACTGCTGTCTGTGAAAAGAAACTTCTCTAAGGTTAAGAACAGCACTGATTTATGTGTATAAATAGAAATACCCAGCAGTTTGACAACATAATCATTTAGTAAACACATCTAGAGTCTGTGACTTCCCTACCCATGGGCTTTTGGCCATCCTTGCAGTACTTAGGATGAAATCCCATCTTCCATCAGAAAATGGTTGTTGTCTGGAATGCCACTATTGTACCAGTGTGCACATTTTGCCTGCAAATCAACTGTGTCCAGCACTGGATAGACAATTGATATTTTTTCTTCTTTAGCAGCCTGAATTGGGTCTTTCAGCACTATGAAAGCTATCTAGCAGGAAGTCTCTAATCCAATTTGAGATTGACTTCTCTATGTTTTGAATTCAAAAATCCATGTATCTTCAGTAGTAGTATCTAATGCCCACTATGGTGGGCAGCCAAGAGTGCTGACAATAGCCTGTGATATTTTGGCTGCTTTGAGAGCTTTCCTGACCAATAACTTATAGGGTAGGAGCATAGATCTGGCACTGAGATTTTCATTTGGTATCCTGTGGCTTCTGGGAGCAACATTGTACAAACATACAGGGAACCTCTTCTCAAATTCTTTTAAAAAATATTTGTAATTGCCTTATAGATTTTTGAGTGTCCATAAGACTTCTTCACACATCCCTAGTGTTTTGTTAATTGCCTTCCTACTTTTCCCTGTCTCCCTGCTTCTATCACACTTAAATCTTTAATTCACAATATTCAGAACTTGATAGGAAAATATAATAAAGATGTTTGGCTTTAAAGGTTGTGGTTGGGCAGAGGGCCAGCAGTGCATCTGGAGGCCGGCCACGGGGAGGCACCTTGCTCTGGTGAGTCCATCTGACCTGGCAAAGCAGAGGATCTATCTGGAGGCCTCTGGTGGGAGCCTTCTGGTCGCCACCTCTGGATCAGAAGCAGCCTGGGCCTCCTGACCCATCCCCAAGCAGTGCAGAGGGCCAGCGGTGCATCTGGAAGCTGGCTGCAAGGAGGCATCTTGCAAGGGTGAGTCCTGCATCGACAACAAGACCAACTAACACCAGTGAGATCTAGATGGCAAAAGGCAAATGGAGGAACGTTACTAACAAAAATCAAGGCAATATGGCAGCATCTGAACCCAATTCTCCTTTAATAGCAAGTCCTGGATACCCCAACACACCAGAAAAGCAAGATTTGAATGTAAAATCACTGGTCGTGATGCTGTTACAAGAACACATGAAGGACATAAATAAATCTCTTATAGAAATTCAGGAGAAAAATGATCAAAAGTTAGAAGCCCTTACAAGGGAAACACAAAAATCACTTAAAGAAATTCAGGAGAATATGGGTCAAATGATAGTAGCCAATAAGGAGGAAATGCAAAAATCACTTAAAAAAGTACAGGAGAAATTGGATCAACAGGCAGAAGTCATGAAAGAAGAAACACAAAAATCTCTCAAAGAATTACAGGAAAACACAAACAAGCAAGTGAAGGAACTGAGCAAAAACATCCAGGATCTAAAAACTGAAGTAGAAACAACTAAGAAATTGCAAAGGGAGACAACTTTGGAGATAGAAAACCTTGGGAAGAAATCAGGGACCATAGATGCAAATTTCAACAATAGAATACAAGAGATAGAAGAAAGAATCTCAGATGCCGAAGCTACCATAGCAACCATGGACTCAACAGTCAAAGAAAATGCAAAATGCAAAACGTTTGTAACCCAAAACATCCAGGAAATCCAGGACACATTGAGAATGCCAAAACTAAGGATTATGGGCATAGATGAGAGCGAAGATTTACAACTTAAAGGGCAAGCAAATATCTTCAATAAAATTATGGAAGAAAACTTCCCTAATCTAAAGAGAGAGATGCCCATGAATACATAAGAAGCTTACAGAACTCCAAACGAACTGGATCAGAACAGAACTACCTCCTGTCACATAATAATCAAAACCCAAAATGTACTAAACAAGGAAAAATATATTAAAGGCAGTAAGAGAAAGAGGCCAAGTAACATATAAAGGCAGACCTATCAGAATCATACCAGATTTCTCAGCAGAGACTATGAAAGCTAGATGATCCAGGGCAGATCTCATGCAGACTCTAAGAGAACACAAATGCCAGCCAAAACTACTATACCCAGCGAAACTCTCAATCACCATAGATGGAGAAAACAAGATATTCCATAACAAAACCACGTTCACCCAATATCTTACCACAAACCCAGCCCTACAAAGGATAATAGGAGGAAAACACCAATACAAGGAGGGAAACTTCACCCTGGAAAATGCAAGATAGTAACCTTCTTATATCAAACCCAAAAGAAGATAACCAATCAAATATAAAAGATAACATCAAAAATGACAGGAAGTAATAATCACTATTCCTTAATATCTCTTAACATCAATGGACTCAATTCCCCAATAAAAAGACATAGACTAACAGACTGGATACATAAACAGGATCCTATATTTTGTTGCATACAGGAAAGACACCTCAGTGTCAAAGACAAACACTACCTCACAGTAAAAGGCTTGAAGACAATTTTACAAGCAAATGGTCTCAAGAAACAAGCAGGAGTAGCCATTCTAATATCAGATAAAATTGACTTTCAACCTAAAGTCATCAAAAGAGACACTGAGGGACACTTCTTCCTGGTCAAAGGAAAAACACACCAAGAAGAACTCTCAATCCTGAACATCTATGCTCTAAATGCAAAGGCACACTCATTCATAAAAGAAATTTTACTAAAGCTCAAAGCACACATTGCACCTAACAAAATAATTGTGGGTGCCTTCAACACTGCACTTTCCTCAATGGACCAATCAGGAAAACAGAAATTAACTGGGACACAATGAAAGTAATTGAAGCTTTGGACCAATTAGAGTTTATATATATATATATAAATATATAAATAAAAATATATATAATTTCACCCTAAAGCTAAAGAATATACCTTTTTCTCAGCACCTCATGGTACCTTCTCCAAAATCGACCATATAATTGGTCACAAGACAGTCCTAAATAAATATATGAAGATCGAACTAATCCCATGCATCCTATCAGATCACTATGGAGTAAAAGTGGTCTTCAATAGCAACAAAAACAACAGAAAGCCCACATACACATGGAAACTGAACAATACTCAATGATACCTTGGTCAAGGAAGAAATAAAGAAGGAAATCAAAGACTTTTTGAATTTAGTGAAAATGAAGACACAACATTCCCAAATCTATAGAACACAATGAAAGCAGTGCTAAGAGGAAAACTCATAGCCCTGAGTGCCTCCAAAAAGAAAATGGAGAGAGCATACACTAGCAGCTTAATGACACACCAGAAAGCCCTGGAGCAAAAAGAAGCGAATTAACCAGGAGGAGTAAAAGGCAGGAAATCATCAAACTAAGGGCCGAAATCAATCAAGTAGAAACTAAGAGAACCATACAAAGAATCAACAAAACCAGAAGCTTGTTCTTTGAGAAAATCAACAAGATAGATAAACCCTTAACCAGACAAACCAAAGCGCACAGAGACAGTATCCAGATTAACAAAATTAGAAATGAAAAGGGAGATATAACAACAGAAACTGAGGAAATTAAAAAAATCATCAGATCTTACTTCCAAAGCCTATACTCAACACAACTGGAGAAATGGACAATTTCCTAGACAGATACCAACCACCAAAATTAAACCGGGATCAAATAGATCATCTAAATAGTCCCATAATCCCTAAAGAAATAAAAGTGGTAATAGAAAATCTTCCAACCAAAAAAAGCACAGGACTGTATGGCTTCAGTGCAGAATTCTATCAGACCTTCAAAGAAGACATAACACCAATACTCTTCAAAGTGTTCCACAAAATAGAAACAGAAGGAACACTACCCAACTCGTTCTATGAAGCCACAGTTACACTGATACCAAAACCACACAAAGATCCAACAAAGAAAGAGAACTTCAGGCCAATTTCCCTTATGAATATTGATGCAAAAATACTCAATAAAATTCTTGCCAACTGAATCCAAGAACACATCAAAATGTTCATCCACCACGATCAAGTGGGCTTCATCCAGGGATGCAGGGTTGGTTCAATATACTGAAATCCATCAATGCAATCCACTACATAAACAAACTCAAAGAAAACAACCATATGATTATTTCATTAGATGCTGAAAAGGCATTTCACAAAATTCAACATCCTTTCATGCTAAAAGTCTTGGAAAGAACAGGAATTCAAGACCCATACCTAAACATAATTAAAGCAATATACAGCAAACCGGTAGCCATCATCAAACTAAATGGAGAGAGACTTGAAGCAATCCCACTAATATCAGGGTCTAGACAAGGCTGTCCTCTCTCTCCATATCTTTTCAATTTAGTACTTGAAGTCCTGGCTAGCACAATTAGGCAACATAAGGAGGTCAAAGGTATATAAATTGGAAAGTAAGAAGTAAAATTATCACTATTTGCAGATGATATGATAGTATACTTAAGTGACCCAAAAAACTCCACCAGAGAACTCCTACAGCTGAGAGACAACTTCAGCAAAGTGGCAGGTTATAAAATCAAGTCAAGCAAGTCAGTTGCCTTCCTATACTCAAAGGATAAGCAGACTGAGAAAGATGTTAAGGAAATGACACCCTTCACAATAGCCACAAACAATATAAAGTACCTTGGTGTGACTCTAACCAAACAAGGGAAAGATCTTTACAACAAGAACTTCAGGTCACTGAAGAAGGAAATCAAAGAAGACCTCAGAAAGTGAAAAAAATCTGCCATGCTCATGGATTGACAGGATTAATATAGTTAAAATGGCCATCTTGCCAAAAGCAATATACAGATTCAATGCAATCCCCATCAAAATCCCAACTCAGTTCTTCACAGAGTTGGAAGAAGCAATTATCAAATTTATCTAGAATCACAAAAAACCCAGGATAGCTAAAACTATTCTCAACAGTAAAAGAACTTTTGTGGATATTAGTATCCCAGACCTCAAGCAATACTACAGAACAATAGTGTTAAAAACTGCATGGTATTGGCACAGGGATAGGCAAGTGGACCAATGGAATAGAATTGAAGACCCAGAAATGAATCCACACATCTATGGTCCCTTATCTTCGACAAAGGAGCTGAAAACATCCAGTGGAAAAAAGATAGCCTTTTCAACAAATGGTGCTGGCTCAACTGGAGGTCAGCATGCAGGAGAATTCGAATTGATCCATTCTTATCTCCTTGTACTAAGCTCAACTCCAAGTGGATCAAGGACCTCTACATAAAACCAGACACACTGAAACTAATAGAAAAGAAACTGGGGAAAACCCTTGAGGACATAGGCACAGGGGAAAAGTTCCTGAACAGAACACCAAAAGCTTATGCTCTAAGATCAAGAATTGACAAATGCAATCTCATAAAATTACAAAGTTTCTGTAAGGTAAAGGACACCGTCGATAGGACCAATCGGCAACCAACAAATTGGGAAAAAATCTTCACCAACCCTACATTTGATAGAGGGCTAATATCCAATATATACAACTAACTCAAGAAGTTAGAACCAGGGAACCAAATAACCCTATTAAAAATGGGGTACAGACCTAAAATAATTTTTGCCTGAAGAATTTCGGATGGCCGAGAAGTATCTTAAGAAATGCTCAACATCACATCTGATAGAGGGCTAATATCCAATATATACAAAGAACTCAAGAAGTTAGACCCCAGGGAACCAAATAACCCTATTAAAAATGGGGTACAGATCTTAACAAAGAATTTTTCACCTGAAGAAATTTGGATGGCCGAGAGGCACCTTAAGAAGTGCTCAACATCATTAGTCATTAGGGAAATGCAGATCAAAACAACCCTGAGATTTTACCTTACACCAGTCAGAATGGCTAAGTTCAAAAACTCAGGAGACAGCAGGTGTTGGCGAGGATGTGGAGAAAGAGGAACACTCCTCCACTGCTGGTGAGGCTGTAAGATGGTACAACCACTGTGGGAATCAGTCTGGAGGTTCCTCAGAATACTGGACATGACACTTCCAGAGGACCCTGCTATACCTCTCCTGGGCATATACCCAAAGGATTCCCCGGCATGCAATAAAGACACATTCTCCATTATGTTCATAGCAGCCTTATTTATAATAGCCAGAATCTGGAAAGAACCCAGATGCCCCTCAAAGGAGGAATGGATACAGAAAATGTGGCATATTTACACAATGGAATACTACTCAGCAATTAGAAACAATGAATTCACAAAATTTTTAGGCAAATGGTTTGATCTGGAAAATATCATCCTAAGTGAGGTAACCCAATTACAAAAGAATACACATGGAATGCAATCTCTGATAAGTGGATATTAATTAGCCCAGAAGCCCTGAATACCCAAGGCACAAATTGCATAACAAATGACTCCCATGAAGAAGTATGGAGAGGGTCCTGATCCTGGAAAGGATTGATCTAGCATGGGAAGGGAATATAAGGACAGAGAAAAAGAAGGGAGGTGATTGGAGAAGGGATGGAGAGAAGAAGGTTTATGGGACATATGGGGAGGGGGGATCCGGGAAAGGGGAAATCATTTGGAATGTAAACAAAGAATACAGAAAATAAAAATATTAAAAAAAGAAATGCTCAACATCATTAGCCATTAGGGAAATGCAGATGAAAACAACCCTGTGATTTCACTTCACACCAGTCAGAATGGCTAAGGTTAAAATCTCAGGAGACAGCAGGTATTGGAGAGGATGTGGAGAAAGAGGAATACTCCTTCACTGCTGGTGGGATTTTAAGATGGTACAACCACTCTGGAAATCAGTCTGGTGGTTCCTAAGAAAACTGGGCATGACACTTCCGGAGGACCCTGCTATACCTCTCCTGGGCATATACCCAGAGGATTCCCCAGCATGCAATAAGGACACATGTTCTACTATGTTCATAGCAGCATTATTTATAATAGCCAGAAGCTGGAAAGAACCCAGATACCCCTCAAAGGAGGAATGGATAAAGAAAATGTGGTATATTTACACAATGGAATACTACTCAGCAATTATAAACAATGAATTCATGAATTTTTTTGGCAAAAGAATACACATGGAATACAATCATTGATAAGTAGATATTAATTTTCCCTGAAGCTCTGAATACTGAAGATACAATTAGCATATCAAATGATTCCCATGAAGAAGGAAGAAGAGGCTCCTATTCCTGGAAAGGCTTGATCCAGCATTGTAGGGACAGGACAGAGAAAAAGGTGGAGGAAAGACAGGAGAATGGATGGAGAGAAGAGGACTTATGGGACATATGGGTGGGAGACTGGGAATGGGGAAGGCTTTTAGAATTTAAACAAAAAAATATAGAAAATAAATAAAAAAATAAAGGTTGTGGTTGTACTGAGAAACCCCCAACTCAGTATTTTTAGACCCCAGCAATTAGCTGAGTCACTGAATAACTTGCCTTTCCACCTTCAGCTTGAGACCTTTGGCCTCAAGATATAGCCCACCCTGTCCCAGGAACTTGCTCATCTGATGAATGGCCCAATATTTATACAATGCCCCAAGGATGTTTGCTCTGGATAATTTTTAACCTGCCTTAAGGCATAAACTATAGCCTGACTTGCTCATTCTGTGCTTCCTGTCCCGTGCATGATTGTCTTCCACCCCTTGTGATTTTTCCCCTTTAAATAACCCTGACTTGAGTTGCTCAGCGTCCATAGTCCTCTACCCCTTTGCGGTATATGGCTGTGGAACCCAGGGCTCTGGAATAAAATTCCTCTTGCTAATTGCATCAAGACTGTTTCTTTCGAGTGATATAGGTATTGGTTTCCAAGGCATGGGGTGCTGGGGTTCCCTCGGGTTTTTCGGGTCTTACATTTTTGGTGCATTGGGCGGGAAGTGCAACTATCCTTCACACAAGCAGAACCCCACTGGAATATGTGTGTGCCGGCTGGTGTTTTTGTTCTAAATGTCATGAGTGTCTATCGTGCGATGTTTTCTGAATCTGAGGAGATGCGAGCTTTTGGTGGGCAACTGTTATTTCGGATCATGAGACCAGAGGACTGTGGTGTAGAAGTGCTCGGTAGACCACAGCCTATGACCCTGGGAGATGTCCCAGGAAGTTTGGGGGAACTCCAGGGATCCCTGGAAGATTCCCATCTGAGTGTCGGAGAGGACATCATAGTTCTACTGAATTGGAGAACTTATACACCTCCCCCCCCGGCTGTCTGGTTTTCTCGCAATTTGTTTTCTGTCTGTCTCACCATTTGTCAACGTCTGAGTCTATAAGCCGTTCTAATAATTTCAGTTTTGCCTGCAAGCTTCTGGGGTTAGGAGAGCCTGTCTGGTGTGGTGTGTTCAACTGGCAGGTGAGCTAGAGTTGAGACCATGGGAGTCTGGAGGAAGATTTAGACCCTGGAGAGGGCTAAATAAGGCCCTTTTCCATCTATAAACAGCAAGGCAGTAACAGCAGGAGTCATGTTTTGTTGAATCATGTTTATCTGGTTCCTGCAGTGTGTGCAGGGGCACTTGGTGTCTGAAAACTGGGCCCCTCTAGGGGCAAATTGTGTGATTTTTCCTGCTCTGTGTTCTTGACTTTAGAGGCCTGACTGTGGCAGGGCCAGGCTGTCTATGTGCTGTTGTTTTGAATCGTGTTCTGTGTTTTTGGACTTATACAGACTATCTTATTTGGACTTTAGACTGACTGAAAAGCAACTCTTTCTCTGTGGCACCAAAATCAAGTCATGTGACTCATGTTCTCCAATGTAGAACAAAAGGAGAGACAAATTACTTGGGCTCTGATGCCCCTGGTGGGGAAAATAAGTCTTGACAAGACACTCAATGTGGCAGGTGTGAGAATTCAGGGTTTAAGTTGGTACAGATGGTTTATTTCTTTTATTTTAAAAATTTTAAATTATTATGATCGATGTGTTGTTAAACTTTGTGGTTATATTGTTCCTCTAGGAGAGAGGTCAAAATATGGGAGACCTCCAGAAGACTAGATTCTAAAATATTAAATGAAAACCCTGTCTTTGTGATACTAAAATCTTTATAATTGTTAAGTTTAAGGCACAAGTTCTTATTTGATACAGGTTTTATTTTGATACAAAATCAATGATTTCATTGGTATAAATGCTAACAATTTGAAATCACAGGGTTTCCACCAAGTTCTTTGCTCTTATTATTATAGATCTGAGATGATTAAGCCTGTGAGTTTAGGGCCAAATAGAAATATAAGGCTCTGAGTTTACTGTTAGGGTGTTTTCTAGATTTTAATCAGAAATAGCTGAAGATAGTGTAGCAGAAAACAGTCCACATTACTTTACATAGATTATTGGTTTTCAAAAATGTAAAAAAATCCATGGAATATGAGAAGCTGCATTAAGCTTTTTATATATTTTCAGTTAATATTGGTCACTCTTAGATTTCCAATGGTATTGAAGACTGTTAGTCTCATAGACAGCCCAAGCTTTTTAATCTGAAGAAAGCTGATATAGATTTAAACAAATGATTTTCAGGTGACATAAAATTTAAAGCCAAGACATGAGTCAATTCTTACAATGTTAATTCTTAAGTGTTAATTCTGATAGTCTTTTAAGATAATCAGATGAAAAGGTTCTGTTTGACAGGGATGATAAACTAGGTGTTATGTCTATCTTATAGTTTAAAATTTACAAATTGGTAATAATTATTATGCTTAACTGATATTTAAAGAAGACCACAGGAGTGGAGCATGAGGAGACCTGAGACCACCTATCCGGATACCATGGTATCTCTCTCACTAAGGATATAGTTCCCAAGAGACTAATCTCTTTGGGACTGTTTTATTTATAATACAGGAAGTCAAAAAGATTACCCCCTCAGACAAAAGGTAAGAGGCACCTGAAGAACTGGCACCAGATTCCATTGGCAGGTCTTGAGGGCATGGCAGCCCACAAATTTGACCAAGGTATATGAGGTTAAGCAGGGACCAGATGAGTCACCTGCAGCTTTTCTAGAGCAGCTCATAAAGGCATTCTGCCAATATAGATGCTATGACTCCAGGGGCAAGGAATATAAAGCTACTGTGACAATGGCTTTTATAGGCAGGGCTAGTAGAGATATCAGGAAAAACCTTCAGAGGCTAGAGGGATTTAATGCAGGTTGCTGAGAAGGTTTATAGAAAAATGTAGTGTAGGTTATTGAGAAAGTCTATAGAGAGATTTAGTGCAGTTTGCTGAGACAGGGAGACAGAGGAGGAGAAGAAATGGAGAAAATGAAAGAAAGTTACAGAGAATCCTGGCTATAATAGTTAGAAAAAGCAGAAAAGAGAGACAGAAAAGGACCAGTGTGCATACTTTAAAGAGAGAGGCCACTGAGCCAGAGTGTGTCCTAAAAAACAGAAGCTGGGAACAGGAATTTCCAGTTCTTGAGAAAAGTGCCCCCAAATGGCAAACCCAGGTGTTAGCCCTGGGTGAAGACAGTGACTAGGGGAGATGGGGTTTCTGACCACCTCCCCAACCCAGGATAACTGAAAATAAGAGAAAAACCCACACAATTCTTGGTGGACACCAGGGCTCAACACTCGGTCCTCCAAGCCAATGGCCCTGTTTCCAAGAAAAGATCTTGGGTCCATGAAGCCACTGTCACCAAAAATATATTCATGGACTACTCAAAGAACAGTGGTCCTAGGGATGGGATGGGTAGACCACTCATTCAGGGTTACCTCAGACTGTTCCCACCCTCTGTTGGAGCAAGGCATACTCTCCAAAATAGGGGGCCAGATATCTTCCTGCCTGACGGGCTGCAGATAACTGGCCCAAAAAGAGAGACTGACCTCTGCTGAAAGTTGCTACAGAAAGGAAGTTTTCTCCATGATGGACAGAGATAAGCATGTGCTGCTATGGTGGAAAATACAAATGTCATCTGGGCAGAAAAATTTTCCAGAGTTTCAGAGTGCCCAAAGTAATTAGATCAGACAATGGTTCTGTTTTTATTTCTAAGGTAAGTCAGAAATTGACAGATATTGGGGACTAATTGGAAACATTATTGGACATACTGTCCCCAGGGCTCAAGGCAGGTAGAGAAAAAAAAACCCTATGAGGGACCTTAACTAAATTGACCTTGGAGACTGGCTCAGTCTGGGTGTTGCCTCTCCCCTTGTTTTTTAACAGACCGCTGACCCCCCTAGAGATCCTATTTGATACCTCTATTCCTTTGGTGTCCACTGGGCCCTTCCAGAAGGTATCCCACAATATGAGATTTGGCTCAAACTGTCTGCCTTAAATGCTCCAGGCATGCCAGAGACTTCTCATTGCTTCCAGACAGGTGACTGGATCTTTATAAAAAGGCTTAAAGAGCAGTTGCTGAAACCCTGATTAAAAAAAAGAAAAACCCTCACCAAATTAACAGAGACTGGTGTTAATGATTAGATAGCTCTCCTAGCCTTTGTGCTCTTCAGGCCTTTGTTCTCTAGGCTCAAGGCAGGAGTGGGTGACACAGAGAGCATGAAAGCAGCTCTGTGAGGCCAACTCAGGAGAAGGAGACTTGCAAGTCCCATGTCACTTCCAAGTTGGAAATTCAGTCTACGTTAGATGCCACTGCAAAGAAAACCTCGAGACTTGATGGAAAGGCCCTTATCTTGTACTCTTGACCTCCCTGCTTTCTGCTTTGATGAGACCCTTAGCAATTTTACTCCTTTTGCTTACAATTGGAACCTGTGTGATTAACTAGTTAATAGTTTTTATTAGAGAATATATAAGTGCTGTGCAGATTCTTATGCTTCACCAACAATATCAGAAGGTAGAATCAGAGATATAGGCCATGGAGTTTGAAGATTAGAGGTAGTGTGGAATGAGAGACCCCCAACTCAATATTTTTAGACCCCAGCAATTAGCTTAGCACTGAGTCACCGAGTAACTTGCCTTTCCACCCTCAGCTTGAGACTTTTGGCCTCAAGAGATATCCCACCCTGTCCTAGGAACTAGCTCATCTGATGACTGGACCAATGTTTAACTATACAATGCCACAAGGATGTTTGCTCCAGATAATTTTTAACCTGCCTTAAGGCATAAACTTTGCCTGACTTGCTCATTCTGTACTTCCTGTCCCGTGCATGATTGTCTTCCACCCCTTGCCTTGTGATTTTTACCCTTTAAATATCCTGACTTGAGTTGCACAGGGTCCACAGTCCTCTACCCCTGCACAGTGTATGGCTGTGGAACCCAGGGCTCTGGAATAAAAATCCTCTTGCTAATTGCATCAAGACTGTTTCTTGCGAGTGATATAGGTGTTGCCTTCCGAGGTGTGGGGCACTGGGGTGCCCTCAGTTTTTTGGGTCTTACATTAATTGTTGATTTGTAGTAGATAAAAGTTGTTAAATGTCCTGAGACAAAGACAGAATTTCCAAAAGGTTCTAAAATAGTCTCAAACACAGTTCTTCTACTTTTAGAATAGGAATACCAGGACAGGGAAGTGGGGGAGGGTTGATTGGGGAAGGAGAGATGGCTTATGGGAGTTTGGGGGGAAAGGAAAGCCAGTAAAGGGGACAACAATTGAAGTGTAAGTAAAGAATATACCTAATAAAAAAAAAGAAGTGGGAAATAGTACAATGATAAGTTGCCTATTTTCTGGGACATTGTCAGATTGAAAATTAATTTTATTAAAATTAAAAATTACTAAGGATTATAAAAATCTGTTTCAACAAATAAAAAAGAATATATTTATATAAAACAGAAGTTTTGTGCTGATATCTATCTCATTTGAAATATATTGATGTTACTCTATATACAATAGAATAAAATATTCAGACAAGATTTAATTCTTTTTGTAAAAATTAGAATCCAAATTAGCTTTCATCTTTAATTAATGATAAAAATACATATAACAAAATGTGTTAAAATAAATGTACATATGATTGGTTATCAGTAAATGTTTGACTTTTATAGCTATTTTATGCATATCTTAATAATAAATCTTAGTAATAAATCTCAACAGGAATATTAGATCTATAGTAAAATCGGTTTTTATTTCATCTGAAAAAGCTCTCTTGACTAATTAATTTTGTGAATCCATTTCTATGTCCAGAGTAAATGTTAGCCATAATACACATCTCCAGTATGCTGGGTTTTTTTTTTTTTTTTTTTTTTTTTTTTTTACATTTTTATTGAATATATTCTTCATTTACATTTCTTTTTTTATTTAATATATATATATATATATATATATATATATATATTTTAATTTTTTATTCGATATAATTTATTTACATTTCAAATGATTTCCCCTTTTCTAGCCCCCCCCACTCCCCGAAAGTCCCATAAGCCCCCTTCTCTTCCCCTGTCCTCCCTCCCACCCCTTCCCAGTCCCCCGTTCTGGTTTTGCCGAATACTGTTTCACTGAGTCTTTCCAGAACCAGGGACCGCTCCTCCTTTCTTCTTGTATCTCATTTGATGTGTGGATTATGTTTTCGGTATTCCAGTTTTCTAGGTTAATAACCACTTATTAGTGAGTGCCTACCATGATTCACCTTTTGAGTCTGGGTTACCTCACTTAGTATGATGTTCTCTAGCTCCATCCATAAAAATATATTTTTATTTACATTTCAAATGATTTCCCCTTTCCTGGCTCCCCACTTCCAGAAAGTCTCATAAGCCCTCTTCCCTCCCCTGTTCTTCCCCCATCCACCCCTTCCCACATCCCTGTTCTGGTATTGCCCTACACTGCTGCACTGAACCTTTCCATAACCAGGGGCTACTCATTCCTTCTTCTTGGACATCATTTGATATGTGGATTATGTCTTGGGTATTCCAACGTTCTAGGCTAATATCTGCTTATCAGTGAGTGCATACCATGATTGATCTTTTGAGACTGGGTTACCTCACTTAGTATGATGCTCTCCAGCTCCATTCATTTGTCTAAGAATGTCATGAATTCATTGTTTCTAATGGCTGAATAGCACTCCATTGTGTATAAATACAACATTTTTTGTATCCATTACTCCGTTGATGGACTTCTGGGTTCTTTCCAGCTTCTGGCTATTATACATAGGGCTGCTATGAACATGGTGGAGCATGTATTCTTATTACATGCTGGGAAATCCTCTGAGTATATGCCCAGGAGTGGTATAGCAGGGTCTTCTGGAAATGTTGTGCCCAGTTTTTTGAGAAACTGCCAGACTGATTTCCAAAGTGGTTGTACCATCTTGCAATCCCACCCGCAGTGGAGGAGTGTTCCTCTTTCTCCACATCCTAGCCAACACCTGCTGTCTCCTGAGATTTTAATCTTAGGCATTCTGACTGGTGTGAGGTGAAATCTCAGGGCTGTTTTGATTTGCATTTCCCTAATGACTAATGATGTTGAGCATTTTTCAAGATGCTTCTCAAACATTCAAAGTTCTTCAGGTGAAAATTCTTTGTTTAGCCCTGTACCCCATATTTAAAAGGGTTATTTGGTTTTCAGGGTTCCAACTTTTTGAGTTCTTTGTATATATTGGATATTACCCCTCTGTCAGATGTAGGGTTGGTGAAGTTTTTGCCAATTTGTTGGTTGCTGTTTAGTCCTTGTGATGTTGTTCTTTCCCTTACAGAAACTTTTTAATTTTATGAGGTCCCACTTGCCAATTCTTGATCTTAGAGCATAAGCTATTGGTGTTCTGTTCAGGAACATTCCCCCTGTACCAATGTCCTCAAGGGTCTTCCCCAGTTTCTTTTCTGTTAGCTTCAGTTTATCTGGCTTTATGTGGAGGTCCTTGATCCACGTGGATTTGAGTTTAGTACAAGGAGATAAGGATCGATCAATTCACATTCTTCTGCTTGGTGACCTCCAATTGAACCAGCACCATTTGTTGAAAAGGCTATCTTTTTTCCACTGGATGTTTTCAGCTCCTTTGTCAAATATCAAGTGGCCATAGGTGTGTCGGTTCATTTCTTGATCTTCAGTTGTATTCCATTGATCCGTCTACCTGTCACTGTACAAGACAGACCTCAACAGATAGGAGAAGATTGAACTAATCCCATGCCTCCTATCAGATCACTATGGAGTAAGAGTGGTCTTCAATAGCAACAAAAACAACAGAAAGCTCACATATAAATGGAAGCTGAACAATACTCTACTCAATGATACCTTGGTCAAGGAAGAAATATAGAAATATATCAAAGACTTTTTAGAATTTAATGAAAATGAAGGCACAACATTGCCAAATTTACTGGATACAATGAAAGCACTGCTAAGAGGAAAACTCACAGCCCTGAGTGCCTCCAAAAAGAAAATGGAGAGAGAATACAGTAACATCTTAATGGCACACCCGAAAGCCCTGGAAGAAAAAGAAGCTAATTCACCCAGGAGGAGTAGAAGACAGGAAATCATCAAACTCAGGGCTGAAATCAATCCAGTAGAATCAAAGAGAACCATAAAAAGAATCAACAAAAGCAGGAGCTTTGAGAACATCAACAAGATAGATAAACCTTTAGCCAGACTAATCAGAGGAGCATTATACAATTTAAATGAAAAGGGAGATATAACAATAGACACTGAGGAAATTCAGAAAATCATCAGATACTACTACAAAAGTCTATACTCAACAGAACTGGTAAATCTGGAGGAAATGGACAATTTCCTAGACAAATACCAAATACCAAAATTTAATCAGGATCAAATAGATCATCGAGACAGTCCCCTAACCCCTAAAGAAATAGAAGTAGTCATTGAAAGTCTTCCAACCAAAAAAAAAAAAAAAAAAAAAAAAAGCACAGGATCAGATCGTTTTAGTGCTGAATTCTATCAGACCTTCAAAGAAGATCTAACACCAATACTCTTCAAACTATCCCACAAGGTAGAAACAGAAGGAACACTACCTAACTTGTTCTATGAAGGCACAATTACACTAATACCAAAACGACACAAAGATCCAACAAAGAAAGAGAACTTCAGACCAATTTCCCTTATGATCATCGATGCAAAAATACTCAATAAAATTCTTGCCAACCGAATCCAAGAACACATCAAAATGATCATTCACCATGATCAAGTAGGCTTCATCCCAGGGATACAGGGATGTTTCAATATATGGAAATCCATCAATGCAATCCCCTACAAAAACAAACTTGTCACGTCCACCTTTGCCAGCAAAGATTACGCGACACAAGGAGTTTCTTCCTGTAATGGTTTATTCGGGAAACCTTGACTTAAGTTTATTCTTGTATTGGCGGCCCCGGCCCTCTCCCAGCCTGACCTTAAGTACCCTAGCTAGCCTCATTTGCCCAGGGAGATAACCAGCCGTATTCTCATAGGTGAACTCATTGAGTTCTTCATTAGCATGTAAGTGAGATAAGGAATGCAGCACACTGCGCATGTGTTCCAGTGATTTACTACCAGGGAGCAGCATGTGGCCAGCGCCATCTTGTAACAGAGAAGAACAAAGGGTGGTTCACTACACAAACTTAAAGAAAAAACCACATGGTCATTTCATTAGATACTGAAAATGCATTTGACAAAATTCAGCATACTTTCATGCTAAAAGTCTTGGAATGAACAGGAATTCAAGGCACATACCTAAACATAGTAAAAGCAATATATTGCAAACCAGTAACCATCATCAAATTAAATGGAGAGAAAATTGAAGCAATCCCACTAAAATCAGGGACTAGACAAGGCTGCCTTCTCTCTCCATATCTTTTCAATATAGTACTTGAAGTTCTAGCTAGAGCAATTAGACAGCATAAGGAGGTCAAAGGGATAGAAACTGGAAAGTAAGAAGTCAAACTATCACTATTCACAGATGATATGATAGTATACGTAAGTGACCCAAAAAACTCCACCAGATAACTCCTACAGCTGATTAACATTTTCAGCAAAGTGTCTGGTTATAAAATCAACTCAAGCAAATCAGTAGCCTTCCTATACTCAAGGGATAAGCTGGGTGAGAAAGCAGTTAGGGAAATGACACCCTTCTCAAGAGCCACAAACAATATAAAGTATCTTGCTGTGACTCTATCCAAACTAGTGAAAAATCTGTATGAAAACAACTTCAGGTCTCTGAAGAAGGAGATTGAAGAAGACCTCAGAAAATGGAACAATATTCCATGCTCATGGATTGGCAGGATTAATATAGTAAAAATGGCCATCTTACCATAGCAATATGAAGATTCAGTGCAATCCCCATCTAAATCTCAACTCAGTTCTTTATAGAGTTAGAGCAATGCTCAAATTCAGTTGGAGTTACAAAAAAACCCACAGGATATCTAAAACTACTCTCAAGAGTAAAAGAACATCTCAAGGAATCAGTATCCTGGACCGCAAGCAGTACCACAGAGAAATCGTGTTAAAAACTGCATGGCATTGGTACAGGCAGTTGGATCAATGGAATAGGATCGAAAACCCAGAAATGAACCCACACATTTCTGGTCACTTGATATTCGACAAAGGAGCTAAAACCACCAAGTGGAAAAAAGATAGCCTTTTCAACAATTGGTGCTGGTTCAATTGGAGGTCAGCATGAAGAAGAATTCACATTGATCCATTCTTATCTCCTTGTACTAAGCTCAACTCCATGTAGATCAAGGACCTCCACATAAGGCCAGTCACCCTGAAGCTAATAGAAAAGAAACTGGGGAAGACCCTTGAAGACTTGGGCACAGGGGAAAAGTTCCTGAATAGAACACCAATAGCTTACGCTCTACGATCAAGAATTGACAAATGGGATCTCATAAAACTACAAAGTTTCTGTAAGGCAAAGGACATTGTCAAAAGGACAAAACGTCAACCAATAGATTGGGAAAGGATCTTCACCAACCCTAAATCTGACAGAGGGCTAATATCTAATATATACAAAGAACTCAAGAAGGTAGAACCCAGAGAACCAAATAACCCCATTAAAAACTGAGGTATGGAGCTAAACAAAGAATTTTAACATGAAGAACTTCGGAGAGCTGAGAAACACCTTAAGAAATGTTCAACATCATTAATCATTAGGGAAATGCAAATCAAAACAACCCTGAGATTTCACCTCACACCAGTCAGAATGGCTAAGGTCAAAAACTCAGGAGACAGCAGGTGTTGGAGAGGATGTGGAGAAAGAGGAACACTCCTCCACTGCTGGTGGGAGTGCAAGATGGTGCATCCACTTTGGAAATCAGTCTGCGGGTTCCTCAGAAAACTGGGCATGACACTTCCTGAGGACCCTGTTATACCACTCCTGGGCATATATCCAGAGGATTCTTCAGCATGCAATAAGGACACATGCTCCACTATGTACATAGCAGCCCTATTTGTAATAGCCAGAAGCTGTAAAGAACCCAGGTGTCCCTCAAAGGAGGAATGAATACAAAAATATGGTATATTTACACAATGGAGTACTATTCAGCCATTAGAAACAATGAATTCATGAAATACTTAGACAAATGGATGGAGCTGGAGAATATCATACTAAGTGAGGTAACCCAGTCTCAAAAGATCAATCATGGTATGCACTCACTGATAAGTGGATATTAGCCTAGATACTTTGAATACACAAGACATAATCCACATATTAAATGATGTCCAAAAAGAATGGAGGAGTGGCCCCTGGTTCTGGAAAGACTCAGTGCAAGAGTATAGAGGAATTCCAGAACAGGGAAGTGGGAAGGAGTAGATGGAGGAACAGGGGGAGGGAAGAGTGCTTATGGGACTTGCGGGGAGTGGGGATCCAGAAAAGGGAAAAATCATTTGAAATGTAAATAAAAAATATATCAATAAAAATGTCACTTACATTAAATAAAAAAAAAGAATACCCAAGACACAATCCACATATCAAATGATACCCAACAAGAAGGAAGGAGTGGCCCCTGGTTCTGGAAATGCTCAGTGCAGCAGTGTAGGGCAATACCAGAACAGGGAAGTGGGAAGGGGTGGATTGGGGAATAAGGGGAGGGAAGAGGGCTTATGGGACTTTCAGGGAGCGGGATCCAGGAAAGGGAAATCATTTGAAATGTAAGTAAACAATATATCGAATAAAAAAAAAAAAAATCTTGTGAGGTTGGACCTCAGCCAATAGGGAAAAGACATAGCCCCCACTTGAGTTAGAACAGAAACCAAATGTACTTCCTGTCTAGTAATTTTTACTCTTCTAAGCACACACTCTTCTTGAAGAGTAAAATTTGCCTTTTCCAGGAAAAAAAAACTGCATGGTATTGGTACAGTGACAGGCAGGTAGATCAACCGAATAGAACTGTCGACTCAGAAATGAACCCACACACATATCATCACTTGACCTTCGACAAAGGAGCTAAAACCATCCAGTGGAAAAAAGATAACTTTGTCAACAGATGGTGTTGGTTCACTTGGAGGTCAGCATGCAGAATAATGTGAATTGATCCATTCTTATCACCTTGTACTAAGCTCAACTCAAAGTGGATCAAGGACCTCCACATAAAATCAGACACACTGAAACTAATAGAAAAGACACTGGGGAAGACCCTTGACGACATGGGCACAGGGGAAAAGTTCCTGAACAGAACACCAATAGCTTATGCTCTAAGATCAAGAACTGACCAATGGCACCTCATAAAATTACAAAGTTTCTGTAAGTCAGAGGACACTGTTAATTGGACAAAACAGCCAGCAACAAATTGGGAAAAGATCTTCACCAACCCTACAGCTGACAGATGGCTAGTATCCAATATATTCAAAGCAGTCAAGAAGATAGACGCCAGAGAACCAAATAACCCTATTAAAAATGGGGTACAGAGCTAAACAAAGAATTTTCACCTGAAGAATTTTGAATAGCTGAGAAGCACCTTAAGAAATGTTTAACATCATTAGTCATTAGAGAAATGCAAAGCAAAACAACCCTGAGATTTCACCTCACACCAGTCAGAATGGCTAAGATTAAAAACTCAGGAGACAGCATGTGTTGGAGAGCATGTGGAGAAAGAGCAACATTCCTCCACTGCTGGTGGGATCGCAAGTTGTTACAGCCACTCTGGAAATCAGTCTGGTGGTTCCTCAGAAAATGGCATAACACTTCCAGAGGACCCTGTCATACCTCTCCTGGACATTTACCCAGAGCATTCCCCGGCATCCAGTAAGGACACATGTTCCACTATGTTTATAGCAGTCTTTTTTTTTTTATTCGATATAATTTTTTATTTACATTTCAAATGATTTCCCCTTTTCTAGCCCCCCACTCCCCGAAAGTCTCATAAGTGCCCTTCTCTCTCCCTGTCCTCCCACCCACCCCTTCCCACTTCCCCATTCTGGTTTTGCCGAATACTGCTTCACTGAGTCTTTCCAGAACAAGGGGCCACTCCTCCTTTCTTCTTGTACCTCATTTGATGTGTGGATTATGTTTTGGGTATTCCAGGTTTCTAGGTTAATATCCACTTATTAGTGAGTGCATACCATGATTCACGTTTTGAGTCTGGGTTACCTCACTTAGTATGATGTTCTCTATCTAGCTCCATCCATTTGCCTAAGAATTTCATGAATTCATTGTTTCTAATGGCTGAATAGTACTCCATTGTGTAGATATACCACATTTTGTGCATCCACTCTTCTGTTGAGGGATACCTGGGTTCTTTCCAGCATCTGGCAATTATAAATAGGGCTGCTATGAACATAGTAGAGCATGTATCCTTATTTCATGGTGGGGGATCCTCTGGGTATATGCCCAGGAATGCTATAGCAGGATCTTCTGGAAGTGAGGTGCCCAGTTTTCGGAGGAACCGCCAGACTAATTTCCAGAGTGGTTGTACCAATTTGCAACCACACCAGCAGTGGAGGAGTGTTCCTCTTTTTCCACACCCTCTCCAACACCTGCTGTCTCCTGAATTTTTAATCTTAGCCATTCTGACTGGTGTAAGGTGAAATCTCAGGGTTGTTTTGATTTGCATTTCCCTAATGACTAATGAAGTTGAGCATTTTTTAAGATGCTTCTCCGCCATCCGAAGTTCTTCAGGTGAGAATTCTTTGTTTAACTCTGTACCCCATTTTTTAATAGGGCTGTTTGGTTTTCTGTAGTCTAACTTCTTGAGTTCTTTATATATATTGGATATTAGCCCTCTATCTGATGTAGGATTGGTGAAGATCTTTTACCAATTTGTTGGTTGCCAATTTGTCTTCTTGATGGTGTCCTTTGCCTTACAGAAACTTTGTAATTTTATGAGGTCCCATTTGTCAATTCTTGATCTTAGAGCATATGCTATTGGTGTTCTGCTCATGAACTTTCTCCCTGTACCGATGTCCTCAAGGGTCTTCCCCAGTTTCTTTTCTATTAGCTTCAGAGTGTCTGGCTTTATGTGGAGGTCCTTGATCCATTTGGATTTGAGCTTAGTACAAGGAGACAAGGATGGATCAATTCGCATTCTTCTGCATGCTGACCTCCAGTTGAACCAGCACCATTTCTTGAAAAGGCTATCTTTTTTCCATTGGATGTTTTCAGCCTCTTTGTCGAGGATCAAGTGGCCATAGGTGTGTGGGTTCATTTCTGGATCTTCAATCCTGTTCCATTGATCCTCCTGCCTGTCACTGTACCAATACCATGCAGTTTTTAACACTATTGCTCTGTAGTATTGCTTGAGGTCAGGGATACTGATTCCCCCAGACTTTCTTTTGTTGCTGAGAATAGTTTTAGCTATCCTGGGTTTTTTGTTATTCCAGATGAATTTGATAATTGCTCTTTCTAACTCTGTGAAGAATTGAGTTGGGATTTTGATGGGTATTGCATTGAATCTGTATAGTGCTTTTGGCAAAATGGCCTTTTTAACTATATTGATTCTACCGATCCATGAGCATGGGAGGTTTTCCCATTTTTTTGAGGTCTTCTTCCATTTCCTTCTTCAGAGTCTTGAAGTTCTTGTCATAAAGGTCTTTCACATGTTTGGTAAGAGTCACACCAAGATACTTTATACTGTTTGTGGCTATTGTGAAGCGGGTCATTTCCCTAATTTCTTTCTCAGCCTGCTTATCCTTTGAGTATAGGAAGGCCACTGATGTGCTTGAGTTGATTTTATAACCTGCCACTTTGCTGAAGTTGTTTATCAACTGTAGGAGCTCTCTAGTGGAGATTTTTGGGTCACTTAGGTAGACTATCATGTCATCTGCAAATGATAGTTTGACTTCTTCCTTTCCAATTTCTATCCCTTTGACCTCCTTATGTTGTCGAATTGCCCGAGCTAGTAACTCAAGTACAATATTGAAAAGATAAGGAGAAAGGGGGCAGCCTTGTCTGGTCCCTGATTTCAGTGGGATTGCTTCAAGTTTCTTTTCATTTAGTTTGATGCTGGCTACTGGTTCGCTGTATATTGCTTTTACTATGTTTAGGTATGGGCCTTGAATTCCTGTTCTCTTCAAGACTTTAAGCATGAAAGGATGCTGAATTTTGTCACATGCTTTTTCAGCATCCAATGAAATGACCATTTGGTTTTTTTCTTTGAGTTTGTTCATGTAGTAGATTTCATTGATGGATTTCCATATATTGAACCAACCCTGCATTCCCGGGATAAAGCCTACTTGATCATGGTGGATGATCGTTTTGATGTGTTCTTGGATTCGGTTGGCAAGAATTTTATTGAGTATTTTTGCATTAATGTTCATAAGGGAAATTGGTCTGAAGTTCTCTTTCTTTGTTGGATCTTTGTGTGGTTTTGGTATCAGCGTAATTGTGGCTTCGTAGAAGGAATTGGGTAGTGTTTCTTCTGTTTCTATTTTGTGGAATAGTTTGAAGAGTATTGGTGTTAACTCTTCTTTGCAGGTCTGATAGAATTCTGCACTGAAACCATCTTGTCCTGTGCTTTTTTTGGTTGGAAGACTTTCTATGAATCCTTCTATTTCTTTAGGCATCATGGGATGTTTAGATGATCTATTTGGTCCTGATTTAATTTTGGTATTTGGTATCTGTCAAGGAAATTGTCCATTTCCTCCAGATTCTCCAGTTGTGTTGAGTACAGGCTCTTGTAGCAGGTTCTGATGATTTTTTGGATTTCCATTTTTATATCTCCCTTTTCATTTCTAAGTTTGTTAATTTGGATACTTTCTCTGTGCCCTTTGGTCAGTCTGGCTAAGGGTTTATCTATCTTGTTGATTTTCTCAAAGAACCAGCTCCTGGTTTTGCTGATTTTTTGTATGGTTCTCTTTGTTTCTACTTGATTGATTTCGACCCTGAGTTTGATGATTTCCTGCCTTCTACTCCTCCTGGGTGAAATAGCTTCTTTTTGTTCCAGGGCTTTCAGGTGTGTCATTAAGCTGGTAATGTATGCTCTCTCCATTTTCTTTTTGGAGGCACTCAGGGCTATGAGTTTTCCTCTTAGCACTGCTTTCACTGTGTCCCATAGATTTGGGTATGTTGTGTCTTCATTTTCATTGTGTTCTAAAAAGTCTTTAATTTCTTTCTTTATTTCTTCCTTGACCAAGGTATCATTGAGTAGAATATTGTTCAGTTTCCACGTGTATGTGGGTTTTCTGTTGTTTTTGTTGCTATTGAAGACCACTTTTACTCCATAGTGATCTGATTGGAGGCATGGGATCAGTTCGATCTTCTTATATTTGTTGAGGTCTGTCTTGTGACCAATTATATGGTCGATTTTGGAGAAGGTACCATGAGGTGCTGAGAAAAAGGTATATTCTTTTGCTTTAGGATAGAATGTTCTATATATATCTGTTAAATCTAATTGGTCCAAAGCTTCAATTAGTTTCATGTGTCCCTGTTTAGTTTCTGTTTTCCTGATCGGTCCATTGAGGAAAGTGCAGTGTTAAAGTCACCCACAATTATTGTGTTAGGTGCAATGTGTGCTTTGAGTTTTAATAAAGTTCTTTTACGAAAGAGGGTGCCCTTGCATTTGGAGCATAGATGTTCAGGATTGAGAGTTCTTCTTGTTGTATTTTTCCTTTGACCAGCAAGAAGTGTCCCTCAGAGTCTCTTTTTATGACTTTGGGTTGAAAGTCGATTTTATCTGATATTAAAATGGCTACTCCAGTTTGTTTCCTGAGACCATTTGCTTGAAAAATTGTTTTCCAGCCTTTTCCTCTAAGGTAGTGTTTGTCTTTGACCCTGAGGTGTGTTTCCTGTAAGCAGCAAAATGTAGGGTCCTGTTTACGTATCTATGCAGTGAGTCTATGTCTTTTTATTGGGGCATTAAGTCCATTGGTGTTAAGAGATATTAAGGAATAGTGATTGTTACTTCCTGTCATTTTTTACGTTATTTTTTAAATTTGATTGGTCAACTTCTTTTGGGTTTGATGAAAGGTTACTATCTTGCTTTTTTCAGGGTGAAGTTTCCCTCCTTGTATTGGTGTTTTCCTCCTATTATCCTTTGTAGGGCTCGGTTTGTGGATAGATATTGGGCAAACTTGGTTTTGTCATGGAATATCTTAGTTTCTCCATCTACGGTGATTGAGAGTTTTGCTGGATATAGTAGTTTTGGCTGGCATTTGTGTTCTCTTAGAGTCTGCATGAGATCTGCCCAGGACCTTCCAGCCTTCATAGTCTCAGGTGAAAAGTCTGCTGTGATTCTGATAGGTCTTCCTTTATATGTTACTTGGCCTTTTTCTCTTACTGCCTTTAATATTCTTTCTTTGTTTAGAACATTTGGTGTTTTGATTATTATGTGATGGGAAGTATTTCTGTTTTGGTCCAGTCTGGTTGGAGTTCTGTAGGCTTCTTGTATATTCATGGGCATCTCTCTCTTTAGGTTAGGGAAGTTTTCTTCCATAATTTTATTGAAGATATTTGCTGGCCCTTTAAGTTGTAAATCTTCACTCTCATCTATGCCTATAATCCTTAGGTTTGGTCTTCTCATTGTGTCCTGGATTTCCTGGATGTTTTGGGTTACAAGCTTTTTGCCTTTTGCATTTTCTTTAACTGTTGAGTCCATGGTTTCTATGGAATCTTCACCATCTAACATTCTTTCTTCTATCTCTTGTATTCTGTTGTTGATATTTGCATCTCTCTCCCCTGATTTCTTCCCAAGGCTTTCTATCTCCAAAGTAGTCTCCCTTTGAGTTTTATTAGTTGTTTCTACTTCTGATTTTAGATCCTGGATGGTTTTGCTTAGCTCCTTCACTTGCTTGTGTGTGCTTTCCTGTAATTCTTTAAGATATTTTTGTGTTCCTCTTTCATGACTTCAGCCTGTTGACCAAAGTTCTCCTGTATTTCTTTAAGTGTTTTTTGTGTTTCCTCATTATTGGCTTTTATATTCTCCTGGATTTCTTTCAATGATTTTTGTGTTTCCCTTGCAAGGACTTCTAACTTTTGATCCATTTTCTCCTGAATTTCTTTAAGTATGTCCTTCATGTGTTCCTGTACCAGCATCATGACCAGTGATTTTAAATCCAAATCTTGTTTTACTGGTGTGATGGGGTATCCAGGACATGCTGGTAGAGGAGAATTGGTTTCAGATGTTGCCATATTGCCTTGATTTCTGTTAGTGACATTCCTGCGTTTGCCTTTTGCCATCTAGTTCTCACTGGTGTTAGTTGGTCTTGTCAATGCTGGACTCACCAGTGCAAGCTGCCCCTTCCCAGGTGGCCTCTGGTGCACAGCTTGCCTCCTGCACTGCCTGGAGACAGGGTGCTGTTGCCCAGGCTGTTCAGATCCTGAAGCAGACACCTGAAGGCTCCCGCTGGGGCCAGCTGGATTCACCGGAGCACACCTACTTCTCCCAGGTGGCCGCCCCGGAAGCCCCTCTTGCCTCTTGCAGGACCTGGAGATGTGGTGTTGCTGCCCAGGCTGATCTGGATCCGGAAGTGGAGAGAGCTGAGGGCTCCTGCCAGAGGCCTCAGGACTGGAACCCAAGCTTGGCGCCACAGGAGCAAGCTGCGCTGGGAGCTCCCAGACTGCCTCTGGGTGCACACCGGGTCTCCCGCACTTCCTGGAGACTGAGCGCTGTGGCCCAGGCTGTTCAGATCCCAAAGCAGGCACCCTAAGGCTCCCGCTGGGGTCCGCTGGATTCACTGGAGCACACCTACTTCTCCCCGCTTGCCGCCCGGAAGCCCCTCTTGTTCATAGCAGTCTTATTTATAATAGCCAGAGTCTGGAAAGAACCCAGATGTCCCTCAATGGAGGAATGGAATCAGAAAATGTGGTATATTTACACAATGGAATACTACTCAGCAGTTTAAAAGTATGAATTCATGAAATTCTTAGGCAAATGGTAGAAACTGGAAAATATCATCCTAAGGTAGGTAACCCAATCACAAAAAAACAGCCATGCAGAAAGAATGCAGTCACTGATTAAATGGATATTAGCCCAGAAGCCGTGAATACCCAAGACACAATTATCATATCAAATGATTCTCAAGAAGATGGAAGGAGAGGGCCCTGGTTCTGGAAAGACTCAGTGCAGCAATTTAGGGGATTACCAGGACAGTGAATTGGGAGGTGTTTGATTGGGGAATGGGCCAAGGGAAGAGGGCTTATGGAACTTAAATGGAGGGGAGAACCGGGAAAGGGGAAATTATTTGGAATGTAAGCAAAGAATGTAGGGAAAAAACAATAAGGAAATAGTACTTCAGGCTGGCATGGTTACTCACCCAGTACCGGGAAGCATGTGAAGACTGATGACCTGAGTTTGATTCCCTGTGTGGACCTGGTGGAAAAAAGAACTAACTTCTGCAGGTTGTTCTTTCACAAACATATACCCATGTGCACACACACATACATACACACACACACACTCACATAAACACATGCACACACACACATGCACACACGCATACCTATAAATGTCTTAGTTAACACTATTTTTAAAAAAATTCCTTATTTATTTTTGCACACTCCTGATTTTAGTCCTCTACAAAGCCCCTGCACCCATTGTCTGTTCCACAACTCAATCCTACTCCCCACATCCTGTCTCCATGAGGATGTCTCCATCCCCTACGACTCCACTCCACCTGATATCTGAACTCCCTAAGACTCCAGTCTCTTGAGGGTTACGTGTACAATCTCTGATTGAATACTGACCTGCAAGTCCTCTGCTGTATATGTAACACTGTTTTATAGTGACATAATTTTTATTTGTTATCTTTTCCTATTTTCAGAATTATAGAGACAGTAAACTCAGTGACTGGAAAGTCAAAGGAGGATTCTGAGGGTAAGGGAATAAGCAGAGATGTGGTCAGGGAGTGTGGGGAGAAGGGAAAATAATCCAGAGGTAAATATGTGTTAATAAAAATTTAAATGATAAATGATAATTAAAACAATCATATATTTCATTGGGAAATAATTAAATTACAAAGCATGAAGAATGAGATACATATACATATCTGTTTATAAAACTTGTTTCATTATATGAGATATTTTTCTAAATAAACCTTGAGCTCTGTGTTGGGATGTCAGAGAATAAGGGAGAAGTGAGAGACTGAGCCTCAGTGAGCTGCAACCCCAGGAGGTTTTTGTTCAGCCCTGGAGCACTGTGGGAGGAAACTCCTTACTATGCTGACAATAATAGGTTGCAGCATCATCAGCCTCCACAGGATTGATGGTGAGGGTGAAGTCTGTCCCAGACCCACTGCCACTGAACCTGGCAGGGACCCCAGATGCTAGGTTGGATGCAAGATAGATGAGGAGTCTGGGTAGCTGTCCTGGTTTCTGTTGGTACCAGTGCATATAACTATATCCATATGCAATGACACTTTGGCTGGCCCTGCAGGAGATGGTAGCTGTCTGCCCTAGAGACACAGTCAAAGAAGCTTGAGATTGGGTCAGCACAATGTCACCATTGGAGCCTGGAATGATAAACACAGAGACATTACAAATGCAGTAATTACAAAGACCAAGAACCCTCAGGCATGAAAAGTCATGATGGCCACAGAGGTCATCCAACACTCTTCTCCCCAACACTTCTCTGCATCCTCACCTGGAACCCAGAAAAGCAGAGCCCAAAGCAGAAATGTGTCTGTCTCCATCTCTGAGAGCTGGAAGAGAGGTGCTTTTTAGTCTCCTGGCAGCAGCCCTTATAGGAGCCTTGGCTGTTGAATAATGACTCCATATGCAAATCAGCTCAACAGAATGTGTACTGCTGCTAAAAGGGCACCTGCTCCTGTTTCACCCGCAGGGAGTTTGTGTCAGCAGGAAATTTACTAGAGCATCACATGGGTCTTAAAGGAGCCTACTAAATATATTTTTGTGAGACAGCATTTCTCTATCTATTCTTGGTTGTCCTGAAGCTCACTCTGTAGACCAGATCCTCCCATCTTTGCCTGTCCAGTGCTGTGATTAAAGGTGTGCACCAACACCACCCAGCTTTCTCTTGTGTTCCACTCTATTAAATACTTACCTGCTACTCTTTTTTAGGTGTTAGGTGGGAGAGTGAATTGTGGATGCAATATGTATAGAATGTAAGTTATTTCAAGAAGAACTTGATCCCTCAAAATTGTACACACCCAATGAAAGCATTATCTGAGAGGGAATAGAGAAAAATGATTCAATGAAAAAAGTATCAAAATTCTTGTCATACTAACTTATTTTTTTAGATCCATGTTTTAGATCCGTGTGTATGATGTGTCTTCATATGTTTGTGTATTTGTTCATGTTTATGATTTAAGGGTAAGTTCTCTTCATGCCCTGTGGAGCATATGGGTGGAGATCAGAAGACAAGTTTGGGAGTAGATGTGAGACAAAGTGTGTTGTTCACTCCTACCATGAAATGCTTTTTAGGCCAGGCTCTTGTGAGATTCTCTTATTTCTATCTCTCATATTGCTACAGCATCACTCCAAATACAGTCCATGCTGCTGCTGCATCTGGATTTTTGTGGGAACCTGGGATGTGAGCCAGGTCCTCACAACTATGGGTCCAAGCACTTTGCCCACAGAGCCACCCTGCCAGCCCATTGTCTTTAAGTAGAACTAGTGAGTGGAATTTCTTTTACTGAACAGAAATAATACTGCAGGCTATGCAGTAGTTCAAAAATGAAGAAAAGATGCTTATAACAGAGATGTGCCCAGATACATCTTTTGTGTAGTTCTTAAAAACATCCACTATTATTAAAAGACAGATATTTTGTATTTTTTAAGGTGATAAAAAGCTAATTATCAAGGCTATTCATTCTTCCCCAGAGAAATTATAAGATTGACAGATAGATGGTTATATCTTTATATAGGTAGATGGAGAAGTAAAAATTTCTTCATATAATCTTTCTTCTGACCTCCTTCCTAGGTTTAACTAATCAGAAGAATGGATTTCCTACCAAGATTTTGAGGCGGGATGTGACAGTATTATTTTAATTAAATAAGAAAATAAAGGTATAAGAAGACATGATTTGAAGGAACAGTAAGTAGCATTAGAATGTGAAGAATAGAAAGCAGGAAGGCAGAGGGAGGCAGGAAGGAAGAAGAGAAAGAGAAGAACCAGAAAAAGGAGGAAGAGGAAAAAAGAAAGTATGAGAAGGAAAGAAGAAAGTGTGGAAAATGGGAAGATGAAGGAAAGATGGGAAATTCCCTCCTCCTCAGCTTATCTTCACTGTTTCTTTTTCCAGGTCACTGCCATAGAGAGGTGAATCCTTTTGTTTTGTTATACATGTTCACTGTACTGAACTAGCTACAGCTCAAAGATGAGATGATAGGGCAAAACAAATATGTATGACCTGGAATTAACAAGTTATTCTTTATGTTTTGCCTTCCTTTTTGAGGTATGCTCACTTTATTTGATTTTTGTGTTCAAGAACTACAATTCTGCCAGGCATGGTGATGAATTCTAATAATTCAAACATGTAAGAAGCTGAGGCAGGAGGGTCTTGAGTTTTCTGTCCTCTAGACCCATAGCTTGGGTTACATGGATGACCAGATTTTCTGCCAGACTCTAAGCTCCACATCTTCATCTATTTTTGCATATAGTTCTGTTAATTTATATTTTTATTTATACTTTGTTCTTTTTTATTAACTTATACCTTAACTTTCTATTCATTAGCATTGTTACTTTGCTTCAATGCAGCAGAAGGGCCCTCTCATTATGACAGGATACTCAGTATACTCTGACAAAAAATATTGACAAGATGATAGAACAGAAGATGTACGGGACAGGGATGCTTTCATTTTGAATGCAATATAGATGTGCAAGCAAGGATGACCACTGCAAAGTCGGCACCTGATCCCAGCCCTGAGACAAGTAATTTGGCCATACACAGCTCAGAGAGGAGCTCTTCGAAATGCACGGAAGGCCTGAAGTGCACTGAGCATGCGGATAGTATGGGCTGGGCTTTACAAAGGAGGACAAAGAAATTGAGTGCAGAAGCAGACATGGGTCTCAAGCTAATATGGTGGAAACTGGCCAAGAAGGTTTATGTATAGTGCAAAGAGAATCCATGGGACAGAGGGCACAAATAGTTCACATGTTTCAGTGAATATGGTTGATCAAGTGTCTCTGTGGTAGGATGAAGTACCCTTTGGTATATGCCCAAGAGTGGTGTAGCTGGATATCAAGGTAGATTTCTTCCTGAGGATCCACCCCACTCTTTTCCATAGTGGCTAGATGAACTTTCATTCCCACTAGGAATGCATGAGTGTTCCTTCTACCCCACATTCTTTCAAGATTTAGCTGTCCCTTGTTTTATTAATCTTTGCCATTAGAACCTGTTAGAAGATATTTGAACTTGTTTCTAATTAGGGAGTGGTCAGCCCTTAGTACACACCTTTAATCCCTTTGGCTGGACTACTGACACACTGTTAATATGTACCTTTATTTCTAAACAAGGAAGTTAATGTTACTTTGTAGAAGGAATGTTCAATTGTGTGGCAGAGCTGGGCGGTGGTGGCACATGCCTGTAATCCCAGCACTCTGGGAGGCAGAGGCAGGCAGTTTTCTGAGTTCGAGGCTAGCCTGGTCTACAAAGTGAGTTCAGGACAGCCAGGGCCATACAGAGAAACCCTGTCTCGAAAAAACCAAATGAAAAAAAATTGTGTGGCAGAAAATGCAGTGGGAGAAAAAAAAAAGACAATTGTTGAAGTATGTTGAAGCTCACTATATCCACAAATGTGTGTGTGCGTGTGTGTGTGTGTGTGTGTGTGTGTGTGTGTGTGTGTTTGTGTGTGTGTGTGTGAGAGAGAGAGAGAGAGAGAGAGAGAGAGAGAGAGAGAGAGAGAAAGAGAGAGAGAGAGAGTGAGTCCCCCCCCTTTTCTTGACAATCCCAGAGTTTCCTGCCAGCCCCAGGAAATTTGCCAGCTCCAGAGAATGATTTCAGCCATTATTTCCCCAGAGAAAATCTTCTGGAGACATCAATTGTTTTTAATGCCCTGCCTTGGATATCAAAGCTGGTTTTTGAAAACATTTGAAAATAAAATTTCCAGTTTCCTTTCAATTTAGACATTCAAAGATTTTGAGCTGAGAAACCTCCCATATCATTCCTAGTCCTGCATGGTGCAAGCATGAGGATGAACGAGCTTCCCAATGGTCATTTGTTATGCAGAAAACTCATATGGAAAGCGATGAACCACATGCTATTAGGAGACTCAGAGGTCTATAGCAAGGTAGTGTTCCCACTGAGCTCATGGCCTGAGACCCTGCTAACATCCTTTGCAGGGGTGACAGTGGACTGAAGCTCCATCACTTTTGTTACTATAGATATTTGCCTAAATGGTTCCATATTCACACAATCAAGATCGAATTCTGTTCTACAAAAATACAAATAGAAAGAAGTTAGGTTTTAGTAAAGTCATGATCTGTCACTTCAGGGCTCACAGCTATGTTCATTAGTAATGGGAGTCTGGGCAGGGTGTTCTGTATGGGATGGGTGAGAAATTAAGACAATCCAAATAGATCTGAACCCCACTCTTGCTTGCAGCTTTGATGAAGGCCTATTTCACAGACAGCAGTCTGTGAAAATAAACTTCTCTAAGGTTAAAAACAGCACTGATTTATGTCTATAAATAGAAATATCTAGAAGGCAGTTTGACAACATGATCATTTAGTAAACACATCTAGAGTAATTTCCCCCTAGAGTCTATGACTTCCCTACCCATGGGCTTTTGGCCATCCTTGCAGTACTTAGGATGAAATCCCATCTTCCATCAGAAAATGGTTGTTGTCTGGCATGCCACTATTGTACCAGTGCGCACATTTTGCCTGCAAGTCAATTGTGTCCAGCACTGGATAGACAATTGATATTTTTTCTTCTTTAGCAGCCTGAATTGGGTCTTTCAGCACTATAAAAGTTATCCAGCAGGAAGGAAGTTTCTGATCCAATTTGAGATTGACTTCTCTATGTTCTGCATTCAAAATCCATGTATCTTCAGTAGTAGTATCTAATGCCCACTATGGTGAGCAGCCAAGAGTGCTGACAATAGCTTGTGATATTTTGGCTACTTTGAGAGCTTTTCTGACCAATAACATATAGGGTAGGAGCCTATGCCTGGTACTGAGATTTTCATTTGGTATCCCATGGCTTCTGGGAACAGTATTGTACAAACATACGGGGAACCTCTTCTGAAACTCTTTTAAAAATATTTATAATTGGCTTATAGATTTTTGAGTTTTCATAAGACTTCTTCACATATTCTTAGTTTTTTATTAACTGCCTTTCTACTTTCTCCTATCTCTCTTCTTCTATTTCACTTAAATCATTAATTCACAATATTCAACACTTGATAGGAAAATATAATTAGGATGTTTGACTTTAAAGGTTGTGGTTGTACTTGTTGATTTGTAGTAGATAAAAGTTGTTAAATGTCCTGAGACAAAGACAGAATTTCTGAAAGTTTCTGAAATAGTCTCAAACATAGTTCTTCTACTTTTAGAATCGGAAAACCAGGATATGGAAGTGGGGGGAGGGTTGACTGGGAAGAGGAGATGGCTTATGGGATTTTCAGGGCCATGGGGGAACTAAGAAAGGGGACAACAATTGAAATGTAAACAAAGAATATACCTAATTAAAAAAAGAAGTGGGGAATAGTACAATGATAAGTTACCTATTTTCTGATTGAAAATTACTTTTATTCAAATTAAAAATTACTAAAGAATATAAAACCTTGTTTCATAAATAAAAAAGAATATGTTTATATAAAACAGGACTTTTGTACTCATATCTATCCCATTTGAAATATGTTGATGTTACTCTGTATATTATAGAATACAATGTTAAGACAAGATATAATTCTTTTTGTAAAAATTAGAATGCAAATTAGCTTTAATCTTTTTTATTGTTTTTTATTCGATATATTTTTATTTACATTTCAAATGATTTCCCCTTTACTAGACCCCACTCCCCGAAAGTCCCATAAGCCCCCTTCTCTCCCCCTGTCCTCCCACCCACCCCTTCCCAATTCCCCATTCTGGTTTTGCCCTATACTGCTTCACTGAGTCCTTCCAGAACAAGGGGCCACTCCTCCATTCTTCTTGTACCTCATTTGATGTGTGAATTATGTTTTGGGTATTCCAGTTTTCTAGGTTAATATCCACTTATTAGAGAGTGCATACCATGATTCATCTTTTGAGTCAGGGTTACCTCACTTAGTATGATGTTCTCCAGCTCCATACATTTGCCTAAAAATTTCATAAATTCATTGTTTCTAATGGCTGAATAGTACTCCATTGTGTATATATACCACATTTTTTGCATCCACTCTTCTGTTGAGGGATACCTGGGTTTTTTCCAGCTTCTGGCAATTATAAATAGGGCTGCTTTGAACATAGTGGAACATGTATCCTTATTACATCCTGGGGAATCTTCAGGGTATATGCCCAGGAGTGGTATAGCAGGATCTTCTGGAAGTGAGGTGCCCAGTTTTCTGAGGAACCACCAGATTGATTTCCAGAGTGGTTGTAACAATTTGCAACCCCACCAGCAATGGAGGAGTGTTCCTCTTTCTCCACATCCTCGCAAACACCTGCTGTCTCCTGAATTTTTAATCTTAGCCATTCTGACTGGTGTAAGGTGAAATCTCAGGGTTGTTTTGATTTGCATTTTCCTAATGACTAATGAAGTTGAGCATTTTTTAAGATGCTTCTCTGCCATCCTAAGTTCCTCAGGTGAGAATTCTTTGTTTAACTCTATACCCCATTTTTTAATAGGGTTGTTTGGTTTTCTGGAGTCTAACTTCTTGAGTTCTTTATATATATTGGATATTAGCCCTCTATCTGATGTAGGATTGGTGAAGATCTTTTCCCAATTTGTTGGTTGCCGATTTGTCCTCTTGATGGTGTCCTTTGCCTTACAGAAACTTTGTAATTTTATGAGGTCCCATTTGTCAATTCTTGCTCTTAGAGCATACGCTATTGGTGTTCTGTTCAGAAATTTTCTCCCTGTACCGATGTCCTCAAGGGTCTTCCCCAGTTTCTTTTCTATTAGCTTCAGAGTGTCTGGCTTTATGTGGAGGTCCTTGATCCATTTGGATTTGAGCTTAGTACAAGGAGACAAGGATGGATCAATTTGCATTCTTCTGCATGCTGACCTCCAGTTGAACCAGCACCATTTGTTGAAAAGGCTATCTTTTTTCCATTGGATGTTTTCCGCCTCTTTGTCGAGGATAAAATGGCCATAGGTGTGTGGGTTCATTTCTGGATCTTCAATCCTGTTCCATTGATCCTCCTGCCTGTCACTGTACCAATACCATGCAGTTTTTAAGACTATTGCTCTGTAGTATTGCTTGAGGTCAGGGATACTGATTCCCCCATACTTTCTTTTGTTGCTGAGAATAGTTTTAGCTATCCTGGGTTCTTTTGTTATTCCAGATGAATTTGATAATTGCTCTTTCTAACTCTGTGAAGAATTGACTTGGGATTTTGATGGGTATTGCATTGAATCTGTATATTGCTTTTGGCAAAATGGCCAATTTAACTATATTGATTCTACCGATCCATGAGCATGGGAGGTTTTCCCCATTTTTTTGAGGTCTTCTTCCATTTCCTTCTTCAGAGTCTTGAAGTTCTTGTCATACATATCTTTCACATGTTTGGTAAGAGTCACCCCAAGGTACTTTATACTGTTTGTGGCTATTGTGAAGGAGGTCATTGTCCTAATTTCTTTCTCAGCCTGCTTATCCTTTGAGTATAGGAAGGCCACTGATTTGCTTGAGTTGATTTTATAACCTGCCACTTTGCTGAAGTTGTTTATCAGCTGTAGGAGTTCTCTAGTGGATTTTTTTTGTGTCACTTAGGTAGACTATCATGTCATCTGCAAATAATGATAGTTTGAGTTCTTCCTTTCCAATTTGTATCCCTTTGACCTCCTTATGTTGTCGAATTGTCTGAGCTAATACCTCAAGTACAATATTGAAAAGATAAGGAGAAAGGTGGCAGCCCTGTCTAGTCCCTGATTTTAGTCAGATTGCTTCAAGTTTCTCTCCATTTAGTTTGATGCTGGCTACCGGTTTGCTGTATAATGCTTTTACTATGTTTAGGTATGGGCCTTGAATTCCTGTTCTTTCCAATACTTTAAGCATGAAAGGATGCTGAATTTTGTCAAATGTTTTTTCAGCATCCAATGAAATGATCATGTGTTTTTTTTTTCTTTGAGTTTGTTTATGTTGTGGATTTCATTGATGGATTTCCGTATTTTGAACCAACCCTGCATTCCCGGGATAAAGCCTACTTGATCATGGTGGATGATCGTTTTGATGTGTTCTTGGATTTGGTTGGTAAGAATTTTATTTAGTATTTTTGCATCAATGTTCATAAGGGAAATTGGTCTGAAGTTCTCTTTCTTTGTTGGATCTTTGTGTGGTTTTGGTATCAGCGTAATTGTGGCTTCGTAGAAGGAATTAGGTAGTGTTCCTTCTGTTTCTATTTTGTGGCATAGTTTGAAGAGTATTGGTGTTAGGTCTTCTTTGAAGGTCTGATAGAATTCTGCACTGAAACCATCTTGTCCTGTGCTTTTTTTGGTTGGAAGACTTTCTATGACTCCTTCTATTTCTTTAGGGGTTATGGGACTGTTTAGATGATCTATTTGATCCTGATTTAATTTTGGTATTTGGTATCTGTCAAGGAAATTTTCCATTTGCTCCAGATTCTCCAGTTGTGTTGAGTATAGGCTCTTGCAGTAGGATCTGATGATTTTTTTGGATTTCCTCAGTTTCTGTTGTTATATCCCCCTTTTCATTTCTAAGTTTGTTAATTTGGATACTTTCTCTGTGCCCTTTGGTCAGTCTGGCTAAGGGTTTATCTATCTTGTTGATTTTTCTCAAAGAACCAGCTCCTGGATTCGTTGATTCTTTGATTGGTTCTCTTTGTTTCCACTTGATTGATTTCAGCCCTGAGTTTGATGATTTCCTGTCTTCTACTCCTCCTGGGTGAATTGGCTTCTTTTTGTTCTAGGACTTTCAGGTATGTCGTTAAGCTGCTAGTGTATGCTCTCTCCATTTTCTTTTTGGAGGCACTCAGGGCTATGAGTTTTCCTCTTAGCACTGCTTTCATTGTGTCCCAAAGATTTGTGTATGTTGTGCCTTCATTTTCATTAAATTCTAAAAAGTCTCTGATTTCTTTCTTTATTTCTTCTTTGGCCAAGGTGTCATTGAGTAGAGTATTATTCAGCCTCCACGTGTATGTGGGCTTTCTGTTGTTTTTGTTGTTATTGAAAACCACTCTTACACCATAGTGATCTGATAGGAGGCATGGGGTTAGTTTGATTGTCTTATATTTGTTGAGGTCTGCCTTGTGTACAATTATACCGTCGATTTTGGAGAAGGTACCATAAGGTGCTGAGAAAAAGGTATATTCTTTTGCTTTAGGGTGAAATGTTCTATAAATATCAGTCAAATCCAATTGGTCTAAAGCTTCAATTAGTTTTACTATGTCCCTGTTTAGTTTCTGTTTTTCCAATCGGTCCATTGAGGAGAGTGGAGTGTTGAAGTCCCCCACAATTATTGTGTTAGGTGCAATGTGTGCTTTGAGATTTAGTAAAGTTTCTTTTACGAATGAGGGTGCCCTTGCATTTGCCGCATAGATGTTCAGAATTGAAAGTTCTTCCTGGTGGATTTTTCCTTTTACCAGAAAGAAGTGTCCTTCTCTGTCTCTTTTGATGACTTTAGGTTGAAAGTCAATTTTATCTGATCTTAGAATGGCTACTTCTGCTCATTTCCTGTGACCATTGGCTTGTAAAACTGTCTTCCAGCCTTTTACTCTAAGGTAGTTTTTATCTTTGACACTTAAGTCTGTCTCCTGTATGCAGCTAATTGTAGGGTCCTGTTTCCTTATCCAGTCTGTTAGTCTATGTCTTTTTATTGGGGAATTGAGACCATTGATATTAAGAGATATTAAGGAATAGTGATTATTACTTCCTGTCAGTTTGATGTTCTTTTTATATTTGAGTGGTTATCTTCTTTTGGGTTTGATGAAGGAAGGTAACTATCTTGCTTTTTCCAGGGTGTAGTTTCCCTCCTTGTATTGGAGTTTTCCTCCTATTATTCTTTGCAGAACTGGGTTTGTGGAAAGATATTGTGTAAATTTGGTTTTGTCATGGAATATCTTGGTTTCTCCATCTATGGTGAATGAGAGTTTTGCTGGGTATAGTAGTCTTGGCTGACATTTGTGTTCTCTTAGAGTCTGCATGAGATCTGCCCAGGATCTTCCAGCTTTCATGGTCTCTGGTGAGAAGTCTGGTGTGATTCTGATAGGTCTTCCTTTATATGTTACTTGCCCTTTTTCTCTTACTGCCTTTAATATTCTTTCTTTGTTTAGTGCATTTTTGGGTTTTGATTATTATGTGACAGGAGGTATTTCTGCTCAGGTCCAGTCTGTTTGGAGTTCTGTAGGCTTCTTGTATATTCATAGGCATCTCTCTCTTTAAGTTGGGACAGTTTTCTTCCATAATTTTGTTGAAGATATTTGCTGGCCCTTTCTGTTGTAAATTTTCACTCTCATCTATACCTATAATCCTTAGGTTTGGTCTTCTCATTGTATCCTGGGTTTTCTGGATGTTCTGGGATACAAGCTTTTTGCATTTTGCATTTTCTTTGACAGTTGAGTCAATGGTTTCTATGGTATCTTCAGCATCTGAGATTCTTTCTTCCATCTCTTGTATTCTGTTGTTTATATTTGCATCTATGGCCCCTGATTTCTTCTCAAGGTTTTCTATCTCCAAAGTTGTCTCCCTTTGTGATTTCTTAGTCTTTTCTACTTCTGTTTTTAGATCCAGGATGATTTTGCTCAGTTCCATCATTTGTTTGTTTGTGTTTTCCTGTAATTCTTTAAGAGATTTTTGTGTTTCCTCTTTCATCACTTCTGCCTCTTGACTCAAGTTCTCCTGCATTTCTTTAAGTTTTTTTTTGCCTTTCTTCTTTATTGGCTTCTATCTCTTGGGCCTTATTCTCCTGTATTTCTTTAAGTGATTTTTGTGTTTCCATTATACAGGTTTCTAGCTTATTCATGTTCCCCTGTATTTCTTTAAGAGATTCATTTATGTCCTTTTTGTGTTCTTCTAGCAGCATCATGAACAGTGATTTTAAATCCAAATCTTGTTTCTCTGGTGTGTTGGCATAACCAGGACTTGCTGATGTTGGAGAGTTTGGTTCAGATGCTGCTATATTGCCTAGATTTTTGCTGGTAGCGTTCCTGTGTTTGCCCTTTGCTATCTTGTTCTCTGGAGCTAGGTGGTCTTGCCTCTGGCTGGTGTTTCAGCCTACTGAGAGGCTCTAGGGCTATTTCTGCAACACTGGATGGCAGGGTTTCCCCTGTTGCATATTGCTGATATGCTGTCCTCCTCTTGGGTGCCCTTGCAGTTGTAGTGTGCCTTGCCCCAGATTGTGTCTCTGAACCAGATGTTGCCCGTTTGCTCCTTCAGGGAGTGCTGAGGGTGTATGCTGTGGGGATCTTTTCCGTGTGCTGATCACTCTGCTGAGCAGCAGATCTCCCAACCGGATTGGTGCACACAAGGGTAGCCTCGCTGCTCAGGCCCTGAGTCTAGGCAAAAGCCTGGCACGTCAATGTCTGAGCAAAGTTCCCCTCAGCTGTGAGTGTTAATTGGGTCTGTCAGGTGGCCAGGATGGAGGCGTGCGCATGCTCCCTGAGAGTGCTCGGAGAGTCTGCTGGACTAACAACCTCCTGGCCGGGTCGGCACACAGATTGCCCACCGAGCAGCCCAGGGCTTGGGGGGTAGTCCAGGGCCTTACCCTCTTAGACCCCAGTTATGTCAGCCTCGGGCTATGCCTGTTAGCCAGTTTTGCCTGCTAGGACTCTCTGGCTTCCTGTAGGGAAAATGGCGGAGGCGACCATGAGTGCGTTCCAGCCTGGGCAAACAACCTCCTGGCTGGGTTTGCACACCAATGGCCCCCTGACCAGCCCAGGGCCTGGGTGCAGGCCAACGCCTGTCGGGCTTAGACCCCCTCGATGTTGGTCTTGGGTTGTATTTGAGTACCTCAGTCTGTCTGATCTCTCTGGAGTCCGAGAACCAAGATGGAGGCCAGTCTCTCGTAACTGACTGGCGGGAGGCAGAGTTCTGATGTGGCTTCTGTGTGGTGAAAGGAGCCGTAAATCCGCTGCTGCTTGCAGCCTGGCTGGCCAGCGATGGCCAGTGGTCGTGGGCGCAGGGTCTGCCTGGATCCTGTCAGCTTGGTTCCACTGCTGATGGCCCTTCCTCTGGACCAGCCACTGCTGTTGTTGTTGCTGCTGCTGCCGCTCAGCTTTCATCTTTAATTAATGTTAAAAATACATATAACAAAATGTGTTAAAATAAATTTACATGATTGCTTATCAGTAAATATTTGACTTTTATAGGTATTTTATGTATATCTCTAAGGTTGTAGTTATAAATCTCAATAGGAATATTAGATCTATAATAAAAATGGTTTTTATTTATTCTGAAAAAGCTCGCTTGACTGATTGGTTTTGTGAATCCTTTTCTATGTCCAGAGTAGATGTTAGCCATAATATACATCTCCAGCATTCTTTTTTTTACATATTTTATTGACTATATTCTTCATTTACATTTCAAATGTTATTCCTTTCCCAGGTTTCCCCCCATCCCAGGAAACCCCCAACCCATCCTTTTACCCCCTGTCTCAAGGAATATTCCCTTCCACCCAACCCAGTTCCACCTACCACCCCCTTGATTTCCCCAAGCTGGGGCATCTATCAAGCCTTCATAGGACCAAGGACCTCTCCTCCCACTGATGCCCAATAAGGCATTCCTCTGTCACCCTTTTGGCTAGACCCATGTTTGGCTGGAAACTTGGTTAATGGTGTAGTCCCTGGGAGCCCTTGAGTGTCTGGTTGTCCAGCATCATTGTTCTTCCCATATGGCAGCAAAACCCTTCAGCTCCTCCAGTACTCCCACAAACTCTCCATTGGGGACCCAGCACTCAGATCAATGGTGGGATGCTAACATCTGTCTCTGTATGTGTAAGGCTCTGGCAGTGCCCCTTTGGAGACAACCATAACAGGCTCCTTTTGACACACACTTCTTGTCATCCATAATAGTGTAAAGGTTTGATGACTTTTTATAGAATGAATCCCCAGGAAGGACAGTTGCTGGGTGGTTTTTCCTTCAGACTCTGCTCCATACTTTGTCTCTAAAATTGCTCCTGTGAGTATTTTGTACCCTTTCTCATAAAACCCAAAGTACCTCCACTTTGGTCTTCCTTCTTCTTGAGCTTCCTGTGCTGGGTGAATTGTAAATTGTTTATTTTGAGCTTTTGGACTAGCATCCTCTTATTAGTGAGTGCATACCATGTGTGTTCCTTTGTGACTGGGTTACCTTGCTCAGGATCACACTTCCTAGTTCCATCCATTTGCCTAAGAATTTCATGAAATCATTGTTTTAATAGCTAAATAGTACTCCATTGTATATATATAAATTTTCTGTATCCATTGATCTGTTGAAGGACATCTAAGTTTTTCCCAGCTTCTGGCTATTATAAATGAGACAGCTGTGAACATAGTAGAGCATGTGTCCTTATTACATGTTGGAGCATCTTCTGGGTATATGCCCAGGAGTGGTATAGCTCAGTCCTCAGGTAGTACTATTTCTAATTTTTTGAGGAGCCATGAAACTGATTTCCAGAGTTGTTTTACTAGCTTTCAATGCCACCAGCAAAGAAGTATTCCTCTTTTTCCACATCCCCTCCAGGATCTGCTGTCCCCTGAGTTATTGATCTTAGCCATTATGACTAGTGTGAGGTGGACTCTTAGGGATGTTTTTTCCAACCTTAGAATCTGAGGTAGTGACTGCCATTGTCACTGAGGTGGGTTTTCTTGTATTCAGCAAAATGTTGGGTCCTGTTTATGTATCCAGTCTGTTAGTCTATGTCTTTTTATTGGGGAACTGAGACCACTGATGTTAAGAGATATTAAGGAAATATTATTACATCCTGTTATTTTTATTGTTAAAGGTGGAATTCTTTGTGGCTATCTTCTTTTGGGTTTGTTGAAAAAAGATTATTGCTTTTTCTAGGGTGTAGTTTACCTCCTTGTGTTGGTATTTTACACCCATTATCCTTTGTATAGCTGGGTTTGTGGAAAGATATTCTATACATTTGTTTTTATCATGGAATGTCTTGCTTTCTCTGTCTATGGTAATTGAGAGTTTAGCTGGGTATAGTAACTTGGGATGACATTTATATTCTCTTAGGGTCTGTATGACATCTACACAGGATCTTCTAGCTTTTATACTTTCTGGTGATAAGTTTGGTGTAATTCTGATAGGTTTCCCTTTATATGTGACCTGACATTTTCCCCTTACTGCTTTTAATATTCTTTCTTGGTTCTGATTATTATGTGATGGGAGGAATTTCTGTTCTGGTCCAGTTTGTTTGGAGTTCTGTAGGCTTCTTGAATGTTCATGGGCATCTCTTTCTTTAGGTTAGGGAAGATTTCTTCTATAATTTTGTTGAAAATATTTACTTTACTTTTAAGTTGTTAATCTTTGCTGTCTTCTATACCTATAATCCTTAGTTTTGCTCTTCTCATTGTGTCCTGGATTTCTTGGATATTTTGGGTTACAAGTTTTTTTTTTTTTTTTTTTTTTTTTGCATTTTGCATTTTCTTTCACTATTGAGTCAATGTTTTCTGTGGTATCTTCAGCACCTGAGATTCTTTCTATCTCTTGTATTCTGTTGTTGATGCTTGCATCTATGACTCCTGAAATGTTTCCAAAGCTTTCTGTGTCCATAGTTGTTTCACTTTGTTATTTCTATATTGTTTCTACTTCCATTTTTAGATCCTGGATAATTTTGTTCAGTACCTTCACTTGTTTGTTTGTGTTTTCCTGAAATTCTTTAAGGGATTTTTGTGTTTCCTCTCTAAGACATTTACCTGTTGACCTGTGTTCTCCTGTATTTCTCTAAGGGAGTTATTTATGTCCTTCTTGAAGTCCTATATCAGCATCATGAAATGTGATTTTAAATCCAGCTCTTGTTTTTTTGGTGTGTTGGGTTATCTAGGATTTGCTGTTGTGAGAGTACTGGGTTCAGATGGTGCCATGTTGCCTTAGTTTCTGTTGGTAATGATCTTTCATTTGCCTTTTGCCATCTAGTCATCTCCGGTGTTTACTGGTGTTCCTGTCATCTGTCCTGCAACCTCGTGTATCTATACTCCTGGGATTCCTATTCTCTCTGTGCACACAGGTATGTAGGCACTCCTGGAATACCAGCTCTCCTATACTCCCAGGACTCTCCACACTCTAAATGCCCTGAGTTTAGCTGGTTTTCAAATGCCCTGAGTGAGGTTGGGTCTCTAGGGTGTATCAGGAGATGTTGTCTTCACTATGGCAGACCTCTCAAGAATCTGCCCCAGCAGAAAGGGGAGGTGGAGAGAGGAGGGGAAGAAGGAGTGGAAGGAGAGTGATTTTTCTGGTGGGTAGGGGTATTGGTGATTGCTGTGTAATGAGTCCTTTTGGATTCCCAGCAGCAGCTCTGGATCTCCAGAGGTTGGAGGGGGTTCTTACCAAATACCCTGTGTGTGGCTGGTTCTCCAGGAAGTATCAGGAGATGGTGTTTTCACTGTGGCAGACCTGGCAAGCGTCTGCCCCAGCCGAAAGGACAGGTGGCGGCTTCTAGTATTCTTTAAAAATTTTTTTAGTACAACATTTGTATTGATTCTTTAGAAATTTTGCATCATATACTCTGTCACACTCATTTTGCCATTCTTTTAGGCCTGCGCCATCCTGCCCTTGTGACGTTCCTCAACAAAACAATAACAACAACAACAACAAAAGTTAAAAACAAACAGAAGAACCAGTCCAAATGTGTTATCTATACACTCACTGGAACATGTCAGACTCTCTAAGGCCTGTCCTTTAAATTGAACCATATACTTTCTTTCCTGAACCCGATTAGTAGTCATCATTGTGGAGAGCTACACTTCAGCATCCTTATCACAGTTTTAGAAAATAAAAATTCTCTTCAGTGGCTTCCTGTTTACATTGTTATTTTTTGAAATTGGGGTTTGGGTTATCAGAGAAACCTTCCATTTCCCTCTTTCTCAACTGTGTCATTGGCATTACTGAATTGCATTGGTATTATTGCTCTTGAAAGTTAGCAGGAGCATGGATCATGGGCTTTGACATAGTTTCTTGTGATAGCACAGATGATGATCATGGCATCTGTCTGGAGTTGGTCCATGGACCCACACGCATCCCTTAGCAACAGCCCTGCTCACAGACATCCGTGTGGCCCTCAGATTGATTTGGTCCCTGGCAGCAGCACACTCCACAGACATTGACCTGGATTCAGGCTGTAGCACAGACCACAGATATCTACATAGCCTTAGGTGGTGCCATGAGCCATGGACAGCAACACAAACCCTGACTTCACTAGGATCACAGACCCAGACACTTCCTTCTGTGGCAGTACCATCCAGTCATCACCATATTCCCAGGGGCATCCCAGGCCACTCAAATTAGTATGCCTCACAGCAGAAATATAGCCAATGGACATCAACATAGTTTCAGGCATCCTAGCATAGGCTAAAAACACATGGACCATGGACATCAACATAGACCCTGTCCACCACACAGCATTGGACCCACACATACCCTTCAGCAGTAGCTCAGATCCAGACATTACCATGACCTCAGGTGGCCATGAGGCCACTCAGATCAGTATTAGCCCCAGTAGCAGGACAGCAACAGATATTGACATGACCTCAGACTGTGGCACACATGAACATCTGGGTAGTATTAGGTAGAAACACAAGCCTTGGACATCAACTTGATCCCTAGCCTCATCCTCACCACTGATCCATACACACAGCCCTTAGTAACATCATGGACTTCAATGGTCCTTTGAGGAGGTCTATCACAGGAAGTGAACTATTCCTCATCTCCGGCCCCTGGCATTTCACAGGGTCATCACAGGGTGATCTTGTGTTCACAGGCTGAGTCTGCATCTGCATAGGCTCCTGGCCATTGTATACCATGTTCTACTGTTGACCTCAGCCCTCTCTCACACCTTTCACCTCCCTCAGGACTCTCTCTTCTTCTCTCTCCACGGGATATGTGCCACTCTTCCCTTCTATCTTTCCCTCTTCTCCATCATACTGATTTCTTTGTAGTGTCACCTAGTTGTCCTAGGCAGCTTTGAAATCACTCGTGCTCCCAAAAGTGCAGGCCAGGTCTGCCTGGGTTATCTCTAGAATTCTTATAGCTTGCCTTGTGTCAGAGGCACCAGAGATTTACAGATAATCTCTATTCTGTGCTATAAATGGCAGAAAACAGTGAGGGTTATACTCATGCATTGGCTATTTTTTCATCTGTGTTAGCTGGAAGGAAGCCAAGAGTGTGTTTATTTCCCTCCTGGGGATTGACCAAGATGTATATTTCCATGTCTTAGGTCTCAAATGCTGTGTTAGGATTCCAAGGTCATGGTATTATATATTTCCATCAGTTTCTGACTTTCATGATGAACTCCTGCCCACTGCTGAAGGCAGCAATGAACTTTATATCCATTGGCATTCTTCAAAAGATAGTATTTTATTTCAGTTGCTCATTTAATAGGGTACCCCCTCTCCTTTGTAAGATATCAGATAAAAATTCAGCTCTAATCTCATCTCAATTGTTTTGGAGTTTAAGTTCTCAAAATGAGTTGGTCCTCTCTTAATATCTCAGGACTGTTAATTCTCTAGATCCCTGGTAAAGACAAAGAGAGGAGGAAAGGAAAGTGTGGGAGGTGAAAGGTGTGAGGAAAGAAAACAGGTTAGTGGATGACCCCTGAGATGAAGCAGTATTTGAGTCCATACATGATATGTGTAGTATTTCTTCGTCTGGTGTTTCCATAACTATGCATGAGGTTGTGACTTGACCTTCACAAGACAGATAGATCTTGGAAATGTTTATAACAATTTAATATTTTATGTGAGAGATGATAAGGGGTTGATGTAGGTCGAGGATGAAGAGATTGAAGAGAGTATTGGTTTATACAGTTCAGAAGAATTATTTAAAAGTAAATTTATCCTTGATAACAAGGATAACAAGGAGTAAGATAGACAAGGAGGGAACCTTCTAGTTTTCTAGGTTGGATAGTGTTGTAGTTTGCTTCCCATCATTGTGGTAAAGGTCATGACCAAAAGCAAGATAGGGAGCAAAAGGTTTATTTGGCTTACAAGCCCTGATTACAGATGATTAGGGAAGTCAGTGCAGGAGCTCTATCAAAAGCAGGGGCAGGAGCTGTGAAGAAAAGATTCTGACTTGCTCTCCATGACTTGCTAAGCATGCTTTCTTCTACCCCTCAGGACTACCATGCAGTAACGACCCCACCCATGGTGTTCTAGATGCTTCCACAATAATTATTAATTAAAATGCCCCCACAAACCTGGATATGGCTGTCTCCTGAGAGGCTCTGACAGAGCCTGACAAATACAGAGACAGAAACTCATAGCCAACCATTGGACTAAGTTTGGGGGTCCCAGATGGAGGAGTTGGAGAAGGGAATGAAGGAGCTCAAGAGGTTTGCAGCCTATGGAGGGAGCAACAGTGTCAAGAGGCCTGACTCCCTGGGGCTCCCGGGGACTGGACCACCAATCCAAGTATACACATAGAGGGACCCATAGCGCTGGCCACATATGTGGTAGAAGATAACTTGTTGGACATTAGTATGAGGAGAGGCCCTTGGACCTGAGAGTGTTTGATTCCCCAGTGTAGGGGAATGCCAGGTCAGAAGGGTGGGAGTGGGTGGGTTGGGAGCACCCTCATAGAAGTAGGAGGAGGGAGATAAGATAGGGAATTAAAAAAGGGGAAACCTGGAAAGGGGACAACATTTTAAATGTAAATAAAGAAAATATCCAATCAAAAAAGGAAAATAAAAACTATTTTATTATTTAAAAATGCCCCCACAGTTTGCAAATTGGTACAACCACTCTGGAAATCAGTCTAGCGGTTCCTCAGAAAACTGGGCACGTCACTTCCAGAGGATCCTGCTAGAACTCCTGGGCACATACCCAGAGGATTCCCCAGCATGTAATAAGGATACATGCTCCACTATGTTCATAGCAGCCCTATTTATTATAGCCAGAAGCTGGAAAGAACCCAGGTATCCCTGAATGGAAGAATGGATGCAAAAATGTGATATATATACACGATGGAGTACTATTCAGCCATTAGAAACAATGAATTCAGGAAATTCTTAGGCAAATGGATGGAGCTGGATAATATCATACTAAGTGAGGTAACCCAGATTTAAAAGATCAATCATGGTATGCACTCACTAAAAAGTGGATATTAGCCTAGAAAATTGGAATACCCAAAACATAATATGCACATCAAATGAGATACAAGAAGAATGGAGGTGTAGCCCTTGGTTCTGGAAAGACTCAGTGTAGCAGTATAGGGCAAAACCAGAACAGGGAAGTGGGAAGGGGTGGATGGGAGAACAGAGAGAGGGAAGGGGGCTTATGTGACTTTAGGGGAGTAGGGGGCCAGAAAAGTGGAAATCATTTGAAATGTCACTATCAGGAGGCCAGGACCTGGCATATCTGTGGTGCAGGTGTCTTTTAGTCTTTACCACTCTCCAAAGCATCTTCAAGGGAAAAAGAAATGTCCTCTTGGTATAGTATCTTACCTGTGAAAAATAGGAGGAAAAGGAAGAGGTGCAGTGGGGCTGCTTCCATCTTGCCACCTTTCAAGCTTCTGAGGATGCTCTGACTCAAGAAAAAGCCTTATTTATAATCCGTGATCACAGGAAGTGGGCAGACACAGAGAGAGATATTAAACAAACCCGGATGAGAATCAAGGCTACGTATGTGGTAAGGAAGGCTGTGGTAACACCTGCTGCTGTCACTATCACAGTCTCTCATCTACTGCCCGCCTTACCCTTGAGAATTTCCTCTGGTAGTGTCATAGATGCTGTGCTTAATTGTATGACCACCATGACCATATCCAGGGTAAACAGCAGTCTGTTGCTGAGGGATATTGTTCTCATGAATTAAACCTTCTGCAGAGTGTGGCCTTCAGTTGCCCCTAAACTGTGACAGTGACTGGAGTATAAGGTCCAAGGCTGCTTTGTGTGAGGTCTCAGACAAGGTTCAGTTGCTCTGATGAATGTGGGGCACTGACCCTGTTCGTCTGCGATGCTATGAACATCCTTCACCTGTGGATGTTGCTAAGCTGTGACCCAAGACCCATTAAACTAACAACCCAAGAAGCTGCCTAATCTTTCTCAGTTTATCCTTGGGATGGGATGAGTTTAGGCCTTGATCAGTAAAGGTTTTTCTTTAAATAAGAAGAAATAATGAAATGGAATCCGACAAAGTTGTCAGGATTTTCCCCTGTGGGATGCATTTCCACTTGAAAGGTGTTTTCTTTCTTATTAGGTGGATTTAGCAAATCCCATGGGTTTTCAATGAACTCTCAAATAATGGTACTTAGATGTTTCCTATCACAGTAGCCCCCCCCCCAGGTGGTATTATTAAATTGCTGAGTGGTGTTTACTCTTTACTCTGTCTTTCTGCATCTGTGGGTACCATGGGTTGTCTGAGGAGGATGATTTGAGAGACAAGGCTACTCCAAGATTGAAAAAAAATGTTCCTTTGTGTCTTTCCTAGGAGTTGCTGCCTCTTCCAAGGTCATTGTTTCTTGGCACTCAACTCCCACCTGGCAGAGCACTACCCAGCCAAGCATCAGCTTTAGTTTTACAAATCAGAATCCTTATTGATGCAAAACTACAACTCTTATCTCAAAGGGGATCTAAGAGATAGTTTATTCTGGAGTCAAGTATGAGTGATGCTCAATCCCTGGGAATGAGATTCAAGTTTCCCTAAACATCATGTTCCAACCTGGCAGCATTTCTACTAGTAATTTAACAACAAAAGTCATAAATCAACACCCTTTGCAAATAAATTGTTAAAAACATCAGTTAGTCAGGATCCTGAAAAGGAGCAGAATCTCTGAGAGTTAAGATCAACAGAAAGTTTGCTAGAGTAACTCAAGCACATCTAAAGGGATTTTATGTCCCACTGATTGAATCATTACCTCTTAGTCTTTCTTAAGAGGCATATAGGGATTTGCTCTGTGAATGCTCTATGCGACATTACTTCTGGAACACTTTAGTCACTCAAAATTAAGCAACAATAAAACATTTTATATTATGATTCTGTTACAAAAACCACCTTGTTTTTATAAAGTAAAAGGAGGTGTCCTGAAACAGATTTTAGGGGGAAGTTATACTCAGGAGATGGTCTTTAAGCCATATCTATATATTGAATAATGGGCCATATCTATATATTGAATTGAAAATGATATGTTTGAGCATGAACTGCAGATGATTTCTGGGAATGTAATCAAATGGATGAAGTTACTCTACTGTGATTAAAGCAGGTTCTTCCTGTCTGATAGTCCTAAAGCTAATGCTGTGCCAACCTGACACCCTCACATTAAAGAGTCATTCAAAGGGTACTATTCAGAGTGGTGAATATCCAGTCCTCTTCAACATATTGTCCCTGGAATCTAGAACTTAAGAACCCAATTTGCTGTCTCCCAAGTAACAGTACTTGAAGTAGTTATATACTTAGTTTGATTTTTAAAACATGACATGCAGAATGTTTAAAACCAACAGATCTTAAAAGTTAATAGAATCAATAGAAAATGTAACAGAGATGTGGTGCTTTGAATGAATGGGAAATTTCCCCCATGGACTCATGGGTTTGAACACTTGGTTCTTAAGATAATTTGGGGAAGTGTTATGAAACTTTTAAAATGTAGAGCCTTGTTGGAGGAAGTAACTCACTGTTGCTGGTTTTTGAGTGTTTATAGCCTCACCTCACCTCCAGATCATGCTTTGCTTCCTGTGTTTAGATAGTGAGATGCGATCTCTCAGCTTCCTGATCAGGTCTCCTTCTTTTATGTCTTCCGTGCCATTGGGAACATCTAGCTCCCTGGAGCTGTAAGCTAAAATGAGTTCCTTTTGATTATGGTATTTTATCATAGCACCTGTAAAGTAACTATTACAGAAAACATTTTATTAAATATATTTGCAGACAAACATACAACAGTCAATAAAAACAAAGAAGCAAACCATAAGTTAGGCCTATGGAAATAGCTGTTGGGGGTTAGTCTGGTGCTGCTATGTATTCATGTGATATTCAAATGCTCAATACTGCCTCCCCAAGAACTGGTTGCTCCGAACAACCAGATCTTCATACATAGCAAATGATGCTATGAAAACTTTGCTCCCCAATGTAAAGCTATTGGTTAAAATGAAATCACTATAGCTAATTACTGGGGTGAATAGAAGAGGTGGGAATACAGTTGCCAACCTGGGGGTCACAGGTAGGTACTACAACGTGGGAGACAGTGAAGGAGAGTGAAAGAGAGTTAAGAAGGAAGAAGACAGAGAGAACAGGAGGTCTCCCTTAGATGTGATGGATCAGCAGCATGTGCTTGAGTGAAATGCCCCTCCAGGATAGACTGCTGGAGCAAAAGCAATGTGGGCGAGATTCAAACAGCAAGTATTTGTGGAGCATAGCTGGGAATTAATAGTCTGATTAAAAAAATATAGATTAGGAGTTGACTTAGTTTACTGCTGTGACTAGATACTATAACCAAAGCAACTCTTACAAGGGCAACATTTAATTGGGGCTGGCTTACTGGAAGAGGGCTTATGGGACTTGTGGGGAGTGGGGACCCAGAAAAGGGGAAATCATTTGAAATGTAAATAAATATATATCAATAAAGAAAAGAACTCTACATGGCCAATAGCCAAAAAAGACATGGGGCCTGTGAGGGCCCTTGCTTAATTAATTTCCTCTATCATCTTCACATTGTTGCTTTTAATTTTTTTTTTATTTTTTAAATTTTTCTTTCATTTTTTAAATTAGGTATATTCTTTATTTACACTTCAAATGTCCGTTTTCCTGGTTCCCCAATCCCTCGAAAATCCCATAAGCCATCTCCTCTTCCCCAATCAACCCACTCCTGCTTCTCTGTCCCGGTATTACTCTACACTAAGGACCTAGGACCTCTCCCCCATTTGGTGGCCAACAAGATCATCCTTTGCTTCTGATGTGTCTGGGGCCATGGGTAACTCCAAGTGTACTCTTTGGTTGATGGTTTTGTCCCCAGAGCTCTGGGAGTACTTGGTGACTCATATTGTTGTTCCTCCTATGGCACTGCAAGCCCCTTCAGCTCCTTTGGTCCTTTATCTCCATTGGGGACCTCGTGCTCAGTTCAATGGCTGGCTGAGAGTTTCCCCCTCTGTATTTGTCATGTACTAGCAGAGACTCCCAGGTGATAGCTTTATCCGGCTCCTGTCAGCAAGCACTTGTGGGTATCCACAATAGTGTCTGAGTTTTGTAATTGTATATGGGAAGGATTCCTAGGTGAGGTAGTATCGGGATGGTCTTTCCTTCAGACTCTGCTCCACATTTTGTCTCTGTATCTCCTTCTGTGGGTATTTGTTCTTCCTTCTAAGAAGTACTTGAGTATCCATACTTTGTTCTTCTTTCTTTTTGGTCATCATTTGATATGTGAATTGTGTCTTGGGTATTCCAAGCTTCTAGGCCATCCATATTCATGGCCTGCTGTGGTCAGTTATCTGGGTTCTGATGGACACATATTGCCCTAGATGGTATTAATTATGTTTTTATGCTAGTTTCTAGGCATCTGGGTTTTGGGGACTCTAGATCTAGCTGCTGGCTTTTGGGTTTGTCTTTGTTCAGTATTTTTTTTTAAATGATTCTTGGTTTCTATTTCCCCTCTGGATTTTCAGAGAGCTTGCTGCATGTTTCACTGAACACTCTGCTGGTGTGTTCAAGAGAATGTTTGCTGATGTTGGAGCCAGGGGTGGGGCCATGAGGGTCATGGGGAGATGTGGTCCATTGTAGTGCTAGTGGGCACCCTGAGAATTGGGTCTGGGGGAACAGAGAGAGTGGAGTATGTCCACAGGCAGGCTACCTGCTTATTTGGCTAGCATGACCTGTGGATGAGCAGGGTTTTTCCCAAGTTTGTGGCTGGTACAGAGCCACAAGGGTGTGAGGGGATGCAGAAGGTGATGGTTTGTGGAATATATAGGAGGCTTAGACTGGAGGTAGGGAGGGAGGGCTGCAGCTCATGTCCTGTTGCAGTGCTAGGAGTGACTAAGAATTGGGCCTGGGGGAACAGAGAGTGGAGATTATTATTATTATTTATATCTGTAGGCTGCATATCTGGCCTTCTGGCAGAAATGGCTGTGGTTGAGCAAGGAGAGTCTATTGGAACTGGGGACTGGGACATATTGATGAGTTAGGCTAGAGAGTTGTCTGTGGGATCCAAAGGAAGTGTGGATAGTAGGGAGGGGAGGATACCCCTGGTGTCCTGTTGTAGAGTTGTCAGTGAGGCTTAGAATTGGGTCTGGGGAAACAAAGAGTGGAAAATGTTCATGGACATCTTGCCTGGTCTTCTGGCTTGCCTTTATCACTTTCTGACAAGTGCTCAGTTTTCCCCCTTTTCTTTTTTTTTCATACATTCTTGAATGTTTATCACATTTTAGTTACTTAATTATCTTTGCATATGTGTGTGTATGTGCATGTGTGTGTGTGTGTGTGGGTGCATATGGCATGTTTGTGGAGGTCAGAGGACAACATTGGAAATTATAATTGATTACATTCCTCATTTGGAAAATTGTATGTACCTTCTGGTATTATGAAATCTAGTTCTCAAAGAGTGTATATATTCAGGTCATATCCAACTTGAGTTCTCTAGGTCCATGTACAATGTGCAATAGGGCCTTTCCTTCTTCTACCTCTGGGTGGCAACCAAGGGCAACAGTACCTATAATATAAAGAGAACATTTCATGCCTGTTTTTTTTTTTTTTTAATTGTCTATGGATCTTGAAGAGACCATTATCGGCTTAAATGGGAAAAACTCATATATAATATATATGTACACATATATACACACATATACACATATATATATAATATGTGTATATAAGTATATTATATACATATATATAGTTTATACATATAGATATGTATAAGTTTTATAGGTAGATACTTCATCATGTTTTCTTATAACTTTTCCAGACACCGTTTCTGTTATTTTTACAGTGTTATCTCCTTCTATATTTCTCACTCTACACCTAGTTAAAGTACCTATATTCCCCTTTGGATCACTTATATTCTCCTGCCTATTGTTTCTTTTCCCCAGAGATTTAATTATTTATGTATTTGAGTACTATGCATATATGTATGCCTGCATGCATGTCAGAAGAGCGCAAAGTATTTCATTATAGATGGTTGTGAGCTGGTATGTGTTTGCTATGAACTTAGGACCTCTGCAGGAGCAGATAGTGTTTTTAGTGCTCTTAACTACTAAACCATATCTTTAGCCTCCTTTTACCTTCATAGTTTCTTCAGTTGCTCTGAGTTATAAATGTGGATGTGGATTTGAAACTAAGAGTTTCGGATGAGGGAGAACTGTGCCATTTGTCTTTCTGGGTATGGGTTACCTCACTCAATATCATCAGTACTAGTTCTTTCAATTACCTTCAAATGCCATTTTTCTTTATAACCTAATGATATTTTATAGTGTATATGGCTATATTTTAATTTTCCATTTGTCTGTTAAAACACATTTAGGTTGTTTTCAATGAACATGACTGAGAAAGTACCTGTAGAGCATGGGGTTGATAGAATCTTATGGGCATATGGAAGGAATGCAATAGTTGGGTCATATAGATGTATTTTATATTTTTATTTGTTTTCCCACACTGATTTTCAGAGTGACTAGACTAGTTTGCAAGCCTCCAACAAGTAGATGAGGGTCCCCTTTTCCTATATCCTCTCCAGCATTTGAGGTCAGTTGTTGCCAGTCTGACTGGGTTAAGATAAAATCTCAAAGTTGCTTTGATCTACATTTCTCTAAGTGCTTTGTATAAAATTTAAAAACATTTATTACCCATTTTTATCTCTACTTTTGAGAACTCTGTTCAGATAACAAGCCACATTTCTAGAATGAACTTTTTGGTTTTATTTATTGTAATTTTTACTTTTTGGTTTTTTATTTTTTTCTTTTTCTTCTGGATATTAATCCTCTGTTAGGCATTTAAGTGGCAACAGCTCTTCTTGTCTGTGGATTTCTTTTTAGCCTGATTAATGTGATCTTTAGCCATCTCAGACCTTTTTAGTTTCATGATGTTTCGCTTGTTAGTAGTTGACTTTAATTTTTTGACAACTGAATTCCTATTCAGAACTCTTTTCTACACTTATACCATGTAGAGTACTGCCTTGACTTTTTAAATTGTTTTGATTATCACTTTTATTTTTTTTTACACTCCAGATTTTATTCACTCCTCCCATCATCCACCCTCCAACTGTTTCATATTCCATACCCTCATACCTTCTCCCTACCCATTTCCATGAGTATGTCCCCCCACCCCCCCAGCCCACACCTATTAGACCTCTAAACTCCCTGGTGTCTCCAGTCTTTTGAGAATTAGGTGTATCGTCTCTGAACCCAGACATGGAAGTCCTCTGCTATATATGTGATGTGGGCCTCATTTCAGTTGTTGTATGCTGCCTTGTTGGTGATTCAATGTTTGAGAGATCTCAGGGGTTCAGGTTAATTGATACTGCTGGTCTTCCTACATGGTAGGCCTCCTACTTAGTTTCTTTCAGCCTTTCCCTCATTCAGCCTCAATGTCAGCAGCTTCTGTCCATTGGTTGGGTGCAAATATCTTCATCTGACACTTTCAGCTGCTTTTTGGGTCTTTCAGAATGCTGTCACGCTAGATTCCTTTTTGTGAGTCCTCCATAGCCTCAGTAATAGTGTCAAGCCATGGGACCTCCCCTTGAACTGGATCCTTCAGGTTCCTCTCAATTTCCATCCCTGCAATTCTTTCAGACAGGAATAATTATGGATCAGAGTTTTGACAGTGGAATTGCAACCTCCTTCCTCACTTAATGCCTTTACTTTTTTTTTTTTTGGAGTTTCAGTTTTGAATTTTAAGTCTTTGATCTAGCTGAAGTTAGTTTTGTGGAAGATGATAGAAATGGGTTTAATTTCATTCTAAATATTCTGTCTCTCCTTCTCCCTCTCCCTCCCCCCCCCTCTCAAGATGGCAAAATCTAAAACTTTAATTGTGGGTACAGTTGACTGAAAATTAGTTTATGTTTTTCACTTTTTTCTTTGGAGATCTGGACTAAAATTTTGTTTACTTCAAAAAGATGACATCTTGTAAAAATAAGATAATATATAAATAAGCTGCATTACAACTCACAAAATCACACTCAATAGTTCAATTATTGTAGTCTACAATGTTTTTAACTTTTTCTTACTTTTTTTGAGATTATAAAATAATTGCATCATTTTCCTCTTTCTACTTCCTCTAAACCCTGTCATACACTATTCTTTCTTATTTTTAATGAAAGCATTCTTTTAAATTAATTTTTGTTCTCTTTCTATCTGCTTGTCTATCTATCTATCTATCTATCTATCTATCTATCTATCTATCTATCTATCTATCTATCTATCTTCTATCTACCTCTATCATCTGTCTTTTCTATGTATCTCTTTATCTATTCTATCTACTATCTATCTATCTATCTATCTATCTATCTATCTATCTATCTATCTATTTATCTATCTATCCATGTATCATCTGTCATCTCTATGTATCTATTTATCTATTCTGTCTACTGTCTATCTATCTATATCACCTGTCACCTCTATGTATCTATTTATCTATTCTGTCTACTGTCTGTCTGTCTATCTATCTATCTATCTATCTATCTATCTATCTATCTATCTATCATCTATCATCTACCCATATTCTCAAATTCAATCTGCTTAGTTTGTTGCTTGTTTGTATGCGTTCAGCACTGACCATTTGTTATTGAATGATCAATTGGTGTGCTTTATCCTGGAGAAGATTCTCCCAACTAAGCATTCCTTCATTGACTGTAGTTCTTTGTAAGGGTTGAGGCCTTAAGTTCTTCCCCCATTTACTTTAGTGTATCTATTGTTTTTGTCTTTGTTCATTTTGTGTTTAGACCATCATGGAAGGGAGATTTTATAGATGTTGCTTTTGACTACACTGAAAGACACAGTCTCATAAAAAACTTCTGATCCTCTAGGACTTAAATATTTATGACCACTTTTTGCTTTAGGTGAGGAAGTTGTATTGTAGATATATCCATTGGGACTGGGCATGACACCTCTGCATTTTCATTGGTTGCATTTTTCTATTATGGATTTTATCTTTTACAAAGACTATAATAGCTTTAAAACTTTTATGATGGCTGATGTGTTTGTTCATGAATATATAGTAGAATGTCTGAATAAAATTTCTACTAATTTCTTATTATCTTAGATATATGTTTAAGTTAATAGTTTCAGATTTAATGTTTGCAAAACCAATCTAATATTAGTTCTCAATCTTTCAGACACCTGATCTTGTGAAAAGATAAACAAAGTTCTTCAGCTCTATAGTGTAGTGACAAGAATAGAAAAAGTGGGAGTTGGGTGAGTAGGTATTCCCCACCCCGACAACTTCTCAGTGGGACATTTCTGACTTTAGGTTATCTTGTTGGTTCAGCATTTGATTTTGGACTGTCATATGGGGTGACATCACCACTTATTCACAATGATCTGCATTACTTGTTCATGTCATGCAACTCCTGATGACATTTGCAGATTTGACTTATGGCCACTTTGTGGTACAATTTCCCTGTGAAACCAAAGGAAGTCATATTCTTTGTCTACTGTATAAAATCCAACTGCTTTTTCTTCTTACTAAGCATCGTGATGTGAAGTGCCATTGTTGCTTGAAAAGTGTGATATTATTGAGACTTAATATTGATCATATGTTCTGCTCTTCTTTGCAGTTGAGTATACATATAGTATATTTTTATCTTATTGTTATTTTATGTTTGTTTTGTTTTTTGAGAGAGAGAAGAGAAAAAGGAGAAAGGACAGAGGGGAGAGAGAGACAGAGAGAGACAGAGAGAGAGAGAGAGAGAGAGAGAGAGAGAGAGAGAGAGAGAGAGAGAGGGATAGGGAGAATCTGAAGTTTGGATGGGTAGAGAGGTTGGAAGGATCTAGGATCTAGAAGTTGGGAGAGGGGAGATGATCAGAATATATTGAATGTATTGTATAAAGTTATTTTAAATTAATGGGGTGAACAGGATAGTCATGAAATCTGTTAGGTTGTGCTGTAGATGCTCTATGAGTGGTTTTGCCAACCCCAATGACTCCTGAGACAAAACAGGTATCCTTTTGAGCACTAACTTTACTGAGCTACTTTGCATGTTGTGTTAGTTGCCAATGGTCAAGGCTGCTCTAAGTATATGTTAAGGCAGCTTTTCAGAGTCCTAAGAAATGGCTTCTAGACCAGCTCTCAGAGATGAAGTCAGTTGTTCTCCTGATATGGGTGCTACTATTCTGGGTACCAGGTGAGAGGGTTCAGGGAAGTATTAGGAATACTGGAGCCATGGCTGTATTACATGTCTCTGGGATCTTGATCATTGGAATTACAGCATTTGTAATTTGTTATTTCCTTTTGCAGGTTTCCTTTTATTTTCTAATGCCTCAGAGTGCTGCCTTTGACAGCTGTAACATGAGTCACATGTATCATCCTGAGAAGGTTTCAGTATATCTGCAACAGTTGTTTTGTGTCTTTGTCATTACAGGTTCCACTGTGAACATTGTGCTCACCCAGTCTCCAGCGTCCTTGGCTGTGACTTTTGGACAAAAGGTCACCATCTCTTGCAGAGCCAGTGAGAGTGTCAATAAATTTGGCATAAATCTTATGCACTGGTATCAACAAAAACCAGGACAATTTCCCAAAATCCTTATCTATACTGTGTTCAGTCGAGCACCTGGGATCCCTGCCAGGTTCAGTGGTGATGAGGATGATTTAAACTTCACCCTCACCATTAATGCTGTGGAAGCTGATGATGCTGCAACCTATTACTGTCAGCAAGGACTAACAGTTCCTCCCACAGCCGTTTATGTCTAAGCAAAAACCTCCCAGGACTGCTGCACACTGAGGCTCAATGTCTCAGATGTCTTTCCCCTGAGACATCTTAATAAGAGTTCTGTACATGGTTTGGTTGAAAACTGAGGTGAACTACAAAACACAAAATTCTTAAGCGGATAAGGGCATTTATTTCCCCTGTACATTGCATCTTATAACTAAATAATTTCCCTAGTAAAAATGATGTCCTTGTTACTATTTTGCAAACCTATTACAGCTCTCTCCCTCCTCAAAGTCCCACCCACATAGACTACATCCTTCCCTCTCCTGGGAGAAAGGGAGAGCTCCCATGGGGACCAACACACTCTAGCACATCAAGTCATAGTAGTACTAAGTGCATGCTCTGCCACTGAGCCAAGACAAGGCAGACCAGCTACCAGAAATGGATCCAAGTCATATACAGCCTCTGTTCCTATTGTTAGTTGACCTACATGAAGATGAAGCTTTGTTACTATCTTTAGAGAATTTTTTTTTAGATTTAATAGTTTTTTTTTTTACTTAGCCAATGATTTAAAACTTAAAGAAAACTTTTCTCACTCTTTTAAAATAAAATAACACACTGAAACTAATAGAAAAGAAACCTGGGAAGACCCTTGAGGACATGTGCACAGGGGAAAAGTTTCTGATCAGAACACCAATAGCTTATTCTCTAAGATCAAGAATTGACAAAGGGAACTCATAAAATTACAAAGTTTCTGTAAGGCAAAGGACACTGTCAAAAGGACAAAACAGCAACCAACAAATTGGGAAAAGATCTTTACCAACCCTTCATCTGACAGAGGCCTAATATCCAATATATACAAACAACTCAAGAAGTTAGACTCCAGAGAATCAAATAACCCTATTGAAAATGGGATACAGAGCTAAACAAAGAATTCACTTGCCTGTAATCCTTATGTTTGCTCTTCTCATTGTGTCCTAGATTTCCTGGATGTTTTGGGTTACAAGTTTTTTGTATTTTGCATTTCCTTTTTTTTTTTATTATTCGATATAATTTATTTACATTTCAAATGATTTCCCCTTTTCTAGCCCCCCCCACTCCCCGAAAGTCCCGCAAGCCCCCTTCTCTTCCCCTGTCCTCCCACCCACCCCTTCCCACTTCCCCGTTCTGGTTTTGCTGAATACTGTTTCACTGAGTCTTTCCAGAACCAGGGGCCACTCCTCCTTTCTTCTTGTACCTCATTTGATGTGTGGATTATGTTTTGGGTATTTCAGTTTTCTAGGTTAATATCCACTTATTAGTGAGTGCATACCATGATTCACCTTTTGAGTCTGGGTTACCTCACTTAGTATGATATTCTCTAGCTCCATCCATTTGCCTAAGAATTTCATGAATTCATTGTTTCTAATGGCTGAATAGTACTCCATTGTGTAGATATACCACATTTTTTGCATCCACTCTTCTGTTGAGGGATACCTGGGTTCTTTCCAGCATCTGGCGATTACAAATAGGGCTGCTATGAACATAGTAGAACATGTATCCTTATTACATGGTGGGGAGTCTTCTGGGAATATGCCCAGGAGTGGTATAGCAGGATCTTCTGGAAGTAAGGTGCCCAGTTTTCGGAGCAACCGCCAGACTGATTTCCAGAGTGGTTGTACCAATTTGCAACCCCACCAGCAGTGGAGGAGTGTTCCTCTTTCTCCACACCCCCTCCAACACCTGCTGTCTCCTGAATTTTTAATCTTAGCCATTCTGACTGGTGTAAGATGAAATCTTAGGGTTGTTTTGATTTGCATTTCCCTAATGACTAATGAAGTTGAGCATTTTTTAAGATGCTTCTCCGCCATCTGAAGTTCTTCAGGTGAGAATTCTTTGTTTAACTCTGTACCCCATTTTTAATAGGGTTGTTGGGTTTTCTGGAGTCTAACTTCTTGAGTTCTTTATATATATTGGATATTAGCCCTCTATCTGATGTAGGATTGGTGAAGATCTTTACCCAATTTGTTGGTTGCCGATTTGTCCTCTTGATGGTGTCCTTTGCCTTACAGAAACTTTGTAATTTTATGAGGTCCCATTTGTCAATTCTTGCTCTTAGAGCATACGCTATTGGTGTTCTGTTTAGAAACTTTCTCCCTGTACCAATGTCCTCAAGGGTCTTCCCCAGTTTCTTTTCTATTAGCTTCAGAGTGTCTGGCTTTATGTGGAGGTCCTTGATCCATTTGGATTTGAGCTTAGTACAAGGAGACAAGGATGGATCAATTCTCATTCTTCTGCATGCTGACCTCCAGTGGAACCAGCACCATTTGTTGAAAAGGCTATCCTTTTTCCATTGGATGTTTTCAGCCTCTTTGTCGAGGATCAATTGGCCATAGGTGTGTGGGTTCATTTCTGGATCTTCAATCCTGTTCCATTGATCCTCCTGCCTGTCACTGTACAAATACCATGCAGTTTTTAACACTATTGCTCTGTAGTATTGCTTGAGGTCAGGGATACTGATTCCCCCAGACTTTCTTTTGTTGCTGAGAATAGTTTAGCTATCTTGGGTTTTTTGTTGTTCCAGATGAATTTGATAATTGCTCTTTCTAACTCTGTGAAGAATTAAGTTGGGATTTTGATGGGTATTGCATTGAATCTGTATATTGCTTTTGGCAAAATGGCCATTTTAACTATATTGATTCTACCGATCCATGAGCATGGGAGGTTTTCCCATTTTTTGAGGTCTTCTTCCATTTCCTTCTTCAGAGTCTTGAAGTTCTTGTCATACAGATCTTTCACATGTTTGGTAAGAGTCACCCCAAGATACTTTATACTGTTTGTGGCTATTGTGAAGGGGGTCATTTCCCTAATTACTTTCTCAGCCTGCTTATCCTTTGAGTATAGGAAGGCAACTGATTTGCTTGAGTTGATTTTATAACCTGCCACTTTGCTGAAGTTGTTTATCAGCTGTAGGAGTTCTCTAGTGGAGTATTTTGGGTCACTTAGGTAGACTATCATGTCATCTGCAAATAATGATAGTTTGACTTCTTCCTTTCCAATTTGTATCCCTTTGACCTCCTTATGTTGTCGAGTTTCCCGAGCTAGTACCTCAAGTACAATATTGAAAAGATAAGGAGAAAGGGGGCAGCCTTGTCTGGTCCCTGATTTCAGTGGGATTGCTTCAAGTTTCTCTCCATTTATTTTGATGCTGGCTACTGGGTTGCTGTATATTGCTTTTACTATGTTTATGTATGGGCCTTGAATTCCTGTTCTCTCCAAGACTTTAAGCATGAAAGGATGCTGAATTTTGTCAAATGCTTTTTCAGCATCCAATGAAATGACCATGTGGTTTTGTTCTTTGAGTTTGTTTATGAAGTGGATTGCATTGATGGATTTCTGTATATTGAACCAACCCTGCATTCCCGGGATAAAGCCTACTTGATCATGGTGGATGATCGTTTTGATGTGTTCTTGGATTCGGTTGGCAAGAATTTGTTGAGTATTTTTGCATCGATGCTTATAAGGGAAATTGGTCTGAAGTTCTCTTTCTTTGTTGGATCTATGTGTGGCTTTGGTATCAGCGTAATTGTGGCTTCAGAGAAGGAATTGGGTAGTGTTCCTTCTGTTTCTATTTTGTGGAATAGTTTGAAGTCTGATAGAATTCTGCACTGAAACCATCTGGTCCTGTGCTTTTTTTGGTTGGAAGAATTTCTATGACTCTTTCTATTTCTTTAGGCATTATGGGACTGTTTAGATGGTCTAGTTGGTCCTGATTTAATTTTGGTATTTGGTATCTGTCAAGGAAATCGTCCATTTCCTCCAGATTCTCCAGGTGTGTTGAGTACAGTCTCTTGTAGTAGGATCTGATGATTTTTTGGATTTCCTCAGTTTCCGTTGTTATATCTCCCTTTTCATTTCTAAGTTTGTTAATTTGGATACTTTCTCTGTGCCCTTTGGTCAGTCTGGCTAAGGGTTTATCTATCTTGTTGATTTTCTCAAAGAACCAGCTCCTGGTTTTGTTGATTTTTTGTACAGTTCTCTTTGTTTCTACTGGATTGATTTCGGCCCTGAGTTTGATGATTTCCTGCCTTCTACTCCTCCTGGGTGAAATAGCTTCTTTTTGTTCCAGGGCTTTCAGGTGTGTCATTAAGCTGGTAATGTATGCTCTCTCCATTTTCTTTTTGGAGGCACTCAGGGCTATGAGTTTTCCTCTTAGCACTGCTTTCATTGTGTCCCATAGATTTGGGTATGTTGTGTCTTCATTTTCATTGTGTTCTAAAAAGTCTTTAATTTCTTTCTTTATTTCTTCCTTGACCAAGGTATCATTGAGTAGAATATTGTTCAGTTTCCACGTGTATGTGGGTTTTCTTTTGTTTTTGTTGCTATTGAAGACCACTTTTACTCCATAGTGATCTGATAGGAGGCATGGGATTAGTTCGATCTTCTTATATTTGTTGAGGTCTGTCTTGTGACCAATTATATGGTCGATTTTGGAGAAGGTATCATGAGGTGCTGAGAAAAAGGTATATTCTTTTGTTTTAGGATAGAATGTTCTATATATATCTGTTAAATCTAATTGGTCCAAAGCTTCAATTAGTTTCATTGTGTCCCTGTTTAGTTTCTGTTTTCCTGATCGGTCCATTGAGGAAAGTGCAGTGTTGAAGTCACCCACAATTACTGTGTTAGGTACAATGTGTGCTTTGAGTTTTAATAAAGTTTCCTTTTCGAAAGAGGGTGCCCTTGCATTTGGAGCATAGATGTTCAGGATTGAGAGTTCTTCTTGTTGTATTTTTCCTTTGACCATCAAGAAGTGTCCCTCAGAGTCTCTTTTGATGACTTTGGGTGGGTTGAAAGTCAATTTTATCTGATATTAAAATGGCTACTCCAGCTTGTTTCCTGAGACCATTTGCTTGTAAAATTGTCTTCCAGCCTTTTACTCTAAGGTAGTGTTTGTCTTTGACCCTGAGGTGTGTTTCCTCTAAGCAGCAAAATGTAGGGTCTTGTTTACGTATCCAGTCAGTTAGTCTGTGTCTTTTTATTGGGGCCTTAAGTCCATTGATGTTAAGAGATATTAAGGAGTAGTGATTGTTACTTCCTATCATTTTTGACGTTATTTTTTAAATTTGATTGCTTAACTTCTTTTGGGTTTGATGAAAGGTTACTATCTTGCTTTTTCCAGGGTGAAGTTTCCCTCCTTGTATTGGTGTTTTCCTCCTATTATCCTTTGTAGGGCTGGGTTTGTGGATAGATATTGGGTAAACTTGATTTTGTCTTGAAATATCTTAGTTTCTCCATCTATGGTGATTGAGAGTTTTGCTGGATATAATAGTTTTGGTTGGCATTTGTGTTCTCTTGGAGTCTGCATGAGATCTGCCCAGGACCTTCTAGCCTTCATAGACTCAGGTGAAAATTCTGCTGTCATTCTGATAGGTCTTCCTTTATATGTTACTTGGCCTTTTTCTCTTACTGCCTTTAATATTCTTTCTTTGTTTAGAACATTTGGTGTTTTGATTATTATGTGACGGGAAGTATTTCTGTTCTGGTCCAGTCTGTTTGGAGTTCTGTAGGCTTCTTGTATATTCATGGGCATTTCTCTCTTTAGGTTAGGGAAGTTTTCTTCCATAATTTTATTGAAGATATTTGCTGGCCCTTTAAGTTATAAATCTTCACTCTCATCTATGCCTATAATCCTTAGGTTTGGTCTTCTCATTGTGTCCTGGATTTCTTGGATATTTTGGGTTACAAGCTTTTTGCATTTTGCATTTTCTTTAACTGTTGTGTCCATGGTTTCTATGGAATCTTCAGCATCTGAGATTCTTTCTTCAATCTCTTGTATTCTGCTGTTGATATTTACATCTCTGTCCCCTGATTTCTTCCCAAGGCTTTCTATTTCCAAAGTTGTCTCCCTTTGAGTTTTCTTAGTTGTTTCTACTTCTGATTTTAGATCCTGGATGGTTTTGCTTAGCTCCTTCACTTGCTTGTTTGTGCTTTCCTGTAGTTCTTTAAGAGTTTTTTGTGTTTCCTCTTTCATGACCTCAGCCTGTTGACCAAAGTTCTCCTATATTTCTTTAAGTGTTTTTTGCATTTCCTCATTGTTGGCTTTTGCATTCTCCTGGATTTCTTTCAATGATTTTTGTGTTTCTCTTATAAGGGCTTCTAACTTTTGATCCATTTTCTCCTGAATTTCTTTAAGTATGTCCTTCATGTGTTCCTGTACCAGCATCATGACCAGTGATTTTAAATCCAAATCTTGTTTTACTGGTGTGATGGGGTATCCAGGACTTGTTGGTAGAGGAGAATTTGGTTCAGATGTTGCCATATTGCCTTGATTTCTGTTAGTGACGTTCCTGCGTTTGCCTTTTGCCATCTAGATCTCACTGGTGTTAGTTGGTCCTGTCAATGCTGGACTCACCAGTGCAAGCTGCCCCTTCCCAGTTGGCCTCTGGTGCACAGCTTACCTCCTGCACTGCCTGTAGGCAGGGTGCTGCTGCCCAGGCTGTTCAGATCCCAAAGCAGGCACCCTAAGGCTCCTGCTTGGGCCCGCTGGATTCACCGGAGCACACTGACTTCTCCCTGCTGGCCGCCCGGAAGCCCCTCTAGCCTCTTGCAGGATCTGGAGATGTGGTGCCGCCACCCAGGCTGATCTGGATCCGGAAGTAGAGAGAGTTGAGCTGAGGGCTCCCGCCTGAGGCCTTGCCCCAGATTTTGTCTGTGGACCAGATGGAGCACCGACGGTGTATGCTGCTGGGACCTCCCCTGTGTTCTGATCACTCCGCTGGGCAGCTGATCCCCCAACCAGGCTTGCACACACAAGGTTAGCCTGGCCACCCAGGCCCTGAGTCCAGGCTAAAGCCTGGGAGGCCAAGGTTCGAGCAAAGTTCCCCTAGGGCTATGACTGTTAATTGGATCTGCCAGGTGACCAGGATGGTGGGCGTGCGTGCTTGTGCTCCCCGAAAGCGCCAGGAGAGTCTGCTGTCCTAACAACCTCCTGGGCAGGTTGACACACAGATGGCTCACCAAACTGCCCAGTTCTTGGGGTCAGTCCTGGGCCTTTTGGGGCCTAGACCCCCGCTTTGTTAGCCTCAGGCTATGACTGTTATGGCTCTGCTCGCCAGAGCTCTCTGTCGTCCTGTAGGCAAAATGGCGGCACGCAGGCAGGCCAGGGCAAGAAACCTCCTGGCTGGGTTGGCATCCCGATGCCCCCCCCCCCCCCGAACAGCCCAGGGCCTGGGTTCAGGCCAGCGCCCGTCAGGCTCAGAGCCCCGTGGTGTTGGCCTCGGATTATGTTTGTGTACCTCAGTCTGTCTGATGTCTCTGGAGTCTGAAACCAAGATGGAGGTGAGCCTCTCCTGACTGGCGGGAGGCTGAGTTCTGAAGTGGCTTCTGTGCAGCGAAAGGCGCTGCAAAACCGCAGCTGCTTGCAGCCCGGCTGGTCAGCGAAGGTCAGTGGTCGTGGGCACAGGGCCTAACTGGACCCTGTGTCACCTTGGTTCCACTGCTGATGGCCCTTCAGCTGGACCAGCCACTGCTGCACTGCTGCCGCCGCCACCGCTGCCCTGCAGCCAAGCTTTTATTGAAGCATTTTCGTGGAGGAAGACCCTGAGTTTTTAATCTTAGCCATTCTGACTGGTGTGAGGTGAATTCTCAGGGTTGTTTTGATTTGCATTTCCCTAATGACTAATGATGTCGAGCATTTCTTAAGGTGCTTCTCGGCCATCTGAATTTCTTCAGGTGAAAATTCTTTGTTTAGATCTGTACCCTATTTTTTAATATGGTTATTTGGTTCCCCGGGTTCTAACTTCTTGAGTTCCTTGTATATATTAGATATTAGCCCTCTATCAGATGTAGGGTTGGTGAAAATATTTTCCTAATTTGTTGGTTACAGATTTGTCCTTTTGACAGTGTCTTTTGCCTTACAGATACTTTGTAATTTTATGAGGTCCCATTTGTTAATTCTTAATCTTAGAGCATAAACTATTGGTGTTCTGTTCAGAAACTTTACCCCTGTGCCCATATCCTCAAAGGTTTTCCCCAGTTTCTTTTCTATTACTTTCAGTGTGTCTGGTTTTATGTGGAGGTCAATGATCCATTTGGAGTTGAGTTTAGTACAAGGAGATAAGAATGGATAAATTCGCATTCTTCTGCATGCTGACCTCCAGTTGAACCAGCACCATTTGTTGAAAAGGCTATCTTTTTTTGCACTGGATGTTTTCAGCTGCTTTTTCGATGATTAAGTGACCATAGGTGTGTGGATTCATTTCTGGATTTTCAATTCTATTCCATTGGTCCACTTGCCTGTCATTGTGCCAATACGATGCAGTTTTTAAAACTATTGGTCTGTAGTATTGTTTGAGGTCTGGGAAACTGATTCCCCCAGAAGTTCTTTTACTGTTGAGAATAGTTTTAGCTATCCTGGATTTTTTGTTATTCTAGATGAATTTGAGAATTGCCTTTTCTAACTCTGTGAAGACCTGACTTGGGATTTTGATGGAGATTGCACTGAATCTGTAGATTGCTTTTGGCAAGATGGCCATTTTAATTATATTAATCCTGCCAATCCATGAGCATGGAATATTTTTCCATTTTCTGAGGTTATCTTCAATTTCCTTCTTCAGAGACCCGAAGTTCTTGTCGTAAAGATCTTTCACTTGTTTGGTTAGAGTCACACCAAGATACTTTATATTGTTTGTGGCTATTGTGAAGGGTGTCATTTCCCTAACTTCATTCTCAGCCTGCTTATCCTTTGAGTACAGGAAGGCAACTGATTTGCTTGAGCTGATTTTGTAACCTGCCACTTTGCTGAAGTTGTTTATCAGCTGTAGGAGTTCTCTGGTGGAGTTTTTTTGGGTCACTTAATTATACTATCATGTCATCTGCAATTAGTGATAATTTGCCTTCTTCCGTTCTAATTTGTATCCCTTTGACTTCCTTATATTGTCTAATTGCTCTAGCTAGAACTTCAAGTACTATATTGGAAAGGTATGGAGAGATAGGGCAGCCTTGTCTAGTCCCTGATTTTAGTGGAATTGCTTCAAGTTTCTCTCCATTTAGTTTGATATTGGCTACCAGTTTGCTGTATATTGCTTTAACTATGTTTAGGTATGGGTTTTGAATTCCTGTTTTTTCCAAGACTTTAAGCATGAAAGGATGCTGAATTTTGTCAAATGCTTTTTCAGCATCTAATGAAATGATCATATGGATTTTTACTTTGAGTTTGTTTATGTAGTGGATTGCATTGTTGGATTTCCTTATATTGAACCATCCCTGCATCCCTGGGATGAAGCCTATTGATCATGGTGGATGATTGTTTTAATGTGTTTTTGGATTCGGTTGGCAAGAACCTTTCTTTCTTCCTTTCTTTCTTTCTTTCTTTCTTTCTTTCTTTCTTTCTTTCTTTCTTTCTTTCTTTCTTTCTTTCTTTCTTTCTTTCTTTCTTTCTTTCTTTCTTTCTCTTTCTTTCTTTCTTTCTTCCTTCCTCCCTCCCTCCCTCCCTCCCTCCCTCCCTCCCTCCCTCCCTCCCTCTCTCTCTCTCTCTCTCTCTCTCTCTCTCTCTCTCTCTCTCTCTCTCTCTCTCTCTCTCTCTTTCTTTCTTTCTTTCTTTCTTTCTTTCTTTACTTTGGTTTTTCAAGTCAGGGTTTCTCTGTATAGTCCTGGCTGTCACGGAACTCACTCTATAGACCAGGCTGGCCTCAATCTCAGAAATCCATGTGCCTCTGCCTTCCAAGTCCTGGGATTAAAGGCATGTGCCATCACTGCCCAGCAAGTCAATGTTTCCTATGGCATCTTCAGAACCTGAGATTCTTTCTTCTATCTCTTTTATTCTGTTGTTGATACTTGCATCATTGACTCCTGATTTATTTCCAAGGTTCTCTATCTCCAGAGTTTTCTCTCTTTGTGATATCATAATTGTTTCTACTTCCATTTTTAGATTCTGGATTGTTTTTTTTCATTTCCTTCACTTATTTGTTTTTGTTTTCCTGTAATACTTTAAGGGATTTTTGTGTTTCCTCTTTAAGTGCTTCTACCTGTTGACCCATGTTATCCCATATTTCTTTAAGGTATTTTTGTGTTTCTTCTTTAATAGCTCCTATCTCTTGAAGTATGTTTTCCTGTATTTCTTTAAGATAGTTATTTATGTCCTTTTTTAGATCCACTATTTTTTTTATTTATTCGATGTATTTTTAACATTTCAAATGATTTTCCCTTTTCTGGTGCCCCACTCCCTGAGAGTCCCATAAGCCCTCTTACCTCCCCCTATTCCCTCATCCAACCCTTCCCACTACCCTGTTCTGGTATTCCCCTATACTGCTGCACTGAGACTTTCCAGAACCAGGGGCCACTCCTCCGTTCCTCTTGGACATCAATTAGTATGTGGATTATGTCTTGGGTATTCCACATTTCTAGGCTAATATCCGCTTAATCAGTGAGTACATACCATGATTAATCTTTTGAGACTGAGTTGCCTCACTTAGTATGATGTTCTCCAGATCCATCCATTTGCTGTTGTGGGAGAACTTGTTGCAAATGGTGCCATGCTGTCTTGGTTTCTATTGCTAATATTTGTGTGTTTGCCTTTTGCCCTCTGTTTATCTCTGGTGGTATCTTGTCTTGCTGTCTCACTGTGGCTTGTCTGTCCTACAAGCTTTTATATCTGTACTCCAGGCAGACTTGTTCTCTCTGGGAAGAATTTGGGTATGGAGAGATGTGATACATGGTCAGCTTAGGTATCCAGACAGAAACCAGAAGGATCCTGTTCCCAGCTGATCCTTGGTTCCTATGTCCTGATGGCTTTGGGCCCTCTTGGGCTGGGAATTTAAAGATAGTTGGTGACCTTACCTGTGCTTACAGGTATGTAGGGATTCTTGGGAGACCAGCTTTCCTGGGGTGGTATTTGAGTATGTAGCTCTGTGGTCCAGGATCAGCTCTGGGTGCAGATAAAAATTGGAAGACTCCTATTTCAGGCTGCTCCTGGGCTCTTGTGTTCTCAGGGTTTTGGTCTGGCTTCTCTGAGCCACAGTGTTGGTCCTACCTGTCCTCTCAGGTTTCTTTGAACTAGTAGGTTACCATCTCCCTGTGCCACCTGGTTATGGCTCTGTGTGGCAGAGAACGGTCCCCAGCTGGAGACAGAAACCGTTTCCTTCCTTTCTTGTCTCCCAGTTTCCACCTACCACCTTTTCATGACCAAGCCAACAAATAAAGTGTTTAATTTGGCTTACAGTTACAGAGTAGTCTAGAATATGGGAGAGAATAGGACTGACACCTGGAATGGAAAGTTCACATCTTGATCTAAAAGCAAGGGCCATAGAGTGGACACTGGAAATGGTGTCAGTTACATACCTCACCCAACAAGGCCATACTTCCTAATCCTTCTCAAACAGTTCTACCAACAGAGAATACATATTCAAACATCTTAAAAACACTCAGTTTGTGATCTAGGTACAGCAAACTTAATGTACTGTAGTAGAGAAGATGTGACAGGCACATCAAGAAGAACAGGAATGTGAGGACTTATGGTGGCAGTTATAGAAGGTTGGGTACCACTCAGCTCTCTGTGTGTTTATTGGTCTTCCTCATTTCTAAGGTCACAACAAAAATAGGTTATTTTTATGCAGTGACATATAGATTTTTTCAGTGAGGTAGCCACAAAATTCCAGATTTTATTTTCAGGAGGTTTTAGACAGCCTTGACAACACTTTGACTGTAGCCTTTGAGACCCTGCAAACAGGACCCAGACATAATTGGCCCAGAACTATAAGTGTTGTAGCCATAAGCCACTGAGTTTGTATACAGCAGTAAGAAACCATTACTATAGTTATACTCTTGTGAACTAGGATTTTAAGTTTGAAAACCTTGGAGTTGTATATCTGGGAAAAGTTGCTAAGAATTATTCTATTGAGCTTTCCCACTATGTATGTGGCAGATGCAGAAGACCAAGGAGGGTTCATATAGAGGGTGTCTTGGAATTAAACTTTGCATGACTGTGGCTGCACACTCTTGTGCCTCTAGTGTTCATGTACATGCAATTTTAAAAGACAAAATATGAAATGGACCTTGGTATTTATCATGTAATCCAGCTATCAGGGGGAAGAGGCAGGTAGATTGCAAATTCAGGGTTAGTGGGCCCCATTTACCTAGTGATCAATTAGTGATTTCCAGGTAGTTCAAGATATATAGTTAGACTTTACATATCCCTCACCTCTTCACAATGGAATTAGATATGTTAATGTGTCCACACTTGTGGAACATATAGTAAAAATAATACATAACCATTGTATACGGAGAAAAGTGTCAGGAGCCATCTATCAAAGGCTGAGGCTAGCAGAAGACATTCCTGGAGATGGTCAACTGCTTTTGTTTTGCTTTATTTTGTTTTTGTTTTTGGCATGGACTACAATGGGTGAGCTCTGAGAGGCAAGATGAAAAGAGAGTATCCTGGGATTGCTTCTTGTTATTGATATGATTCTCCTTTTGCTATTACATAGCCTAATGATTCCTAGTCATCAACCCACATTTTTAGAGAAATTTCCTGCAGATTAACATGAAGATGATCTTTTTGAATTAATGCTGTTTATGTAAATTGTTGATTTTATAGATTTCTTGATTTGATGCAAATAATTTTAGGAAGTAAGCTTTAAGAGAGGGTTTTTGCCAGAAATACATAGCAAAGTTCAAGAATAAATTGTGCCCCATTCCTCATGAAAGAGTAAGTAAACACTACATACAATGAAGTCCAGGGAGCTTTCATAAATCACACTTAAAAGAGACATAGGCTTGGGACAAATTAGTTTTCAAGGATAAAACTTTCGTTGCCAAGAATAAAGCCACAGCTGTGCACTATGATAAGGGAAGGCGGTGAAAGTAATATTGCTTTGGGATTATGATGAGCTTCTAGAATAAAACATTGCTTTGAACTTGTTATTGATTCTTAATTATTGATATTTTCTGTTAATTCCCTTTTATGTTACATTTTAGCTTTGAGGTAATTCTTTCTTACATGGCGTCCTTTTTGTCAAAAGCTATAAAAGGCATGAGCTTCACTCTCAACAGTCATTTTGTTAGGACTTCAGCTTATTCGCTAATAAAATAGCTTGCTGTGGTTCTGTTGTAGTTGTTGATATCTTTTTGATTTAATGTTGCTATGTCATATGTGTCTAGAAATATATTTAGCTCTTCTTGTTTTTTTTTTTTAGTGTAAGATTTCAAAGCACTCCCAAGTCATCCTCTGATTGTCATTTGAATTGATTGCAATTGCCTCTATTCAATCTTTGATTTTATTAATTTAGATATGCTTCTTTTTTTCCAGGTTAATTTGCATGCTGTTGTCCTCTAAGCTTGTCAAAAAATACCCCAAACCCCCAAACTTTTGGAACAATTTTATGCATTGTTATTTTAAGCTCCTTGTCATTAATCTCTGTCCTGATATTCCATCATCTCTTGCCCGTGACTTCCTTTGGGTTTGTTTTTGTCTTTCCCTTATACCTAGAAGCTCATCGTTAGGTACTTATTTGATACCTCTCTGAATTTGGCCATTTATGTGCTGTAATTATGTTTTTATTTTTTTTTCAAGTTGTCACTTGCATCCATAAACTTTTCTCTCAGTATTACATAGCTGCAAACAGAAGATCCTAGAAAGCTGTGCTGTCATTCATTTGATTCTAGGAATTGTTTTTTCACAGATTTCTTCAAGAAATCAGTGTCAATTCAAGAGGATACTGTGCTGTCTCCAATTACTCATGTAGTTCTTTCCTAAGAGAGGCCACCAATTAAGGAACAAAGGAAGATGTTATCTTACTACTGGAGAACATTAACTAAAAAGGAAACGAATTTAGATAGGTCCCATTACAGTGTCTTCCAAACATATGAGGACTGTCTTGGAACTTTGGGTCAATATACTTCAAAAAGTTGGGTGGTTTGGTTGAAGAATCCTCAAATGCAAAATGATATTGTTAATCAGGGTATAAATGCATGCAGAAAAAGGCACCATTTAAATTTGTGTTAATAAAAATAGGCATATGTGGCCCCTAATTAGTTAGGAACTATGGCCTGGCTAATGAGGTGGAGGCTCTTACTGAACTCCACTATTCATTAGTCTTTTGAATGCCCAGCATTGGGGTGTTACAGGGACTGATGCTCAGCTTTGAGACTCTGTGACTTTAAGTCATCTATTATGATTCATATTTCCTTCTAAGATTACAATTTTTGAGGACACTGTCTTGGATGATTGGAATAAATGTTCTTGACATGAACTTGGAGGCATGGGAAAATTTTGTTCTGTGTCATTGAAAGCCCCAGAGTATTAGTTTTTCAATGAGGACAAGAAAATAGCCTTCTCTGGAGTCACAAGGCTAGGGAAATGGGTTTGGGCCAGATACAGTGAATCTAATAGAAGAGAAATTGAGGAAAAGGCTTGAACACATGGGCACAAGGAAAAGTTCCTGAACATAACATTAGTGGCTTATGCACTATAACCAAGAATTGACAAATGGGACCTCATAAAATTGCAAAGTTTCTGTAAGACAAAGGACACTGTTAATAGGACAAAACAGGAACCAACAGATTGGTAAAAGATATTTACCAATCCTACATGTGATAGAGGGTTAAGATCCAATATATACATAGAATTCAAGATGTTAGACTCCAGAGAACCAAAAAACAAAACAACAAAAAGAAAACAAAACTTTAAAAAAATGGGAATAGAGCTAAACAGGATTCTCAACTGAGAAAACTCAGAATGAATGAGAAGGACCGAAAGACATGATCAGCATCCTTAGTCATCAGGGAAATGCAACTCAAAACAACCCTGAAATTCCATCTCACATCATTCAGAATGGCTAAGATCAAAAACCCAGGTGACAGTAGTTGCTAGTAAGGATGTGGAGAAAGAGGAACACTCCCCCACTGCTGGTGGGATTGCAAGCTGGTGCAGCCACTCTGCATATCAGTTTGACGGTTCCTCAGAAAACTGAGCATGATACTACTGGAGGACCCAGTTATACCACTCCTGGGATTCCCACCCAGAGGATTCCCCAGCATGTAATAAGTATACATGCTCCACTATGCTCATAGCAGCCCTATTTATAATAGCCAGAAGCTGAAAAGAACAGACACATCCCTCAACAAAAGAATGGATATAGAAAATGCAGTACATTTACACAATGGAGTTCCATTCAGCTATTAAAAACAATGACTTCCCGAAATTCTAAGGCAAATGGATGGAACTAGAAAATGTCATCCAGAGGGAGATAACTCAGTTACAAGAGGGCACACATTGTGTGTACATTGTACATTGTATGTACTCACAGATAAGTATATATTAGACAATGTCCATGGAATACCCATGATACAATTTACAGACCACATGAAGTTCAAGAGGAAGGAATACCAGAGTGGATGCTTCAGTCCTATTTAGAATGGCGAACAAAATAATCAAGGGAAGTAGTGGGTGGGATGGACTTGGGAGGAAGAGAATAAGGGGAAGGGAAAAAGAAGGGCAGATTCAGGTACTGGAAGAGATGGATGAGATGTAGAGAGGCTCAGAAAATTGAACAGAGGTGTGTAGCAATGGGGGATGGGAAACTAGGGTTAGCAATCATAAAGCCCCAGATGCCAGGAAAGTGAGAGCCTCCCAGGACCCCACAGGGATGACATTAGCTCAAACACCCCACAAAGGGGAGGGAGAACCTGTGGAGATCGTATCCAGAGGTAGGGCACAACCCCAGGTGGAGGGATGGGGCCACCCATCCATCTAAAAAATTTTCATCCAGAATTGCTCCCATCTAAAGGAAATACAGGGACAAAGAGTACAGAATAGACTGAAGGAAAGGCCATCCAGAGACTTCCCTATTTGGGCATTCATCCCACATGCAGATACCAAACCCAGACTGTATTGCAGAAGCCAAGAAGTGCTTACTGACAGGAGTCTAATACAGCTGTCTCCTGAGAGGCTCTGCCAGATCCTGAGCAATACAAATGTGGATACTCACAGCTAACCATTAGATTGAGCACAAGGACCACAAAGGAGTAGTTACAGGAAAGACTAAAGAAAATGAAGGGGTTTTATCTGGCATCAATGGGAAGTGAGGCCCTTTGTCCTGTGAGTTTGATGCTCCAGTGTAGAGGAATGCTAGGGAAGTAAGGTGGGAGTACGTAGGTGGGTGGAGGAGCACCCTCACAGAAGCAGGGTAAGGGGAAATAGGATGGGGTTTTGCAGAGGGGAAACTGGGAAAGGTGATAACATTTGAAGTGTAAATAAATAATATATCCAATTAAAAAAGAAAGGGTTCATTTGGACTTTCAGAGAGCTATACTGTATGAAAGCAGAAAGAAGGCAGCAGGTGGAAGACTTGGTAGCTGGAGCTGAAGCTCAGAGCTCATATCTCAAATTGTATGTACTTATGTGTGTCTGTCTGTCTTTGTATGCATGTATGTATGTTTGTATATATGTGTATCACATTTGTGATTAAGTGGAATTATAAATGGCTAAGATTCATTATGTGGATGCTTCGAATGAATCAAACCTGAGTCTTTTATAAGAGAAGCAAGTGCTTTTAACTGAGTTGAGTCTCCATCCCCAAATATCTTTTTAAAAAGATATTTCTCTTTTTAAATTTTTCTCCATTTCTTCTTTCCTCTCCACCTCTCCCTCTCCCTCCCCTTCCCCTCCCCCCTCTCTTTCTCCTGTTGTTGAATTTATTATAAGAAGTTGACTCCCAAATGCTATATAGGATACTTTCAATTATTACTAGGTGGTGATGCAGGTGAATTCAAGGTTTGAGGGAACAAACAGGGATTCTGCACTCAATGTTCAAAAAACCCCAGATGCCCTCCATAGGAAGTGACCAGGCCAACAGGTAACTAGGCAGACAATTCTTACCAACAGACTCTGGACACCAAAGGTCACAGCCAATTGCACACACTTGGCATGGGCTACGCAGAATGATGCTGTACAGAGAGTGAGGTCACAGTCTTGTGCCATCCACCTCTCCTCTTGCTGTGCTGGGCTAGACTCACTGCTGTGATAGAGCTGCCTGTGCAGAAGTTTGTGCCTTCTATAATGGAAACTTGCAAACATTTCCCAATGCCCAATTATTTCAAGATACTTTATTTTCAAAATGGGTCACAACATGAACTTTTGGCCCATTCTGTCAGTGTCCAAGTTACAAATGCTGAGCAGCACACGAAAGTATCATGTCTGAAAAGTGAATAAAAGTTCATATAAAATAAATATTCTTTTTCCACAAGAAAAGAGTAAATGTGACCCCCTATCTCCTCATCTTCCATACTGCACTGGTGCCAATCCCATTCTTACAAAGACATTCCAAACTAGCAGTAATTAAGTTAAATGGTCTACTGAAAAGCCTTAATTCAAACTAAACTTGCAGGCAAGAGTTACAAGAATGGCAGCTACATATCGAAACTAAGCACAGGCTTCAAGGTGATGGTGCATCCTGCTCTCCTGGGCACAAGACATAGGCAGAGTGCCAACATCCTGCTCCTCCACTTCCAGTGGGAAGCCATCGCTTGGTATCTGCTTCATGAGTTGCCGGTTTGGCTGTGATGTTTGGCCTCTGGAACACATTGAAAGTAGAAGAAGAAATAGTATATGTAACCATGTTTTCAAATAGCATCCAATCCACTACTTCCATTTCAGGCATGTTACACCACTGCTCAATGATCTGATCAAGGTCAACACATGTTGGTCCCCAGATGCTGGATGAGTAATACTTCTCACCTTCTGCAGCAGGGCCTTCACATGTGCATGCTCATAAAGATTGGAGTTAAATGATCCATAAACTCCATTATTCACATCATACATGAAGGCTTGCTCATTTGACTCATCTTCATCGTCAGAGCCAGTCTTATTCCTTCCACATGTTTTCTTTGGCAACGATGTTGACTGTAAGTGTGAAAGCTGATCATAGTATCTGCCAGGCTCAGCTACGATTCTCCCTCCAGACTCTGATGGGAAGTACTTGCCCGGAGCTGGGTTAATCACACTGGTGATCTCTTCAAATTTAAGCTTTGTATCTTCAAATCCAGGAAAGTCACCACCAATATCAAGCAGATACATGCTGAAACCAGCTTCTGTTCCCATGTCAAGTACATATAGAGGGCTTCTGGATCAGTACAACCACTTTCCACGTTGGAGGTGATATCAAAGACATCAATAATTAGCTCTTTTGCTCATTCCAAAAGAAGCCTTCTGGTTTTGAGTGTGGCACCAAACTATTTACTGAGGTGACAAACTACCTTGGAATCTACAATGGCAATCCACAAAACCCACTTTTCCTTTGGATGTGCTCTGGTGACTTTCATCAATTCAATTTCACTGTCAAAAGTCAACATCTGAGAGGGAATTCTACTTTCAGAGGTGAGGCCGCTACAATCTTTGCTTTTGTGACCAAGCAGAGAGGTTAACCAGGTACTCAGGGAACACCAGAGTGAAAGATCACTCAGGACACAGCCCGCCAGGGCTCCACCTGCACCCAGGATCTGGGCAGCCCCACAGATGTCTGGGCACCTATCCTGCCAGGGAGTATCTGACCTTCAGGGAGTCATGCAGTTAGAGGGAGTCCCATGTTCAGAACTTGAGACCATCCTCTACCACAGCGTGCCATCTTCAAGTGGAGTAGGAAGCTAGCTATCCATGCAGCTGATCAGAGCAGGCAGTCAGCACAGGTGAGACCTGCCCTGCAGCTCAGGGGATCCTGTCTTGAACATTCTGGCATATACTTTCCGGTTTCCTTTTCCAGCTTGGGACCACCCTCTGCCACCAATGGCAGAGGGTGGATATGTACCATATCTAAGTGATGCACAGAGGTAGCTAAGCAGTCAGGAGTGCAGAGAGACCTGGCAATATAGTAGGACCACCTCTGCTGCTCAGAGGAAACAGCAGGAAACCCTGAGAACACAGAGCCTAGAAACACCCTGGGACAGGAGCCTTCCAATTGCCACCTGCACCTAGAGTTAGTTGATCGGGGCCACAGAGCTACATACCAAAATAAAATGACAAGAGAGCAGGTCTCACAGAAATACTTATATACTGGTATACACAGAGAGAACTGGTCTCCCAGGAGCACAAAGAAACCACAGTCAGAATCAGCAACACCAGCTAACACTAGAGATAACCAGATGACAAAAGGCAAATGCAAGTACATCACCAACAGAAACCAAGGCAACATGGCTCCATCTGAACCAAGTTCTCCAACAACAGTAAGTCCTGGCTACCCCAACACACCAGAAAAGCAAAACCTGGACTTAAAATCACACATTGTGATGCTGTTAGAGGACTTCAAGAAGGACATAAATAACTCCCTTAAAGAAATACAAAAGAACATGAATCAACAGGTAGAAGCTCTTCAAAAGGAAACACGAAAATCACTTAAAGAAATAGAGAATATGGTACAACAGTTATGAGCCAATAAAAAGGAAACACAAAAATCACTTAAGGAAATACAGGAGGACATGGGTCAACAGGCAGAAGTCCTGAAAGAGGAAACATGAAAATCCATTAAAGAATTACAGGAAAACACAAACAAACAAGTGAAGGAACTAAGCAAAACCATCCAGGATTTAAAAATGAAGGTAGACTTAACTAAGAAATCACAAAGAGAGACAAATTTGGAGATAGAACACCTTGGAAAAAATCATGAATCATAGATGCAAACATGGACAACAGAATACAAGAGATAGAAGACAGAATCTCTGGTGCTGAAGATACCATAAAAAACATTGACTCAACAGTTCAAGAAATTGTGAAATGCAAAAAGCTTGTAATCCAAAATATGCAGAAAATCCAGGACACAATGAGAAGGCCAAGCCTAAGGATTATAGGTATAAAAGAGACTAAAGATTTCCAACTTAAAGGGCAAGTAAATATCTTCAACAAAATTATAGAAGAAAACTTCCCTAACCTAAAAAGAGAGATGCCCATGAACATATAAAAAGCCTACAGAATTCCAAATAGACTGGTCCAGAACAGAAATACCACCCATCACATAAAAATCAAAACATCAAATGTACTAAACAAAATATTAAAAACAGTAAGAGAAAAAGGTCAAGTAACATATAAAGGAAGACATATCAGAATTACATCAGATTTCATACTAGAGACCATGAAAGCTAGAAGATCCGGGGCAGAACTCAAACAGACTCTAAGAGAACACAAATGCCAGTGCAGTCTACTATACCCAGAAAAATGCTTAATCACCATAGATGGAGAAAACAAGATATTCCATGATAAAAGAAAATTTACACAATATCTTTCCACAAATCCAGCTCTACAAAGGATGCTAGATGCAAAACGCCAATACAAGGAGGGCAACTACACTTGAAAAAAGAAGAGAGTAATCTTTCAACAAACGCAAAAGAAGGTAACAACTCAAACATAAAAATAGCATCAAAAATGACAGGAAGCAGCAATCACTGTTACTTACTATCTCTTAACATCAATGGACTCAATTTCCTAATAAAAAGACATAGGCTAAAGACTGGCTATGTAAACAGGACCCAGCATTTTGCTGCATATAGGAAATGCACCTCAGTGTCAAAGACAAACACTACCTCAGAGTAAAAGGCTGGAAAACAATTTTTACAAGCAAATGGTTCCAGGAAATAAGCTGGAGTAGCCATTCTAATATCGGAAAAAATTGACTTTCAACCTAAATACATTAAATTAGATGTGGAAGGACATTTCATACTCATTAAAGGAAAAATCCACCAAGAAGAACTCTCAATTCTGAATATCTATGTTCCAAATGCAAGAGCACCCTCATCCGTAAAAGAAACTTTACTAATGCTCAAAGCACACATTGCACCCCACACAATAATTGTGGATGACTTCAACACTCCACTCACCTCAATGGACCAATCAGGGAAACACAAACTAAACAGAGACACAATGAAATTAATTGAAGTTTTGGACCAAATGGAATATATATATATATATATATATATATATATATATATATATATATATATATATATATATATATATATAATGTGTGTGTGTTATATGTGTTTTATACATATACATATATATGTTATATCTGTTATACATATATATGTGTGTGTTATTTGTGTGTATATATATATCCCTAAATCAAAAGAATATGCCTTCTTCTCAGCACCACATGGCACATTTTCCAAAATCAACCATATAATTGGCCACAAACAGACCTGGACAGATATAGGAAGATTGAAATAATCACATGCCTCCTACCAGATCACAATGGATTAAGACTGGCCTTCGGGAGCAACAAAAACAAGAGAAAGCCCTATTTTTCAAATGGAAGGTGAACAATGCTCTACTCAATGATAAGTTGGTCAAGGAAGAAATAAGTAAGAATTCAAAAACTTTCTAGAATTTGTTGAAAATGAAAGCACAAGGTGGCCTTGTCAGACATCAAGGGGTGGAACAGCCCTTGGTCCTGTGAAGGCTCAATGCCCCAGTGTAGGGGAATGCCAGTTTGGGGATGTGGGAGTCAGTGTGTGGTTGGGGGAGCACCCTCATAGAAGCAGGGTGAGGAGGGATTGTATAGGGGCTTTTCGGACATAACACTGGGAAGGGTATAACATTTGAAATGTAAATAAAGAAAATATCCAATAAAAGAAAAATAGAATCATAACAATGAAAATTAATGCAGAAATGTAACAAATATTGTGATCAAAATTCTTTCATACTCCTTGGTATCCTATGATATTTGCATGCAACAGAATATGTTCCTATGCAATGCCACTATTAAACATAACATGTAAGAAACCCCTGGTATAAATCCAAGCAGGATTCTATGGTATCTGTGGAGAGTATGCACCCTTTGGGCTAGTAGATGCTCCAGGGTGAGCACTCTTCCCAGCAGTAAGCCATGGACAGATGTCTCCTCATGGCTGGCTGGACTGATGTGCTGGGCAGTCAAACATAAGACATGAATCCCATGCTTCAGTTCTGCAGAGAAATAAGTGTAAGGTACTGAGGGTACTGAGTCTCTCTCACCCTTAGCTCTCAGCAAATGCCCTTCTGTCCATCACACACCCATGATATACACCAACATTCCACACAAACTCTTCACAGCATGAGCTATGTTGATGGAACCAGATGATGGACCTGAACTCTGAAAGTCATTGTGAAAGCAGAAGACAATTTCAACTCTTCCTGAAGACCAACATTTTTGCCCAGTGGTGGTGGCATATGCCTTTAATCCCAGCATTGGGAGGCAAAGTCAGGCAGGCAGATTACTGAGTTCGAGGCCAGCCTGGTCTACAGAGTGAGTTCCAGGAAAGCCAGAGCTACACAGAGAAACCTTGTCTTGAAAAAAAAAGAAAAACATCTTAAAAAAGAAGCATTCTTGAGGGATAGCTCATGCTGAGGCAGTTAGGGCAAGCATCATGGAAAGGCTATAGACTGAGGAGATGTCTTGGTGCTGCCATTTTGACAGCTTGACAGGGGGAAATCTAACCAGTGAGTCCTGAAGAAGGGACTGAAACAAAAAAAGTATAGTGGTGTAAAAGGTGGAAGGCAACAGCTACACAAAAGGCTGTTCTCTGATCTCTACTCCTGTACTACAGCAATGAAAGTTACCCTCACAAGTGAATATGAACACATATAGACACATCACATACCAAAACACAGAAATAAGACAAAATAAGTAGTCTAAGTATTAATTATATTACTTTTCTTCATCAAGTGTTTATTCTTATTCTTTTTAGAAAACATTATCATTGGGTGTGGACAATTTTGAGGGAGCAAGTTGTCCTTGAAAAATCTTACATTCTTTACAAAGTATATTTATATTGCTCACACATCACACCTTTAAAAGATTAGAGAGTAATTATTCAATAAAATACAGAAAATGTGGTATATATACACAATGGAGTACTATTTAGCAATTAAAAACAATGAATTCATGAATTTTTTAGGCAAATGGTTGGAACTGGAAAATATTATCCTAAGGGAGGTAACGCAATCACAAAAGAATACACATGGAATGCAATCATTGATAAGTGGATATTAATTAGCCCTGATATTCTGAATACTGAAGATACAATTAGCATATCAAATGATTCCCATGAAGAAGGAAGAAGAGGGCCCTAATCCTGGAAAGGCTTGATCCAGCATTGTAGGGGAGTACCAGGACAGAGAAAAGGGAGGGGGAAAGATAGGAGAATGGATGGAGAGAAGAGGACTTATGGAACCTATGGGGAAGGGGGGAACTGGGAAAGGGGAAAGCTTTTGGATTGTAAACAAAGAATATAGAAAATAAAAATATAAAAAAATTGGGGTATATATCTAAACATAGAATTTTCACCTGAAGAACTTTGGATGGCTGAGAAGCACCTTAAGAGATGTTCAACATCATTAGTCATTAGGGAAAAGCAAATCAAAATAACCCTGAGTTTTCACCTCACACCAGTCAGAATAACTAAGATTAAAAACTCAGGAGACAGTAGGGTTTGGTGAGGATGTTGACAAAGAGGAAGCCTCCCCCACTGCTGCTGGGATTGCAAACTGTTACAACCACTCTGGAAATCAGTCAGAAGATTTCTCAGAAAATTGGGCATGACACTTTTGGAGGACCCTGCTATACCACTCCTGGGCATATACCCAGAGGATTCCCCAGCATGTAGTAAGGATACATGCTTCACTATGTTCATAGCAGCCCTATTTATAATAGCTAGAAGCTGGAAAGAACCCAGATTTCCTTTAGTGGATGAATGGATACAGAAAATGTGGTATATTTACACAATGGATTACTCTCCAGCCTTTAGAAACAATGAATTCATGAAATTCTTAGACAAATGTTTGAAGCTGGAGAACATCATGCTAAGACAGGTAACCTAGTCTCAAAAGAAAACTCATGGTATGCTCTCATTGATAAGCAGATATTTTTCTAGAAGTGTGGTATACCCAAGACACAATCCACATATCAAATGATGCCCAAGAAGAAGGTAGGAGTGGTCCCTGGTTCTGGAAAGGCTCAGTACAGCATTGTAGGAGACTACCAGAACAGGGATGTGAGAAGGGGTTGATGGGGAACAGGAGGAGAGAAGAGGGCTTATGGGACTTTCAGGGAGGGGGGATCCAGGAAAGGGGAAATCATTTGAAATGTACATAAAGAATATATCGAATAAAAATCATTTACTGATTTATTATTAGGTCTATAATATAATGATATTATTATTATTATTATTATTATTATTAGGTTCTTGCAATGTATTAACTCTAGGACTCAACAACTCTAGAACATTCTCATTGGTTCTGCTTTCAATCAAAATCTAAACATCACTTCTATGGTTTTAATATCATTTGTCATGGATTCTTAGAATTTTGACTATAATCAAGTGTGTTGGATTATCCTCTACAAACTATGTGCTCTGTAATGATGTAGTAAACTCACTGGGACCATGCTCCTGAATGTCCTATCTCCTGGACAGTAAGCAATCATAAATAAACATCTCACTTTTAGCTTGCAAAAAAAAAAAAAGAAAGAAAGAAAGAAAGAAAGAAAGAAAAAGAAAAAGAAAAAAGAAAAGAAAGTAAAAGAAAATTATTGAAATGCAAAATACATTTTAATTTTGAATTATTTGTTTTGTATATATGAGTATACTGCAGCTGTCTTCAGAAACACTAGAGAGGGCATTGGATCCCATTACAGATGCTTTTGAGCCACCATATGGCTGCTGGGTATTGAATTCAGGAAATCTGAAAGAGAAGTCAGTGCTCTTAACTGTTGAGCCATCTCTCCAGACCTATATTATTTTTATGAGATACAAAAACTAGTTTGGGGCTGGAGAGATGTCTCTGTGATTATGACACCTTTCTACTCTTTTTTAAATTTCATTATTTATTTATTTATTTTGTATATTCTTTGTTTACATTCCAAATGCTTTCCCCTTTCCCAGTTCCCACCTCCCGATATGTCCCATAAGACCTCTTCTCTCCATCCATTCCACAATCACCCCTTCCATTTCTCTGTCCTGGTATTCCCCTACAATGCTGGATCAAGCCTTTCCAGGACCAAGGCTGCCTTCTTCCTTCTTCTTGGGAATTATTTGATATGCTAATTGTGTCTTGAGTATTCAAAGTTTCTGGGCCAATTAATATCCACTTATCAGTGATTGCATTCCATGTGTGTTCTTTTGTGATTGGGTTACCTCATATAGGATGATATTTTCCAGTTCCAATCATTTGCCTAAAAATTTCATGAATTCATTCATGAATCTCAGGTGCCAAAGATACTGTAGATAGCATTGACTCAATAGTCAAAGAAAATGCAAAATGCAAAAAGCTTTAACCCAAAACATCCAGGAAATCCAGGAAACAATGAGAAGACCAAATCTAAAGATTATAGGTATAGATGAGGGTGAAGATTTACAACTTAAAGGGCCAACATATATCTTCCACAAAATTATGGAAGAAAACTTCCCTAACCTAAAGAGAGAGTTGCCCATGAATATACAAGAAGCCTACCGAACTCCAAACAAACTGGACCAGGATAGAAATACCTCCCATCACATAATAATCAAAACACCAAATGTACTAAACAAAGAGAATATTAAAGGCAGGAAGAGAAAAAGACCAAGTAACATATAAAGGAACACCTATCATAATTACACCAAACTTCTCATCAGAGACCATGAAAGCTAGAAGATCCTTGGGCAAATCTCATGCAGACTCTAAGAGAACACAAATGCCATCCAAAACTAGTATACCCAGCAAAACTCTCAATCACCATAGATGGAGAAACCAAGAAATTCCATGACAAAGCCAAATTTACACAATATTTTTCCACAAACGCAGGCCTATAAGGGATAATCGGGGGAAATCACCAATGCAAGGAGGGAAACTATACCCTGGAAAAAGCAAGATAGTAACCTTCTTTCATCAAGCCCAAAAGAAGATAACCAATCAAATATTAAAAAAAAATCAAAAATGACAGGAAGGAATAATCACTATTCCTTAATATCTCTTAACATCAATGGACTCAATTCCCCAATAAAAAGACATAGACTAACAGACTGGATGCATAAACAGGACCGTACAGTTTGCTGCATACATGAAACACTCCTCAGTGTCAAAGACAAATACTACCTTAGAATAAAAGGCTGGAAGATAATTTTACAAGGAAATGGTCTCAGTTAACAAGCCAGAGTAGACACCTTTCTGATGTTAAACTGACATGGATTGAGTTCTAGCATACTTATGATAAATGACAATGTCTTTTAAGTCTAGTTCCAGCAGATCAAATGCCTTTTTTCTGGAATCTAAGTGCAACAGGCACTTGCATGGGAGCATAGACTTAGATACAGACAAAACAAACTATAAAATATAAATAAAGATATTTCTTTTTAATAGTTTAATTCAGATAGATCACAGTGCTCCTGCAACTCATTCCATTTACGGCAGAGCGATGGCCATGCACTCTCCACATGTATCCTCTAAATAACAAAGCATGATGATTTCACAAGGCTAGCCACAAAATCACTTGGGATACACTGGCATTACCCTAGGGAATTCTTGCTAAACCTAACTGCCATATAATGACATAAGAGCAACTGTCCCTGTGAACTGCAACCCAGCTTTTTTGAGCTGTTCTGTATATTGAGACATGAGCCACAGTGCAGGGTTCTCAGACTTTCTTTAAAGGTAGCATGCCACTGCCCAAGAAACAGCCATTAATCCAGCTCTCAAAGATGAGGACAGCTCCTTTCTTGCTGTCGGTATTGCTGCTTTGGGTTCCATGTGAGAGCATCCCATGTTCAAAGCAATCACTGTGGACATCACTTTTTTCCATGCCGTTGTGTTCTGATCATTGAGATTATGGCATTTAAGTGGTGTCAAGTTTATTTTATTCGATGGCCTCCCAGAGTGTAGCTTGTACTGCTCTTACAGATTCCACATATATAATGCCTTTACACTGTCGTTGGACAGAAATATCTGCAATACAAAGGTGTGCTTATCATTTCAGGTTCCAATGGGGGATATTGTACTGACCCACTCCTCAGCTGTTTTGCCTGTGTCTCTAGAGCAGAGAGTCTTCATCTCCTGCAGGAACAGCTAGAGTATCCCTATATTTACTTTTAATTATATAAACTGGTATCAACAAAATCTAGGACAGCCACCCAAACTCCTCATCTATGGGGCATCCAACATAGCATCTGAGGTCTTTGACAGGTTCAGTGGCAATGAGTTGGGACAGACCTTACTTGCACCATCCATTCTGTGGAGGCTGCTGCTGCTGCATCCTATTTCTGTCAACACAGTGTGGAGTTTCCTCCCACAGTGCTCCAGGGCCAAACACAAATCTGTCTAGCAGCTCACTGAGCCTCAGTCTCTGAGATTGGTCTTTTCCCAGGCATTTCAACCATGTGATTTTAGAAGTTTCCTTAAAAAGCTGAAGCTGTGAAAAGTGATTTATTAAAATTATATGTGTGTTTATGTCATCATGTGTGATTTGTACTTTTCAATCTGTTTCTTAATTAAAATTCTCCTTGTTGTCTTGCAAACACAAGCTGACATTCTCACTGTAATCTCACATCCACTTTTTATTTGCTTGAGGGTTCCATAATCCCTTAGATAACATACAGAAGCCTCCTGAAACTGCTATATTGCTTAGCTTCTGATCTCATCTCTGTATCCATCATGGAGGCTCATCCATGGTCTTAGACTCATTAGCTCTTCTTTTCTTCCCAGCAAATACTTACATCTTTCTCTACAGTATTTTCCACATGGTGGCCACTTTCTCTTCTTGCCTTCTTTCACTTTGTGCTGTCTTCTCTTGTGGGAGATGTACAGAGTCCCCCCTATATCCTGAGCCAATCTGGGGATTGCTGTCTAGTTCCCAGTGATCCTGAATTTGCAGCTTACATCCCCCTTCCTCTTATTGCATGATTACATGACAGCACAACCACCTTTTCTTATTTTTCTATATTTTCCACCATTGCACATGCATGAATTCAAGAGGCCAAAGAGTGTAAGGACATGATCATGTCAGGCTTATTTCCTAAACACCCTGCACCTTTTCAAGAGCCTTCTTTGGGCAACTGTATGTTTTCTATATGTAATGGGCAAGCTCAACAGAATGATCCTGAGCAATTTTTCCCAGCTATGCATTCCTGAGTTTTTCACAATTACAGTCCTGGCTCAGGATATTGAAATTTTATCATATTAGTTTCTTTTGCTGTACAGTAAGTTAATACAAATTTAGTGACTTACATTACAACACCTTTAATATGGGTGGAGTTCATCTGTATTCTCTCCTTAGAGCCTTAATGGCTACAGTCAATCCTTCATTCTCATTTACGTATGCAAAGAATTTCCTTCTAAGGTCAGTGAGGATGTTCCACAAATTCAATTTTTAAAATGTTAAAAGATAGTTTCACTAAGTTTCCCACGATGACATTGACTTTGCCAATGTCCTGACTCAACCACTCATGTGCCAGTATTAAAAGCCTCATATACCCTGTTCAATTGTTTTCACAGTTACTAATGGGAAGTGCAGTAAGGAGATCATGAATGGTATTGTACTGGCTGGTGTTTGTGCTAACTTGACACAGGGTGGAGTTATCACAGAGAAAGGAGCTTCAGGTGAGGAAACGACTTTATGAGATCCAGCTGCAAGTCATTTTCTCAACTAGTGATCAAGTGCGGAGGGCACATTGTGGGTGGTGCCATCCCTGGGCTGGTAGTCTTGTGTTCTCTAAGAAAGCAAGGCAAGAAATTCAGAGGAAGCAAGCCATTAAATAACATCCCTCTGTGGCCTCTGCATCAGTTCTTGTTTCCTGACATCCTTGAGTTCCAGTCCTGGTTTCCTTTGGTGATGAATAGCAATGGGGAAGTGTAAGCTGAATAAATTCTTTCCTCCCCCAACTCACTTCTTGGTCATGATGTTTGTGCAGCAATAGAAACCCTGACCAAGGCAGGTATAGAATATTTTATCAGGCTGTCCCTCAAGAATTTGGCTGAACTCTATACCCAAACAAAGCTAAAGAAAAATTGTATTCAAATTCACAGCAAGTCTTTTCTGAAAGAAATCCATATAGTGAGTTATAGAATAAAATCTGACAGACATATGTGATTTCTATTTTTACTATGGCCGAATAATATACCTTGCACATGTGTACCATGTTTTAACCATTATTCTGTTGATAGCCAGTAGATTTATTTAAATTCTTATTTTTGTGAATAGTGAAGCAATAAACATGGGTGTGGATGTATATGTATTTATGACGACTTAGATTTGTTCAGGATTGTACCTAGTACAGGCATAACTGAGTCACATGACATTTGCATGATTTATTCAGGACAATCCATACAGTAGCCCTTAGTTTCTGAATCAGGTTGCAGTTCTTCAACAGTATATATTGTTTGCTCCTTTTGTATAGTCACACCATCATTTCTACACATTAATATAATTTAATTCTTATTAATGATTTAAATGAAGTGATTTTATGTGTTTTTAAAATCATTGGATATTTTCTTTATTTACATTTCTTTTTTTGTTTCTTGTTTTTTTAATTAATTAATTTATTTTTATTTACATTGCAAATGATTTCCCCTTTTCTGGGTCCCCACTCCCCGCAAGTCCCATATCCCATTTTTTATTTTCCCTTCCATAAAACCCCTATCCCATCCCTCCTCCCCCTACTTCTATGAGGATGCTACCTGCTTCCCCCCAACCCACCCACTTCTGCCTCCCCACTCTGGTATTCCCCCAAACCGGGGCATCAAGACTTCACAGGACAAAGAACATAAGCAACAGAAACCAAGGCTACTTGGCATCATCAAAACTCAATTCTCCCATAACAGAGATCCCTGGATACCCTAACACACAAGATAATCGAGAGTCTGATTTAAAATCACATCTCATGATGATGATAGAGGACTTTGTATCCCTAAACAGAAGACTGGATGCAAAAAATGTGGTATATATAAACAATGGAGTACTATTCAGCCATTAGAGGCAATGAATTCATGAAATTCTTAGACAAATGGATGGAGCTGGAAAACATCATACTAAGTGAGGTAACCCAGTCTCAACAGATCAATCATGGTATGCACTCACTAATAAGTGAATATTAGCCTGGAAAACTGGAATACCCAAAACATAATCGACACATCAAATGAGGTACAAGAAGAACAGAGGAGTGGCCCCTGGTTCTGGAAAGGCTCAGTGTAGCAGTATAAGGCAAAACCAAAACAGGGAAGTGGGAAGGGGTGGGTGGGAGAAGAGGGGGAGGGAAGGGGCCTTATGTGACTTTTGGGGAGTGGGGGACCAGAAAAGGGGAAATGTACATTTCAAATTTTATTTGAAATGTAAATAAAAAATATATCGAATATATACATCGGGAAAAAAAGAAAAAAAAAAGAAGGACATAAATGACTCCCTTATAGAAATATCAAAATAAACAGGTAAACATGTAGAAGCCCTTAAAAAGGGAACAGAAAAATCCTTTAAAAATTACAGGAAAACATAATTCTTCACAAGGAAGTGAAGAAATTGAAAAAAAAAAAGCATTCAGGACCTAAAAATGGAAAGAAAAAGAATAAAGTAATCACAAAGGGAGACAACCCTGGAGATTGAAATCCTCGGAAAGAGATCAGGAGTCATAGATGCATGCATCATCAACAGAATGCAACAGGTAAAAGAGAGAATCTCAGATGCAGAAGACACCACAGAAAACATTGACACAACAGTGAAAGAAAATGCAAAATACAGAAAGCTCCTAACCCAAAAATATCCAAGAATTCCTGAACACAATGAGAAGGCCAAATCTAAGGGTAACAGAAGAGTGAGAAGATTCTCAACTTAAACGGCCAGTAAATATCTTCAACAAATTATAGAAGGAAACTTCCCTAACCTAAATAAAGAGATGCCCATGAACATACAAGAAGTCTACATAACTCCAAACAAATTTTAGCCTTTCTGACTGGGTTGAGGTAAAATCTCAGGGTTCTTTTGATTTGCATTTCCCTAATAACTAAGGATTTTGCACATTTCTTTAGGTCCTTCTCCCCATTCTATATTCTACAAGCAGAGATGTGGCCAGGGAGTGAGGGAAGAAAGGAAAATCATCTAAAGATAAATATGTGATAATAAAAATTTAGGCACCACGGAGCCAGGAGACTTCTGTGCACAGCCTGCCATAAAAGAGTGATCTCCAAGCAGCATTTTCACTTCTGAGTGCAGAGGGGAGATCTTCACATTTTCTCTGGAGGGGATCAGCTAGGAGTACACAGGGCCTAAGATCAGTGAAGCAGCTGGGACGAGTGAAGCCAAGAGACTCCACAGCCTTCTCTGTATAGCCCACCAGAAGAGAGTGATCTCCCAGCTGTGCTTTTATTTCTGAGTACAGAGGTGAGATCTCTACATTCTCTCTGGAGGGGACCTGCTAGGAGCACACAGGGCCTAAGATCTGTTGAGCAGCTGGGATGGAAGTCTTCCTGATGCCATTTGCATCAGGGAGCAAGGGAACTCCACAGCCTTCTGTGCATAGCACACCAAGAGAGAGAGTTCTCGCAGCAGTGCTTTCACTTTTGAACTCAGAGGAGTAAGGACACAGATTTACAAGACCACAGGAGGAACAAACTCCAGTCAGAGACAAGCATATCAACTATCATCAGATGGCAAAAGGCAAGCACAAGAACCCTACCAACAGAAACCAAGGCCACATGGCAACATCAGAACCCAGTTCTCCTACCACAAAAAGTTCCAGATACCCCAACATACCGAAAAAGCAAGAGTTGGGTTTAAAATCATATCTCATGATACTGATAGAGGGTTTCAAGAAAGACGTAAATAACACCCCTAAAGAAATACAGGAGAACATTGGTTAACAGGTGAAAGCCCTTAAAGGAGAAACACAAAAATCTCTTAATGAAATACAGGAGATTATGGGTCAACAGGCAGAAGCCCTTAAAGAAGAAACACAAAAATCCCTTAAAGAATTACAGGAAAACACAAACAATCAAGTGAAGGAACTGAACAAAACAATTCAGGATGTAAAAGTGGAAGTAGAAACAATAAAGAAATCACAAAGTGAGACATCTCTGGAGATAGAAAACCTTAGAAAGATTCAGGAGTCATAGATGCAAGCATCAACAACAGAATACAAGAGATAGAAGAAAGAACCTCACGTGCTGAAGATACCATAAAAAACATTGACTCAAAAGTCAAAGAAAATGCAAAATACACAAAGCTGGTAACCCAAAACATCCAGGAACTCCACGACACAATGAGAATTCCAAACCTAAGGATTATAGGTAAAAATGATAGTGAGGATTTACATCTTAAAGTCCCAGTAAATATCTTCAAGGAAATTATAGAAGAAAACTTCCCTAACCTAGAGAAAGAGATGCCCATGAACATACAAGAAGCTTTCAGAATTCCAAACAGACAGGACCAGAACAGAAAGTCCTCCTGGCACATTATAATCCAAACACCAAATTCACTAAACAAAGAAAGGATATTAAAAGCAGTAAGGGAAAAAGGGCAAGTAACTTACAGAGGCAGACCTATCAGAATCACACCAGACTTCTCACCAGAGATGATGAAAGCTAGAAGACCATGGGTAGACCTCATACAGACCCTAAGAGAACACAAATGCCAGCCCAGGCTACTATACCCAGCAAAACCCTCAATCATTATACATGGAGAAACCAAGATATTCCATGATAAAACCAATTTGCAAAATATCTGTTCACAAATCCTGCCCTACAAAGGATAATTGATGGAAAATGCTAACACAAGGAGGGAAACTACACCCTAGAAAAAGCAAGAAAGTAATCTTCTTCCAACAAACCCCAAAAAAGATACTCACACAAAGATAAAAATAACAAAAAATAATAGGAAGCAACAATCACTATTCCCTAATATCTCTTAACAACAATGAACTCAATTCCCCAATAATAAAAACATTGACTAATGAAATATTAATGTAAATCTTCAATTTTTTTCAGAAAATGTTTATAATTCCCCTTTTAATTAATTTGGTGATTTTTTTTATGTCTACCATTTTATTGCATTATTTTTCATGATAATCTTCAATTTTGAGAAATCTGACTCCTGCCAGTCAATTACATGCGACTTGCCTCCATCTTGGTTCTTGGATGCCAGAGAGATCAGACAGCCTGAGGTACGCAAATATAACCCGAGGCCATTGCGGGGGGTCTAAGCATTGTGTTGGCCTGCACCCAGGCCCTGGGCTGTTTGGGGGTGTGGGAGGGATTAGTGTGCCAACCTGGCCAGGAGGTTCTTTGCCCAGGCCAGCATGCACGCACGCTGTCATTTTGCCTACTGGTCACCAGAGAGTTCTAGCAGGCAAAGTCAGCTAACAGTCATAGCCTGAGGCTAACATAGCAGGGGGGGGGGGTCTAGGCCCAACAGGCCCTGGACTGCCCCCAAGACCTGGGCTGCTCGGTGGGCCATCTGTGAGCCAACCCGGCAAGGAGGTTGTTAGCCAGGCAGACTCTCCCATCACTTTCAGGCAGCTCGCACAGGCCTCCATCCTGGCCACCTGACAGAACCAGTTAACACTCACAGCCCAAGCGGAACTTTCCTCTGACCTTGGCCTGCCAGGCTTTTGCCTAGGCTCGGGGCCTGAGCAGCTAGGCTAGCCTTGTGTGTACCAACCCGGTGGGGAGATCAGCTGCCCAGCAGAGTGATCAGCACTCTGAAAATATCCCGCAGCATACACCATTAGCACTCCCTGAAAAAGCAAACGGGCACCATGTGGTTCACAGACACAATCTGGGGCAAGGCACAATATGGCTGCAAGGGCACCCAAGAAGAGGACAGCACATCAGCAATCTGTGACAGGGGAAACCCAGCCATCCAGTGTTGCGGAAATTGCCCCAGAGCCTCACAGGAGGCTCAAACACCAGTCAGAGACAAGACCAACTAATGCCAGAGAACAAGATGGCAAAGGGAAAACATAGGAACACTACTAACAGAAATCTAGGCAAAATGGCAGAGTCAGAACCAAACTCTCCAACATCAGCAAGTCCTGGTTATGCCAACACACCAGAAAAACAAGATTTGGATTTAAAATCACTGGTCATGATGTTGCTAGAATAACACAAAAAGGACATAAAGGAATCCCTTAAAGAAATACAGGGGAACATGAATAAGCTAGAAACACTTATAATGGAAACACAAAAATCATTTAAGGAAATTCAGGTGAATAAGGCTCAAGAGATAGAAGCCAATAAAGAAGAAACACACACACACACACACACACACACGCACACACACACACACAACCTTAAAGAACTGCAGGAGAACTTGAGTCAACAGGCAAAAGTCATGAGAAAGGAAACACAAAAATCTCTTAAAGAATTAAAGGAAAACACAAACAAATGATGGAACTGAGCAAAACCATCCTGGATCTAAAAACAGAAGTAGAAACAACTAAGAAATCACAAAGGGAGACAACTTTGGAGATAGAAAACCTTGAGAAGAAATCAGGGGCCATAGATGCAAATATAAACAACAGAATACAAGAGATGGAAGAATATCAGATGCCGAAGATACCATAGAAACCATTAACTCAACAGTCAATCAAAATGCAAAATGCAAAAAGCTTGTATCTCAGAACATCCAGGAAATCCAGGACATAATGAGAAGACTAAACTTAAGGATTATAAGAATAGATGAGAGTGAAGATTTACAACTGAAAGGGCCAGCAATTATCTTCAACAAAATTATGGAAGAAAACTTTCCCAACTTAAAGAGAGAGATGCCCATGAATATATAAGAAGCCTACAGAACTACAAACAGACTGGACCTGAGAAGAAATACCTCCTGTCACATAATAATCAAAACCCCAAATGCACCAAACAAAGAAAGAATATTAAAGGCAGTAAGAGAAAAAGGCCAAGTAACATATAAAGGAAGACCTATCAGAATCACACTAGACTTCTCACCAAAGACCATGAAACCTAAAAGATCCTTGGACAGATCTCATGCAGACTCTAAGAGAACACAAATGTCAGCCAAGTCTATTATACCCAGCAAAACTCTCAATCACCATAGATGGAGAAACCAAAATAATCCATGACAAAACCAAATTTACACAATATATTTCCACAAACCCATCTCTGCAAAGAATAATAGGAGGAAAACTCCAATACAAGGAGGGAAACTACACCCTGGAAAAAGAAAGATAGAAACCTTCTTTCATCAAACCGAAAAGAAGATAACCACTCAAATATAAAAAATAACACCAAAAATGACAGGAAGTAATAATCACTATTCCTTAATATCTCTTAACATCAATGGACTCAATTCCCCAATAAAAAGACATAGACTAACAGAGTGAATAAGGAAACAGGACCCTACATTTTGCTGCATATAGGAAACACACCTCAGTGTCAAAGACAAAAACTACCTTAGAGTAAAAGGCTGGAAGACAATTTTACAAGCCAATGGTCTTGTAAAATTAGCCATTCTAATATCAGATAAAATTGACTTTCAACTCAAAGTCATAAAAAGAGACACAGAAGGACACTTCTTGCTGGTCAAAGGAAAAATCTACCAAGAAGAACTTTCAATTTTTAACATCTATGCGCCAAATGCAAGGGCACCCTCATTCATAAAAGAAACTTTACTAAAGCTCAAAGCACACATTGCACTTAACACAATAATTGTGGGTGACTTCAACAGTCCACTCTCCTTAATGGACCGATCAGGAAAACAGAAACTAAACAGGGACACAGCAACACTAATTGAAGCTTTGGACCAATTGGATTTGATTGATATTTATAGAACATTTCACCCTAAAGCAAAAGAATATAGCTTTTTCTCAGCACCTCATGGTGCCTTCTCCAAAATCGACCATATAATTGGTCACAAAACAGACCTCAACAAATATAAGAAGATCCAACTAATCCCATGCCTCCTATCAGATCACTATGGAGTAAGAGTGGTTTTCAATAGCAACAAAAACAGCAGAAAGCCCACATACACATGGAGGCTGAATAATACTCTACTCAATGACACCTTAGCCAAAAAAGAAATAAAGAAATCAGAGACTTTTTAGAATTTAATGAAAGTGAAGGCACAACATACCCACATCTTTGGGACACAAATAAAGCAGTGCTAACAGGAAAAATCATAGCCCTGAGTGCCTCCAAAAAGAAAATGGAGAGAGCATACACTAGCAGCTTAATGAGACACCTGAAAGCCCTGGAACAAAAAGAAGCCAATTCACCCAGGAGGAGTAGAAGACAGGAAATCATCAAACTCAGCGCTGAAATCAATCAAGTGGAAACATAGAGAACCATACAAAGAATCAACGAATCCAGGAGCTGGTTCTTTGAGAAAATCAACAAGATAGATAAACCCTTAACCAGACTGACCAAAGGGCACAGAGAAAGTATCCAAATTTACAAAATTAGAAATGAAAAGGGGGATATAACAACATAAACTGAGGAAATCCAAAAAATCATCAGATCCTACTCCAAAAGCCTATACTCAACACAACTGGAGAATCTGGAGGAAATGGACAATTTCCTAGACATATACCAAATACCAAAATTAAATCAGGACCAAATAGATCATCTAAACAGTCCCATAACCCCTAAAGAAATAGAAGGGGATCATACAAAGTCTCCCAAACAAAAAAGCACAGGGCCAGACAGTTTCAGTGCAGAAATCTATCAGACCTTCAAAGAAGACCTAACAGTTATACTCTTCAAACTATTCCACAAAATAGAAACAGAAGGAATACTACCCATCTCCTTCTATGAAGCCACAATTACACAGATACCAAAGCCACACAAAGATCCAACAAAGAAAGAGAACTTCAGACCAATTTCCCTTATGAATATCGATGCAAAAATACTCAATAAAATTCTTGTCAACCAAATCCAAGAACACATAGAAATGATCATCCACCATGATCCAGTAGGCTTTATTCCAGGGATGCAGGGTTGGTTCAATATACAGAAATCCATCAATGCAATCCACTGCATAAACAAACTCAAAGAATAAAACCACATGGTCATTTCATTAGATGCTGAAAAAGCATTTGACAATATTCAGCACCCTTTCATGCTTAAAGTCTTGGAAAGAACAGGAATTCAAGGCCCATACCTAAACATAGTAAAAGCAATATACATCAAACCTGTAGCCAGTATCAAACTGAATGGAGAGAAACTTGAAGCAATCTCACTAAAATCAGGCACTTGACAAGGCTGCCCCCTTTCTCTTTATCTTTTCAATATTGTACTTGTGGTACTAGCTCATGCAATTAGACAACATAAGGAGGCCAAAGGGATACAAATTGGAAAGAAAGAAGTCAACCTATCATTATGTGCAGATGATATGATAGTCTACCTAAGTGACCCAAAAAGTCCACTAGAGAACTCCTACAGCTGATAAACAATTTCAGCAAAGTGACAGGTTATAAAATCAACTCAAGCAAATCAGTAGCCTTCCTATACTCAAAGGATAAGCAGCCTGAGAAAGAATTTAGGGAAATGACACCCTTCACAATAGCCACACACAATATAAAGTACCTTGGCGTGACTCTTACCAAACATGTGAAAGATCTGTATGACAAGAACTTCAAGGCTCTGAAGAAGGAAATGGACGAAGACCTCAAAATATGGAAAAACCTCTCATGCTCATCGATCGGCAGGATTAATATAGTTAAAATGGCCATTTTGCCAAAAGCAAGATACAGATTCAATTGCAATACCCTCAAAATCCCCACTTAATTCTTCATAGAGTTAGAAAGAGCAATTCTCAAATTCATCTGGAATAACAAAAACCCAGGATAGCTAAAATTATTCTCACCGACAAAAGAAATTCTGGGGGAATCAGTTTCCCTGACCTCAAACAATACTGCAGAGCAATAGTGTTAAAAACTGCTACAATTACAGGCAGGCAGATCAATGGAACAGGATTAAAGACCCAGAAATGAAACCACACACCTATGGCCACTTGATCCTTTCATGCTTAAAGGGGGCTGAAAATATCCAATGGAAAAAAGATAGCCTTTCAACATATGGTGCTGGTTCAACTGGAGGTCAGCATGCAGAAGAATGCGAATTGATCCATCCTTGTCTCCTTGTACTAAGCTCAAATCCAAATTTATGAAGGGCCTCCACATAAAGCCAGACACTCTGAATCTAATAGAAAAGAAACTGGGGAAGACGTTTGAGGACAGGGGGAAAGTTTCTGAACCGATCACCAATAGGTTATGCTCTAAGATCAAGAATTGACAAATGTTTCCTCATAAAATTACAAAGTTTCTGTAAGGCAAAGGACACCATCAAAAGGACAAATGGGATCTTCACCAACCCTACATCAGATAGAGGGTTATTATCCAATATATACAAAGAACTCAAGAAGTTAGACTCCAGAAAATCAAATAACCCTATTAAAAAAATGGAGTACAGAGTTAAACAAAGAATTTTTACCTGAAGAACTTCGGATGCCTGACAAACATCTTTAAAAATGCTCAACTTCATTAGTCATTAGGGAAATGCAAATCAAAACAACCCTGAGATTTCACCTTACAACAGTCAGAATGGCTAAGATTAAAAATTCAGGAGACAGCAGGTGTTGGAGAGGATGTGGAGAAAGAGGAACACTCCTCCACTGCTGGTGGCATTGCAAATTGTTACAACCACTCTGGAAATCAGTCTGGTGGTTCCTCAGAAAACTGGGGACCTCACTTCTGGAAGATCCTGCTATACCACTCGTGGGCATATACCCAGAGGATTCCCTAGCATATAATATAGATCCATGCTCCACTCTGTTCATAGCAGCCCTATTTATAGTAGCCAGAAGCTGGAAAGACCCCAGATATCCCTCAACAGAAGAATGGATGCAAAAAAATGTGGTATATATATACAATGGAGTACTATTCAGCCATTAGAAACAATGAATTCATGAAATTCTTAGGCAAATGGATGCAGCTGGAGAACATCATACTAAGTGAGGTATCCCAGTCTCAAAAATCATGGTATGCACTCACTAATAAGTGGATATTAGCCTAGAAAACTGGAATACCCAAAACATAATCCACACATCAAATGATGTACAAGAAGAACGGAGGGGTGGCACCTTGTTCTGGAAAGACTCAGTGTAGCAGTATAGGGCAAAAGCAGAACAGGGAAGTGGGAAGGGGTGGATGGGAGAATAGGAGGAGGGAAATGGGCTTATGGGATTTTCAGAGAGTTGGGGGCCAGAAAAGAGGAAATCATTTGAAATGTAAATAAAAATATACCCAATAAAAATCTTTGATTTTAATGTGACTTTTTATATTCTTTTTCTATTTTATCACAAATGTTTTCAATGTAAGTCTTTCAAAGAGTTTTTTTTGTCTATTTATTTAATTATTTATTTATCTATCTATTTATTTGGTTTTTTTGAGACAGTATTTCTCTGTATAGCCCTGGCTGTCCTGGAACTCACTCTGTAGCCCAGGCTGGCCTTGAACTCAGAAGTCTGGCTGCCTCTGCCTCCCAAGTGCTGGAAGTAAAGACATGTGCCACCACTACCCGGCTTGAAAGAATTTTTATATCTACCATTTTATATGTAAAATTTTCCATGAAATAATAAATTTTAACGTGTTTGTCTATTTATTTCTTGAATTTTATGTGAAATATTTTCCATGTAAATCTTCAATGTTATGTTTATAATTCCATCTACAATCATCTAAGAATTATCTTTATGGGTTTCATTTTATCTACATGATTTTTATGGTAATCATTAATTTTAACATTTTTTCTTTATATTTCTTCAACTTATTTCTTCAACTTTATCAGAAACATTTTCCATGTAAATCAATTCTGTCATTAAATGTTTCTATCCCATATTTTAATTAATTTAGCAATGTTTTACATGTCTACCACTTTACTCTTTAATTTTCCATGAATATTGTCAATTTTAATGTGTTTATCTGAAATATTTTCCATGTAAATCTTTAATTTTATCATAAAGTGTTTTTATCTCTTTCCTTTTCAATAAATTAAAATGAACAATTTAAATGATAAATAATAATTAATATATAACGATTATATATTTTGTTGGGAACTTATTAAATTACAAAGCATAAAGAATGGGACACACACAAGCCTAAATCTATGTGTTGACATGTGTGAGTAAGAGAGAACTGAGACTGAGCCTCAGTGAACTGCAACCCCAGGAGGTTTTTGTTCAGCCCTGGAGCACTGTGGGAGGATACTCCCAATCTTGCTGACAGTAATAGGTTGCAGCATCATCAGCCTCCACAGGATTGATGGTGAGAGTGAAGTCTGTCCCAGACCCACTGCCACTGAACCTGGCAGGGACCCCAGATTCTAGGTTGGATGCACCATAGATGAGGAGTTTGGGTGGCTGTCCTGGTTTCTGCTGGTACCAGTGCATAGCTTTACTGACACTTTGGCTGGCCCTGCAGGAGATGGTGGCCCTCTGGCCTGGAGACACAGCTGAGGAAGCAGGTGACTGGGTCAGCACAATGTCACCAGTGGAGCCTGGAATGATAAACACACAGATCATTGGTATATATATATATATATATATATATATATATATATATATATACACACACATATATATATATATATATATATATATATATATATATATATATATATATATATATTCCTTCTGGGCAGAAGAAGAATATATATATTTTAATATTTGTGCATATCACTCTGAGAAACCAGAAAATACATGGGACTGGGGAAACTTAAAACCAATTACAAATGCCCTAATTATAATAATCAAGAGCCCAGAAGCATGGAAAGTCATGATGGCCACAGCGGTTGCTCCCAACACTCCTCTGCATCCTCACCTGGAACCCAGAGCAGCAGCCCCCATAGCAGGAGTGCGTCTGTCTCCATCTCTGAGAGCTGGAAGAGAAGATGCTTCTTAGGCTCCTGACAGCTGCCCTTAAAGGAGCCTGGACTGTTGGATAATGACTCCATATGCAAATCAGCTCAGCAGAGTGTGTACTGCTGCTCAAAGGGCACCTGCTCCTGTTTCACCCACAGGGAGTTGGTGTGAGCAGGAAATTTACTAGAGCATCACATGTGTATTAATGGATCCTTCTAAATAATTTTTTGAGACAGCATTTCTCTATTCTTGGTTGTCCTGAACCTCATTCTGTATACCAGATCCTCTGTCTCTGCCTCCTGACTGCTGGGATTAAAGGTGCTCACCACCACCTCGCAGCTGCTCCTTGTAGGCTACTCTATTAAATACTTGCTCTCTAGAGTTTTTTAGGTGTGAGGTAAGGGAGTGCATTGTTGCTCCACTAGGCAAAGGATATACGTTTTTTCAAGAAGAACTTAATCTCTCAAAAGTAAACACACCCAATGGAAGCAGTATCTGAGAGGGAATAGAGAAAAGTGATTCAATAAAGAAAAGTAACATAATTCTTGGGATACTATTTTATTTTTTTAGTTCCCTGTTTAGATCCATGTGTATGATGTGTCTTTGTATGTTTGTATATTTGTTCATGTCATGTTTGAAGGCAACTTCTCTTGCCACGGTATGTGAATGGAATACTACTCAGCTATTAAAAACCATGAATTTATGAAATTCTTAGGCAAATGGGTGGAACTGGACAATATCATCCTAAGTGAGGTAACCGAATCACAAAAGAACACACATGGTATGCACTCATTGATAAGTGGATATTAGCTCATAAGCTCAGTATACTCAAGAAACAATTCACATATCAAATGATGCCCATGATGGTTCTGGAAAGGCTTGATGCAGCAGTTTAGGGGAAGACCAGGACAGGGAAGGTAGAGGGGGTTGATTGGGGAACAGGCAGAGGGAAGAGGGCTTATGGGACTTTTGTGGAGGGAGGGATCCAAGAAAGCTGAAATCATTTGAAATGTAAGTAAAGAATATATCTAAGAAAATATAAATTAAAAAAAAGAATATATCTATTACAAATACAAATAAAAAAGAAAAGAAAAGAAAAATTTATAAGAAGACTTATGAAAAGAAAAAAACAGTAAGAAGCATTGGAATGAGAAGAGGAGGAAGAAGGAAGGGAGAGGGAGGTAGGAAAAAGAGAAAGAAGAAGTGAAGGGAGGAAAAGAAAAGAAGAAAGAATGCAAAGAAAATAAAGAAGTCAGGAAAGATGGAGGAGAAAGGAAAGACGGACAATTCTCTCCTCAGCTTATGCTCACTGTTTCTTTTTCCAGGTCTCTGCCATAAAGAGGTGGAACCTTTTATTTTAGTATACACATTCACAGTACTGAACGAGCTACAGTTCAAAGATGAAATAAACAGGACAAAAAATAACATACATTGTGTGAAATTAACTAGTTATTCTTTATATTTTATCTTCTTTTTTGAGGTATACTCAATTTTTAGTTGATTTTTGTATTCAAAATTAGAATGTTGATCTGTTATAATGTGGCAAGTTAGGTGTTATTTCTCATTTATGCCCAGAATAAAAATATGTCTATATTATGCATTGTCTACTATCCATGCCAAGTGCCATACATTTTAAATATCCCCAAATCTCATAACTGTTACTTTAAGGCTCACTATTGTTGGTGGGAAACAATAATACATATACTGCCTTCATGACCTGCTCCCATTGGTCTCAGTGCTCATGACTTTCCTTATGTATAACATCAAGAATTGCACTTCTTCCAGTCATGATGATGTATTCCAGCAATCCACACATGTAAGAAGCTGAGGCAGGAGGACCTTGAGTTTGCATATTTCTAGGACACATAGACTGGGTTACACAGATGACCAAATCTTCTGCCCTGCTCCAAGTCCCACATCTTCATTTAATTTTGTAAATAGTCCTGATAATATATGTTTTTATTTATACCAACTTTGTTCTCTTTTTTATGACTTATAACTTAACTTTCTATTCATTAACATTGATATTTTACTTCAGTGTAGCAGAATGGCCCTCTCATTATGACAGGAGACTCAATACCCTCTGACAGAAAGATTGATGAGATGATAGAACAGAAGATGTATGGGACAGGGATGCTCCCATGTGGAATGCAACACAGATGTGCAACAAGGTTGACCACTGAAAAGTAGGTACCTGATCCCAGCCTTGAGTCTAGAAATTTGACCATAGTGCAGATAGGAGCTCTTTGAAATGCATAGAATGCCTGAAATGAACTGAGTAGGAGGAAAGGATGGCCTGGGCTTTACAAAGGAGAATAAAGCAATTGAATGCTGAAGCAGAGGTGGGTCTGAAGTTAATATGCTGGAAATTGGCAAAGAAGTATAAGTTTTATGAATAGTGTAAAGAGAGTCCATGGGATAGAGGGCACAAATAGTTCACGTTTTTCAGGGAACATTATTTAGCGAATGTTGTGCTTGACACACAACAAAGAAAATCGTGTGAAGGCTGTTGTCATTTCTGTCTCAGCTCAATGAACTGTTAGCTCTTTCATCCTATCATTTTCTCAATTCATAAAATGATATTAAGAATTGTATTCTCTGAACAATACCCAGTTCCACATGCCCAACTTAGACTCAGTGAGCATTTATTAAATTATAATTCTTTTTCTTTTCTTTTGATTGAATATGTTCTTTACCTACTTTTCAAACATTATTCCCTTTCCCAGTTTCCCTGTTCCCAGAAAACAGCTAACCCATCCTCTCTGCCCCTGATTCTATGAGGATGTTCCTCCACCCAGCCCACTTCCACCTGCCTTTCCTTGATTAATTTTGCTGACCCAATCATCGCCAAACCTGGCATCAAACACATTTTCTCTCTGGTTTCAAAGAATAGTAGTTCAGTTCCCCTTGCCAAAAAATTTTGCAGATATGATGGCAGAGATTTAGCTGTTCCTTTGCTCCCCAGTCCAATTCTCTATACCCACACTTTATGTTTCTATAGATTGTGTTGAAGCCTACTCCTTTTAACATAACTGAAGCCATTGTATTCAGTCTCCATTTTGCTCATAAAGTGAAATAATGTTCTGGTTCTCAGACTCTACTTCCCATAAGCAATTATCCACACCTGACACTGAAGAATGCTATTGATAAGCCAAAATTTATGCTCTGTTATCTCAATGTTCTGAAATCCCCCTGCTTACCACCTATCGAGCATACCCTTCCTTAGTCAGGACCAATCAGCTAAAAGGTTAGCAGATATACTTTGTCCAATAAACCGAATTGTAATATTGCTCCCCTTCTTGCCACTTAAACTTTTATTTATTTATTTATTTATTTATTTATTTATTTATTTATATTTTTTTTCTTTTTTTAATTCGATATATTTTTATTTACATTTCAAATAATTTCCCATTTTCTGCCCCCCCTCCCCGAAAGTCACATAAGCCCACTTCCCTCCCCCTGTTCTCCCACCCATCCCTTCCCATTACCCTATTCTGGTTTTGCCTTATACTGCTACACTGAGTCTTTCCAGAACCAGGGGCTACTCCTCAATTCTTCTTGTACTTCATTTTATGTGTAGATTATGTTTTGGGTATTCCAGTTTTCCAGGCTAATATCCACGTATTAGTGAGTGCATATCATGATTGATCATTTGAGACTGGGTTACCTCACTTAGTGTGATGTTCTCCAGATCCATCCATTTGCCTAAAAATTTCACTAATTCATTGTTTCTAATGGCTGAATAGTACTCCATTGTGTATATGTACCACATTTTTTGCATCCATTCTTCTGTTGAGGGATACCTGGGTTCTTTCCAGCTTCTGGCTATTATAAATAGGGCTGCTATGAACATAGTGGAACATATATCCTTATTACATGCTGGGGAATCCTCTGGGTATATGCCCAGGAGTAGTATGGCAGGATCTTTCAGAAGTGATGTGCCCAGTTTTCTGATCATGGTGGATAATCATTTTTACGTGTTCTTGGATTCGGTTGGCAATATTTTTTTTGAGAATTTTTGCATTGATAAGGGAAATTGGTCTGAAGTTCTCTTTCTTTGTTGGATCTTTGTGTGGTTTTGGTATCAGTATAATTATGGCTTCATAGAAGGAATCGGGTAGTGTTCCTTCTGTTTCTATTTTGTGGAATAGTTTGAAAAGTATTGGGTGTTAGGTCTTCTTTAAAGGTCTGATAGAATTATACACTGAAGCCATATGGACCTGTGGTTTTTTTTTTTTTTTTTTTTTTTTTTTTTTTTTTTTTTTTTTGGTTGGAAGGCTTTCTATGACCCCTTCTATTTCTTTAGGGGTTATGGGACTGTTTAGATGATCTATTTGGTCCTGATTTAATTTTGGTATTTGGTATCTGTCTAAGAAATTGTCCGTTTCCTCCAGATTCTCCAGTTGTGTTGAGTATAGGCTTTTGTAGTAGGATCTGATGATTTTTTTGGATTTCCTCAGTATCTGTTGTTATATCCCCCATTTCATTTCTAATTTTGTTAATTTGGATACTTTCTCTGTGCCCTTTGGTCAGTCTGGCTAAGGGTTTATCTATCTTGTTGATTTTCTCAAAGAACCTGCTCCTGGTTTTGTTGATTCTTTGTATGGATCTCTTTGTTTCCATTTGACTGATTTCAGCCCTGAGTTTGATGATTTCCTGTCTTCTACTCCTCCTGGGTGAATTGGCTTCTTTTAGTTTCAGGGTAAGCTGCTAGTGTATGCCCCTCACATTGGTATGTCTCACAGTAGAAACTTGGCTAACAGACATCAGCATGATATCAGTCATCAGTACAGGCAGGAACATCTCCTCAACTCTTGGTAATAGGGTGGACCATGGACATCAACACAGACTCTGACTGCTCCAGGGCATTGAACCCAGGCATATCCCTCAGCAGTAACTCAGATCCAGATATCACCATGACCTCAGGTGTCCATGAGGCCACTCAGATTAGTATGGCCCCTAGTGACAGTAAAGCAACATATATCAACATGGCCTCAGGCTATGGCACACATAGACATCTGGGTGGTATTAGATGGCAACACAGGCCTTGGGTATCAACTTGGTCCCTGGCCACATCGTGACCACTGATCCACACAAGGCCTTCAGTAGCATCATGGACCACAGTAGTCCTTAGAGGAGGTCTATTCCAGGAAGTGAGCCATTCCTCATCTCTGGCCTCTGGCATTGCCTAGACAGCTTTACCATGATCTGTGCTCCTGAAAGTGCAGGCCAGGTCTGCCTGGGCCATCTCTAGCATTCTTATAGATTACCTTGTTGCAGAGATACCAGACATTTACAGATAACCCCCTGTGCTACAAATTGCAGAAAATAATGAAGGTTAGTACTTATATGTTTGTGGGACTGTGGTGTAAGGCAGTCTGCAGCCTGGTTGAGCAAGGCTCACTCTGGATACCGGAGAGAACATTGTACAAGGGACAGAACAAACAAATGGGAAAACAAAAGGACACCTGTCTGCTAGGAGTGCTGCTGCCTCTGGCAAGGCAGGCTCCTCCCCTATCTGAGGTTTGGCTAGATTGCTCTGGAATACCTAAACAATGCTCTTCAACCTAAGATTTTCTTACTTCTTCATTTAAATGCTTATTTCTCTTTCTAAATGCTTATTTCTCTTCTTAGCATTTGTGTTACACACATTTTCAACTTGTTTAAAAATTTCTTTTAAGATCTTAAAGCCAACTAATATGCTTCCACAGGTCAAATTAACTATGCTAGATAAAACCAGTTTTCTTTTTCAGGCCTAACATAATATTTCCTTCCTCACCCACCTAAAGCAGACTTCTATATGCCTTCTAAGACTATTACAGGTTCAACATTCACCATCTATCCAATGCAGATATCCCCTTCTGGGGGTTCTATTCCTCTGTTATTCCTCTACAGGTTTATCCCTATACCTTGCCCACTGCCACAGATACAGCAGAGCCAGCACCAACTCCTGCGACCTACATGAGACAACAGAGCTGCCTTCCTCCAGACATTCTTCTGACTGAAGACTCCTAAGACACATGCTGAGATCCAGAGACATGTGCTACAGACTTGGAACCTTCCAGCTGCAGATGAACTAACCCTCTTACCAAGGCCAAATGACTGTTGAACTTTGGGGTGGGGGGATGGGAGTAATTACGTGATAATGAGAAAAGCATAATATATATGGAAATTGATTGTTTGCTATTAAAAACATGTTATTACCTTCAAATTGTACGACCCACTACCCAGTGATCCCTTGCCTTCTCCCCCTCAACCCTCCTTACCACTGTGGCTTTCTTCTGATACCCCCACCCCACCCAAAATGTTCACTACAAATGACAAGGCCTCATCAATGACCCCTCTCCTTTAAAAAAAAAAAGTAAAAGGCAGTCTGTAGCCTGGTTGAGTGACTCACTCCAGAGACCTGACAGAATTTTCTACAAGGGACAGAACCTGTGAGCTATGCTCCCAGACTGCTGACTCCTCAACTCCATAATCCTGTGGCCATCAGTCACTTATGGCCATGCTCCAGGCCCCTAGTGTTCCAGCTGGACTCTACCCCTACAATCACCTGGCTACAGCTAGGCTTTCCTTGCCCCAAAGTTACCTGACTGTTGCCAAATAACCCAGTCTACTATAAAAGAAGTCTTCTTGTCCCCCTCCTTGTCTTGATTTTGGCCCCTTATGTCTCTCTGTCCTCTTTCCCCTCTCTCTGTTCTGCCTCTCTCTTCATTCTTTCCCTTCTTTCCACATGCTCATGGGCATCCCTCTATCTTCTCTTTTCTCTTTACTTCTCTATCTCCTTTTTTTCTTCCTACCTTTTATAATAAAGCATGAAAACTATGAACTGTCTCTTATCAAAACATGCTGCATAGAAGCATGGAGCAGGCCTCAGACTTTCCAGCCACCAGTGAAGGACCCAGCCTTCTCTAGGTCAAGCTTCTTTAACAGGTACCTGGGGCAGTGCAAATGGCCCCACCTTCTGGGCAAAATCCTCCCTGCTAGTCAGGCATCTTCCTGCTCTACAGGGACTCAGGTGCCTGCCATTCCTACCCTGGTGGGGTGCATTGACTCTTATTCCCGTAACCCCCTAGGCGGGCTCTGCCTGCCAGAGTTCTCTTATGTGGGACCTGTCACCACTGCTCCTGCTTTTTTCTTCCACATATGTTGGCTATTTTTCATTTGTGTTAGCTGGAAGGAAGCCAAGAGTATTTGTATTTCTGTCCTAGAGTTTGATCAACATGTACAGTTTCATGTCTTTGATCTTCAATGCTGTGATAGGATTCCAGGGTCATGGTATTGTATATTTCCATCAGATCTGACTTTCATTGTGGACTCCTAAAGCAATGAACTTCATTGACTTTCTTCAAAAGATTGTATTTTATTTCAGTTGCTCACTTACTAGGCTGCCCCCTCCCCCTTGCAAGGTATCAGATAAAAATTCAATTCTACTCTCATCTCCATTGTTTACCTTCTCAAAATGAATCGGTCCCCTCTTAATATATTTGGAATATTAATTCTCTAGATTCCTGGTAAGGACAAAGAGAGATGAGTAAGGAAAACAGGTAAGTGGGTAACCCCTGAGATCATGCTGTTTCCCATGTATTTCAGTCCATACATGATACTTGCAGGATTTCTCCTACTGTGTCTTTCCATCATTATTAAGGAGGTTGAAACTCAACCTGAAGTAGATGGATGGATCACAGAAATGTTTATAACAATTTAATGTTCTCTGTGAGGGATTATAAGAGCTTGAGGCAGGGCAAGGGTGAAGAGAGTTAAGAGAGTATTGACTTATACAATTCAGAAGAAAAAGTAAACAGAAAAAGTAAAAAGCTTATACAATTCAGAAGAAAAAGTAAAAAGTAAATTTATCCATGAGATAACGAGTAAGACAGACAAGAATGGAACACTCTATCTTTCTACCTTGGTCAGTGTCATAGTTTGATTTCCATTACTGTGATAAATATCATGACCAAAAGCAACTTGGGGAGGAAAAGTTTTATTTAGTTTACAAATCCTGAGCACAGTCAACTAGGGAAGTCAGGGCAGGAGCTCCAGGAAGAGCACAAGCAGGAGCTGGAAGAAAAGATACTGCCTTGCTCTCCATGGCTTGCTTAGCATGGTTTCTTCTACCCCTCAGGACTACCATGCAGTAATGACCCCAGCCATGGTGGACTGGACCCTTTCACAACAATAATAAATTTAAAAATGTCCCCTAACAGACTTGTGCACATGCAATCTTATAGAAGCCAGACCTCTGTTAAGGTTTTCTCTTTCCACCTATGTCAAGTTGGCAATAAATACTAAACAGTACAGAGTACACAGTATCTGTGCTTCTAAATATAACATACAAGTCCAGTGTAAAGTCAACAGGCATGGCTCAAACTCCCTGAATTCATCTCCAATATATACAGTTCTGGTTGTTCCTATTAATGAGAACCTTGGAGAAATTTTTTTTTGCCAACACCCTTGTTGAGCTTCTGCTGTACTAGTAGTAACTCTTGATTTTTCCTGTGGTAAAGTTTAATTTTTTCCTCCTAACTATCTACATTAGAGTTCTTCCCTGTAAAGACACTAAAATGAAAGACAGTTTTTATTACTCTGGGGAATACAGCAGCTTGGCAATGGTTTTCTAATTCCTGAGTTATGACTTTAAAGCATCTTAACAGGATGTAACATCATAAGGAAGAAAACCAACAGGAAAAAGGCTATCCAAAAGAGACAGACTGAGAGAGTTGAAAAGTGATGGTGAGGTGGAGAACAGATGCCTCAGTGTCCAGAGGAGACCAAGGAGAGGAATATGGTTGGGGGAGGGACAAAGAGGGTGGAGAGGGAAACAGAATATATATTAAGCAATCCATCCTTCCTTTTTTCCTGCTTTTTAAAAAACCAATGTCTTTTAAGTCTTTTCCTTGCAAACCAATGAAGATCACATAGGAGACTAAGAAGGTGATACAAGTCCATGTAGCAGTCTGTGTTGGTGCTACTGTCTGCAGACTCCCCAGCTGTTTCTTCACGAAGTCCCCGAGTTCACAGAAGGTGGCTGAAGCAGGTCCCTGGGGTGTTTTTGTTCAAGATTCTATCACTGTGGAAGGGCTCTTCAGTGTTTGAAGACAGTGATAAACTGAAAAGTCCTCAGCCTTAATGTCTTCAATAGTGAGGGTGAATTCTGTTGCAGATCCGCTGCCTATGAACCTTGTGGGGACTCCATCAGTCCTGACTGAAGCATGGTAAATGAGGGCCTTGATGTTGTGCCCTGGTCTCTGCTGGTACCAGGATAGGTAGTGCTTTCCATCTGTGTAGAGGAGGCTCTGACTGGCCCTGCAGGTGATGGAGACTCTCTCTCCTAGAGAAACCCAAAGGGCCTCTGCTTGCTGGGTGAGCGTGATCTGCCCATTGGAAGCTATAACCAGAGACACAGAGGGATTCAGAGAGGCTGTGAGATGTGAAACAGAGGGTCCCACTATCAAGAGACCAGCACCTGCCAGATTTGTGCTACAGGTGTCTTTTAGTCCTTACTACTCCCCAAAGCATCTTCAAGGGTAAAGGAAACACCATCATGGTATATTACCTCACCTGTGAAACATAGGAGGAGAAGGAAGAGGTGGAGTGGGGCTGCTGCCATCCTCCTGACTTTCAAGCTTCTGAGGATACTCTGACTCAAGAAAAAGCCTTATTTATAATCCGTGATCACAGGAAGAGGGCAGTGAGAGATATTAAAGCAAACCCAGATGAGAATGAAGGCTCAGTATGTGGTAAGGAAGACTGAGGTAACACCTGCTGCTGACACTACCACAGTTTCTCATCTACTGCATCCCTTTACCCTTGAGGATTTCCTCTGGTAGTTTCACAGACGCTATGCTTAATTGTCTGACAGCCATGGACATCTCCAGGGTAAAAAGCAGTCTGGTGCTGAGGGAGATTGTTTTCATGAATTAAAACTTATGCAGAGTGTGGCCCTTAGTTGCCCCTAAGCTGTGACAGTGAGTGGAGTATAAGGTCCAAGGCTGCTTCCCTGTTCTGGTATTCCCCTATACTGTTGCACTGAGTCTTTCCAGAACCAGGGGCCACTCCTCCATTCTTTTTGGATCTCATTTAATATGTGGATTATGTCTTGGGTATTCAAAGTTTCTAGGCTAATATCCACTTATCAGTGAGTGCATACCATGATTGATCTTTTGAGACTGTGTTACCTCACTTAGTATGATGTTCTCCAGCTCCATCCATTTGTCTAAGAATTTCATGAATTCACTATTTCTAATGGCAGAATAGTACTCCATTGTGTAAATAGACCACATTTTTTTGTATCCATTCCTCCGTTGTGGGACACCTGGGTTCTTTCCAGCTTCTGGCTACTACAAATAGGGCTGCTATGAACATAGTGGAACATGTGTCCTTATTGCATGCTGAAGAATCCTCTGGGTATATGCCCAGGAGTGGTATAGCAGGGTCTTCAGGAAGTGTTATGCTCAGTTTTCTGAGGAACCACCAGACTGATTTCCAAAGTGGTTGCACCATCTTGCAGTCCCACCAGCAGTGGAGGAGTCTTCCTCTTTCTTCACATCCTCGCCAACACCTGCTGTCTCCTGAGTTTTTGACCTTAGTCATTCTGATGGGTGTGAGGTGAAATCTCAGGGTTGTTTTGATTTGCAATTCCCTAATGATTAATGATGTTGATCATTTCTTAAGGTGTTTCTCAGCCCTCCAAACTTCTTCATGTGAAAATTCTTTGTTTAGCTCTGTACCCTACTTTTTAATGGGGTTATTTGGTTCTCTGGGTTCTACTTTTTTGAGTTCTTTTATATATTAGATATTAGCCCTCTGTTAGATTTAGGGTTAGTGAAGATCCTTTCCCATTCTGTTGGTTGATGTTTTGTCCTTTTGACAGTGTCCTTTGCCTTACAGAAACTTTGTAGTTTTATGAGGTCCCATTTGTCAATTCTTGATCTTAGAGCATAAGCTATTGGTGTTCTATTCAGGAACTTTTCCCCTGTGCCCATGTCCTCCAGGGTCTTTCCCAGTTTCTTTTCAATTAGTTTCAGTGTGTCAGGTTTTATGTGGAGGTCCTTGATCCATTTGGAGTTGAGCTTGGTACAAGGAGATAAGAATGGATCAATGTGCATTCTTCTGCATGCTGACCTCCAATTGAACCAGCACCATTTGTTGAAAAGACTATCTTTTTTCCACTGGATGCTTTCAGCTCCTTTGTCAAAGATCAAGTGACCATAGGTGTGTTGGTTCATTTCTGGGTCTTCAATCCTATTCCATTGATCTGCTTGCCTGACATTATACCAATACCATACAGTTTTTATCACTATTGCTCTGTAGTAAAGTTTGAGGTCTGGGATACTGAATCCCCCTGAAGTTCTTTTACTGTTGAGAATAGTTTTAGCTATCCTGGGTTTTTTGTTATTCCAGATGAATTTGAGAATTGCTCTTTCTAGCTCTATGAAGAACTAGGTTGGGATTTTTATGTGGATTGCATTGAATCTGTAGATGGCCCTTGGCAAGATCGCCATTTTAACTATATCCTGCCAATCCACGAGCATGGAAGATTTTTCCATTTTCTGAGATCTTCTTCGATTTCCTTCTTCAGAGATATGAAGTTCTTGTCATATAGGTCTTTCACTTGTTTGGTTAGAGTCACCTCAAGTTACTTTATGCAGTTTGTGGCTATTGTGAAGGGAGTCATTTCCCTAATTTCTTTCTCAATCTCCTTATCCTTTGAGTATATAAAGGCTACTGATTTGCTTGAGTTGATTTTGTAGCCAGCTACTTTGCTGAAGTTGTTTATCAGATGTAGGAGTTCTCTAGTAGAGTTTTTGTGGTCACTTAAGTATACTATCATATCATCTGCAAATAGTGATAGTTTGACTTCTTCCTTTACAATTTGTATCCCTTTGACCTCCTTATGTTTTCTAATTGCTCTAGCTAGGACTTCAAGAACTATATTGAAAAGATATGGAGAGAGTGGGTAGCCTTGTCTAGTCCCAGATTTTAGTGAGATTGCTTCAAGTTTCTCTCCATTTAGGTTGATGTTGGCTACCGGTTTGCTGTATATTGCTTTTTACTATGTTTAGATATGGGCCTTGAATTTCTGTCCTTTCCAAAACGTTTAGCTTGGAAGGGTGCTGAATTTTGTCAAATGCTTTTTCAGTATCTAATGAAATGATCATGTGTTTTTTTTATTTGAGTTTGTTTATGTAGTGGATAGCATTTATGAATTTACTTATATTGAACCATCCCTGCATCCCTGGGATGAAGCCTACTTGATCATGGTGGATGATCGTTTTGATGTGTTCTTGGATTTGGTGGGCAAGAATTTTATTATTTTTGCATCGATATTCATTAGGGAAACTGGTCTGAAATTCTCTTTCTTAGTTGGATCTTTGTGTGGTTTTGGCATCAGCATAATTGTGGTTTTGTAGAAGGAGTTGGGTAGTGTTCCTTCGGTTTCTATTTGGTGGAATAGTTCGAAGAGTATTGATATTAAGTCATAATGCCTTGGTATCTCTTAATAATGTTCCTACGTTTGCCTTTAGCCATCTAGTTCTCCCTGGTGTTAGATGTTCTTATTGTTACTGGCTGGTGCTTCAACCTACTGTGGATCTTTAAGATTATTTCTGCAACACTGGATGACTGGGTTTCCTCTGGCACAGATTACTGATATGCTGCCTTCCTCTTTTGTGCCTTTGGAGCCCTGCTCAGTCTTGCCTCAAGCAATGTTATATTTAGCTTGTCAAGGTCAACCAGGTGTTCTCTGTCTGCTCTATTATGGAGCAAAGATGGTGTATATAGAGGGTCACTCCCTCTGTTGATTCTCACATAGGACACAGGTCCTGCGACGGACTGGCTTGCAGATGAACCGCCTATGTGCTGAGTTTCTTAGTGCAGGCAGACCCCCTGGAGATTTGCACCACCAGAGGTCTAAAGCTCAGGGTGATACAGTACCTAGTGACCTTTTTCTGACCTGGCAGGCAGTGAATATGGCTGCGGTGCTTCTCTCTTTCTGCTGCTCTCTCTTCTTTTTTTCTTTTTTCATTAGATGAATTTAGCAAATTCATCGTTTTTCAAGAAACTCTCAAATAATGTTACTTTGATGCTTCCTGTCACACTAGTCTCCCCAGGTGGTATTGTTTTTTTTTATTCGATATAATTTATTTACATTTCAAATGATTTCCCCTTTTCTACCCCCCCCCACTCCCCGAAAGTCCCATAAGCACCCTTCTCTTCCCCTGTCCTCCCACCCACCCCTTCCCACTTCCCCGTTCTGGTTTTGCCGAATACTGTTTCACTGAGTCTTTCAAGAAACAGGGGCCACTCCTCCTTTCTTCTTGTACCTAATTTGATGTGTGGATTATGTTTTGGGTATTCCAGTTTTCTAGATTAATATCCACTTATTAGTGAGTGCACACCATGATTCACCTTTTGAGTCTGGGTTACCTCACTTAGTATGATGTTCTCTAGCTCCATCCATTTGCCTAAGAATTTCATGAATTCATTGTTTCTAATGGCTGAATAGTACTCCATTGTGTAGATATACCACATTTTTTGCATCCACTCTTCTGTTGAGGGATACCTGGGTTCTTTCCAGCATTAACAGGAATTCAAGGCCCATACCTAAACATAGTAAAAGCAATATACAGCAAACCGGTAGCCAGCATCAAACTAAATGGAGAGAAACTTGAAGCAATCCCACTGAAATCAGGGACCAGACAAGGCTGCCCCCTTTCTCCTTATCTTTTCAATATTGTACTTGAGGTACTAGCTCGGGCAATTCGACAACATAAGGAGGTCAAAGGGATACAAATTGGAAAGGAAGAAGTCAAACTATCATTATTTGCAGACGACATGATCGTCTACATAAGTGACCCAAAGAACTCCACTAGAGAGCTCCTACATCTGATAAACAACTTCAGCAAAGTGGCAGGTTATAAAATCAACTGAAGCAAATCAGTGGCCTTCCTATACTCAAAGGATAAGCAGGCTGAGAAAGAAATTAGGGAAATGACCCCCTTCACAATAGCCACAAACAGTATAAAGTATCTTGGGGTGACTCTTACCAAACATGTGAAAGATCTATATGACAAGAACTTCAAGACTCTGAAGAAGGAAATGGAAGAAGACCTCAAAAAATGGGAAAACCTCCCATCCTCATGGATCGGTAGAATCAATATAGTTAAAATGGCCATTTTGCCTAAAGCACTATACAGATTCAATGCAATACCCATCAAAATCCCAACTCAATTCTTCACAGAGTTAGAAAGAGCAATTATCAAATTCATCTGGAACAACAAAAAACCCAGGATAGCTAAAACTATTCTCAGCAACAAAAGAAAATCTGGAGGAGTCAGTATCCCTGACCTCAAGCAATACTACAGAACAATAGTGTTAAAAACTGCATGGTATTGGTACAGTGACAGGCAGGAGGATCAATGGAACAGGATTGAAGATCCAGAAATGAACCCACACACCTATGGCCACTTGATCCTCGACAAAGAGGCTGAAAACATCCAATGGAAAAAAGATAGTCTTTTCAACAAATGGTGCTGGTTCAACTGGAGGTCAGCATGCAGAAGAATGCGAATTGATCCATCCTTGTCTCCTTGTACTAAGCTCAAATCCAAATGGATCAAGGACCTCCACATAAAGCCAGACACTCTGAAGCTAATAGAAAAGAAACTGGGGAAGACCCTTGAGGACATCGGTACAGGGAGGAAGTTTCTGAACAGAACACCAATAGCGTATGCTCTAAGAGCAAGAATTGACAAATGGGACCTCATAAAATTACAGTTTCTGTAAGGCAAAGGACACCATCAAGAGGACAAATCGGCAACCAACAAATTGGGAAAAGATCTTCACCAATCCTACATCAGATAGAGGGCTAAATTCCAATATATATAAAGAACTCAAGAAGTTAGACTCCAGAAAACCAAACAACCCTATTAAATAATGGGGTACAGAGTTAAACAAAGAATTCTCACCTGAAGAACTTCGGATGGCGGAGAAGCATCTTAAAAAATGCTCAACATCAGTTGTCATTAGGGAAATGCAAATCAAAACAACCCTAAGATTTCATCTTACACCAGTCAGAATGGCTAAAATTAAAAATTCAGGAGACAGCAGGTGTTGGAGAGGGTGTGGAGAAAGAGGAACACTCCTCCACTGCTGGTGGGGTTGCAAATTGGTACAACCACTCTGGAAATCAGTCTGGCGGTTCCTCCAAAAACTGGGCACCTCACTTCCAGAAGATCCTGCTATACCACTCCTGGGCATATACCCAGAAGACTCCCCACCATGTAAAAAGGATACATGCTCTACTATGTTCATACCAGGTAGTATTGTTAACTTGCTGAAGGGTGCTTACTCTTTACTCTTTCTTCCTGCATCTGTGGGTACCATGGGTTTTCTGAGGAGGAGGATTTGATAGACATCTCTCTTTGTCTGGATTCAGCTTCTCAAGGCTACTCCCAGTGTGAGATGTTCTTTTGTGTCTGTACTAGGAGTAGCTGTCTCTTCTAAGGTCATTGTCTTTTGTCACTCAATTCTCACCTTGCAGAGCAGAACCAAGGTTTTAGTTTTACAAATCAGAATCCTTATTGATGCAAAACTGCAACTCTCATTTTAAAGAGGATCTGAGGGATATAACACTCTGGCGTCAAGTATGAGTGATGCTCAATTCCTGGAAAAGAGATTCAAGTTTCCTCAAACATCATGTTCCAACCTGGCAGCAGTTTTATGAAGTTTTTATACTAACTGCACTACAAAAGCCATAAATCAACACACTTTTCAAATAAATTCATGAAAATGTCAGTTAGACAGGTTCCTGAAAAGGAGGGGAGTCTCTGAGAGTTAAGATCATCAAAAAGTTTCCTAGAGTAACTCAAGCACATCCAAAGGAATTTTATGCCCCGCTGTTTAACTCATCACTTCCTATTCCTTCTGAAGAGGCATATGGGGGAGTCCTCTGTGGATGCTCTATGTGATAGTGCTTTAGGAACTTTTCCTTCACTCAAAATTAACTAAGCAATAATGCATTTTAAATTATGTTCTGTTACAAAAACCACTTGGTTATTTGTAAAGTAAAAGGAGATTGCTTGAAACATATTTTAGGGTGAAGTTATACCCATTAGATGTCCTTTAAGTTAGATTTATATATTGAATAAAAAGCAGATATGTTTGAGCAAAAACTGCAGATTCTGGGAATGTATTCAAATGGATGAAGTTACTTTACTGTGAGTAAAGCAGGATCTTCCTATCCTCTAGTCTTAAAGCTAATGCTGGTCAACCTGACACCCTCACATTGAAGAGTCATTCATTGGGTTCTATTCAGAGTGGGGAACATCCTGTTCTCTACAGCATCTTGTCCCTGGAAGCTAGAACTGCGGAACCCAGTTTCTGTCTCCCAAGACACAGTACTTGGAGTAGTTATGTACTTAGTTTGAATTTTAAAACATCATATGCAAAACTTTTAATATCAATAGTTCTTGGAAGTTAATAGTATGGAGAATAAATTGAAAGTGTTACAGAGATGTTGTGGTTTGAATGAATGGGAAATTTCCCCCATGGACTTATGGATTTGAAACCCTAGCCATCTAGTTAGTTTGGGATGGTTATGAAACTTTTAAAATTTAGAGCCTTTTTGGAGGAAGTAATTCACTGCTGCTGGTTTCTGAGTGTTCATAGCCTCACCTCACCTCTAGATCATGCTTTGATTACTGTGTTCAGTTAGAGGTTGAGATGTGATCTCTAAGCTTCCTGTTTAGGTCTCCCACCTTTATACCTTCCCTGCCATTGTGAATATCTACCCCCCCCCACCGGAACTGTAAGCCAAAATGAGTTCCTTTTGATTATGGTTTTTTATTATAGCACCAGAAAAGTAACTATTAAAGAAAACATTTTATTAAATATATTCACAGACAAACATACAACAGTCATTAAAAAAACCCAGCAACAAACAAACCATATGTCAGGCCTATGGAAATAGTTATTGGGGGTTTTTCTGATGCTGCTATGTATTCATGTGCTAGTCAAATGCTCAATACTGCCTCCCCAAGGTCTGGTTGACCCCAACAACCAGATCTTCATATACAGCAAGTGATGCTATGTAAAGTTTGCTCCCAAATTTAAGGCTATTGGTTAAAATAAAATGGCTACAGCCAATTACAGGGGAGAATAGAAGAGGTGGAATTACTGTTACCAGTCTGAGCGTCATAGGTAGGTACTATGAGGAGGAGGGAGAGTGAAGGATAGTTAAGAAGGAAGAAGAGAGATAGAACAAGAGGTCTCCCTTAGATGTGATGGACCAGCAGCATACACCCGAGTGAAATGCCCCTCCATGATAGACTACTGGAGCAAAGGCAACCTGGGTGAGTGTCTCCTCCCCCCCTGCAACTAAGTTGGCTGGCGAGCACCCAACTCTTCCGATGGCTACCTCCGGCCTTTGTTCTGTGAACAATAAGGCTCCACACCTCGGCTATCGACACCGCCCCCAAGCTGGCGTTTACCTGAGCCGCCAGGCTGAAGGCAGACGACCCGCTGAGACTTGGAGCCAGAGAATTCACAGCACCGCCTTTGAAGCTACCGACTTCTGGGGGGTTGGCCGATCCCCCAAATGACTATATAACCTGTCTTAAATTTATTAAAACCAGTCTTGACCGGAATCCCCGCCTTGACTCAAATCCCTTTTGTCTCTGTCCCTGTTACCCCCAAAATTCTCTCAACAGGTAACCCGGTTCACATGTAGCTGCTGGCGGTTACATAATTGGCGCCCAACGTGGGGCGACCTGGTACGGGAGAATTTCCTGAGGTAACCCTATCCTGCGAAGCTTCGCAAGAAAGGTGATAAATGGTATCCGCATGGTAAGCAACATAGAGGTCAAAACTAGCGCTAGTGAATTCGTGTCTATTGTTGTGAGTGCAGGAAGGATACGGTTTTTCGAGCAAACTGTGCGGGCCCGGCACAGTGGCTGCTTGGGTTAAAAGGATAGAGAAAATGGGACAGGAAAGTTCGCGCGAAATCTGCGCACGCAACATTCAAGAGTTGCTTCAGGCAAAAGGGATTGGGTTTGAAGAGGAAAGATTAGAAGATTTCTTGGACCAGATATATTCCTGTTGTCCTTGGTTCCGAGAAAAACGAACGTTAAATGAGAGAACTTGGCTGAGAATTGGTAATTCGCTAAAGGCAGCCAAGGCAGACAATATCACTCTCTGCCTCTGGCCTCTGATTAAGGACACCATAGATGAAGGGAGTTTGGAAGAATTAGGTGTTATTCAAGAAATTGAGGATTTTCAAGTAAAAGGCCATGTGGAGAGGATCCCTGTAATAGAAGATTCTCCACAATCTAAGTCTCGTGAACACAGAGACAGTTCTGATGAGTCTATTGTAAGAAAAAAAATAGCTCATCCCGAGAAAGGAGCGATTGAAATTCATGGGGAAAATTGGCCCCCCGTAGCGCCATCTGCTCCGCCTGTGACTTTGATGGCAGAGGCCGAGATCCAGAAGGACATGCAATTACAAAAGTTAGAGTTTGAAATTAAATTGCAGAAATTGACTAATGAATTACAGGAGCTAAAAAGGGTCTCTAATACTAGAGAGAACAATAACTCGGAGACCTGCCAGTTGCCATTAGAAAGAGTTATAAACCAGGCCCGAGGGGAGGGGCAGGATACGTCAGAAATCTTAGCTTTTCCAGTCCTTGAGATAGAAGACCAGGACAATGTGATCAGACAATATCAGACCTTGGAATTTAAGGTGATAAAAGAGTTAAAGCTAGCTGTAGCCCAGTACGGCCCGACAGCTCCCTTTACACAGGCGTTGTTGGATACTGTGATAGAGTCGAATCTAACTCCACAGGATTGGAAAACGCTGTGTAAAGCTACGTTGTCGGGGGGAGATTTCTTGCTTTGGAGTTCTGAATGGCGTGAGGCTTGCAAAAGAACCGCCGCCACTAACACTCAAGCAGGCCATCCAGAATGGAATGCAGAGATGTTACTGGGGGAAGGCCTATATGAAGGAAATAATAACCAGATTGGGTTTCCCATCGCAGTGTATGCACAGATTGCGGTGGCCGCCCGCCGTGCTTGGACTCTGTTACCAGCTAAGGGAGATCTTAGTGGAAATCTAACAGCTGTGAAACAGGCTCCCGACGAACTCTTTCAGGATTTCGTAGACAGATTGCTAAAAACGGCTAATAGAATTTTTGGAAACTCTCAGGCAGAGAATCCGCTGGTTACGCAGCTAGCCTATGAGAATGTTAATGTGGCCTGATGGGAGGCCATTAGACCCCAGAGGGGAAAGACAGACCTAGCCGGTTACATTCGTCTTTGTTCTGAGATCGGTCCATCCTATAATCAGGGTTTAGCTATAGCTGCAGCCCTGCAGGGAACAACTATTCAGGGGATTCTTTCACAAAGACGAGGAAATAGGAGATGTTTTAAATGTGGTAGTCTGGGTCATTTTAAAAGTGATTGTCCTGATAATAAGCCCAGTATAAACGGACAATCAGGTGGTCCACCAGGAACATGCCATAAGTGTAGAAAAGGAAATCAATGGGTTAAGGGAGGCAAGTCAAAAAATAACTTCCAAGGTAGACCCTTGTCGGGAAACGGGGGGAGGGGCCAGCCCCGGGCCCCGATGCATCAGACTGTCTGCGGGGCACAGCTACTGCAGAGCCAAGGAAATCCATCCTTGACCTCGCCAGAGCTACACCAGGAAGTGCAGGGCTGGACCTCTGTTGCATGTGCCATGCCGTACTAGCTCCAGAGATGGGAGTTCAGGTTTTGCCCACGGGAGTCTTCGGACCATTACCCGAAGGCACTTGGGGATTGCTGTTAGGACGAAGCAGTTCTACTGTGAAGGGACTGCAGATTTATCCAGGAGTCATAGACAGTGATTATGAGGGAGAAATTAAAATTATGGCTGCTTCCTCTCGTGGTGTCATAACTATACCAGCTAATCAAAGAATTGCCCAGCTAGTCTTGGTCCCTTTACATCCACTGCCTTCCAAATTCATTAAAGATAAAAGAGGCGAGGAGGGCTTTGGCTCCTCCGGAGTGTTCTGGGTTCAGTCTATTACTAATAAAAGACCTAACCTTAAATTGACTATTGAAGGAAAGAGTTTTGAAGGATTAATAGATACGGGAGCTGATGTTACAATTATTAAGGGACAGGACTGGCCGTGTAACTGGCCATTGACAGAGACCCTAACGCATCTGCAGGGTATCTGTTACGCAAACAATCCCAAACAGAGCGCCAGACTTTTAACTTGGAAAGATGCAGATGGAAATTCAGGACAAATTCGGCCTTTTGTGATGCAGAATTTGCCTACTACACTCTGGGGTAGAGACTTGCTATCTCAGATGAATTTAATTTTGTGTAACCCTAATGAAATTGCCTCTAAGCAAAAGACAGTGTCGGAGGAATCCGTACCTACTCAGGGGCTTGGAAATGAAGGACAAGGCACTAGGAAGCTTAAAAACCCCCAGGCAAACCCTAACTCTAGAAGTCTGGGGCATTTTCGGTAATGGCCACTATCTTGCCTGCACCCCACGCCGATAAAATTCAATGGCTTAGCGACATTCCAGTGTGGGTTGATAAGTGGCCTTTAACTAAAGAGAAATTGGAGGCTGCCTCTCTGCTGGTGCAGGAACAGTTAGAGGCAGGACATTTAATAGAGTCATTATCTCCATGGAACACGCCGATATTCGATATTCGTAATTAAAAAGAAGTCCGGCAAATGGAGATTGTTACAGGATTTAAGAAAGGTAAATGAAACAATGTTGCCCATGGGAACCTTACAAGCAGGTCTTCCATCCCCCGTGGCTATTCCAAAAGGGTTTCATAAAATAGTCATAGATTTAAAAGATTGTTTCTTTACCATTCCTTTGCACCCTGAAGACTGCAAAAGGTTCGCGTTCAGTGTTCCTTCTATTAACTTTGCAGAGCCTATGAAAAGGTTTGAATGGACAGTGCTTCCCCAGGGCATGGCAAACAGCCCAGCGTTATGCCAGAAATTCGTAGCACAGGCCATTCAACCTGTGAGACAGAAATGGCCAGATATTTACTTTATCCATTTCACAGATGATTTTCTAATTGCAGGAAAAAATCCTCAGACCTTGCTTTTATGTTTTAGAGATTTGCAGCAAGCCCTGGTCGCTAAAGGGCTGCAGATAGCCCCAGAAAAGGTTCAGATTCAGGAGCCATATAATTATCTGGGTTTTAAACTTACGGACCAGTCAATTTTTTCCCAGAAGATAATTATCCGCAGGGACAATTTGAAAACTTTAAATGATTTTCAGAAGTTATTGGGTGACATTAATTGGCTTCGGCCGTATTTAAAACTTACAACAGGAGAATTACAACCTTTATTTGATATTCTTAAAGGAGATGCTGATCCGACATCCCCTAGGATATTAACTTCAGAAGGACTTTTTGCTTTACAGACAGTGGAGAAAGCTAATGAGAACCAATTTGTTACCTATATAGATTATTCCTTACCTCTGCATCTGCTAATTTTTAATACTACTCATTCGCCTACAGGTTTATTATGGCAAAAGGCTCCTCTGATGTGGATTCATTTGAGGGTGTCTTCTAGGCGTAATATTTTGCCATATTTTGAGGCCGTGGCCCAAGTAATTATGCTTGGTAGAAAGCAGGCGCTGACTTATTTCGGTAAGGAGCCAGACTTTATTATACAACCTTACAGTGTAAATCAGGATGAATGGCTAAAACAGCATAGCACAGATTGGCTGCTAGCGCAGATTGGTTTTAAAGGGTGTATAGACAATCATTATCCTCAAGACAAGTTAATAAAGTTTTTAAATATGCATGAGGTTGTATTTCCTAAAATGACATCTCTACGGCCGCTGCAGAATGCACTCCTAGTGTTCACAGATGGTTCATCAAAAGGAAAAGCCAGATATCGTGTTAATAATCAGCAGGTGGTCATAGAAACGCCTGGGTTATCCGCTCAGTTATCAGAGCTTACAGCAGTGCTGTGTGTTTTTCAAACTGTAAATAGTACGTTTAATCTCTTTACTGACAGTGCTTATGTTGCATTTTCTATACCGCAACTAGAAACCTGTGGCACGTTTAATTTTAATACGCCAGCTGGATCCTTGTTTTCACAATTGCAAGGTATCATTCTTGCTAGAAAAAATCCTTTTTATATAGGACATATTAGATCTCACTCGGGTCTCCCTGGACCTCTGGCTCAGGGCAATGAGTGCATTGACAAGGCACTAATTGGTCAGGCCTTGGCGCTCACACCCATAGAATTGGCAAAACGTGATCATGAAAAATTTCATCTTTCTAGTCATACGTTGAGGCTCCGTCATAAAATCACAAAGGAGCAAGCTAGAATGATCGTAAAGCAATGCCCTAATTGTCTCACGTTAGCACCAGTGCCCCATTTAGGGGTTAACCCACGTGGCCTCGTGCCCAATCAAATTTGGCAAATGGATGTAACTCACTATGCGGAATTTGGGAAATTAAAATTTATACATGTTTGCATTGATACGTGCTCAGGACTTATTTTTGCTTCCCTGCATACGGGAGAAGCCTCTAGAAATGTAATTGATCATTGTTTACAAGCCTTTAATACCATGGGGGTACCTAAGGTCATTAAGACAGACAATGGACCAGCCTACACTGGTAAGAACTTTATCTCATTTTGTAAAGAATTTAATATAAAACTTAAAACTGGAATTCCTTATAATCCAATGGGGCAAGGAATAGTGGAACGCGCCCATCGCATGCTTAAAAATTGGCTTATTAAAACTAAGAAGGGAAATTTATATCCTCCTCGGTCCCCAAAATCACATCTTGCCTTTGTTTTATTCGTTTTAAATTTTCTCCAAACGGACGCTAATGGCCAGTCTGCCGCTGACAGACATTGGCATCCGGCTACTTCTACTTCCTACGCCATGGTTAAGTGGCGGGATCCTTTAAATAATTCATGGAAAGGCCCAGACCCCGTTTTGATATGGGGAAGAGGCGCGGTATGCGTTTTCTCACAGGAACAGGACGAGGCGCGTTGGTTGCCAGAGAGATTGGTAAGACAAGTAGATTGCACCCCAAAAACGGTTGGTAAGTATAATTAGGTCAGAAGGCTGTTTTTCTAGCCGCCCCCCATTTACTTGGGGAGATATAGTTCCTTAGTGTTCTTGCAAATTAAGTTGCAAGCCAGGCCTCTTGCCTGAGTGGATTCCACCCCCAAAACTGTAGGTAAGTATAATTAATTCAAAGGCTGTTTTTCAAGCCACCTCCCAGTTACTTGGGGAGGCATAGTTCCTTTGTGTTCTTGCAAACTAAGTTGCAAGCCAGGCCTCTTCCCTGAGGCCACTGAATTTCAATTAAACAAAAACCGGTTTGAGCTCCCAAGACTAACCAGACAGGTTCTCTTAATCTCCTTTTATATTTCAAGCAGATAACACTCAGAAGACGAAATTCCTTCAGCGATGGCCCTAGGTGGAGGATGGGTTGCTTTTTCAGGCAGCCAGCGCTTAGCCGCAGAGAATTTACTCTGCCAGTGGAATTCCTCGGAGATGAGGCTGCATGATACTTGGAATCATGCGTGTTTGTTATCACAACAAACATGGGCATCAGTTGAGGTGCGAGGCGAGGCACTGCAAGGGAAAGGGAAAAAATTCCTGGCTCCGAGTTTCCCTGAAAAGCACGCCCAGCTGCATGGGGGTTTGACATCGTAAGACTGTCCTAAAAAAGGCGGTCTAGCCCCCCCCCCCCTGAAAAAGATGTCCGTAACGCTTAAGGGGGCTGAGGCCACTGCTTTCACTCACTGATGAATGCCCGTCATCCATTGGATGAACTTAATCATTTCCACTGAGTTGTTTTAAATTAATAATTAAGGGGGAATTGTCTCCTCCCCCCCCTGCAACTAAGTTGGCTGGCGAGCACCCAACTCTTCCGATGGCTACCTCCGGCCTTTGTTCTGTGAACAATAAGGCTCCACACCTTGGCTATCGACACCGCCCCCAAGCCGGTGTTTACCTGAGCCGCCAGGCTGAAGGCAGACGACCCGCTGAGACTTGGAGCCAGAGAATTCACAGCACCGCCTTTGAAGCTACCGACTTCTGGGGGGTTGGCCGATCCCCCAAATGACTATATAACCTGTCTCAAATTTATTAAAACCAGTCTTGACCGGAATCCCCGCCTTGACTCAAATCCCTTTTGTCTCTGTCCCTGTTACCCCCAAAATTCTCTCAACAGGTAACCCGGTTCACATGTAGCTGCTGGCGGTTACAGGTGAGATTCAAACAGCAAGTGTTTGTGGACCATAGCTGGGAATTAATAGTCTAATGAATAAAAAATATAGATTAGGGGTTGTCTTAGTGTTTACTGCTGTGAACAGACACCATGACCAAGGCAATACTTATAAGGACAACATTTAATTGGGGCTGGCTTACAAGTTCAGAGGTTCAGTCCATTATCATCAAGGCAGAAACATGGCCGTACCCAGGCAGGTATAATATAGGAGCAGCTGAGAGTTCAACATCTTGTTCTGGAGGCAGAGGAGAAGAGTACCATCCTCAGGTAGCTATGATGAGAGTCTTAAATCCTATGCCCATGGTGACACACTTCCTCTAAGAATGCCACACCTACTCCAACAAGGCCACACCTCCAAATAGTGTCCAACTCCCTGGACCAAGCATATTCAAACCACCACAGGGGTAATCCTTAGAAATTGTGCAAGACCTGATTAAATAATCAATGGACTCTGCCTTGATTATTTGAGGGCTGACTAGGACATGTTAATAGCTAATAGAGATTATTAAAATCTATTTACACTTGGTACACCTCATGCTGGGCATAGAAGCAAAACTAACCTGAGAGAAATTACTGGGTAGAAACACGAACCCTCTCTCTAAAGCAATACAGCTTCTAGCTCTGTCATTTTAGTATGAGGATAAAAAATGCAGTGGCATAAAAAAATGTCTTCTAACAACTACATGTGGCCAATAGCCAAAAAAGACATGGGGACTGTGGAGGGCCCTTGCTTTATTAATTTCCTCTACCATCTTCATATTGTTGGTTTTATGCTGGTTTTTTTTTTTTTTTTTTTTTTTTTTTGTGCTTCAGCTATGTTGGAATATTTGTGGCCTGATGTGGTCAGTTATCTGGGTTCTGATGGAGACATATTGCCATAGATGTTATTGATTATGTTTTTATGCTATTGTTTAGGCATCAGGGTTTTGGGGACTATAGATCTAGCTGCTGGTTTTTGGCTTTCTCTGGTATTTTTTTTAAATGCTTCTTGGTTTCTATTTCCTCTCTGGATTTTCAGAAAGCTTCTTGCATGTTTTTCTGAACACATTGCTGGTGTGTTCAGGGGAAAATGCTGATGTTGACACCAGGGGTGAGGAGTCGGGGGATATATGGCCTGTGTAGTGCTAGGAGCCACCCTGAGAATTGGGTCTGGGGAACAGAGAGAGTGGAGTATGTCCAAAGGCAACCTACCTGCTTATTTGACTAACATGGCCTGTGTTTGAGCAGTGGTATTCTGTCCGAGTTGGGGGCTGGTACAGAGCAACAAGTGTGGGAGGGGAGGCAGATGGTGATGGCTTGTGGAATATACAGGAGGAATGGACTGGAAGCAGGTAGGTAGGAAAGGCTGAAGCTCATGTTTTGTTTCGTTGCTAGGAGTGACTTTGAGAATTGGGCATGGGAGAACTGAGAGTTGAGAGAGAAGGTCTGCAGGTGGCTTACGTGGTCTTCTGGAAGAAACAGTCTGTGGTTGAGCAGGGAGAGTCTATTGGAACTGGGGATTGGGACATATTGATGAATCAGGGAGGGGAGGCCAGGAGGCTTGTCTGTGGAATCCACAGGAAGTGTGAATAGTGAGGAGGGGAGGTGTCCTGTTGTACACCAGCTTTTGAACTGTTGGTACTGACACTTAGTGTTGGGTCTGGGAACAGAGAGTGCAAAATGTTTATGAACATCCTGCCTGGTCTTCTGGCACGATGCCCTGTTGCCTTTCACACTTCCTTAGAAGTGCTCAGTTTTTCCATTTTTCTTTTCTTTTCATTAATTAGTGTAATTTTTATAACAGTTTAGTTACTTAATTATCTTTTTGTGTGTGTATATGTGTGTATGTGCATGGGTATATGTGTTTGTGTGTGTGTCTATGTGTGTGTGTGTAGGTGCACATGGCATGCTTGTGGAAGTCAGAAGAAAATATTGAGTTGCTCTCTTTTAAACTCACATCGGACATCTGGCTTGATGGCAAGTGAGTTACCTTCTGAGCCATACTGCTCCCCCTTAAAATTCTTTATTGTATCATACCCATTGTATGCAAGTGGCATCAAAGCATTATGCTTCAAATATGCCACATATTTTGACAATATCTGTAACTTTTACCAATCTTTCTTCCCTTTCTGCTGTTTCCAGTTGCAGGCATGATTTACCTCTCATTGAATGGGGTTTAAGTTCAATCAGTGATCTGTTGGTTGCTGCCAAAGCATGTATGTCATTCTTGCACCCTTAGGGTTGTCATGCATGCTGACCATTGCTGTGGCATTATAACTGGAAATGACTATGGATCACATTCCTCATTTGGAAGCTTGCATGGTGTGTCTTCTGCTATTATACAAGCTTTGGGAAAGCTAGCTCCCAAAGAGTGTATATATTCCGCTAATATCCAACTTGAGTTCTCTAAGTCCATGTACAAAGTATAATATGGATTTACCTTCTTCTACCTGTGGGTGGCAACCAAGGGCAACAATTGCCTATAATTTAAAAAGAACAATTCATGCATTTTTTTTCAGTTTTCTATGGATCTTGAGGAGACTATTATCAGTCTAAATGTGAAAATTATCTATCTATATCTATATCTACATCTACACCTACATCTATATCTACATCTATATCTATATCTATTTATACACACACACACACACACATATATATAGGTACATATATATGTATATATAGTTTATACATATTGAGATGTATAAGTTTTATAGGTAGATATGTAATCATATTTTTTATAACTTTTCTGTTAATTTTACTCTGATCTCCTTCTATATTTCTCACTCTACTAGTTAAAGCACCTATTTTTTAATTTGGATCATTTATATTCTCCGTCTTATTGTTTCCTTTCCCCAGAGATTTAATTATTTATATATTTCAGTGCTATGCTTGTATGTATGCCTGAATGCCAGAAGAGAGCAGAGTCTCCCATTATAGATGGTTGTGAGCTGCTATGTGTTTGCTGGGAATTGAACTTACGTCTTCTGCAAGAACAGATAGTTTTCATAATGCTCTTAACTATTAAGCCATATCCCTAGCCTCCTTTTATCTTCATAGTTTCTTCAGTTACTCTGAGATATATACTTGAATGTGGATTTGGAACTAAGAGTTTCCAATGAAAGAGAACTCTGATGTTTGTCTTTCTGTGTGGGTTACCTCACTCAATATGATCTTTACTAGTTACTTGAATTACCTTCTAATGTCAATTTTTATAACTGAATAATATTTTATAGTATACATGGCAACATTTTAATTATCCATTTACCTATTAAAGGGCATTTAGGTTGTTTCCAATGAACATGACTGAGCAAGTATCTGTAGAGCATAGGGTTGATAGAATCTTTTTGGAATAGTTGGGTCATATGATAAATGTATTTTATATTTTTATTTGGTTTTCCACACTGATTTCCAGGTGACTAGAATTGTTTGCAACCCTCCCACCAGTGGATGAGCATTCCCTTTTCCCCATACCCTCTGTAGCATTTTTTTTGTTTTATTTATTTATTTATTTATTTATTTATTTATTTATTTATTTATTTATTTATTTATTTATTTTGAGACAGGGTTTCTCTGTATAGCCTTGGCTGTCCTGGAACTCACTCTGTAGACCAGGCTGGCCTCAAACTCAGAAATCTGCTTGCCTCCACCTACCAAGTGCTGGGATTAAAGGCCACCACTACCTACCCTCTCCAGATTTTGAGGTCAGTTGTTTCATTTAGCTTTGCCACTCTGATTCGGGCAAGATGAAATCTCAAAGTTTTTTTTTTTTATTTACATTTCTCTAATTGCTAGGTATAAAGTTTACAGGCATTTCTTACCCATTTTTTCTCTACTTTTGAGAACTCTGGTCAAATAACAAACCACATTTTTAGAATGAGTTATTTGTGTTTGCTTGTTGTATTTAAAAAAACAACAAAAACAAAGTGTAACCTTTGTTTTGGAGCTCTTTTTTCTGGATATTAATCCTTTGTTAGTCATTTACATGGCAAATATTCTTTTCTTGTCTGTGGGTTTCTTCTTAGCCTGATTAATGATATCGTTAGTAATCTTGATAATTTTATTTTCATGATGCTTCACTTTTTAATAGTTGACTTTAATTTTTTGACAACTGAATTCCTATTCATAAGTCTTTTTTACACCTATGCAGTGAAGAGTACTGCCTTGACATTTTTAATTTTAATTTTAATTTTAATTTTTAATTAATTATTTGCACTCCATATTTCATTCATCCACCCCCCCATCCACCCTCCGACTCTTCCACATCCCATACTTCCATACCTCCTCCGCACCCCTGTCTCCATGAGAACATCCCTAACTTTCACCCATCACCACACCAGACCTCTAAACTCTCTGGAACTTCAGGACTCTTGAGGGTTATGTACATCTTCTCTGAACCCAGAACTGGCAGTGCTCTGCTGTATATGTGTTGGGGGCCTCATATCAGCTTTTTGGTGGTCCAGTGTTTTTAATATCTCATGAGTCCAGAGACTGCTGGTCCTCCTACAGAGTAGCCCTCCTCCTTAGCCTTTTTTTTAGCCTTTCTCTCATTCAACCACAGGGGTTAGCAGCTCCTGTCCAATGGTTTGGTGTAAATATCTGCATCTGGTCTTTCAGGTGCTTGTTGTGTCTTCTAGAGTGTGGTCACAATAGGGTTTTTTTTGTGAGTGCTCCATAGCCTCAGTAATAGTGTCAGGCCATGGGACCACTCCTTGAGCTGGATCCCACTTTGGGACTATCACTGAACCTTCTTTTCCTCAGGCTTCTATCCATTTCCATCCATGCAGTTCTTTGAGACAGGAACAATTATGGGTAAGAGTTTTGGCTGTGGAATTGCAACCCCATCCCTCACTTGATGCCTTTGCATTTTTCTTGGAATTTCAGTTTTTGAATTTTAAGTCTTTGATCCATTTGAAGTTAGTTTTGTGGAAGAAAGTGGAAATGGATTTAATTTCATTCTTTCTTTTTTTTTTTTTTTTGAGACAAGATTTCTCTGTGTAGCCCTGACTCTCCTGGATCTCACTCTGCAGACCTTGCTGGGCTCAAACTCAGAAATCCTCCTGCCTCTGCCTCCCAAGTGCTGGGATTAAAGGTGTGTGCCAAGACCGTTCACCTTAATTTCATTCTTAAATATTCTGGCTTGTCCTCTCTCTCTCTCTCTCTCTCTCTCTCTCTCTCTCTCTCTCTCTCTCGATGGCCATATCTAGAGCTTTAAGTTTGGGTCCATATGGTTGAAAATCAGTTTGTTATTCACTTTCTTTCTTTCTTTAGAGATCTTACCTAAAATTTTGTTTACTTCAAAAAGATGACATATTGTAAAGTAAGAAAATATATAAATGAGCCATGTTACAATTCATAAATTCACATTCAATTAATAGGTCAATTATTGTAGTCTATAATATTTTTCAACTTAATATTATTTCTTATTTTTTGAGATTAATATAATTACATCATTTTCCTCTTTCCACTTCCTGTAAACCCTGCCATACACCCTTCTTTCTTATTTTCAATTTAAAGGATTCCTCTTTAAATTATTTTCTATCTATTTATCTATATCTCTATCTCTCTATCTCTCAATCATCTTTCATCTATCATCTTTCTATCTACTATCATCTGTAATCCCTATGTATTTATCTATTATATCTATCTATCATCTATCTTAACTATCATCTGTCTTCTCTATGTATGTATGTATGTATGTATGTATGTATGTATGCATGTATCTGTCTATCTATCTATCTATCTATCTATCTATCTATCAATCTATCTATCATCTATTGATATTCTCAAATGCAATCAGCTCAGTTTGTTGCTTGCTTGTATATTTTCAGCACTGACCATTTGGTATTGGATCATCAATTGGTGTGTTTTTTCCCTGGAGAAGATTCTCCCAACTAAGGATTCCTTAGTTGAGTGTAGTTCCAGGACAGGGAAGTGGGAAGGAGTAGATGGAGGAACAGGGAAGGGAAGAGGGCTTATGGGACTTTCAGGGAGTGGGGACCCAGAAAAGGGGAAATCATTTGAAATTCCAACACTCCTCAAACTATTCCACAAAATAAAAATAGAAGGGACATTTCCAAACTCATTGTATGAATCCACAGTGACCCAGATACCTAAACTATATAAACTCTCAACCCAGAAAGAAAATGTCAGGCCGATTTATTTTATGAACATTGATACAGAAATACTAAATAAAAATTCTCATAAACTGAATCCAGGGACACACAAAAGAAATTATCCATCAAGATCAAGTAGGCTTCATTTCAGGTATGTGTGGATGTTTCAATATAAGAAAATCCATCAAAGTAATCCACTGTATAAATAAACTGAAAAAAATCCCCACAGGATTAACTTATTAGATCCTGAAAATAAATTTTGTTAATATCTTCTCTGGAGGTCAGGTACATGCACTCAGTGGTAGAGGGATAAAGCCAAGGCGATGAAGCGATTCTGTCTCAGTCTTCTCAAAAATACATCAGATTCTGAAGAGGATAGACTACCAAGTGCACGTGTCTTGCCAGCCCTGAGTACAGGATCTTGCACATCTGTGCCACTTTCTGTCTGTGGAGACCCAAACCTCTGCCCCGAGGACAGCTGGACTGTTGAATGGGATCCTTTCTCCTCTCCCTGTGTATTTCAGATCTTGGACTACCTGAGGTACCGCCACATAATGAATTGTGACATGAGAAAAGCCACAGAGTTCTTCCAGAGTGAGAGTCAGAGGGAGCCACAAGTGTCCCCAGGAGATGTGGCCAAAGACAAAGATAGGGAGGAACCAGACTGACCCTCACCTAGCCTGCTCAGGGAGAAAGGCCTGGAACTTGAGACCTGTGATGGTGGGGACAGCCCTGACCAGGACCCTGCTTCTTACAGTCCCAGATGCCTAGGCTCATGAGCATGGCTTCCAGCGGAGAAGGAGGAGGAGGAAGAAGAAGAGGAAGAGGAAGAAGAGGAAGAGGAGGAGGAAGAGGAAGAGGAAGAGGAAGAAGAAGATGATGAAGAAGAAGATGAAGAAGAAAAAGAAGAAGAAGAGGAGGAAGGGGAGGAGGAGGAGGAGGAGGAAAAGCTACCCAGATCTCTGTTTGGAGCCCAGGAACACTGATGCCTTCTAAGACTTGCAATTAGGGGATCTGCTGTCAGCTGTTCTGACAGCTGTGTTAGAAAAGGCACACACAGGACAGTTGTGTCTTTGCAGCCATCTGATGTTTGTTTCTTTGTTTGTTTACAGCTTTCTTAATAAAAGTGTTTAAAACCTGGAAAAAAGAATACATAGATTAAAAAAAAAATTAAAAAAATCATGATCTCACTGTGACATTGACTCATAAGTTAGTGGATCCTTAAGACATGGAATAAAAAAGTCTTTTACTACTTCACCAAAAAAAAAAAAAAAAGAAAAGAAAAAAGAAAAAAGAAAGAAAGAAAGAAAGAAAGAAAGAAAGAAAGAAAGAAAGAAAGAAAGAAAGAAAAAGGAGGTGAAGTATAAAATAGAAATTGCTTTTGCTCACAAGGGCACTTATTTCCCCTTTACATCACATCTTATGATTAAATAATGTCCTTAGTAAAAACAATTTTGTTACTATTTCTTTGTTTATATTTATTTATTCACTCACTTTACATCACTATTGTAACCCTCTCCCTCCTCTAAGTCCCACCATCATAGACCACACCCTTTCCTCTCCTGAGAGAAGGCGAGGGTCCCCATGGGTACCAACCCACCCTGCCACATCAAGTAACAGTAGGACTAAGTGCAATCTCTCTCACTGAGGCAAGATAAGGCAGCCCCGCTAGCAGAAAGTGATCCAAAGGCAGAGACCATCTTCATTCCAACTCCCATGAAGACCAAGCCTTGCTACTATTTATTAAAAAACTTTTTTTAGATTTAATAATTTTTTGCTTAGACAATTTAAAACTTAAAGGAGGTATTCCATTTGCACCTGGAGTGAATCATGTGCCACAGCTCTTCATTCCCACATTCTGCCAGGAGAGTGCAGGTTCCCCAGGAGTGCTAACACATGTGTCTTAGAGCACAGGCAAGACCGCAACTTATGCTCAAATGCCTGGCCCAAGAGAGACATGACTCGCCATTAGGACACAGCAACTAAGGAGCAGCCTGGTACAGGATGCTTTTGGTTTCCATCTGTGCCCAGAGCTGACCCTGTACCACAGATATCCATACCAGGATACCATCAGAAGAGAGCTGCCCTCCCAGAAGTACTGACAAATGTGTGAGCACAGGTAGTAACACCACTTCTACTCAAAGGGACCTTCCCAGAGCCCTCACATCACAACAATGGAGGAGCAGCCTGGGAATGGGTCCCTCTGGTTTCTACCTGTGCCGGAGTTGACTCTGTGCCACAGCTCTACATACCCAATTTTCTCCCAGAGAGAACTGGTCTCCCAGGAGTGATGAAAAACAGGCTTACAGGAGAGACAAGCCACAGTTGGAGACAACAAGACCAGTTAATACCAGAGGTGTCCAGATGGCGAGAGGCAAGGGCAAGAACATAAGTAACAGAAACCAAAATTATTTGGCATCATCAGAACCCAGTTCTCCCACTGCAGCAATCCGTGGATATCTCAGCACACCGGAAAAGCAAGACTATTATTTAAAATCACATCTCATGATGATGATAGAGGACTTTAAGAAGGACATTAATAACTCCCTTAAAGAAATGCAGGAGAACACAGGTAAACATGTAGAAGACCTTAAAGAAACATAAAAATTACTTCAAGAATTAAAGGAAAATACAATCAAACAGATGAAGGAATTGAACAGATGCATCCAGCATCTAAAAATGGAAATAAAAACAAAGAAATCATAAGGGAAACAACCCTGGAGACAGAAAATCTAGGAAAGAGATGAGAAGTCACAGATGCAAGTGCCACCAACAGAATACAAGAGACAGAAGAGAGTCTCAGGTGCAGAAGACACCATAGAAAATATTGACATAACAGTCAAAGAAAATGCAAAATGCAAAAAGCTCATAACCTACTACATCCAAGAAATGTAGGACATAATGACAAGATAAGAATAAGGATAATAGATATAGAAGATAGTGAAGATTCCCAAGTTAAAATTCCAGTAAATATCTCCAACATAATTATAGAAGAAAAGTTCCCTAACAGTAAGAGATAACTGTAAACATACAAGAAGCCCACAGAACTCCAATAAATTGGACCAGAAAAGAAATTCCTCCCATAACATAACAGTCAAAACACTAAATGTACAAAACAAGAAAGACAATTAAAAGCAGTAAAGGAAAAAGGTCAATCAGTATATAAAGGCAGACATATCTGAATTACACCAGAATTCTCACCAGAGACTATAATAGCCAGAAGATCCTGGGCAGATATCATACAGACCCTAAGAGAACACAAATGTCAATTCAGGGTACTTTAACCAGTGAAACTCTCAATTACCATAGATAGAGAGACCAAGATATTCCATGGCAAAAATAAATTTACACAATATACTTCCAAAAATTCATCCCTACTAAGTAAGGATAATAGAAGGAAAACTCCAACACATGGATGGAAACTACACCCTAGAAAAAAAGCAGAAACACAGTCTTCTTTCAGCAAACCCAAGAGAAGATAGCCATATAAACATAATTCTACCTCTAACAACAAAAATAACAGGAAGCAAAAATCACTATTCCTTAATATCTCTTAATATCAATGAACTCAATTCATAAATAAAAAGAAAGACTAACAGACTGGATTTGTAAGCAGGACCCAACATTTTGCTGCACACAGGAAACTCATGTCAGTGCCAAAGACAAACACAACCTCCATAATAAAGGGCTTGAAAATAATTTTCCAAGCAAAGGTGACAATAAACAAGCTGGAATAGCCATTCTAATTTCCAATAAAATTGACTTTCAGCAAAAAGTAATAAAAAAGATGCAGAAGGACACTTCATAATCATCAAAGGAAAAATCTACCAGGATGAACTCTCTCTCTCTCTTTTTCCTTTGGTGATAAACAGAGTTGTTTATTTGCATTTATGGCTATGGATGAAACTACAGATTGAAATGAAATCTACAGGCAGCCTATAAAGTATTTCTTCCTGCCACATGCACCTCGCACACACATTATAGTCAACCATGAATTCTCATGATATTGAGTAGTATTCCATTGTGTAAATACACCACATTTTCTGTATTCATTCCTTCTTTGAGGGGCATCTGGGTTCTTTCCAGCTTCTGGCTATTATAAATAAGGCTGCTATGAACATAATGGAGCATGTGTCTTTATTGCATGCCGGGGAATCCTTTGGGTATATGCCCAGGAGAGGTATAGCAGGGTCCTCCAGAAGTATCATGTCCAGTTTTCTGAGGAAGCTCCAGACTGATTTCCAAAGTGGTTGTACCATCTTACAGCCCCACCAGCAGTGGAGGAGTGTTCCTCTTTCTCCACATCCTCACCAACACCTGCTGTCTCCTGAGTTTTTGACCTTAGCCATTCTGACTGGTGTAAGGTGAAATCTCAGGGTGGTTTTGATCTCCATTTCCCTAATGACTAATGACGTTGAACACTTCTTAAGGTGCCTCTAGGCCATCTAAATTTCTTCAGGTGAAAATTCTTTGTTTAGATCTGTACCCCATTTTTAATAGTGTTATTTAGTTCCCTGGGGTCTAACTTCTTGAGTTCTTTGTATATATTGGATATTAGCCCTCTATCACATGTGGGGTTGGTGAATATCCTTTCCCAATTTGATGGTTTCCGTTTTGTCCTTTTAACAGTTTCCTTTGTCTTACAGAAACTTTGTAATTTTATGAGGTCCCATTTGTTAATTCTTGATCTTAGAGCATAAGCTATTGGTGATCTGTTCAGGAACTTTTCCACTGTGCCCATGTCCTCAAGGGTTTTCCCCAGTTTCTTTTCTTTCAGTTTCAGTGTGTCTGGTTTTACATGGAGGTCCTTGATCGACTTGGAGTTGAGCTTAGTACCAGGAGATAAGAATGGATCAATTTACCTTTTGAGTCTGGGTTACCTCACTTAGTATGATGTTCTCTAGCTCCATCCATTTGCCTAAGAATTTCATGAATTCATTGTTTCTAATGGCTGAATAGTACTCCATTGTGTAGATATACCACATTTTTTTGCATCCACTCTTCTGTTGAGGGATACCTGGGTTCTTTCCAGCATCTGGCAATTATAAATAGGGCTGCTATGAACATAGTAGAGCATGTATCCTTATTACATGGTGGGGAATCCTCTGGGTATATGCCCAGGAGTGGTATAGCAGGATCTTCTGGAAGTGAGGTGTCCAGTTTTCGGAGGAACCGCCAGACTGATTTCCAGAGTGGTTGTACCAATTTGCAACCCCACCAGCAATGGAGGAGTGTTCCTCTTTCTCCACACCCTCTCCAACACCTGCTGTCTCCTGAATTTTTAATCTTAGCCATTCTGACTGGTGTAAGATGAAATCTTAGGGTTGTTTTGATTTGCATTTCCCTAATGACTAATGAAGTTGAGGATTTTTTAAGATGCTTCTCTGCCATGCGAAGTTCTTCAGGTGAGAATTCTTTGTTTAAGTCTGTACCCCATTTTCTGGAATCTAACTTCTTGAGTTCTTTATATATATTGGATATTAGCCCTCTATCTGATGTAGGATTGGTGAAGATCTTTTCCCAATTTGTTGGTTGCCAATCTGTCCTCTTTATGGTGTCCTTTGCCTTACAGAAACTCTGTAACCTTATGAGGTCCCATTTGTCAATTCTTGCTCTTAGAGCATACGCCATTGGTGTTCTGTTCAGAAACTTTCTCCCTGTACCGATGTCCTCAAGGATCTTCCCCAGTTTCTTTTCTATTAGCTTCAGATTATCTGGCTTTATGTGGAGGTCCTTGATCCATTTGGATTTGATCTTAGTACAAGGAGACAAGGATGGATCAATTCGCATTCTTCTGCATGCTGACCTCCAGTTGAACCAGCACCATTTGTTGAAAAGGCTATCTTTTTTCCATTGGATGTTTTCAGCCTCTTTGTCGAGGATCAAGTGGCCATAGGTGTGTGGGTTCATTTCTGGATATTCAATCCTGTTCCATTGATCCTCCTGCCTGTCACTGTACCAATACCATGCAGTTTTTAACACTATTGCTCTGTAGTATTGCTTGAGGTCAGGGATACTGATTCCCCCAGATTTTCTTTTGTTGCTGAGAATAGTTTTAGCTATCCTGGGTTTTTTGTTGTTCCAGATGAATTTGATAATTGCTCTTTCTAACTCTGTGAAGAATTGAGTTGGGATTTTGATGGGTATTGCATTGAATCTGTATAGTGCTTTAGGCAAAATGGTATGCACTCACTAATAAGTGGTTATTAACCTAGAAAACTGGAATACCCAAAACATAATCCACACATCAAATGAGATACAAGAAGAAAGGAGGAGTGGCCCCTGGTTCTGGAAAGACTCGGTGAAACAGTATTTGGCAAAACCAGAACGGGGAAGTGGGAAGGGGTAGGAGGGAGGACAGGGGAAGAGAACGGGGCTTACGGGACTATCGGGGAGTGGGGGGGCTAGAAAAGGGGAAATCATTTGAAATGTAAATAAATTATATCGAATAAAAAAAAAAAAGAATGGATCAATTTGTATTCTCCTGCATGCTGACCTCCAGTTGAAAAAGCACCATTTGTTGAGAAGGCTATCTTTTTTCTACTGGATGTTTTCAGCTCCTTTTTCAAAGATCAAGTCACCATAGGTGTGCGGATTCATTTCTGGGTCTTCAATTCTAATCTATTTGTCCACTTGCCTGTCACTGTGCCAATACCATGCAGTTTTTAACACTATTGCTCTGTAGTATTGTTTGAAGGCTGGGGTACTGATTCCCACAGAAGTTCTTTTACTGTTGAGAATAGTTTGAGCTATCCTGGGATTTTTGTTATTCCAGATGAATTTGAGAACTGCTTTTTCTAACTCTGTGAAGAACTGAGTTGCGATTTTGATGGGGATTGCATTGAATCTGTAGATTACTTTTGGCAAGATGTCCATTTTAACTATATTAATCTTGCCAATCCACAAGCATTGAAGATTTTTCCATTTTCTGAGGTCTTCTTCGATTTCCTTCTTCAGAGACCTGACATTCTTGTTGTATCTTTCACTTGATTGGTTAGAGTCACACCAAGTTGCTTTATGTTGTTTGTGGCTATTGTGAAGGGTGTCATTTCCCTAACTTCTTTCTCATCCTGCTTATCCTTTGAGTATAGGAAGGCTACTGATTTGCTTGAGTTGATTTTATAACCTTCCACTTTGCTGATGTTGTTTATCAGCTGTAGGAGTTCTCTGGTGGGTTTTTTTTTTTTTTTTTTGGATCACGTAAGTATAATATCATATCATCTGCAAATAGTGATAATTTGACTTCTTCCCTTTCAATTTGTATCACTTTGACTTCCTTATGTTGTCTAATTGCTCTAGCTAGAACTTCAAGTATCATATTAAAAAGATATGGAGAGAGAGGGCAGCCTTGTCTAGTCCCTGATTTCAGCGGGATTCCTTCAAGTTTCTCTCCATTTAGTTTGATGTTGGCTACCAATTTGCTGTACATTGCTTTAACTATGTTTATGTATGGGCCTTGAATTCCTGTTCTTTCCAAGACTTTTAGCATGGAAAGATGCTGAATTTTGTCAAATGCTTTTTCAGCATCCAATGAAATGACCATGTGGTTTTTTTCTTTGAGTTTGTTTATGTAGTGGATTGCATTGATGGATTTCCATATATTGAACAATCCCTGCATCCCTGAGATGAAGCCTACTTGATCATGGTGGATGATCGTTTTGATGTGTTCTTGGATTCAGTTGGCAAGAATTTTATTGAGTATTTTTGCATCAATATTCATAAGCGAAATTGGCCTGAAGTTCTCTTTCTTTGTTGTATCTTTGTGTGGTTTTGGTATCAGTGTAATTGTGGCTTCATAGAATGAGCTGGGAAGTGTTCCATCTGTTTCTATTTTGTGGAACAGTTTGAAGAGTATTGGTGGTAGGTCTTCTTTGAAGGTCTGATAGAATTCTGCACTGAAGCCATCTGGTCCCATGCTTTTTTTTTTTGGTTGGGAGACTTTCTATGACCCCTTTTATTTCTTCAGGGGTTATGGGACTGTTTAGATGATCTATTTGATTCTGATTTAATTTTGGTGTTTGCCATCTGTCTAGGAAATGGCTCATTTTCTCCAGATTCTCCAGTTGTGTTGAATATAGTCTTTTGTAGTAGGAGCTGATGATTTTTTTTTTTTTGAATTTTCTTTGTTTCTGTTGTTATATCTCCCTTTTCTTTTCTAATTTTGTTAATCTGGGTAGTGTCTCTGTGACCTTTGATTAGTCTGGCTAAGGGTTTATCTATCTTGATTTTCTCAAAAGCCAGATCCTGGTTTTGTTGATTCTTTTTATGGTTCTCTTTGTTTCTATTGGATTGATTTCAGCCCTGAGTTTGATGATTTCCTGCCTTCTACTCCTCCTGGGTGAATTAGCTTCTTTTTGTTCCAGGGCTTTCAGGTGTATTTTTAAGCTGCTAGTGTATGCTCTCTCCGTTTTCTTTTTGGAAGCACTCAGGGCTCTGAGTTTTCCTTTCAGCATTGCTTTCATTGTGTCCCATAGATTTGGGTATGTTTTATCTTCATTTTCATTAAATTCTAAAAAGTCTTTGATTTCTTTATTTGTTTCTTCCTTGACCAAGGTATCATTGAGTAGAGTATTGTTCAGTTTCCATTTGTGTGTGAGCTTTCTATTGTTTTTGTTGTTATTGAAGTCCACTTTTACTCCATAGTTATCTGATAGGAGGCATGGGATTATTTCTATCTTCTTATATTTGTTGAGGTCTGCCTCGTGAGCAACTACATGATCGATTTTGGAGAAGGTACCATGAGGTGCTGAGAAAAAGGTATATTCTTTTGCTTTAGAATGAAAGGCTCTCTATATATCTGTTAAATCTAATTGGTCCAAAGTTTCAATTAGTTTCACTGTGTCCCTGTTCAGTTTCTGTTTTCCTGATCGGTCCATTGAGGAAAGTGCATTGTTGAAATCACCCACAATTATTGTGTTAGATGCAATGTGTGCTTTGAGCTTTAGTAAAGTTTCTTTTATGAATGAGGGTGCAATGCATTTGGGGTATAGATGTTCAGGATTGAGAGTTCTTCTTGCTGTATTTTTCCTTTGACCAGCAAGAAGTGTCTCTCAGTGTCTCTTTTGATGACTTTAGGTTGAAAGTCAATTTTATTTATGGCTATCTTCTATCTTCTGACCCGCACACTTCTGAATTTCTTTTAATGATTTTTGTGTTTCCCTTGTAAGTGCTTCCAACTTTTGATTCATTTTCTCCTGAATTTCTTTAAGAGATTTACTTATGTCCTTCATGTGTTCCTGTAACAGCACCACAACATGTGATTTTAAATCCAACTCTTGTTTTTCTGGTGTGGTGGGATATCCAGGACATGCTGAAAATGGAGAATTGGTTTCAGATGCTGCCATATTGCCTTGATTTCTGTTAGTAACATTCCTACGTTTGCCTTTTGCCATCTATTTCTCACTGGTGTTAGGTGGTCTTGTTGTCAATGCTGGACTCAACAGTGCAAGCTGCCTCTTCCTAGTTGGCCTCCAGGTGCACAGCTGGCCTCTTGCACTGCCTGGAGACAGGGCGCTGTGGCCCAGGCTGTTCCCGATCCAGTGGTAGAGACCAGAAGGCTCCTCCCAGAGGCCTCAGGACTGGATCCTCCTCTCTGCAGGGCCAGACTCAATGGTGCACTCTGCCTCTTCCCAGCCAGCCTCTGAGTTCACAGTTGGCCTCTTTCACTGTATGGAGAGAGGGTGCCAAGGCCCAGGTTGCTCCTAATCCAGAGGCAGAGACAAGAAGGCTCCTCCCAGAGGCCTCAGGACTGGATCCTCTGCTTTGTAGGGCCATGAACATAGTGGAGCATGTGTCCTTATTACATGCTTGAGAATCCTCTGGGTATATGCCCAGGAGTGGTATAGCAGGGTCGGCCAGTAGTATTATGCCCAGTTTTCTGACAAACTCTACCTCAGAGTAAAAGGCAGAAAAACAATTTTCCAAGAAAATGGTCCAAGGAAACAAGCTGGAGTAGTCTTTCTAATATCAAATAAAATCAACTTTCAACCAAAAGTCATCAAAAAAGACACAGAAGGACACTTCATAATCATCAAAGGAAAAATCTACCAAGATGAACTCTCAATAATCTCAATTCTGTACATTTATGCTCCCAATGCAAGGACACCCACATTCATAAAAGAAACTTTACTAAAGCTCAAAGTACACATTGTACCCCACATATTAACAGTGGAAGACATCAGCACCCACTCTCATCAGTGGATAGATCATGGAAACAGAAACTAAATTGAGACACAGTCAAACTAACAGAAGTTATGAATCAAAAGGATTTAACAGATGTCTATAAGATATTTCATCCTAAAACAAAAGAATATACCTTCTTCTCAGTACCTCATAATACCTTCTCCAAAATCAACTATATAATTGGTCACAAAACAGGCCTCAACAAATCTAAGAAGACCGAAATAATCCCACATCCTATCAGATCACCACTGACTAAGGCTGGTCTTCAATAAGAACAAATACAACAGAGAGCCCACATAAACTTGGAAGCTGAACAATGCTCTACCCAATGATAACTAGGTAAAGGAAGAAATAAAGAAAGAAGTTAAAGACTTTATGGAATTTAATGAAAATGAAGGCACATCATACCCAAAATTATGGGACGCAATGAATGCAGTGCTAAGAGGAATACTGAAGAGCCTACACAAAGAAACTGGAGAGAGCATACACTAGTAGCTTATCAACACACCTGAAAGCTCTAGAATAAAAAGAAGCAAGTACACCGAAGAGGAGTAGATGGCAGGAAATAATCAAACTCAGGGCTGAAATCAACCAAAGAGAAACAAAAAGAATTATCCAATGTATCAACAAAACCAGGAGCTGTTTTTTTTTTTTTTTTTGAGAAAATCAACAATACAGTAAACGCCTAGTCAGAATAACCAAAGGGTCCAGAGAAAGTATCCAAATTATCAAAGTCAGAAATGAAATTTGATATGTAATAACAAAATCTGAGGAAATTAAAAAAATTATCAGATCCTACTATGTAGGCTTATACTCAGCAAAACTGGAAAATCTGGATGAAATGGACACATTTCTAGACAAATACAAGGTGCCAAAGTTAAATCAGGATCAGATAAACCGTCTACACTTTCCTGTACCCCCTAAAGTAATAGAAACAGTCATTAAAACTCCCAACCAAAAGAAGCCCAGGACCAGAGGGGTTTAGTACAGAATTCTCTCATACATTCAGTGAAGCCTTAATACCAATATTCTTCAAATTTCCACAAAATATAAACAGAAGGATCTCTACCCAATTCATTCTATGAAGCCACAGTTATTATGATACCAAATCCACACAAAGATTCAATAAAGAACGAGAACCTCAGACCAATTTCCCTCATTAATATCAATGCAAAAATACTTAATAAAATTCTTGTCATCCGAATCCAAGTTCACATCAAAACATTCATTCAACACAATCAAGTAGGCTTCCTCTCAGGGATGCAGCAAGTGTTCAATATACGGAAATACATCAATGTAATCCACTATATACATAAACTCGAAGAAAAAAAAACACATGATCATTTCATTAGATGCTGAAAAAGCAGTTTTCAAAATTCAACATTCCTTCATGTTAAAAGTCTTAGAAAGATCAGGAAATCAATGTCCATACCTAAACATGGTAAAAGCAATATACAACAAACTAGTAACCAACATCAAACTAAATGGAGAGAAGCTTGAAGCAATCCCACTATCATAAGGGACTAGACAATGCTGCCCACTCTTTCCCTACCTATTCAATATATTTTTGATGTTCTTTCTAGAGCAATTAGACAACAAAAGGTGGTCAAAAGTATATAAATTGGAAATAAAGAAGTCAAACAATCACTATCTGCAGTTGATATGATAGTATACTTAAGTGACCCCCAAAACTTCCACCACAGAACTATAGCTAATAAACAAGTTCAGCAAAGTTGCTCTATATAACATTAACTCAAACAAATCCATGGTCTTTCTGTACTTAAAGAATAAACAGGCTGTGAAAGATATTAGGGAAACAATATCCTTCACAATAGTCACAAATAATATAAAATACCTTGGTTGCTCTAACTAAGCAAGTGAAAGATCTGTATGATAAGAACTTCAAGTCTCTGAAGAAAAAATTTGAAGTCAATCTCAGAAGTTGGAACAATCTCACATGTTCATAGATCAACAGGATTAATGTAATATAAATAGTCATCTTGTTGAAAGCAATCTACAGATTCAATGTAATCCCCACCCATCTCTAAAATTTTCATCCAGAATTGCTCCCATCTAAAGGAAATACAGGGACAAAGTACAGCAGAGACCGAAGGAAAGGCCATCCAGAAGCTGCCCTATCTGGGCATTCATCCCACATGCGGATGGCAAACCAAGGCTCTATTGCAAGAGCCAAGATTGCTTACTGAAAGGAGCCTGATATACCTGTCTCCTGAGAGGCTCTGCCAGATCCTGACCAATACAGATGTGGATACTCACAGCCAACCATCAGTTTGAGCACAGGGTCCCCAAAGGAAGAGTAACAGGAAAGACTCAAGAAACTGAAGGGAAATTACCTGGCATCAATGCTAGGTGTGACCCTTTGTCCTATGAAGGTTTGATGCCCCAGTGTCGAGGAATACTAGGGAAGTGAGGTGGGAGTGGGTAGGTGGGTGGGGGAACACCCTCATAGAAGCAGGGTAAGGGGAAATGGGATGGGGGTTTGCAGAGGGGAAACTGGGAAAGGGGGTAACATTTGAAGTGTAAATAATGTGTCCAATTAAAAAAGAAAGTGTTCATTTGGACTTCAGAGTGTTAGACTGTATGAAAGGAGAAGGAAGGCAGCAGGTGGAAGACTTAGTAGCTGGAGCAGAAGCTCAGAATTCACATCTCAAATTGTTTGTATTTATGTCTGTCTGTCTGTATATCTGTCTGTATGTGTATGCATGCATGTATGCTTGTGTATATATACCACAATGTGTGATTAAGTGGAATTATAAATGGCTAGGTTTCATCATGTGAATGCTTGGAATGAATCAAACCTGAGTCTTTTACAAGAGAAGCAAGTGCTTTTAACTACTGAGTTGAGTCTCCAACCCCAAACCATTTTTAAAAAAAGTATTTCTCCTTTTTCATTTTCTCCATTCCTTCTTTCCTCTCTCTCTCTCTCTCTCTCTCTCTCTCTCTCTCTCTCTCTCTCTCTCTCTCTCTCTCTCTCTCTGTGTGTGTGTGAGTGTGTGTGTGTGTGTGTGTGTGTGTCAGTCTCTCTCTCCTGTCATTGAATTATTGAATTTCTTATAGGAAGTTGACTTCCAAATGTTATATGATACTTCCAACTTTTACTATGTGGTAATGCAGGTGAAGTCAATGTTTGAGGGAACAAACAGGGATCCTGCACTCAATGTTCAAAGAACCTCAGATGCCCTCCCTAGGCAGTGGCTAGGCCAACAGGTAACTAGGCAGACATTTCTTATCAACAGACTCTGGGCACCAAAGTTCACAGCCAACTGAACACATTTTGGATGGGCTAAGTAGACTGATGCTGTACAGAGAGAGAGGTCACAGCCTTGTGCCATCCACCCCTCCTCTTGCTGTGCTCTCCTCTTGCTAGACTCACTGCTGTGATACAGCTGCCTGTGCAGAAGTTTGTGCCTTTTATAATGGAAACTTGCAAACATTTCCCAATGCACAATTATTTCAAGATACTTTATTTTCAAAATGGGTCACAACATGAGCTTTTGGCCCATTCTGTCAGTGTCCAAGTTGCAAATACTTGTTCAGCAGCTGAGGAGCACACGTTAGTAACATGTCTGAAAAGTTAATAAAAATTCATATAAAATAAATATTCTTTTCCCCAGGAAAACAGCAAGTATGACCCCCATCTCACCTTCCATACTGCATTGGTGAAAATCCTACTCTTACAAAGACAATACAAACTACCAGTAGTTAGGTTAAATGGTCCCCCCAAATGCCTTAGTTCAAGCTAAACTTGCAGGCAAGAGTTACAAGAATGGCAGCTACATATCGACACTAAACACAGCTGCAGGGTGATGGTCCATCCTGCTCTCCTGGTCACAAGACATGGGCAGAGTGCTAACACCCTGCTCCTCCACTTTCAGTGGGAAGCCATGTGTCTGGATCTGCTTCATGAATTGCTACTTTGGGTTGGACCAGACTGGACCAGAACAGAAATACTTCCCGTCACATAATAATCAAAACAACAAATGCTCTAAACAAAGAAAGAATACTAAAGGCAGTAAGAGAAAAAGGCCAAGTAACATATAAAGGAAGACCTATCAGAATCACAGCAGACTTTTCACCTGAGACTATGAAGGCTAGAAGGTCCTGGGCAGATCTCATGCAGACTCTAAGAGAACACAAATGCCAACCAAAACTACTATATCCAGCAAAACTCTCAATCACCATAGATGGAGAAACTAAGATATTTCACGACAAAACCAAGTTCACCCAATATCTATCCACAAACCCAGCCTTAAAAAGGATAATAGGAGGACAACACCAATACAAGGAGGGAAACTCCACCCTGAAAAAAGCAAGATAGTAACCTTTCATCAAACCCAAATAAGTTAAGCAATCAAATTTAAAAAATAACGTCAAAAATGATAGGAAGTAACAATCACTATTCCTTAATATCTCTTAACATCAATGGACTCAATGCCCCAATAAAAAGACACAGACTAACTGACTGGATACGTAAACAGGACCCTACATTTTGCTGCTTACAGGAAACACACCTCAGGGTCAAAGACAAACACTACCTTAGAGTAAAAGGCTGGAAGACAATTTTACAAGCAAATGGTCTCAGGAAACAAGCTGGAGTAGCCATTTTAATATCAGATAAAATTGACTTTCAACCCAAAGTCATCAAAAGAGACTCTGAGGGACACTTCTTGCTGGTCAAAGGAAAAATACAACAAGAAGAACTCTCAATCCTGAACATCTATGCTCCAAATGCAAGGGCACCCTCTTTCATAAAAGAAACTTTATTAAAACTCAAAGCACACATTGCACCTAACACAATAATTGTGGGTGACTTCAACACTGCACTTTCCTCAATGGACCGATCAGGAAAACAGAAACTAAACAAGGACACAATGAAACTAATTGAAGCTTTGGACCAATTAGATTTAACTGATATATATAGAACATTCTATCCTAAAACAAAAGAATATACCTTTTTTTCAGCACCTCATGGTACCTTCTCCAAAATCGACCATATAATTGGTCACAAGACAGACCTCAACAAATATAAAAAGATAGAACTAATCCCATGCCTCCTATCTGATCACTATGGAATAAAAGTGGTCTTCAATAGCAACAGAAACAACAGAAAACCCACAAACACGTGGAGATTGAACAATACTCTACTCAATGACACCTTGGTCAAGGAAGAAATAAAGAAAGAAATTAAAGACTTTTTAGAACACAATGAAAATGAAAACACAACATACCCAAATCTATGGGACACAATGAAAGCAGTGCTAAGAGGAAAACTCATAGCCCTGAGTGCCTCCAAAAAGAAAATGGAGAGAGCATACATTACCAACTTAATGACACACCTGAAAGCCCTAGAACAAAAAGAAGCTATTTCACCCAGGAGGAGTAGAAGGCAGGAAATCATCAAACTCAGGGCCGAAATCAATCAAGTAGAAACAAAGAGAACCATACAAAAAATCAACAAAACTAGGAGCTGGTTCTTTGAGAAAATCAACAAGATAGATAAACCCTTAGCCAGACTGACCAAAGGGCACAGAGAAAGTATCCAAATTAACAAACTTAGAAATGAAAAGGGAGACATAACAACGGAAACTGAGGAAATCCAAAAAATCATCAGATCCTACTACAAGAGCCTGTACTCAACACAACTGGAGAATCTGGAGGAAATGGACAATTTCCTTGACAGATACCAAATACCAAAATTAAATCAGGACCAACTAGACCATCTAAACAGTCCCATAAAGCCTAAAGAAATAGAAGGAGTCATAGAAAGTCTTCCAACCAAAAAAAGCACAGGACCAGATGGTTTCAGTGCAGAATTCTACCAGACCTTCAAAGAAGAGTTAACACCAATACTCTTCAAACTATTCCACAAAATAGAAACAGAAGGAACACTACCCAATTCCTTCTACGAAGCCACAATTACGCTGATACCAAAGCCACACAAAGATCCAACAAAGAAAGAGAACTTCAGACCAATTTCCCTTATGAACATCGATGCAAAAATACTCAACAAAATTCTTGCCAACCGAATCCAAGAACACACCAAAACGATCATCCACCATGATCAAGTAGGCTTTATCCCGGGAATGCAGGGTTGGTTCAATATACGGAAATCCATCAATACAATCCACTACATAAACAAACTCAAAGAACAAAACCACATGGTCATTTCATTGGATGCTGAAAAAGCATTTGACAAAATTCAGCATCCTTTCATGCTTAAAGTCTTGGAGAGAACAGGAATTCAAGGCCCATACCTAAACATAGTAAAAGCAATATACAGCAAACCGGTAGCCAGCATCAAACTAAACGGAGAGAAACTTGAAGCAATCCCACTGAAATCAGGGACCAGACAAGGCTGCCCCCTTTCTCCTTATCTTTTCAATATTGTACTTGAGGTACTAGCTCGGGCAATTCGACAACATAAGGAGGTCAAAGGGATACAAATTGGAAAGGAGGAAGTCAAACTATCATTATTTGCAGACGACATGATCGTCTACCTAAGTGACCCAAAGAACTCCACTAGAGAGCTCCTACAGCTGATAAACAACTTCAGCAAAGTGGCAGGTTACAAAATCAACTCAAGCAAATCAGTGGCCTTCCTATACTCAAAGGATAAGCAGGCTGAGAAAGAAATTAGGGAAATGACCCCCTTCACAATAGCCACAAACAGTATAAAGTATCTTGGGGTGACTCTTACCAAACATGCGAAAGATCTGTATGGCAAGAACTTCAAGACTCTGAAGAAGGAAATGGAAGAAGACCTCAAAAAATGGGAAAACCTCCCAGGCTCATGGATCGGTAGAATCAATATAGTTAAAATGGCCATTTTGCCTAAAGCACTATACAGATTCAATGCAATACCCATCAAAATCCCAACTCAATTCTTCACAGAGTTAGAAAGAGCAATTATCAAATTCATCTGGAACAACAAAAAACCCAGGATAGCTAAAACTATTCTCAGCAACAAAAGAAAATCTGGGGGAATCAGTATCCCTGACCTCAAGCAATACTACAGAGCAATAGTGTTAAAAACTGCATGGTATTGGTACAGTGACAGGCAGGAGGATCAATGGAACAGGATTGAAGATCCAGAAATGAACCCACACACCTATGGCCACTTGATCCTCGACAAAGAGGCTGAAAACATCCAATGGAAAAAAGATAGCCTTTTCAACAAATGGTGCTGGTTCAACTGGAGGTCAGCATGCAGAAGAATGCGAATTGATCCATCCTTGTCTCCTTGTACTAAGCTCAAATCCAAATGGATCAAGGACCTCCACATAAAGCCAGACACTCTGAAGCTAATAGAAAAGAAACTGGGGAAGACCCTTGAGGACATCGGTACAGGGAGAAAGTTTCTGAACAGAACACCAATAGCGTATGCTCTAAGAGCAAGAATTGACAAATGGGACCTCATAAGGTTACAGAGTTTCTGTAAGGCAAAGGACACCATCAAGAGGACAGATCGGCAACCAACAAATTGGGAAAAGATCTTCACCAATCCTACATCAGATAGAGGGCTAATATCCAATATATATAAAGAACTCAAGAAGTTAGACTCCAGAAAACCGAACAACCCTATTAGAAAATGGGGTACAGAGTTAAACAAAGAATTCTCACCTGAAGAACTTCGGATGGCGGAGAAGCATCTTAAAAAATGCTCCACTTCATTAGTCATTAGGGAAATGCAAATCAAAACAACCCTAAGATTTCATCTTACACCAGTCAGAATGGCTAAGATTAAAAATTCAGGAGACAGCAGGTGTTGGAGAGGATGCGGAGAAAGAGGAACACTCCTCCACTGCTGGTGGGGTTGCAAATTGGTACAACCACTCTGGAAAGCAGTCTGGCGGTTCCTCCGAAAACTGGGCACCTCACTTCCAGAAGATCCTGCTATACCACTCCTGGGCATATACCCAGAGGATTCCCCACCATGTAATAAGGATACATGCTCTACTATGTTCATAGCAGCCCTATTTATAATTGCCAGATGCTGGAAAGAACCCAGGTATCCCTCAACAGAAGAGTGGATACAAAAAATGTGGTATATCTACACAATGGAGTACTATTCAGCCATTAGAAACAATGAATTCATGAAATTCTTAGGCAAATGGATGGAGCTAGAGAACATCATACTAAGTGAGGTAACCCAGACTCAAAAGGTGAATCATGGTATGCACTCACTAATAAGTGGTTATTAACCTAGAAAACTGGAATACCCAAAACATAATCCACACATCAAATGAGATACAAGAAGAAAGCAGGAGTGGTCCCTGGTTCTGGAAAGACTCAATGAAACAGTATTTGGCAAAACCAGAACGGGGAACTGGGAAGGGGTGGGAGGGAGGACAGGGGAAGAGAAGGGGGCTTACGGGACTTTCGGGGAGTGGGGGGGGGCTAGAAAAGGGGAAATCATTTGAAATGTAAATAAATTATATCAAATAAAAAAAAAAGACAAAAAAAAATATTCTTTTCCCCAGGAAAACAGCAAGTATGACCCCCATCTCACCTTCCATACTGCATTGGTGAAAATCCTACTCTTACAAAGACAATACAAACTACCAGTAGTTAGGTTAAATGGTCCCCCCAAATGCCTTAGTTCAAGCTAAACTTGCAGGCAAGAGTTACAAGAATGGCAGCTACATATCGACACTAAACACAGCTGCAGGGTGATGGTCCATCCTGCTCTCCTGGTCACAAGACATGGGCAGAGTGCTAACACCCTGCTCCTCCACTTTCAGTGGGAAGCCATGTGTCTGGATCTGCTTCATGAATTGCTACTTTGGGTTGTGATGTTTGGCCTCTGGAACCCATTGAAAGAAGAAGCAATAGCAACAGTGTATACACTCATGTTCTCAAACAGCATCCAATCACCCATATGCATTTCAGGCAGGTTGCAGTGCTGCTCAATGATCTAATCAAGGCCATCTCATGTTGGTCCCCAGATGCTGGATGAGTAATACTTCTCATCTGGCTTGAGTCTTTTCTACAGCAAGGCCTTCACATATGCATGATCATAAAGAATGGAGTTCTCCCTCCAGAGTCTGATAGGAAGTACTTGTCCAGAGCTTGACTGACAACACTGGTGATCTCTTCAAATTTAAGCTTTGCATCTTCAGATTCAGGAAAGTCACCACTAATAACAAGCAGATACATACTGAAAGCAGCTTCTGTTCCCATGTCAAATACACAGTGGACATCTGACACTGCCTGCATGAAGGTTTCAACATTTAACTCTTTTGTTCATTCCAAGAGAAGTCTACTGGTTTTGAGTGTGGCACCAAACTTGTCACTGAACTGGCAAACTGCTTTGGAATCATCAGTGGCAATCAGCAAAACCCAGTTTGCCTTTGGATGTGCTCTGGTGACTTTCATCAATTCAATTTCACTGTCAAAACTCAACATCTGGATTTTGTTACTGGCAGAATTCCTGATTGGAGATACTTGGTTACAAGGAATTATATACATAATCCTCTCTGGATGCACCCCAAGCCCCTGCACTAACTGTATTTCAGTCTTTCTCACGCAGTCGAATCCTGTTCCAAAAGCTGCTCAGATGTTCACCATGGCTCTGCTGTTGTTACTCTTTACTGTGAGTAAAATATGAGTAATGTGGGGAAGAGCTTTAGCCACCTCAAATGCTTCTTTAGAATGGCTCACTGGTTTGCAACATAGAAAGCATCCTTATTATCAGAGGAAGAGACTTCATTTATTTATTTATTTTTGTCCAGAATGTTCTTAGCAGTAAATAATGCCTTCATCGAAAATATGTCAGTCAAACTCTTCCTTAGTAAAGCTGCTCATGATTCTCAGAAATTTCCACAGCTTTTCTAGCTCAAAGTTCCAAAGTCCTTCCACAAACCTCCCCAAAACATTTTCAGGTTGTCACAAGAATACCCCACTATGCTGGTACCAATTTGTCTTAGTCAGGGTTTCTATTCCCGCACAAACATCATGACCAAGAAGCAAGTTGGGGCGGAAAGGGTTTATTGAGCTTACACTTACACATTGCAGTTCATCACTAAAGGAAGTCAGGACTGGAATTCAAGCAGGTCAGGAAGCAGGAGCTGATGCAGAGGCCATGGAGGGATGTTTCTTACTGGCTTGCTTCCCCTGGCTTGCTCAGCCTGTTCTCTTATAGAACCCAAGAGCACCAGCCCAAAGGTGGAACCACCCACAAGGGGCCCTCACCACTTGATCACTAATTGAGAAAATGCCCCACAGCTGGATCTCATGGAGGCACTTCCCCAACTGAAACTACTTTCTCTGTGATAACTCCAGCCTGTGTCAAGTAGACACACAAAACTAACCAGTACAGTGTACCTACAGAAATCCTAGAGCTGGAATTAGATTATAACCAACTCCTCACTAGGCCAACTTACCCAAGAACTTTAAATGCTGTCTCTTTGGATCTTTGGAAACACTCACAGCACAGGGACACACCTGGCTGGACCCATGGAGATGCTGCTGCTGAACCCATTGGAATGCCTGCTGCAAACACTGACCAGAGGTAGCACTGAGTGAGTCCTGTGGTGGTGGCTACATGGACTGACCTCCACAATTCTCTTACCTCCACACCTCAATATTCCTTCTGTTCTCCATCCGTCTCTTTATCCCCTCCTCTTCCCTTTTCACTTTATTCTTTCTTTTTTCTACTTCCCCTGTTTATTTTATTGTTGTTGTACAGGATTGTTTCCTCAGGATTGAATCAAAGGTAGTTGTACTATTATTTCTGTAAAACTCATTTGCTGATTTTTAATGGAAGCCTGTCATGAGTGCATCTACACATTTGTGGTTTCAGAGCTTTAAATTGGTCCTTCATCTTCTATGTTGACTTTATTCCCTGTGATCACCTCCTGTCTTTGATAGTACTTTTTGGCTGTTGATTTGACCTGAATGCTCTCACACAGCTGTGTCCAGCCAATTTACTTTACCTTATTTGATCACTGCTTTGCATAGATCCCTAGAGTCCAGCCCAGCTCCCCATGATTTATAAACTAGGCCTTTGCAGTGTGATCTGAAATGCCTCAGAACAGTATGGACATCAAGATGGAGTCACAGACTCAGGTCTTCATATTTGTGTTGTTTTGGTTGTCTGGTGAGACATTTAAAAGTATTATCACATCTTAAAAGTAATTCATTTTTAGAGAAATAGCTATTTTCTATAGGAAGCAAATAGTGTGCACATAATCATATGAGAAAAGACATTTTGGATTCTAAGATTTGTATTATGAAGTCTTTGTGTGTCTAAGTGTGTACTCATTCTCTATTTCTGATTGCAGGTGTTGATGGAGACATTATAATGACCCAGTCTCACAAATCCATGTCCACATCAGTAGGAGAAAGCATCACCATGAACTGCAAGGCCAGTCATAATTGAATAGTAATGTAAACTGGTACCAACAGAAGCCAGGGCAGTCTCCTAAAGTGCTTATCTACAAGGCATCCAACCGGCTCACTGGGGTCCCTGATCGATTCACAGGAAGTGGATCTGGAATAGATTTCACGCTGACCATCAGCAGTGTGCAGGCTGAAGACATGGCAGTTTACTACTGTCAGCAGAATAGCAGCTATTTTCCCACAGTGCTTCAGCCTCCTACACAAACCTCCTCTGAGATTCTAACCAGCTGCCTGTACCACACATCCCCAGACCTACACATTTTCCCTTCTGCCTGCAGGTCCTATGCCTACCTGTTGTCAAATTTTGTAGGAAATTAATTAGCAGATCCTCTGACATGGAAAGTCCTTATGGCAAAAATGATGTAAAGACATTTGTATCTTTTTTAATTTCTCACACTTAGATTCTGTGTATTAAATATGGCAAATTAATTATCCTATATTCTGGAATGAAAAGTTCCAATGTGAGTCTCCATGAGCTAAATTAAGATGCATATTCCCACTGGAAGATACAGAAGAGAACTCTGAGAGGTCTACCTCATTTTTGTACTCCTGGCAATTTCCCTCAGGTTGTCCTTTTGGTTAACTTTATTTATTTGCATATATAAAGTTGAGTTTCATAAAGCAAATATATAAATTTTTTCATGTATTTTGACAATGTGTTTCCCCTTTTTTATTCTTTCTTTGACCACCTTCCCCTCCAACTAACATACTTCCAATCCCTAGTCTTCCACCTATTTCTATGTGACATACACATGTCTGCTTGTGCACATGTGCATGCCTGCCCTGGCCTCTGGGGGTTTTTGACAGGGGACCCTAGGAGAGAAGGGCAGAGAAATAGAGACAGGAGGCACAAAGAATGAGGCCAAGACCAATTTTGTTTAAGGCCCCCCAAACTGTATTTTCTTAGGGAATTTATACAGGCAGGGGAAGAAGTAAAGCAAGTGGAAATTCCATGTAGCCCGGGCATTCTGCCAAGGTGAATCTCTGGCAGCTGTAAGATATTTTCTTCTTCTGGGAGGACACAGTGACCATCTGACTTCTCCAAGGTCTGTAGCTGAGGAGAAGTCAAAACCTAAGCTTATCTTTAAAATGGACTCTAAACATAAAGTAAGGTCAGTTTGGCTCCTGGCATCTGCTTCCTTTTAATTTAATTTTTGTGTGGCTGGCGAGAAAGCAGACGTCTATAGGTCTCCTTGATACACGAGTTGGCATTAACCAAGAGAGTGGAAGGATGACCCAGTCCCTCTTGTGGGGAACAGAGGATTGTTATTCCCACGTCTTAGGCGTCTCTTGGTGTCTTTTGGAGAGGAGAGGCAGAGCCTGTCTTTGTGGGAGACCCCCACATAATGTAGAGTAGTCTGAGGACCCACACCAACCCCTATGCAAATCAGGTATGCTTCACTGGGGACTCAGAAGCAGACAATTGGTTCACTCCCTGCAATGCTTTGCTTTACACACATTGCAGATGCCCACACTGAGTTCACACTGTGCTGAACCAGTGTGCATAGTTCTTAGGTTCTAAGCATCACCTGTGGGGGCGATGTCATCACATGGCTCAGCCAGGCCTCTGTCAGCCAAATCAAGTTGATGATAATGTATCTGTATGGTTGTGAATGCCACGGAGTCAGCCTGTTGCCTTATGAATCCTATAAATTGATTTAAAATAAAGGGTCCTAAAATAGCTATCAAAAGCCCACAAAGCAAGGGCCCAACATTGGGCATCAGGAGGAAAAACATGGAGGATTCCCACCAATCAGTGGCAGCTCTAGCAAATTTCTGTCTCTATAGATCCTTACTCAGCTTTTGAAGTTTATGCACCTGTAATTCTATCAGGCCGGATTCATTACCATAATAAAAACATTCTTCCTTAAGAAAAAAGCAGGTTCCACCCTTCTCTGCTGTGAGAAGATCTGAGGCAATTCTGCAAGGTAACTTCTGCAAGTGAGGTTATTTGCCTTTGCAGCAAAGCCAGAGATTTAGCAGAAGCCTCTATATCTAATTGAAATTGTTTAGCTAACTTATTGGTGACTACAATGGAATGTCCCAATGATCCACCTGCCATTCCAGCAGCCGAGGATTGGCACAGGGAAAAGGAGGAGGTCAGGGAAAAGCCGATTACAAAGGACCAAAATAATGTACTTGTCCCTCTTCTGAAATGTTCAGAAAACATCAAAAATTCTGCAGGAGTATGAAAAGTTAGTTGAGGAAACAAGGTAACAGGGAGGCACAACATGGAGGGAATCTCTAATTTAGTATTTAGTGAGGGTGCAAGTGCACCAAAAAAATATCCTCTTGGTATAAAAATATCAGAAGATGGAAACTGAGTAATAGTGCATCTTCCTTTTCCAGAGTCTAAATAACAAAAAGGAAATTTGGGAAATGGCCAACAAAGTTTAACCTCAGGAATGGTAGATGTCTTTATTGATTTTACTGTTGTAGAATTTAATGCAAAAGAAGAGGGGAGAGCTACGAAGGGTGGACAGCCCAACATAGCATACAAAAAGCATGAGGAGAGGTTTCCCAATCCTGAAACATTGGCCAACATTAGCTCTTCCCTCAAGAGGGAAATCCAAGAAAATGGATGAGTAGCAGGAGAGACAGAGAGCTGGCTATTAAGCTCTCGTTCTGTATTTAAACTATTACAATAGATAGCAGATTGTACTTGAACAAGAGAGCGCCAGATATAAATCTTACTACTAGGCAGACTTATTTTCCTACTCATATACATGGCTTCTTTTACAGGAGAAGTCCAGCTGCTATCCCAAGAGTCCCAAACAACCAAAGTAAATCCTGTGGTTGTCTTAAAGAACTTTTCTCGATTATAACGGTGCTGGTTGATAAAAATCTTCTTTGTTCAAAGGAATGGGGAAATGTATGTTGCAGCAACCCCAGGGGCACCCTACATTCTCTTCTATCCAGTTGGTAGAAGATGACAAATCGCAATGGTCATAAAGAAAAAAAAAGGGCAGGCCATGTTCTACCTAGTCTACACTTGAAATCTGTAAAATTTAAATATATGTCATTTTGGCACCCTGAAGGGGAGCAATCAGCAGTAGTCAATCTCTCCCCTCTAGTTTGTTTACAATGTGTCCAATTTTCACCTAAATAAAATTGCCATGCATCAGGGATGTAGAGTCTGCTGATGTCTGTAGTGTCAGCATTAGTAGGAGGCATCCAAGAGTGTTGATGACCGCAGCCACTTTCAATGATTATAATCACCATCATTCTTTGTCTCAGCATCCGCATACTCTGGCAGCTAGCATGTTCCTTCAGCATCCTGCAGAAAAAAACACAAACATGCCCTCTTCCCCACACCAAGAGAGGTCCTTATCATTGAAATTTAAAAATTTTTGTGATGTATGGAGATATGATTCTCCCCTCTTTTATTTATAAAAATATTGTTTTAAAGTTCTATGGGCCTGTTCCACAATATCTTGTCCTTGAGGATTATAAGGAATCTCAGTAATAATATTATTACTAATTATTACCAATATTAAATTGTTAATAAAACATCTCAATGACTGACTGTAATAGTTATAATATTTGTCTTAAACTTATTTGAACCATCTAGTATAGAAAACCAACATAGTTTTATTTTTAGTTGCTTCCCCTGTTATAGCAGTTGTAATTAGAACGCTTGAAAAGCTGTTAATAGTCATAAGTATATTTTTTTAATTTTTTTAAAATCAGAAATATGAGTTACATCTATTTGTCTTGATTGAAAAAAATCTAGATTAGGTATGAATCTTCAAAGATTAACATTATTATATGGTACATGAAGAAATTGAGGACACTGAAGGCAAGTTTTTATAATTTTACATATTTTCTAGAAATATCAAATTATTGTCTTAAGCTATTATTATTCTGATGATGTAAAGAATGAGAATATTTGGCTAATTGTTCTTGTGTAAAGTCTATTATATGCCTGATATATAAATCTGCTCTGGAATTGTCTTCATTAAGAAGTCTGGACAAACTAGTATGAGATTTTATGTGTCCTAAAAGCAGGAAACTGTATAAGCTTCTTAAATTAAGCTGTATTTGTATAAAATTTGAGAATTAGTAATATTTTAAAAAATATAATTTTAAGCAATTGTAAGCCATGAGCTATTTTAATTATCAGTCTATAAATTAAAAGCTTGATTATTTAACATTTTAAAAACATTGGCTATAGCACATAATTTAGTTATTTGTGAAGCAGGAAAAAATTTAAGAAAACAAACATATGATCTAATTATATATGCTTATCTCCCATTACATGAGCTGTTTATAAATATAGCAAATGTATTTTTTATTGGCTGCATGCGTACATTTACAAAAGTTTGTATAGAGGCAAATTCTAAAAACTTGTCTCTGAAATAATGATAATCAAATTTGCCTAAAAAGTTTGCTATGCAATCGGCCAAATATTTGTATTTTGCAACAACCAATACAATTGCTCTTTGGACTTAGGAATAAATATTTCATCAAGTTTTTTTATAAAATATTTTTATGATTCTATCTAATAATTTTGTAATAACATAGCCACAGATTCATAATAGGTTGTTCAAACTTTACTTGGAGATGAAGAAATATGAATTTATATTAATGCTCCCTTTTCCCAAAGGACTGCTGTGAAACAGCCAACATTGACTTTTTTGTAAAGTTATTTATCCCTCATCAGTTAATTGTCCAGGGGATTGGGATTTGTATTCCCCATGAGACTACTAAACAGACATTTAAGTTCTCCTGTGTCAAGCTTAAGGTGAGGTCTTAACAAATTAACATTTTCTCAAAACTTATGAAAATCATTTAAATCAAATTAACTATCTTTTCTTATTTGAATTTTCTGTACCACAATTTGTTTAGGATATAACTGATCCACTTGCCTGATATTTTTTTAATTATAAATATGGATGAGTTAAAATCCTGATCTGTGATTGAATTGTAAACTCAAACTAATGGAACATAGGTAGTTTAAGTATATTTAAAAAATTCTTTTGTAATATTAGATCATGCCCATAATTTAGAACAACAAAATTCAGTTTTAAACAATCTATTTTCTTAAATTTAATATCAAGAGCATTACTTTCACATTCAAAGTTTGACTGCCATTTCTTACTTATGAATGTATGACAGTGTAGCTTTTAATGCATCAGTAAAGAGACATTTTTTTAAATTCTATCTTTTATAAGTCTAGTTTCTGGGATAAGAATTAGATAAATATTATCTCAATTTCGAAGTATCTTTAGAGACCTGTTTATTGGGTTGGCTCATGTCACCTGTTCTTTAGAATGTCTCCAAATCTAAGTTACAATTTTTAAGCTAACTTTCTGTTATCAATGTTATAAAATTTTAATCATATCCAATAACTTATAATTCAATACTCTATAACTGATACATGCAGAACATATTTATGTCCCCAAATCCAGTCAGAAACAAAAGTGAAATGCCTCTCTTTATATATATACATATATATGTATATATATAATAAGTATATATATAATAAGTATATATATATATATAAAGTATATATATATAAGTATATATATATACTTATTTAAACCAGACACAAGTTTGAACAAAAACACCCCAGGGACCTGCTTCACCCACCTTCTGTGAACTCAGGGACTTCTTGAAGAAACAGCTGGGGAGTCTGCAGACAGTAGCACCAACACAGACTGCTACATGGACTTGTATCACCTTCTTAGTCTCCTATGTGATCTTCATTGGAGGACGAGGAAGGGAAAAGAAGGGCAGAATTGTTCCTGTCTACAGAAATGCAGGAACAAAAATGGAGCAGAATGAAGTCATGACTAACCAATGACCAACCTTACTTGTAATCCATCCCACAGGTAGACATGAAACCTTGTCACTATTACTGATCCTATATTATGTTTGCAGACAAGAGTGTAGTATTGCTGCCCTCTGGGAAGTTCTACTAGCTGCTGACTGAGATACTTACAATGTAGATACTTACAGCTAAGCATTGGACTGAGATTGAGCAGCCCTATAGAAGAGTTAGGGGAAGGATTCGAATAAATAAATAGAATGGTGTGGTGGTTTGAATATGCTTAAAAACAGGAATGGTATTATTACGAGGTATGGCCTTGTTGGAAGATGTGTGTTACTGTGAGGTTGGGATTTGTTTGAGACCCTCCTCCTAACTGCCTGGAAACAGTCTTCTCCTGTTTGCCTTTGGAGCAAGGTATAATACTCTAAGCCAATCCAGTGCTATGCCCCCTGCCTTGATGATCATGGACTGAGCATCTAAATCTGTAAACTATTCCCTATGAAATGTTGTTCTTTGTAAGCATTGACTTTATCATGGTGTCTATTAACAGCAATGGAAACCTTATCTAAGATAGATGGCAACACCATAGGAAGACCAACAGTGTCAACTAACCTGAATCCCTGGGAATTCACAAATCCTAAAACACAAACCAAAGAGCATACAGAATCTGGTCCAAGGCTCCCAACACATGTAGCAGAAGACTGAGTTGTCTGGCCTCAGTGGGAGAGGGTACACCTAATCTTGCAGAGACTTTTACTCCAGAAATGTAGAATGCTGGGGATGGGGTACCCTTTCAAAGGTGAAGGAGAGGGAGAATTGGGAAGAACACTTCCAGGTGGGACTGGGAAGGGGAATAACATTTAAGATGTAAATAAATGAAATAATCAATTAATAAAAATATCTAAATAAAGTCAAACATAGGAAGACTATAATTAAATGAAACCATAAATCAAATGGACTTAGCAGAAATTCAAGAAATGTCCAGTAAGAATACCCTTTCTTCTCAGTAGCTCTTGGAATTTTCCTCAAATTCTACCATGTATTAGGACATGAAGAATTCTCAACAATGATAGGAAAAGTAAATTAATATTGTGCATTCTGTATTACCATAATGTAATGAAGATGGATATCAATAACTATAGAATGCATATGAAGCACACAGTGTCACAGAAAATAGTCATCCTTACAGTGAATAGTAGTTTGTTTAAGGTGTAAATTAAGAAGGGAATTTTACAGTTCCTAAAATTGTGTGAAAATAAAATACAAAACTTCTATAATCAGCCAGATCTCCCACACCCTTTCCCACAGGTTAATCCCAGGAATTTCCCTGACCTGATTGGGTTACAACCCTACTCAGCAAAACAGACCTAGCCCTGGTCTTCCATCCATTGTGACAAATTTGGTTGGTCACCCATACCTGTGCAGCAAGCAATGTCTAGGCTTCTGCCAGGACTATTCTTGCTTACATATCCACACACTGTGCACTCCCACGTAACCTTCAACATCTTTTCTGAGCCATATCTAATCTGCCATTCAAGACTTGCACCGGGAACACCATTGCATGCCTATGAATGCTATACTTACCTGACTTATATCCTCCCAAGCCATCTCAAGCCTTTAGACGTCAATAATGCCACACTCACTTCTGCCTCATTGTGCTTTGTGAATGTTAACTTAGAACTAACAAATATCCACCTGCTCAGATCTCATTGCAAGATTACCAGCACTTTTAAAGATCAATCAGGCATCTTTTCTCTAAAACCTACAAGTACTGTAGGGTTGTTTGTCAATGAGAATTACCTAGACATATCACAGGAGGAGCCCTCCTCTTCCCTTAGCCTAGAGAATCCAAGTCTAGGTGCAGTCTCAGAGTCAGGGATTTCCTATGGAACTTTTGGAAACAAGGAACACTTACATAGTGGATATCTTTTTTATATATGAACTCATCAATTTTTTTTTTATTCTCTGGACTTAAAAAAAATCATTAGATATTTTCTTTCTTTAAATTCAAAATGTTATCCTCTTTCCTGATTTCTGCTCCAAAAACCCCTTATCCCATTTCCATTCCCCCTGCTTCTATGGGGGTTTTCCTTCCACCTACCCACTCACCCACCCACCCACCAACTCCTGCCCTTACATTCCCCTATACTCGGGCATCAATCTGTCACAGAACCAAGGGCATTTCCTGTCATTGACACCCAACAAGTCATCCTTTGCTACATATATATCTGGAGCCATGGGTCACTCATAGTGCACACTTTGGTTGGTGGTTTCATCCATGGGAGCTCTGATTGATGTTTTTGTTCCTCCTATGGGGCTACAAACTCCTTCAGCTCCTTCAGTCCTTGCTCTAACTCCTCTATTGGTGACCCTATGCTTGGTCCAATGGTTGGCTGAGAGCATACACCTCTGTGTTTGTCAGGCTCTGTCACAGCCTCTCAGGATAGACTCCTGCCAGCATGTTCTTCTTGGCATCAATGATAGTGTCTGGGTTTGTCAACTGTATATGGGAGAGATTCCCAGGTGTTGTAGTCTCAGGATGGTCTTTCCTTCAGTGTCTGCTTCATGCTTTGTCTCTGTATCTCCTCCATGGGTATGTTTTTTCTCCCGTGTAAGAAGGACCAAAATATCCACCCTTTGTTCTTCCTTCTTCTTGAGCTTCATGTGGTGTGTGAATTTTATCTTGAATATTCTGAGCTTTCCATGTTTGTTCTTTTGTGAATGGGTTCTCTCACTATGGATGATATTTTCTAGTTTCATCCATTTGCCTAAGAATTTCATAAACTCATTTTTAAATAGTTGAGTAGCATGCCATTGTGTAAATGTACCACATTTTCTGTATCCATTCCTCTGTTGAAGGACATCTGGGTTCTTTCCAACTTCTTGCTGTTACAATTAAGGCTGCTATGAACATAGAGGAGCATGTGTCCTTGTTATATGTTGGAACATCTGTTGGGTTTTTATTTGTTTTCTGACTGTAGAGACTGAGATATTAGATACTCCCAACCCTGAACATGACCCTGTGGGACAGGTCTTCTGTTTTCAGAGTATCTTGTTGGCTCAGCATTTGTTTTTGGATTAGTGTAAAGGGGTGACTGCTTATCTACAATGATTTCTGTTCCCTGCTTATGTCTCTCTTGATCTGCGCTCCTGAGGACCTTTATAGATTTGTCTTGAATGCTACTTAATGGTGTAAATTCCCCTTTTAAAATAAAAGAAGCCATACCCTTTCAGTATTGTATAAAATCCAATAATATCTCTTTATGCTAAGAATCACAATATGATTCTTAGCAAGAAAAGTTTCTTGAAAACTTTGATATTGTTGATATTTCAATGTGTTCATAAAATTCTCATATTCTTTGCAACAGAACATCTAAAGACTATTTCTTTTTGTATTACTGTATTTAAAATTTATTTTCATGTTTTTATGAGATTTGGAGATAGAGAGAGGGAAGAGAGAGAGATAAATATGGTTAAAGAATGTAAACTTGGGACAGATCATGCATATCTTTCTAGGTCTGAGTCACCTCACTCAGGAAGATATTCTCTATTTCCATACATTTGCCAGCAAATTTCATCATATCTTTGTTTTTTATAGCTGATCAGTATTCTAATTTATAGATGTACCTCATTATTTTTGTACATTCTTCAGCTGTGGGACATCTTGGTTGTTTCCAGTTTCTGGCTATTAAATCTACTGTGGACATAGATGAGTATGTGTCCTTATGGTATGGTGGAGCATCTTTTGGGGATATGCTCAGGAGTGGTATAACTGGGTCCTGGGGTAGAGCTATTCTCCATTTTCTAATAAACTACCAAATTGAATTTCAATGTGGTTTTACAAGTTTGCATTCCCACCAACAATGGAGGAGTGTTCCTACTTCTCCATATCCTTGCTAGCATGTGCTGTTCACTTTTGCTTAAGTCTTGATTTTAACCTTTCTAAAAGGTGTAAGCTAAAATCTCAGAGTCAATTTGCTTTTCATTTTCCTGGTGACTAAAGATGATGAATATTTGTTGAAGTGCTTCTCTGCCATTTGAGACTCATTCTGTTGAGAATTCCCTGTTTAGCTCTTTATTCCATTTCCAATTGGGTTATTTGGTTTGTTTATGTTTATTTTCTTGGTAATGTCCCAGCATGGGTTGGTATAAATGTGGAACTGGTAGGAGAGGAAGGAGGGGGACTGTGATAAGGATATAAAATGTATGCAAATAAATTATGAAAAATAATATAAAGTTGATGGGTTCAGAGGTTTGTAGAATCTGATAGGAGTTGGGGGGAAGGGAAATATGATTCAAATGTATTATACAAAAGTTTTATAAATAAATAAGATGAATATTTAATTGAGAAGTCATATGATCCCTTATGATGTGCTTGAACTGCTCTGTGATTGGTTTTGCCAACTCCAACTGCCACTGAGATGAAAGCTTGTTTTCCTTTGAGGATGAGCTTTATTGAGCTGCTTTGCGTGTTGAATCATTAGGCAAAGACCCAGGATGTTCAAAGCATCTTCAAAGCCTCTTCTATGTGACCTGAAATGGAGCTTCTGGTCCAGTTTTCAGGGACAGGTTCAGCTGCTCTCCTGCTATGGATGCTGTTTTTTCTGGGTATAAGTGTTTCCATTCAGATGGAAGGGTGTACTGAGTTTTGGAAGACTATGGAATATACAGCTCTGAGGTAAGAATGTATTCCAGTGGAAGGGTATCATGAGATGATGTGAACTCAGGAACCTTACAGCTCTGAGGTAGATGAAAGGGCATCCTGAGACGTGGGAGTTCAGGAACCAAATAGCTCTAAGAGGAAGCCTCTTCAACAGAGGTATTGCAGCTCCCAGAGTGAGTTTTTCCAGCTGAGCTGAAGAGCTCAGGAGCCCCAGCCATGCTCCTTTCTTTTTCTCTTCATTGTTTCATTTCTTCTTGACTTTTTCTGGAGAGTCACATCAGCAGAAAATCTCCTGAAAAAGAGTTATTGGAGGGTTAAGGATGTTGGGTTCCATAGCTGCCTGCTGCTATTACGAAGTGGGTTTCTGGAACAGAAGCTGAGGGATGGATAAGGAAGGTGCGAAAAGAAATAAGGGCCAGGACAAAGTTTCACTGATCGAGGCCGGAAACTTTAATGGCGCCAGACCTTTTAACAGTTTGGGCAAATCCTTCCCCCAAGACTCCTGGCTGAGTTCCGGTGGAAGTTGTCTAGCTTCTCTTGGAGGTCCTTGTCTTGACTGTTCTGGCAGCTGGGTGGGTCACCTGCTTAATTCAGGAATTCCTAGACCTGAAGTAACAATGAACTTAACCTTTACTACGAGCACTCCACCCTAGGTGGAACAGGATCCTGGCTATCTGGGAGTAGTTAACCTTGACCATAGTCAAGTACCCTCTTAGCACTCCACCCAAAGATAAAAATTCCTGCTTTAACCTGGTTCCCTATTATGTCCTAAGGGCAGATTCATGCCCAAAGCCAGGAATAGTCCTTGACCAAAGTCAAACTCCAACCATGTGCATGACTGCCCCAATATGGCTCTGTACATAAGGATATGAAGGGATAAATCCAGTAATGGCTTCCCTCTGCTCCTAGGTGTGGGAAACAGGGAATTGGATAAATGGCAGACCTTATATAGGACTTCTCTGGAGTAGAACTTATCATGGCAGAGATATCCAGATTGAGGATTGGTGGGATTTTAAGTAATGAGCTTGTTGGTCCTCAAGAATTGGTAGTCTTTTCTTTTCAGGGATTGGTGGCTCTTTTTCACACTTCTTTTTTCATTAATCTGAACCATGTGTTAGGCTGCTGCTGGTTTTTGAAAAAGTGCCATCTCTGTGGGGATGCTGGCAGGGAGAAGGCTGGAAAGAAAGTATTGCCACTGTGTAGAGCTCCTATAGTGGTGTTTTACCTAGGCTGTAGGCTGAGGAAGTATAGAGGTCTTGCCATTGTGGAAAGCTCCCCTTGACAGCAGTAGGCTGAGGTAGGAAAGAGTAACATCATGGACCATTCTTGAGGGGTAGCTCATGCTGAGGCAGGTAGGGCAAGCATCGCGGAAATGCTATAAACTGAGGAGATGTCTTGGTGCTGCCATGTTGACTGCTCCACAGGGAGGAATCTCACCACTGTATCCTGAAGAAGGGACTGAAACAAAAAATATTATTGTGGTGTAAAAGGTGGAAGGCAACAGCCACACAAATGGTTGTTCTCTGATCTCCACTCCTGCATTACAGCAATGTAAGTTACCCTCATAAGTGAGTATGAACACGTATAGACACATCACATACCAAAACAAAGAAATCAGATAAAAAAAGTATTCTAGGTATTAATTATATTACTTTTCTTCATCAAGTGTTTATTCATATTCTTTTTAGAAAACATTATCATTGGGTGTGGACAATTTTGAGGGAGCAAGTTGTCCTTGAAATATCTTATATTCTTTACAAAGTACATTTATATTGCTCATCCATCACACCTTTAAAGATTAGAGAGTAATTATTCCATAAAATATGGTTTCCAGCTCCTTTAAGATACACATGTTGCTTTTGTAAATTTTCTACTGACACCAACTCCCTGTGGGTGAACCAGAAAGAGCTGCCCTTTGAGGAGCAGTACACACTCTGCTGAGGTAATTTACACATGGAGTTAATTTATAACAGCCCAGACTCCTTTAAGGGCAGCTGCCAGTAGCCTAGGAAACATTCTGTCTTCCAGCTCTCAGAAATGGAGACAGACACACTCCTGCTATGGGTGCTGCTGCTCTGGGTTCCAGGTGGGGTTCCAGAGAAGTGTTGGGTACAACCTCTGTGGCCATCATGACTTTCCATGCCCTTGGGCTCTTGATCATTATAATTAGGGCATTTGTAATTGGTTTCAAGTTTGTGATTCCCCTTGATTTTCTGCTTTCTCCAAATGATGTCCACTATTATATTTAGAAGTTAAAAATCTAAAGGTCCTTTCTTGGGAAGGTTTTTGTATGTATATTTCAATGGTCTCTGTGTTATTCCAGGTTCTGCTATACTCACCCAATATCTAACTTTGACTTTCCTATCACCTAGGATTCACTGTTTCCTGATGCTTTTACTGAGACTAGGTCACAAGAAAGGGCCAATCATGACTGCCCTCCAAAAGACCAAACAAAAAGCTGAAAGAGTCAGATACAAGAACTCCTGTGGTTGAATTAGGGAAAAGCTAGAAGAAGCTGAGGGGGAGGGTGACACTGTAGGAGGGCCATCAGTCACTACTAACCTGGAATTCTGAGATCTCTCAAACACTGACCCACAAAGCAGGCAGCATACACTAGCTGATATGATGCCCCCAACATATATACAACAGAGGACTGCAGAGTTTAAACTCAGTCAGAAAAGATGCAAATAATCCTTAAGAGCCTGGAAGCTGCAGGGAGTGGGTAGGTTTGGTGGAGTGGGGGTTGAGAGATGGAGACATCCTCTTGGAGACTGGGAGAAGAGGTATAGAATGGGGAGTAATAAGAGGTTCAACCTGAATAGGTTGGAAGGTGATAAAATCTGGACTGTATAAAATGTTTAATTAAATAAAAAGTTTTGAATTAAGAAGGATAATAAATAGAAATCATATAATTTGAAAAATGATATACAAATACATTTATTGTTGGGTGTGTATGCACACATCTCTCTCTGTCTCTCTGTCTCTCTGTCTCTCTGTCTCTGTCTCTGTCTGTCTGTCTGTCTCTCTCCCTCTCTCTCTCTCTCTCTCTCTCTCTCTCTCTCTCTCTCTCTCTGTGTGTGTGTGTGTGTGTGTGTGTGTGTGTGTGTGTGTATAGGTAATAAAAAGATAACCTGCAGAAGTTCATTCTTTTCACTCCATAGTATCTGGGAATCAAACTCCGGTCATCAGTTTTTCAGTAACCTTTACCTTACCTGGTAAAGGTTGAGTAAAATTGCCAGCCTGAGGTACTAGTTTTTTGCGTGACAGATTTATTTAATTTAAATTGTGTGTATGTATCTGTGGAGGGGTGTAGGTATATGTAAAAGTGGGGTATCAAAGCTGTCAGAAGAGGGCATCAGATATTACAAAGCTGGAGTTGAGTTACAGTTTTTGATCTAGTTGAAGTAGGTGCTGGGAACCAAACCAGAGTCCTCTATAACAGGAGGAAGCACGTTTTTCCCTTCTAGTATCCTTTGTAGGGTTGGGTTAGTGGAAAGATATATTTTTTAATTTAGTTTTATCATGGAATATCTTGGTTTCTACATGTATGGTGGTTGAAAGGTTTGCTGGGTATAGTATAGTAGCTTGGGGTGGCATTTGTGTTCTCTTTGGGTGTGTATGACATCTGTTCACGATCCTCTGGCTTTTAGATTCTATGTTGAGGAGTCTGGTGTAATTCTGAGAGGTCTTCCTTTATGTTACTTTGCCTTTTTCCCTTAAAGCTTTTAACATTCTTTCTTTGTTTTGTGCATTTAGTGCTTTGATTATTATGTGACAGGATTTTCTTCTTTACTTGGTGTTCTGTAGGCTTGTACATTATGATACATCTCTTTAGGTTATGGACAGTTTTTTCTATGATTTTGCTAAAGATGTTTCCTGGCTCTTGAATCTGTGAATCTTCACTCTATCCTATTTCTATTATTCTTATGTTTGATCATTTTATTGAGTTCTAAGTTTCCTGGATGTTTTGGGTTAGGAACTTTTTAGGATTTGTATTTTCTTTGAGTATTATGACAATATCATCTATGGTATTTTCTATGCCTGTGTTTCTCTCGTCTATCTCTTGTATTCTCTTGGTGAAAGCAAAACTTCCCGAGTTTTGCAGGAAAATGGATTGAACTAGAAAATATCATCCCAAGTTAGATAATTCAGACTCCAAATGACATGCATGGTATTTACTCTCTAGTAAGGTGAAAATAGTAAAAAAAAAAAAAAAATGTACAGAAAACCCAAGATATAGTGCATAGAACTCAAAAAGGTCAGTAAGCTGAAGGGTAAGCTGAAGGGTTCAAGTGAGGATGCCTCATTCCTATTTGGGAAGGAGAAGAAAGCAGTTATAATGAAGGAGAGAGAGAGAGAGGGACCTGGGTGGGAAAGGGGATGGGGGAAAGAGAGGAACATGATCTATTATTGGGTGGGGGAAAAGTACTGAAGCCCTGAGGGCCAGCAGAAAGAATGGAAACAGGTAACCTCAGGAGGTAGGAGTAGGGAGACCATCCAGAATGTACCAGTGGTCTGGGAGATGAAAGACTCAGGACTCAAATGGAGGGACCTTAGATGAAATGCCCTATAATAGGGAGAGGAAACTAATAGAGCCAACCACCAACAGAATGAAAGCACGAGGGACATCAGGAGAGGGACATAATTGTTCCTGTCTGAACAAACTGCAGAGATAGAAATGGAGAGTCGCCTGAGGAAAAGGAGGTCCAACAACAGGCCCAAAGTGGGATACAACTCATTGGGAGGCCCCAAGCCCTGACACTATTACTGAGGCTATGGGCAAACTTTCCCCAATGCCCAATTATTTCAGGATACTTCATTTTCAAAATGGTTTGCAACATAAGCTTTTGGCCCATTCTGCCAACATACAAGCTGCACATGTTTGCTGAGCAGCTGAGGGCATATGTTAGTATCATGTCTGCAAAGGGAATAAAAATCCATATTAAACAAATATTCAAAGTTTCCACAGAAACACATTAAGTGTGATCCCCATCTTCTACTCTACCATACTGCTTTGGTGCCAATCCTACTCTCACAAAGACATTCCAAAGTAGCAGTAATTAAGTTAAATCGTATCACCAAATGCCTTAATTCAAGCTATGCTTGCAGGCAAGTGCTACAAGAATGGCATCTACAAATTGACACTAGCAGAAGCAGAGGCTGCAGGATAATGGTGCATCTTGCTCTCCTGGGCACAAGACATAGGCAGAGTGCAAACATCCTGCTCCTCCACATCCAGTGGGAAGGCATGGCTCTGGATCTGCTTCATGAGTTGCCACATTGTCTGTGATATTTGTCCTCTGCAACTCATTGAATGTAGAAACAGCAGCAACAGTGTATGTACCCATGTTCTCAAACAGTATCCAATCACCCAAATGTGTTTCAGACATGATACAGCACTGTTCAATGATCCTATCAAGGCCATCACATTTTGATCCCCAGATGCTGGATAAGTAATTTCTCATTTGGTTTGGTTCTCTTCTGAATCGGGACATTCACATGTTCATGATCATAAAGAATGCAGTTAAATGATCCATAAACTTTGTCATTCACATCATCCATGAAGGTTTGCTTATGTGACTTATCATCATCAGAGCCAGTCTGCTCCTTCCACATATTTTCTTTGGCAATGATGTTAACTGTAAGTGTCAAAGCCGATCATATTATCTGTCAGGCTCAGCTATGATTCTCCCTCCAGAGTTTGATGGGAAGTACTTGTCCAGAGCTGTGTTAACAACACTGGTGATCTCTTCAAATTTAAGCTTTATATATTCGAATCCAGGAAAGCCACCACCAATATCAAGCAGATACATTCTGAAAACAGCTTCTGTTCCCATATCAAATACACAGTGGACATCTGACACTGCCTGCATGAAGGTTTCAAAATTTAGCTCTTTTGCTCATTCCAAGAGAACCCTGCTGGTTTTGAATGTGGCACCAAACTTGTCACTGGGGTGACAAACTGCTTTGGGACCATCAGTGGCAATTAGCAAAACCCAGTTTGCCTTTGGATGTGCTCTGGTGACTTTCATCAATTCAATTTCACAAAGTCAACATCTGGACTCTGTTACTGGCAGAATTCTTGATTGAAGACACTTGGTTACAAGGAATTGCATAGATAATCCTCCCTGGAGGTACCTCAAGGTCCTGCCCCAACTGTATTTCAGTCTTGCTCACACAGTCAAATCTTGCCCCAATAGCCACTCCGGTGCTCACTACAGCTCTCCTGTTGTTACACTTTACTACATTAAAGGAAGTAACATGGGTAAGAGCTTTAGCCACCGCAGATGCTTCTTTAGAATGGCTGACAGGTTTGGAGCATAGAAAGCATCCTTATCATCAGAGGAAGAGACTTCATTGATTTTTGGGTCTAGAATGTCCTTAGCAGTAAATATAGCCTTCATCAAGAACATGGCAGTCAAACTCTTCCTTAGCAAAGCTGCTCATTGTTCTCGATGTGCCTACAGAAAACCTAGCGATGGATTAGATTATAGCCAGCTCCTCACAAGAACTTATCCAAGAACTCTGAATGCTGTCTCCTTGGTAGTCTGGAAACACAGCACAGGGACACAGCTAGCCTGACCCATGTAGATGCTGCTGCTGAAACAGGAGTGCAGGGCTGTCAGCCTGCTGCAGAAACTGACTAGAAGTGGCACTGAGTGAGTCCTGCGGTGATGGCTGCAGGGACTGACCTCCACATTTCTCTTACTCAATATTCCTTCTCTTCTGCACCCTTTTCATTCTTTCCCCTCTTATTTGCCATCCACTTCTTTCTTTTCTTTCTTCTTCTCCACTTCCCCTGTTTATTTTGTTGTTGTTGCTGTTGTTGTATAGTATTTATTTCTCCTCGGGATTGAACCAAGGATAGTTGTACTATTATTTGTGTAAAACTCATCTGTTGATTTTTAATGGAAGCATGTCATGAGAACATATACACACTTGTGGTTTCAGAGCTTTAAATTGGTCCTTGAACTTCTATGTTGACTTCTTTCCCAGTGATTACTTCCTGTCTTTGATAGTACTTTTGGCTGTTGATTTTCCCTGCATGCTCTCACACAACTGTGTCCAGGCAATATACTTCCTTATTTGATAACTACTTTGCATACATCCCTAGAGGCCAGCCCAGCTACCCATGATTTATAAACCAGGCCTTTGCCTTGAGATCTGAAATTCCCCAGAGCATCAAGATGAAGTCACAGACTCAGGTGTCCATATTCCTGTTGCTCTGGTTGTCTGGTGAGGCATTTAAAAGTATTGTAATATCTTAAAAGTAATTCATTTGTAGAGAAATAGCTATTTCCTATAGGAAGCCAATAGTGTGCAAGCCATGCCATTAGAAAGGACAGTTTGGATTCTAAGATTTGTATCACGATGACATTGTATAAGTGTATACTCAATATCTATTTCTGATTGCAGGTGTTGATGGAGACATTGTGATGACCCAGTCTCACAAAACCCTGTCCACATCAGTAGGAGACAGGGTCACCATCAGCTGCAAGGCTAGTCAGAATGTGGGTACTGCTGTAGCCTGGTATCAACAGAATCCAGGGCATTCTCCTAAACTGTTGATATACAGGGCATCCACCCGTTTCACCGGGGTCCCTGATCGCTTCACAGGAAGTGGATCTGGGACAGATTTCACTCTCGCCATCAACAGTGTGCAGGCTGAAGACCTGGCAGTTTATTACTGTCAACAGTATTACAGCTATCCTCCCACAGTGCTTCAGCCTCCTACACAAACCTCCTCTGAGATTCTAACCAGATGCCTGCACCACATATACACAGACCTACACACTTCCCCTCTGCCTGCAGCTGCTAAGCCTAACTGTTTCAAAGTTTGAAAAAAACATTAATGAACAGATTCTTTGACTTGGAAGGTCCTTATGGCAAAACCAATGTAAAGCATTGTATCTTTTAAAAATTTTCTCATGCTTAGAATCTGTGTTTTTAACATGACAAATTAATTATCCTATATTCTGGAATGAAAAGTTCCAATGTGAGTTTCCATGAGCTAAATCAAGAGCCTGTCAGGCTATATTCCCACTGGAAGATACAGAAGAGTACTTGGCTTTTGCTTAGCTCAGCTCTGAGGTTTCCTTCACTTCTGGACTTTTGGCATTTTCCCTCAATTTGTCTTTTTGGTTAACTTTATTTATTTGCATATATAAAGTTGAGTTTCATAAAGGAAATATATCAAAAGTATTTCATGTATTTTGACATCATCATTCCCCTTGTTTCTTCTTTCTGCCACCACCTTCCCCTCCAACTAACATACTTACAATCCTTAGTCTTCCACCTATTTCTTTGTGACATACACATGTGCCCACTCAGATGAGCGTGCATGTGTCTGTGTGTGCATCCTTGTTATTTGTTTTTCAGAGAAAGTATCATGGCCTGCTAAACTGGGAAGTGGATGTTGATCTCACAAAATTCCACCTATTTTATTTTATTTTTTTATTTACAGTGCAAATGATTTCCCATTTTCTGGGTCCCCACTACCCACAAGTCCCATAAGCCCTCTTCCGCCCCCCTATTCTTCCATCCACCTCTTCCCACTTCCCTGTTCTGGAATTCCCCTATACTCTTGCGCTGAGTCTTTCCAGAACCAGGGACCACTCCTCCATTCTTTTTGGACATCATTTAATTTGTGGATTATGTCCTGGATATTCAAAGTTTCTAGGGTAATATCCACTTATCAGTGAGTACATACCATGATTGATCTTTTGAGACTGGGTTACCTCACTTAGTATGATGTTCTCCAGTTCCATCCATTTGTCTAAGAATTTCATGAATTCATTGTTTCTAATGGCTGAATAGTACTCCATTGTGTAGATATACCACATTTTTTGTATCCATTCCTCTGTTGAAGGACACCTAGGTTCTTTCCAGCTTCTGGCTACTACAAATAGGGCTGCTATGAACATAGTGGAGCATGTGTCCTTATTGCATGCTGAAGAATCCTCTGGATATATGCCCAGTAGTGGTATAACAGGGTCCTCAGGAAGTGACATGCCCAGTTTTCTGAGGAACCGCCAGACTGATTTCCAGAATGGTTGCACCATCTTGCAATCCCACCAGCAGTGGAGGAGTGTTCCTCTTTCTCCACATCCTCGCCAACACCTGCTGTCTCCTGAATTTTTGACCTTAGCCATTCTGACTGGTGTGAGGTGAAATCTCAGGGTTGTTTTGATTTGCATTTCCCTAATGATTAATGATGTTGAACATTTCTGAAGGTGTTTCTCAGCTCTCTGAAGTTCTTCATGTGAAAATTCTTTGTTTAGCTCCGTACCCCACTTTTTAATGGGGTTATTTGGATCTCTGGGTTCTACTTTCTTGAGTTCTTTGTATATGTTAGATATTAGCCCTCTGTTGGATTTAGGGTTGGTGAAGATTCTTTCCCAGTCTGTTGGTTGACGTTTTGTCCTTTTGACGGTATCCTTTGCTTTACCGAAACTTTGTAGTTTTATGATGTCCCATTTGTAAATTCTTGATCTTAGAGCATAAGCTATTGGTGTTCTATTCAGGAACTTTTCCCCTGTGCCCATGTCCTCCAGGGTCTTCCCCAGTTTTTTTTCAATTAGTTTTAGTGTGTCAGGTTTTATGTGGAGGTCCTTGATCCATTTGGAGTTGAGCTTGGTACAAGGAGATAAGAATGGATAGATGCGCATTCTTTTGCATGCTGACCTCCAATTTAACCAGCACCATTTGTTGAAAAGACTATCTTTTTTCCACTGGATGCTTTCAGCCCCTTTGTCGAAGACCAAGTGACCATAGGTGTGTTGGTTCATTTCTGGGTCTTCAATCCTATTCCATTGATCCGCTTCCCTGATATTGTACCAATACCATGCAGTTTTTATCACTATTGCTCTGTAGTAGAGTTTAAAGTCTGGGATATTGAATCCCCCTGAAGTTCTTTTACTGTTGAGAATAGTTTTAGCTATCCTGGGTTTTTTTGTTATTCCAGATGTATTTGAGAATTGCTCTTTCTAGCTCCATGAAGAACTGGGTTGGGATTTTTATGGGAATAGCATTGAATCTGTAGATTGCCTTTGGCAAGATGGCCATTTTAACTATATTAATCCTGCAAATCCATGAGCATGGAAGGTTTTTCCATTTTCTGAAATCTTCTTCGATTTCCTTCTTCAGAGATCTGAAGTTCTTGTCATATAGGTCTTTCACTTGTTTGGTTAGAGTCACTCCAAGATACTTTATTTTGTTTGTAGCTATTGTGAAGGGGGTCATTTCCCTAATTTCTTTCTCAGTCTGCTTATCTTTTGAATATATAAAGGCTACTGATTTGCTTGCTTTGATTTTGTAGCCAGCCACTTTGCTGAAGTTGTTTATCAGCTCTAGGAGTTCTCTAGTAGAGTTTTTAGGGTCACTTATGTATGCCATCATATCATCTGCAAATAGTGATATTTTGACTTCTTCCTTTCCAATTTGTATCCCTTTAACTTCCTTCTGTTGTCTAATTGCTCTAGCTAGGACTTCAAGAACTATATTGAATACCAAGACATTCCACGACAAAACCAAATTTACACAATATCTTTCTACACACCCAGCCCTACAAAGGTTAATAGGGGGAAAGCACCAGTACAACGAGGGAAACTATGCCCTGTCAAGAGCAGGATATTAAGCTTCTTTCATCAAACCCAAAGAGGATAACCACACACGTATAAAATTAAAATCAAAATTGTTAGGAAGCAATAACCACTACTCATTGATATATCTTAACATCAATGGACTCAATTCCCCAATAAAAAGACATAGACTAACAGACTGGTTACGTAAACAGGACCCTACATTTTGCTGCTTACAGGAAACACACCTCAATGTCAAAGACAAAAACTACCTTAGAGTAAAAGGCTGGAAGACAATTCTACAAGCAAATGGTCCCAGGAAACAAGCCGGAGTTGCCATTCTAATTTCAGATAAAATTGACTTTCAACCTAATGTCATCAAAAGAGACATGGATGGTCACTACTTGCTGGTCAAAGGAAAAATCCAACAAGAAGAACTCTCAATCTTGAACATCTATGCCCCAAATACAAGGGCGCCCTCATTCATAAAAGAAATGTTTCTAAAGCTCAAAGTACACATTGCACCTAACACTATAATTGTGAGTGACTTCAACACTCCACTTTCACCAATGGACCGGTCAGGAAAACAGAAACTAAGCAGGGAGACAATGAAAGTAATTGAAGCTTTGAACCAATTGGATTTAACAGATATATATATATATATATATATATATATATATATATATATATATATATATATATATATAAATTTTCATCCCAAAGCAAAAGAATATACCTTTTTCTCAGCACCTCATGGTACCTCCTACAAAATCGATCATATAGTTGGTCACAAGACAAACCTCAACAAATATAAAAAGATTGAAATAATCCCATGCCTCCTATCAGATCACTATGGAGTAAAAGTGGTCTTCAGTAACAGTAAAAACAACAGAAAGCCCATATACACATGGAATCTGAATAATACCCTACTCAATGATACCTTTGTCAAGGAAGAACTAAAGAAAGAAATCAAAGATTTCTTAGAATTTAATGAAAATGAAGGCACAGCAAACACAAATCTATAGGACACAATGAAAGCAGTGCTAAGAGGAAAACTCATAGCTTTGAGTGCCTTCAAAAAGAAATTCGAGAGAGCTTACACTAGAAGATTAACAGAACAACTGAAAACCCTGGAGCAAGAAGAAGCTAATTCATCCAGGAGGAGGAGAAGACAGGAAATCATCAAAGTCAGGGCTGAAATCAATCAGGTAGAAACCAAGAGAACCATACAAAGAATCAACAAAACCAAAAGTTGGTTCTTTGAAAAAATCAACAAGATAGATAAACCCTTAGCCAGACTAACCAAAGGGCACAGAGAAAGTATCCAAATTAACAAAATTATAAATGAAAACGGAGATATCACAACAGAAACTGAGGAAATTCAAAAAATCATCAGATCCTACTACAAAAACCTGTACTCAACACAACTGGAGAATCTGGAGGAAATGGACATTTTCTTAGATAGATACCAATTACCAAAATTAAACCAGGATCAAATAAACCATCTAAACAGACCCATAACCCCTAAAGAAATAGAAGGGTTCATAGATACGCTTCCGACCAAAAAAATCACAGGACCAGATGGTTTCAGTGCAGAATTCTATCAGACCTTCAAAGAAGACTTAACACCAATACTCTTCAAACTATTCCACCAAATAGAAACAGAAGGAACACTACCCAACTCCTTCTTCGAAGCCACTATTACGCTGATACCAAAACCACACAAAGATCCAACTAAGAAAGAGAATTTCAGGCCAATTTCCCTTATGAATATCGATTCAAAAATACTAAATAAAATTCTTGCCCACCGAATCCAAGAACACATCAAAACGATCATTCACCATGATCAAGTAGGCTTCATCCCAGGGATGCAGGGATGGTTCAATATACGGAAATCCATAAATGCTATCCACTACATAAACAAACTCAAAGAAAAAAAACCACATGATCATTTCATTAGATGCTGAAAAAGCATTTGACAAAATTCAGCATCCTTTCATGCTAAAAGTCTTGGAAAGGACAGGAATTCAAGGCCCATATCGAAACATAGTAAAAGCAATATACAGCAAACCGGTAGCCAACATCAAACTAAATGGAGAGAAACTTGAAGCAATCCCACTAAAATCGGGGACTAGACAAGGCAGCCCCCTCTCTCCATATCTTTTCAAATTTGTATTAATATACAAGGATTTACACCAGTTAAACCTTAAACCTGTTTCAACATATATAATTACGTATCAATATAACAAAATGTAACCTCAATTTTGCATCAGAATATAAAGATTTCTACCAATGTAAGCTTATGGTTGTAAGATTTTTTTTTTTTGGTTTATGAATAGATTCAATAATCTAATTGTATTCATCTATTTTATTAATAATCTTTCTATATTCCCCAGTTTTCTTTTCAGCTTCCTTTCACTTACCTAAGGAAAGAAGAAAGATAAAAAGGTGAAGGAAGGAGAAAATAAATCTCTGAATCTCATTTCTGTTTCATTTCCAGACCTTAATTAATTGTAAATCACACCCTAAAATGAAAACATATCTGTAATTCATAAAATGACCAAAACCAGCCACCCCAACTGGAATGACAGTCTTCTTATAATTTTTCCCTGTTGATTTTGGGGTACAGATTTCCTACTTCTGTGCACCTCAAGATTAGAAAAAAATGCTTAAGTCAAAAAAAGAAAGCTTACTGTCATCAATTGTTCAGACTCTATATGTTAACTATGTGAAGTCTTTACTAGATAACCTGAAAGTCTGCATAAACTGAGGTCATATGGGAATAACAGTCCTTGGATTAGCAATCTTTTCTGAAGATGTTCTGGAAGCAAGTCTCTGGGAAAAGCATCAGTTTGAGATGGGACCTACCTAGAACAGCAAAGACCTAGAACAGCAGATCTTTGCATCTCAGGATCCATGAGTGTGAATTCTGTCAGAGTTGCTGTCCTGGTCTCCCATTTTGCAATAAATAAACCTTAAAAACCATACATAGTTTTGTAAAAACCTTTGTATGAAATGTGCTGGGTGCAGAGATCAATTAAAGATGATTTTCTTCTCTTTGTTGGAGCAAATGAAAGACATCTGTATTTCTCGTAAGCTGGTTTGGATTATCTGGCAGATTCTAATATCATTTTTATCTATACTATTTAAAAGAGTGCTATAAAAAGTTTTGAGGATTTTGTAGTTAACAAGATCTATTGGTTACGTAAAACACATCATTTTTTATATCTTTTCTTAAGCAGCTGGATCAGCACATGCCTGACATATCTTGTTGATATCACCATTCTCCCTATCTTTATCTGTAGCCAAAATCTTTAGGGAGTCTTCCCAAGTCAAATCTTATTTACAATAACTCCACTTTCTCTCTAGAAGGGAACGGCTAGGAGCATACAGGGCCTAAGATCAGTGGAGCAGCTGAGACAGAGGTCTTCCCGCCATCATTTGTACCAGGGAACTGGGAAACTCCACAACCTTCTATGCATAGCCTGCCGGGAGAGAGAGAGAGAGAGATCTCCCAGCAGTGCTTTCACTTTGAGCTGAGACGAGTAAAGACACAGGATTACAGGCCCACAGGAGGAATAAACTCTAGCCAGAGACAACAATACCAATTATCACCAGAGATAACCATATGGCAAAAGGCAAGCACAAGAACCCTAACAACAAAAACCAAGACCACATGGCAACATCAGCACCCTATTCACCCACCACAGCAAGTCACGGATTCTCCAACACACCAGAAATGCAAGAGTCAGATTTAAAATCCTATCTCATGATGCTGATAGAGGGCTTCAAGAAGGACTTAAATAACTCCCTTAAAGAAATACAAGAGAACATCGATCAACAAGTAAAAGCCCTTAAAGAGAGAACACAAAAGTTTCTTAAAGAAATACAGGAGATCATGGGTCAACAGGCAGAAACCCTTACAGAAGAAACACCAAAATCCCTTAAAGAATTACTGGAAAACACAAACAATCAAGTGAAGGAACTGAACAAAACCATCCAGGATCTAAAATTGGAAGTAGAAATTATAAAGAAAGCTCAAAGTGAGACATCTCTGGAGATAGAAAACCTTGGAATGAAATCAGGAGTCATAGATGCAAGCATCAACAAAAGAATATAAGAGACAGAAGAAAGAACCTCAGGTGCTAAAGATACCATAGAAAACATTGACTCAACAGTCAAAGAAAATGCAAAATGCAAAAAGCTCCTGACCCAAAACATCCAGGAATTTTAGGACACAATGAGAAGACAAAACCTAAGGATTATAGGTATAGACAAGAGCAAGAATTTATATCTTAAAGGGTCAGCAAATATATTCAACAAAATTAACGAAGAAAACTTCCCTAACCTAGAGAAAGAGATGCCCAAGAACATACAAGAAGCCTTCAGAATTCCAAACAGACTGGACCAGAACAGAAATTCCTCTCTGCATATAATAATAAAAACACCAAATTCACTAAACAAAGAAAGAATACTAAAAGCAGTAAGGGAAAAAGGGCAAGTAACTTATAAAAGCAGACTTATTACACCAGACTTCTCACCAGAGATGATGAAAGCTAGAAGATCTTGGGCAGACCTCATACTGACCCTGAGAGCACACAAATGCCAGCCCAAGCTACTGTACCCAGCAAAACGCTCAATCATCATAGATGGAGAAACCAAGATATTCCATGATAAACTCAAATTCACACAATATCTGTTCACAAATCCAGCCCTACAAAGTATAATTAATGGAAAATTCCAACAAAAGGAGGGAAACTACACCCTAGAAAAAGCAAGAAAGTAATCCTCTTCCAACAAACCCAAAAAAAGATACCCACACAAACGAAAATAACATCAAAAATTACAGGAAGCAACAATCACTATTCCTTAATATCTCTTAAAACCAATGGACTCACCTCCCCCCAAAAATACATAGACTAATAAAATACTTCTCAGGTAAATCTTCAATTTTATCAGAAAATGTTTATAATTCCCCTTTTAATAAATTTAGTAATGCTTTTATATCTACCATTTTATCTGCATTATTTGTCATGATAATCTTTAATTTTAATGTCTTTCTATATATTTCCTCTATTTTATCAAAAATATTTTCAATGTAAATCTTTGATTTTATCACAAATGTTTCTAATTCCACATTCAATACATTCAGAAAGAGTTTTTATGTCTACCATTTTATATGTAAAATTTTTCATGAAATAGTAAATTTTAACATGTTTTTCTATATATTTCTTGAATTTTACCACAAATATTTTCCATGTAAATCTTCAATTTTATCTGAAAATATTTATAATTCCACATTCAATCATCTTTATGCCTATCATTTTATCTATATAATTTCCACGATAATCTTTAATTTTAACATGTTTTTCTATATATTTTTCAATTTTATTAGGAATATTTTCCATATTAATCTTAAAGTTTATCAGAAAATGTTTAGAATTCCACTTTCAATCAACTTAGGAATACTTTTATGCCTACTATTATTATATCTATATAAAATTTTCCATGATAATCTTCAATTCTAAGATTTTTTTTACATTTTTCTACAATTTTATCAGAAATGTTTTCCATGTAAATTTTCAATTCTGTCATAAAATGTTTCTACCCCTTAATTCAAATAATTTAGGAATGTTTTATATGTCTACCACTTTCCTCTTTAATTTTCCCTGAAATTTGTCAATTTTAAGATGTTTATCTGAAATATTTTCCACGTAACTCTTTAATGTTATCATAAAATTTTACTTCCCTTTTCAATAAAAAAGTATACCCCATATAAAACTTGCCATTTAGTCACTTCTAGATGTCCACATTGTGCCCAGACATCCATTGTTAGAAACCTCCTAACATTACCAAATGGAACCCATTATCTCCTCTCTATTTTATGACGCCGAAACTTTTAAGTAAACTTTCATCAGTGGTATACAGATGACAAGCAAGTACCAAAAAAGACTGGACTTAGAAAGATTGCTCAGTGGCTAGAGCATTTGGCTGCTCTGGCAGAGACCTGAATTTAGTTCCTAGCACCCACGTGGCAGCTCACAACCACCTGCAAATCCATTCCAGGGGATCTGAGACCATATTCTGGCCTCCACCAGGACTGGACATGCACACAGTGCACATACAGACATGCTAGCAGTCACTTATACACATAAAAATACAACTTTTAAAATAGATGTTGGTATGGAGTAGTTTTTCTTATGATGTCTTTTTCTGATGCTAGGTTAGTATTGTAATCAAAAAATTAAGTGGAAGTTGATCGTACTATATTTTTCAAAGATTTTTTGTAGGATCGATACTTTTTTAAGTATGTACTAATAAAACCGTAGAGACTTTTGCAGGTCTTATATTAAATTGTTACAAAAAAAGAAAATCCAGCCATTTGTATGCTGATAAGTGAAGCTCTCCTGGCTGCAGTGAGATCAAGATGCAGAACTCTCAGCTCCTTATATCTGCCTGTATGCTGCCATGTGTTCTGTCATTATGATAATGGACTGAAACTCTGGAACTAAAACCCAGCCCCAATTTGTCAGTAGCAATCTAAGAAAGGCTGAAGGAAGACTCGCAGTTGATGAGTTCTTGTAATAGGTGATTTCTTAATTCCCAAGGATGATTCTATAAGAATCCCTAAAGTTCTGCTATTAATTTTTAAGCCCTTTATAACAGGATTGCTATTAAAGTCCTCTCTGATTTGAAAACTGCAATTAGAACTTGGCCAGTCTGAGTTGTGAGTAAATTGCTTCTGAGACAGACAGCAGGTACTTATCCCTTAGAATACATTTTTTTTTTTTAGAGTTCTAAAGCAATTCACTAAAGATCTTTATTTTTCAATAAACACAGCAATGGTTCTAAGACTCAGATTTAGAAACTTGAAGGGTGCCGGATGGTGGTGGTGCATTCCTTTAATCCCAGCACTTGGGAGACAGAGGCCGGCAGATTTCTGAGTTCAAGGCCAGCCTGGTCTACAGAGTGAGTTCCAGGACAGCCAGGGCTACTCAGCAAAACCCTGTGTTGAAAAAAACAAAAACAAAACAACACAACAACAAAAACAACAACAACAAAAGAAACTTGAAGGTTTATATCTCCTGCTGCCACATGGATTTTGTAACCATTGGATTGCTCACTAGACCTATCTACCCAAACATCTGCATATTGGTAAACTCCCTCCCAACACTGGTCAGCATAAATGTCCCCTGGTCCCCAAGGAGGGCTTTTGAACTTGCGACTACCCTGTAGTGGTAATCACACAATCATTTCTCTGTCCAAAATCAGTGACCCTTGCCACATTCAACTAGGCTTGAGATTCCCGGAGACAATTCAGGGTATAATGTTGCCTAATCTGTTATGGGATGTAGATGTTATAAGATCAAATAATTATTTTTTGGTACTTTTCATATCTTGATTATGTGATTTTAAAATTAACTTGACATAAAGTATTATTATTTTTATGCCTGTGTCTATTTGCAGGACTAGTAGTTTGAAATTAATTTATAAATGTTAATTTCATCTTAATTCTCCATATTATAAAAATAGACAATCTTAAACCTTCATAAATGACCTCATTTTTCTTTATTGATTTTTTTGACATTACCTCTGAATAAGTATAACCTGTGGATAAAATTCACTAGTGTCTGATTTCTTTGTTTAAATAATAAAAGTATGTACAGTAAACTTGGCATGTTATATCATATAAAAGTACATGAGCTAGGTAGCAATGTATATACTTCAAGTTGTAACTGAATAAGCAAAGAGTGAAAGTGAAGCACATTCACCTATCTAAATACTACAGTCTCCATGTATTGGGATGTGAACAGAACATGCAGGCAGCAGCAGAGCCTCAGAGGGCATTTACCTACCAACTGTATTCCGTATCTCCTGTTCTTGCTAGAAAATTAACTATATTGACATATACTCTTAATAGAGTGTTGGGTTTCTGCAAAACTTATCTGCTATCAATGTCTTTAATTCTTAATTAAAGCCTGTCTTAAGGGAATCTAGATAATTGTTTCAGAGTTCTAAGTTGGTCCTTGAGCTTCTATGTTAAATTTCTTCCCAGTGATTACTTCTTGTCTTTGATGGTATTTGTTGGTCTTTGATTTCACCTGGATACTCTCACAACCCTGTGTCTAGGAAACTTACTTTCTTATTTGCTTAATACGTTGCATAGGTTCCTAAGACTAGACCATCTGCCCCTGTTTTATAAACCAGGCCTTTGAAGTGAGATCTGAATTGAATCAGACAGGCAGGGGCCTCAAGATGGAGGCACAGGTATTCATATATCTTCTGTTCTGCGTGTCTGGTGAGGCATTAAATGTTTTATAGTATCTTAAAAACATTTCATTTGTAATGAAATAGCCATTTTCTACAGCAAGTCATTGGTAAGCAGACAATGTCACTTGAAAAGACATTTTAGATTCTATCCTTTGTGCCATGAAGTCTTTCTGTGTATGTATATATAATCATTGTTAATTTCTGATGGGACTATTGTGATGACTCATTCTTCCAAATGCATGGCTACATCATTAGGACACAGGGTCACTATGACCTTCAAGGCCAGTCAGAATGTGTGTACGGTTGTAGCCTTGAATCAACAGAAACCATGGAAGTCTCTTAAACTGCTTATCTATGGGGCATCCAACTATTACACTGGGGTCCCAAATCGCTTCACAGGCAGTGGATCTGGGGCAGATTTCACTCTCACCATCAGCAGTGTGCACGCTGAAGACCTGTCAGTTTATTACTGCTCACAGCTTTATAGCTATCCTCCCACAGTGCTTCAGTCTCCTACATACATCTCTTTTGAGATTCTAACCAGCTTCCTGCACCACAGGTACCCAGAAGTACACATGTCCCCTTCTGTCTGCAGCTGCTATGATTAACTGTTGCAAAGTTTGGTAGAAAATGAATGAACTGTTCATTTTAATTTTAAGGTCCTTATGGCAAAATGGAGTGAAGACATTTGTGTCTTTTCTTTTTCCTCATGCTTAAATTCTGTGTTTTGAACATGACAAATTTATTACCTTATATTCTGCGGTGAAAATTTCATGAGTCTCAAATGACTAAATCAAAAGTCTCTGCTATATTCCTACTGGAGGATATAGAAGAGAACTTGGCTTTTGTTTTGCCAGTTTCTGAGAGGTCTCCTTTCTTTTGGACTCCTGGCAATTTACCTCCATTTCTTCTTCTGCTTAAGATTTTGTATTTTCACATATACTGTTGACTTTCATAAAAATATAAAAATCATATCTTGCATTTTGACAATCTTTTCCCTTGTTTCTTCTTTCTGTATCCACATTTCCCTCCAACTAACATATTTCCAATCCCTAGACTTCCAACTATTTCCCTGTGATATACACATGTGTTCTCTCATAAGCACAAGAAGACACACACATATACATTCACACACATACACGGAGATATTTTTATGAATCTATAAAAATCTAGGATGCAAAAATCAGAGAAATCATGGGGTTTGACTTGTTAAACAACATATCTGATCTATGCTTATTCATTTGTAGGCCACATCTGCATCTGCTCTCTATTTTCTCAATGTAGGTTGTGATTGTACACCACACTAAATTAATGGTGAATATGATTTTGTATCATGAGAATCAATTTTGTTTGTCTTAATAATTAAAATGTTTGATATTTGTTGAACGATATATTTTGTATTTCAATAAAAACAATATGTTAAATAATCTTAAACACATATTAATTTAAAATAGTTGAAAATGTATTTTGTTCTTGTTACTCGTCTTTTACTTAAGTATCACTGCTTAGAAAAACCACCAGGTGGATTTTGACTTTCCAAAATTCCACCTGTCTTTTCCTGAGCACTGAGATCAATGGTGTGGGCCACCACAGCCAGCCTTGGGTACCAGTTTGTTTGTTTGTTTGTTCTATAATATTTTATTTATTTATTTATTTATTTATTTATTTAATTTACATTGCAAATGATTTCCCCTTTTCTGGGTCCCTACTCCCCCCAAGTCCCATAAGCCCTCTTCCGTCCCCCTATTATTCCATCCACCCCTTCCTACTTCCATGTTCTGGAATTTCCCCTATACTCTTGCACTGAGTCTTTCCAGAACTAGGGGCCACTCCTCCATTCTTTTTGGACATCATTTAATTTGTGGATTATGTCCTGGGTATTAAAAGTTTCTAGGCTAATATCCACTTATCAGTGAGTGCATACCATGATTGATGTTTTGAGACTGGGTTACCTCACTTAGTATGATGTTCTCCAGCTCCATCCATATGTCTAAGAATTTCATGAATTCATTGTTTCTAATGGCTGAATAGTACTCCATTGTGTAAATATACCAAATTTTTTGTATCCATTCCTCCGTTGAAGGACACCTAGGTTCTTTCCAGCTTCTGGCTACTACAAATAGGGCTGCTATGGACATAGTGGAGCATGTGTCCTTATTGCATGCTGAAGAATCCTCTGGATATATGCCCAGTAGTGGTATAACAGGGTCCTCAGGAAGTGACATGCCCAGTTTTCTGAGGAACCACCAGACTGATTTCCATAATGGTTGCAACATCTTGCAATCCCACCAGCAGTGGAGGAGTGTTCCTCTTTCTCCACATCCTCGCCAACACCTGCTGTCTCCTGAATTTTTGACCTTAGCCATTCTGACTGGTGTGAGGTGAAATCTCAGGGTTGTTTTGATTTGCATTTCCCTAATGATTAATGATGTTGAACATTTCTTAAGGTGTTTCTTAGCTCTCTGAAGTTCTTCATGTGAAAATTCTTTGTTCAGCTCCGTACCCCACTTTTTAATGGGGTTATTTGTTTCTCTGGGTTCTACTTTCTTGAGTTCTTTGTTTATATTAGATATTAGCCCTCTGTTGGATTTAGGGTTGGTGAAGATCCTTTCCCAGTCTGTTCGTTGATGTTTTGTCCTTTTGACGGTGTCCTTTGCCTTACAGAAATTTTGTAGTTTTATGAGGTCCCATTTGTAAATTCTTGATCTTAGAGCATAAGCTATTGGTGTTCTATTCAGGAACTTTTCCCCTGTGCCCATGTCCTCCAGGGTCTTCCCCAGTTTTTTCTCAATTACTTTCAGTGTGTCAGGTTTATGTGGAGGTCCTTGATCCATTTGGAGTTGAGCTTGGTACAAGGAGATAAGAATAGATCGATGTGCATTCTTCTGCATGCTGACCTCCAATTGAACCAGCACAATTTGTTGAAAAGACTACCTTTTTTCCACTGGATGCTTTCAGCTCCTTTGTCAAAGACCAAGTGACCATATGTGTGTTGGTTCATTTCTGGGTCTTCTATCCTATTCCATTGATCCTCTGGCCTGAAATTGTACCAATACCATGCAGTTTTTATCACTATTGCTCTGTAGTAGAGTTTAAAGTCTGGGATATTGAATCCCCCTGAAGTTCTTTTACTGTTGAGAATAGTTTTAGCTATCCTGGGTTTTTTGTTATTCCAGATGAATTTGAGAATTGCTCTTTCTAGCTCCATGAAGAGCTGGGTTGGGATTTTTATGGGAATAGCATTGAATCTGTAGATTGCCTTTGGAAAGATGGCCATTTTAACTATATTAATCCTGCCAATCCATGAGCATGGAAGGTTTTTCCATTTTCTGAGATCTTCTTCGATTTCCTTCTTCAGAGATCTGAAGTTCTTGTCATATAGGTCTTTCACTTGTTTGGTTAGAGTCACCCAAGATACTTTATATTGTTTGTAGCTATTGTGAAGGGGTCATTTCCCTAATTTCTTTCTCAGTCTGCTTATCCTTTGAATATATAAAGGCTACTGATTTGCTTGCGTTGATTTTGTAGCCAGCCACTTTGCTGAAGTTGTTTATCAGCTCTAGGAGTTCTTTAGGTGAGTTTTTAGGGTCACTGAAGTATACGATCATATCATCTGCAAATAGTGATAGTTTGACTTCTTCCTTTCCAATTTGTATCCCTTTGACTTTCTTCTGTTGTCTAATTGCTCTAGCTAGGACTTCAAGAACTATACTGAAAAGATATGGAGAGAGTGAGCAGCCTTGTCTAGTCCCTGATTTCAGTGGGATTGCTTCAAGTTTCTCTCCATTTAGTTTGATGTTGGCTACCGGTTTCCTGTATATTGCTTTCACTATGTTTAGATATGGGCCTTGAATTCCTGTCCTTTCCAAGACTTTTAGCATGAAAGAATGCTGAATTTTGTCAAATACTTTTTTTTCTGCATCTAATTAAATGATCATGTGGTTTTTTTTTCTTTGAGTTTTTTTATGTAGTGGATAGCATTTATGGATTTCCTTATATTGAACCATGCCTGAATCCCTGGGATGAAGCCTACTTGATCATGGTGGATGATCATTTTGATGTGTTCTTGGATTGGTGGGCAAGAATTTCATTTAGTATTTTTGCATCGATATTCATAAGGGAAATTGGCCTGAAATTCTCTTTCTTAGTTGGATCTTTGTGTGGTTTTGGTGTCAGCATAATAGTGGCTTCAAAGAAGGTGTTGGGTAGTGTTCCTTCTGTTTCTATTTGGTGGAAAAGTTTGAAGAGTATTGGTGTTAAGTCCTCTTTGAAGGTCTGATAGAATTCTGCACTGCAATCATCTGTTCCTGGGCTTTTTTTTTTTTTTTTTTTTTTTTTTTTTTTTTTTTGGTTGGAAGTGTATCTATGACCCCTTCTATTTCTTTAGGGGTTATGGGTCTGTTTAGATGGTCTATTTGATCCTGGTTTAATTTTGGTAATTGGTATCTGTCTAAGAAAATGTCCATTTCCTCCAGATTCTCCAGTCGTGTTGAGTACAGGTTTTTGTAGTAGGATCTGATGATTTTTTGAATTTCTTCGGTTTCTGTTGTGATATCTCCGTTTTCATTTATAATTTTGTTAATTTGGATACTTTCTCTGTGCCCTTTGGTTAGTCTGGCTAAGGGTTTATCTATCTTGTTGATTTTTTCAAAGAACCAGCCTTTGGTCTTTTTGATTCTTTGTATGGTTCTCTTGGTTTCTACTTGATTGATTTCAGCCCTGAGTTTGATGATTTCCTATCTTCTTCTCCTCCTGGGTGAATTAGTTTCTTCTTGTTCCCGGGTTTTCAGTTGTTCCGTTAATCTTCTAGTGTAAGCTCTCTCGAATTTCTTTTTGAAGGCACTCAAAGCTATGAGTTTTCCTCTTATCACTGCTTTCTTTGTGTCCCATAGATTTGTGTATGTTGTGCCTTCATTTTCATTAAATTCTAAGAAATCTTTGATTTCTTTCTTTATTTCTTCCTAGACCAAGGTATCATTGAGTAGAGTATTATTCAGTTTCCATGTGTATGTGGGCTTTCTGTTGTTTTTACTGTTACTAAAGACCACTTTTACTCCCTAGTGATCTGATAGGAGGCATGGGATTATTTCAATCTTCTTAAATTTGTTGAGGTCTGTCTTGTTACCAACTATATGATCTATTTTGGAGAAGGTAACATGAGGTGCTGAGAAAAAGGTATATTTTTTTTTGCTTTGGGATAAAAAGTTCTGTATATATCTGTTAACCCCAATTGGTTCAAAGCATCAATTAGTTTCATTGTCTCCCTGTTTAGTTTCTTTTTTCCCGATTGGTCCATTGGTGAAAGTGGAGTGTTGAAGTTACCCACAATTATTGTGTTAGGTGCAATGTGTACTTTGAGTTTTAGTAAAGTTTCTTTTATGAATGAGGGCACCCTTGTGTTTGGGGCATATATGTTCAGGATTGAGAGTTCTTCTTGTTGGATTTTTCCTTTGACCAGCAAGTAGTGACCATCCATGTCTCTTTTGATGACATTAGGTTGAAAGTCAATTTTATCTGAAATTAGAATGGCAACTCTGGCTTGTTTCCTGGGACCATTTGCTTGTAGAATTGTCTTCCAGCCTTTTACTCTAAGGTAGTTTTTGTCTTTGACATTGAGGTGTGTTTCTAGTATGCAGCAAAATGTAGGGTCCTGTTTATGTAACCAGTCTGTTAGTCTATGTCTTTTTATTGGGAAATTGAGTCCATTGATGTTAAGAGATATCAAGGAGTAGTGGTTATTGCTTCCTATCATTTTTTATTATAATTTTATACGTGTATGTTATTTCTTTGGGTTTGATGAAAGAAGCTTCATATCGTGCTCTTTCCAGGGTATAGTTTTCCTCGTTGTAATGGTGCTTTTCCCCTATTATTCTTTGTAGGCTGGGTTTGTAGAAAGATATTGTGTAAGTTTGGTTTTGTCATGGAATATCTTGGTTTCTATATCTATAGTAATTGAGAGTCTCGCTGGGTATAATAGTCTCGCCTGGTATTTTTGTTCTATTAGAGTCTGCATGAGCTCAGCCCAGGATCTTCTAGCTTTCATGGTCTCTGGTGAGAAATTTGGTGTAATTCTGATAGGTCTTCCTTTATGTTACTTGCCCTTTTTTCTTACTGCCCTAAGTATTCTTTCTTTGTTTAGTACATTTGGTGTTTTGATTATTATGTGATGGGAGGTATTTCTGTTCTGGTCCAGTCTGTTTGGAGTTCTGTAGGCTTCTTGTATTTTCATGGGCATCTCTATCTTTAGGTTAGGGAAGTTTTCTTCCATAATTTTGTTGAAGATATTTGATGGCCCTTTAAGTTGTAAATCTTCACTCTCATCAATACCTATAATCCTTAGATTTGGCTTTCTTATTGTGTCCTGGATTTCCTGGATATTTTGGGTTACAAGTTTTTTGCATTTTGCATTTTCTTTTTTTTTCTTTTTTTTCTTTTAACAATTTAATAATTGTTTTAGTAGTCTGTAAATCAGAGAAAAAAATTTTACTTCTTTCCTAACCAAGAAGCCAAGGATTATTGGTCATTAATTGTCCACCCTTCACTGCTTCTCTCAGTCATTCAGATAGATGTTCTAGATGAGACTGAGGGTTACCATTGCTTTTGGAAGCTCTTTTTAAACCCAAATATTGTTGTCTTAAATATGACAACATACATAATAGTAGTAGCAGGGTCAAGTGGATTAAGAATGATATAAAACGAATCACTTCATGCTTCTGAAGAAAAACCATCAATACCTAGAGAATTAACACCTCTCACTCTCATCTATTAGAGTGGAGATGCATTTCCTTCATCCTAAAGTCAGCCCTTTAGATCTGACTCTGCATCGTGGTCATTCTTTTTTTTTTTAATTTTTTTTTATTCGATATAATTTATTTACATTTCAAATGATTTCCCCTTTCTAGCCCCCCTCCCTGAAAGTCCCATAAGCCCCCTTCTCTTCCCCTGTCCTCCCACCCACCCCTTCCCACTTCCCCGTTCTGGTTTTGCCGAATACTGTTTCACTGAGTCTTTCCAGAACCAGGGGCCACTCCTCCTTTCTTCTTGTACCTCATTTGATGTGTGGATTATGTTTTGGGTATTCTTCGGCATCTGAGATTCTGTCTTCTATCTCTTGTATTCTGTTGCTGATATTTGCGTCTATGGTCCCTGATTTCTTCCCAAGGTTTTCTATCTCCAAAGTTGTCTTCCTCTGTGCTCTCTTAGTTGTTTCTACTTCTGTTTTTAGATCCTGGAAATTTTTCTCAGTTCTGTCATTTGCTTCTTTGTGTTTTCCTCTAATTCTTTAAGCGATTTTTGTGTTTCCTCTTTCATGACTTCTGCCTGTTGATCAAGGTTCTCCTGTATTTCTTTAAGTGATTTTTGCATTTCCTCCTTATTGGCTTTTGTATTCTCCTGAATTTCTTTCTATGATTTTTGTGTTTCCCTTGTGAAGGCTTCTAATTTTTGATCCATTTTCTCCTGAATTTCTTTAAATATGTCCTTCATGTGTTCCTGTACTAGCATCATGACCAGTGATTTTAAATCCAAATCTTGTTTTTCTGGTGTGTTGGAGTATCCAGGACTTGCTAATGTTGGAGAATTGGGTTCAGATGCTGCTATAATGCCTTGGTTTCTGTTAGTAGCATTCCTACGTTTGCCTTTAGCCATCTGGTTCTCCCAGGAGTTAGATGGTCTTATTGTCACTGGCTGGTGCTTCAACCTACTGTCGATCTTTAAGATTATCTCTGCAACACTGGATGACTGGGTTTCTTCTGGCACAAATTACTGATATGCTGGCTTCCTCTTTTGTGCCTTTGGAGCCCTTCTCAGTCTTGTCTTGAGCAATGTTATACTTAGGTTGTCAAGGTCAACCAGGTGTTCTCTGTCTGCTCTATTATGGAGGGAAAAAGTTGTGGTGGGGGTCACTCCCTCTGTTGATTCTCACATAGGACACCGGTCCTGCGATGGACTGGCTTGCAGATGAACCTCCTATGTTCTCAGTTCCTGAATGAAGGCAGACCCCTGGCAGTTTGCACCACCAGAAATCTAAAGCTCAGGGTGATATAGTACCTAGTGATCCTTTTGTGTCCCTGCAGTCAGCAAATATGGCCGCGGGCCTTCTCTCATTCCACAGCTTCCTGGGCAGGACACGGCCCCAAAGCCCAGCAGGCTGGCAGACAAAAGCCGCCTACGTGCTCAGTTTCTGAGTGCAGGCAGACCCCTGGAGGTTTGCACCACCAGAAATCTAAAGCTCAGGGTGATAGAGTACCTAGTGATCCTTTTGTGTCCCTGCAGACAGCAAATATGGCCGCTGGGCTTCTCGAGTACCAGTTTGAATTGCAAAATTGAAACCAGGACAGAAGTTCTTTAAGTTAAAAACTATTGTTTGAGAACTCCAAATATCTTCCATCAATATTCATGTGAGTAGGTCTTCTATAGTTTCCTTCTAGTGTCTACAGGATGAACACAGATGTGTCAGGCATATTTGATGAAAACATTAGTTTGTGTGGACTGTGCTACTGCGTTGTTTCTTCACAATGACAATGTAACTTAGGAAACAACTTAAAGAAAGGAAACTTTTACTTTATCTCACTGTGCCAGTCCATGGTGTTCTGTCTTTGCTGCTGTAGGTCAAAAGTCAGGTTCGATATCATGGAGGAAGTACATAGCTGGAGAGTGCTGGCAAGAATACAGAGAGAGCAGAAGAGGTGAGGGACAAGGCCTATTTTTTATCTTTTTAAATATTAGTCTCTCATGTTACATGCCAACCATTTTTTCCTTCTGACCCTTTTCTTGCCATCCCCAACTCCCTTCTCAAGTTTCACTGTTCATCTGTTTCCCTTAAAACCAAAACAAAGTTACAAACAAACAAACAAACAAATATCCAAACAAACAAACTAAAAACTGAAAGTGGAAAGAAACTGAACATAGGATAATAAGTTACAGCAAGCCTGGTAACAAACTTCATATCACCCTGGGTGAAGCAACCCAGTAGGAGGAAAATGTTTCCAAGAGCAGGCTAAAGAATCAGACAATGACGTACTCCTCTTTCACTCTTAGGATTCCAACAAGAACACCCTATGAGCCCTTGACCTCTCTGGTTCCAACCATACTTTCCCTGTGCTTTCTACAGAGGTCTCCTGGGTCTGCCTAGTGTTTGTTTTGTCTTTCTGCCTCTAATCCCATCAGATCCTGGATGACAACTTTCTAATGACAATTAAGTAGGGCATATCTCTGAGTATAGCAGAATGTTATTAGTAAATATTTCACTGAATTTTAGTTTAGTTGTGTTTGGTTCTATCATTAGATTCTTGATTGTCCATACTATGGTTCCTAGCCACCTAGGCATTGTCAGACCTGGGCTCAGACTCCTAGCATGGGACCAATCATAAGTTGGCTTTTTGCAAAAGTTCTGTAACACCATTACCTCAGCACAACTTGGAGCCTGGAGAGATTGTAGGTCAACTGTTTTGTGTCTGTGTTGGTGTCTAGTCCCACCACTGGAAGCCTTGCCTGTTTATAGAAGATGACCAGTTAGACAAAGGATCAGACATTACTAGGCTTTTCACTAGAAGCACTTGAAGAATATTCTAGGGAATTTCCAATGCAGTATGTTTACATATTGCCCCACAGTTGGCCCCAATTTCAGTCACCTCCCCAATACTCTCTTCCTCCCTACAGCCCCCACATTATTGCTCCTGCTTCTATTCCACTTTTCCTCCAATCAATCTGTAAAACGTACTCTATTTAACCTTCTCAGGGAGATCCAAGCATGCATCCTTCCTTGATCTGTCCTTGTTACTTTGCTTTTTTTGAATCTGTAGGTTTTCTCTGAATCATCTTTCATTTAACTATTATTTGCACATTATGAATATATACCTCATTTTTTGGAGGGTGTGAGTGTTTCAACACTAGGAAGGATTTTTGTTTTCAGAATTTTACCCAGTTGTTTGCAAATCTCATAAAATTATTTTTTTTAAATATGAACCATAGTCCATTGTGTAAAGTTACCACAATGTATCTTGAGGTAGCTTGATTCCAAGTTTTCTTTTCTTTTCATCTGAAAATATTTTAAAATTTTATTATTTCAACATTTTATTGATGAAATAAATGAATATCATTTATTTTAATTACCAGATTTAATAATCAGTGATAGCCAAGTTTGAATGATCCAAATAACAATAATTTTTATTTTACTATTGTATTTTCTATTTTTTCCCTTTTTTAATTGAAAAGGGAAGTATAAACACTTTATAAAATTAATGATTTGCATGGAAAATATTTCAGATAACATAGAAGTGATACATAGAAAAACATGTTAAAATTGACAATTTTCACAAAATACTAATGAGTAAAGTGGAAGACGTGCAAAACTTTGCTAAATTAATAAAAATATGAAATAGAAACATTTTATGACAGAATTGAAAATTTACATGCAAAATATTTCTGATAAAATTGTAGGAAATGTAGAAAAACATGTTAGAATTGAAGCTTATCATGGAAATTTTTATATAGCTAGAATAATGGTAGGCATAAAAGTATTCCTAACTTGACTGTAATTGGAATTATGAATATTTTTTTAATAAACTTGACGATTTACATGGAAAATATTTATGATAAAATTGAAGAAAGATATAGAAAAACATGTTAAAATTAAAGATAATTGAAATTATATAGATAAAATGATAGGCATAGAGATAACTCAAAGTTGATTGAATGTGGAATCATAAATATTTTCAGATAAAATTGAAGATTTACATGGAAAATATTTCTGGTAAAATTCAAGAAATATATAGAAAACATGCTAAAATTGACTACTTCATGGAAAATTGTACATATAAAATGGTAGATATAAAAACTCTAAATGAATTGAAGGTGCAATTAGAAATGTTTGTGATAAAATCAAAGACGTACATTGAAAATATATCTGATAAAATAGAGGAAATATATAGAAAGACATATTGAATTTGACAATTATCATGACAAATAATGTAGATAAAATAGTAGGCATAAAAATACTAAATTAATTAAAAGGGGAATTGCAAACATTTTCTGATTAAATTGAAGATTTGCCTTAGAAATATTTCATTAGTCTATGTCGTTTTGGGGGGAGTTGAGTCTATGGGTGTTAAGTGATATTAAGGAATAGTGGTTGTTGCTTCCTGTTATTTTTGATGTTATTTTTATGTTTGGGTGGGTATCTTCTTTTGGGTTTGTTGGAAGAGGATTACTTTCTTGCTTTTTCTAGGGTGTAGTTTCCCTCCTTTTGTTGGAATTTTCCATTAATTATTCTTTGTAGGGCTGGATTTGTGGACAGATATTGTGTAAATTTGGGTAATATCATGGAATATCTTGGTTTCACCATCTATGATGATTGAGAGTTTTGCTGGGCATAGTAGCCTGGGCTGGCGTTTGTGTTCTCTCGGGGTCAGAATGAGGTCTGCCTAGGATCTTCTAGCTTTCTTCATCTGTGGTGAGAAGTCTGGTGTAATCTGATAGATATGCCTTAATAAGGCACTTTAGCATTTTCGCTTACTGCTTTTAATATTCTTTCTATGTTTAGTGAATTTGGTGTTTTTTTATTATGTGCCTGGAGGACTTTCTGTTCTGGTCTAGTCTGTTTGTAGTTCTGAACGCTTGTTGTATGTTCATGTGTATCTCTTTCTCTAGGTTCAGGAAGTTTTCTTCTTTAATTTTGTTGAAGCTATTTACTGGCCATTTAAGATGTAAATCCTTGCTCTCATCTATAACTATAATCCATATGTTTGGTCTTCTCATTGTCTCCTGGAGTTCCTGGATGTTTTGGGTTACCATCTTTATGTATTTTTCATTTTCTTTGAGTGTTGTGTCCATGTTTTCTATGGTACCTTCAGCACCTGAGGTTCTTTCTTCTATCTCTTGTATTCTGTTGTTGATGCTTGCATCTATGACTCCTGAATTGTTTCTAAGGTTTTATATTTCCAGAGATGTCTCACTTTGTGATTTCTTTATTGTTTCTACTTCCACTTTTAGATCCTGGATGGTTTCATTCATTTCCTTCACATGCTTGTTTGTGTTTTCCTGTAATTCTTTAAGGGATTTTTGTGTTTCCTCTTTAAGGGCTTTTACCTGTTGACCCCTGATCATTTATTTTCAAATGTTAAAATATCTTTTTATTCATAAGAAAGATATACAAGTTCTAAAATAAAAAGAACATGTGCTTAATGAATTGAGGTAATGGAATTATTCTACTTATTACTATCAGTTGCACAAGTGTACATTCTCTGGCAAAGAGGACAAATGTTCATTTTTATTTCTTTATATCTTTAAATTGCAGACAATTTGTATTAATTAGACTCTTTTCCGTCTTTTTTTATTTGTAATTTTTATTCGATATATTTTTATTTACATTTCAAATGATTTCCCTTCTTCTGGGCCCCCCACTCCCCGAAAGTCACATAAGCCTCCTTCCTTCCCCCTGTTCTCCCACCCACCCCTTCCCACTTCCCTGTTCTGGTTTTGCCTTATACTGCTACACTGAGTCATTCCAGAACGAGGGGCTACTCCTCCGTTCTTCTTGTACCTCATTTGATGTGTGGATTATGTTTTGGGTATTCCAGTTTTCCAGGCTAATATCCACTTATTAGTGATTGCATACTATGATTGATCTTTTGAGACTGGGTTACCTCACTTAGTATGATGTTCTCCAGCTCCATCCATTTGCCTAAGAATTTCCTGAATTCATTTTTTCTAATGGCTGAATAGTACTCCACTGTGTATATATACCACATTTTTTGCATCTATTCTTCTGTTGAGGGATACCTGGGTTCTTTCCAGCTTCTGGCTATTATAAATAGGGCTGCTATGAACATAGTGGAGCATATATCCTTATTACATGCTGGGGAATCCTCTGGGTGTATGCCCAGGAGTGGTATAGGAGGATCTTTCGGAAGTAACGTGCCCAGTTTTCTGAGGAACCGCCAGACTGATTTCCAGAGTGGTTGTTCTAATTTGCAACCCCACCAGCAGTGGAGGAGTGTTTCTCTTTCTTCACATCCTCGCCAACACCTGTTGTCTCCTGTTCTTAAAGGAACAGGGAATTCCTTTCTTAAAGGTTATTTAAGTCTTTCTTGAAGCCCTCTATCAGCATCATGACATATGATTTTCAATCCAACTATTGCTCTTCTGGTGTACTGGGGTATCTGGGACTTGCTGTGGTGGGAGAACTGGGTTTTGATGTTGTGATGTGGCCTTGGTTTCTGTTGTTAGGGTTCTTGTGCTTGCCTTTTGCCATCTGGTTACTTCTAGTTCTAGTTGGTATTGTCTCTGGCTGCAGTTTGTTTGTCCTGTGGGCCTGTAAGCCTGTGTCCTTATTCCTCTGAGCTCAGAAATGAAAGCACTGCTGGGAGTTCACTCTCTCCTGGCAGGCTATCCACAGAAGACTGTGGAGTTTCCATGCTCCCTGGTGCAAATAGCAGTTGGAAGACTTCCATCCCAGCTGCTCCACTGACTGATCACAGAAGGCTGTAGATTCTCTAGGCTCCCTAGTGCCAATGGCAGCAGGATGACTTCCATGCCAGCTGTTCCACTGACTTTATGCCCTGTGTGCTTCTAGCTGTTACCCTCCAGAAAGAAGGTAGTGATCTCACATCTGTGCTCAGAAATAAAAGCGCTGCTGGGAGATCACTCTCTCCTGGCAGGCTGTGCACAGAAAGCTGTGGAGTTTCCTGGTTCACTGGTGCAAATCGATTTCACGTTTTCTTTTTTATCATTAATTAATTAATTTACATTCCAGATTTTATTCCCCTCTGGTCTACCCTTTGATTGTGTCACATCTGTCCATCCATCTATCCATCATCCATCCATCCATCCATCTATTTATTTATTTATTTATTTATTTATTTATTTATTTATTTATCTATTTATATATTTATTTATTTATTTTTATTTATTTATTTATTTACATTCCAGATTTTATTCCTCTCTGGTTTACCCTTTGATTGTTCCACATCCCATATCTCCTCCTTGCCCCCATGTCTCTAGAAGAATGTCCCCACCCCCCACCTCCATCCCACTGGACCTCTAAACTCCTTGGATCCTCCAGTCTCTTGAGGGTTATGTACATCTTCTCTGACTAAGCCCAGACCCAGCAATCTTCTGCTCTTTATGTGTTGGGGCCTCATATCTGCTGGCATATGCTCCCTGGTTGGTGGTCCAGTGTTTGATAGATCTTGGAGGTCCAGGTTAATTTAGACTGCTGGTCTTCCTACAGGTTGCCTCCTCCTTAGTCTCTTCCAGCTTTACACTAATTCAATCACAGGGGTCAGAAGCTTCTGTCTATTGGGTGGGTGCAAATATCTGCATCTGAATCTTTCAGCTCTTTGTTGGGTCTTTCAGTGGGCAATCATGATCAGTCCATTTTTGTGAGTGCTCCATAGCCTCAGTAGTAGTGATAGGCCAATGTGGCACCCCCTTGAGCTGGATCCCACTTTGGGCTTGTCACTTAACTTTCTTTTCTTTGGGCTCTTCTCCATTTTCATCCATGCAGTTTGTTCAGATGGGAGCAATTGTAGGTCAGAGTTTTGACTGTGGGATGGAAACCCCATCCCTCATTTGATGCCCTGTCTTCCTGCTGGAGGTGGGTTCTCTAAGTTACCTCTCCCCACTGTTGGGCATTTCATCTAAGATCCTTCTCTTTGAGTCCTGAGTATCTCTTACCTCCCTGGTCTCTGGTGCATTTTGCAGGGTCCTCCCAACCTCCAATCTCCTGAGGTTCCTTTTTTCCTTCATTTTTTTTTATTTTCTAAATTCTCTGTTTACATTCCAAAATGCTTACCCCTTTCACAGTTTCCCCCCTCCCCATATATCCCATAAGCCTTCTCTACACCCATATTCCAATTACCTCCCTCCTTTTTCTCTGTCCTGGTACTCCTCTACAATGCTGGATCAGGCCTTTCCAGGATCTAGGACCTCTCCTTACTTCTTCATGGAAGTCATTTGATATGATACTTGTGTCTTGGGTATTCAGAGCTTCTGGGCTAGTTAATATCTACTTATCAGTGATTGCATTCCATGTACATTCTTTTGTGATTGGGTTACCTCACTTAGGATGATATTTTCCAGTTTCAACCATTTGCTTACAGATTTCATGAACTGATTGTTTTTAATTGCTGAGTAGTATTCCATTGTGTAAATATACCACGTTTTCTGTATCCATTCCTCCATTGAGGGACATCTGGGTTCTTTCCAGCTTCTGGCTATTATAAATAAGTCTGCTATGAACATAGTGTAGCTACCTCATTCAGTATGATATTTTCTAGTTCCATTCATTTTCCTGCAAAATTCAGGATTTCCTCATTCCTAATAGCTGAGCAGTATTCCACTGTGTAAATGAAGCACATTTTCTGTAAGCATTCTTCTATTGTGAGACATCTGGGTTGTTTCCAGCTTCTGACTATTAAAAACAAGAGTTCTAGGATCATAGTGGAACCTGTGGCACGGTAGAATATCTTTTGGGTATATTCCTAAGAGTGGTATAGCTGGGTCTTTTGGTAGATCTATTTCCAACTTTTCGAAGAAACACCAGATTGATTTCCAGTGTGGTTGTACCAGTTTGCAATCCCACCAGCAATGGAGAAGTGTTCTTCTTTCTCCATGTTCTCACCAACATGTGCTGTTGCCTTAGGTTTTGATCTTATCCATTCTCATTGCTGTGAGGTGGAATCTCAGGGACATTTTGATTTTCATTTCTATTATCACTTTGAACGTTTAGGTGTTTCTGAGCCATTCAAGATTTATCTGTTGTGAAATCTCAGTTAAGTTCTATCTTCCTTAATTTATTGGTTTTTTTTTTTTTCATGTTTAGCTTCTTGAGTTCTTTATAAATTTTGGATATTAGCCCTCTATCAGATGTGGGGTTAGAGAAGATTTTTCCCAATTTGTAGCTTGCTGATTTGTCTTATTGATTTTGTACCTTGCCATACAGTAGCTTTCCAGTTTCATGAGGTCCCATTTATCAATTCTTGATCTTAGAGCCTGAGTCATTAGAGTTCTGTTTAGGAAATTTCCTCCATACCAATGAGTTCAAGGATCATTCCCAGTTTCTCTTCTATTGAATCTGGTTTTATGTTGAAGTCCTTGATCCACTTGGACTTGATCGTTGTGCAAGGTGACAAATATGTAAAATTTTTCATTTTTCTACATATAGACAGCCAGTTAGACCAGCACCATTTTTTGAAGATGCTTTCTTTTTTTCCCATTATATATGTTTTGCTGCTTTGTCAAAGATCAAGTATCTGTAAGTGTGTGGTTTTATTTTCTTGTCTTCATTCTATTCCATTGATCAACATGCCTATCTCTATACCAGTGCCATGCTGTTTTTATCACTATTTCTATGTAGTAAAGCTTAGGGTCAGAGATGGTAATTTCCCCCAGCTGTTCTTTTATTGTCAACAATTGTTTTCACTATTCTGGTTATTTTTTTTTTTTTTTTGCCTTTCCAGATGAATTTGAGAATTACTCTTTCCATGTTTTTGAAGAATTGTGTTAGGATATTGATGGAGATTGCATTTAATCTGTAGATTGCCTTTGGTAGAATTGTCATTTTGACTATGTTAACTCTGCCAATTTATGAACATGGGAGAGCTCACCATTTTCTGAGATCTTCTTAGATTTCCTTCTTGAGAGACAAGGAGTTATTGTCATACAGATGTTTCACTTGTTTGGTTAGAGTTACACCAAGGTATATTATTTATGTGTATTATTAAGGGACTTGTTTCCCTAATTTCTTTCTCAGCCTGTTTATCATTTGTATAAAGAAAGGCTACTGATTTATTTGAGTTAATTTTATATACTGAAGTTGTTTTTTTTTTTTTTTTTCTTTTTAGCTCTAGGCATTCTCTGATAGAGCTTTGGTATCTGGTGTCTATCTAGAAAAGTTGTGCATTTTATTTATATTTTCCAGTATTATTGAGTATAAGCTTTTTTAGTAAGATCTGAAGGTTCTTTTGAGTTTTCTCAGTTTCTGTTGTTATAGCTCCCTTTCCATTTCTGATTTTGTTAATTTGAATACTGTCTCTATGCCCTCTCGTTAGTCTGGCTAAGGACTTATCTATCTTGTTGATTCTCTCAAAGAACCATCTTTTGGTTTTGTTTGTTTTTATTTGGTTGATTCAGCCCTGAGTTTGACAATTTCCTGCCTTTTCCTCCTCTTGGGTGTATTTGCTTCTTTTTGTTCTAGAAATCTCAGGTGTGCTGTTAAGTTGCTAGTGTAAGATCTCTCCAGTTTCTTTACCAGGGCACTTAATGTTATGAATTTTCCTCTCTGCATTGCTTTCATTGTGTCCCATAAGTTTGAGTATGATGTGTAAATATTTTCATTAAATTCTAGGAAGTCTTAAAATTCTTTTTTTTTTTCATTTCTCTGCTGACCAAGTTATCATTGAGTAGAGAGTTGTTCAGTTTCAATGTGATTTTGGGTTTTCTATTGTTTTTGCTGTTATTGAAGACCAGCAATAATATGTGGTGAGCTGATAGGAAGCATGAGATTATTTCAATTTTCTTGTATTGGTTGATGGTTGTATTGAGACCAATTATATGGTCAGTTTTGAAATAGGTGTCATGAGGTGCTGAGAAGAAAGTATATTCTTTTATTTTAGGGAGAAACATTTTATAGATATCTCTTAAATCCCTTTAGTTTATAACCTCTATTACTTTCATTGTGTCTCTGTTTCATTTCTGTTTTAATGACCTGCCCATTGGTGAGATTGGGGTATTTAAGAATCCTACTATTATTTTTTGAGCTTCAATATGTGTTTTGAGCTTTAGTAAAGTGTATTTTATGAATGTGGGTGCCCTTGGTTTTGGTACATAAATGTTCAGAATTGAAATTTTCTCTTGATGGATTTTCTCTTTGATGAGTATGAACTGTCCTTCCTCATCATTCTTGATAACTTTTGGTTGAAAATCTACTCTTGGTTATTATGATGGCAACCCCAGCTTCTTTCCTGGGACGATTTACTTTGAAGACCTTTTTCCATCCTGTTATTCTGAGATAGTATTTGTCTCTGTTATTTAGGTGTGTTTCATGTATGCAGGAAAATACAGGATCTTGTTTGTGTATCCAGTTTGTTAGCTCATATCCTTTTATGTGTAAGTAGAGTCCATTAATACTGAGAGATATTAAAGAGAGATTACTGTTGGTTCCTGATGTGGTTGTTTTTGTTGGTGAATTCATGTGTTTGTGTTTCTCTCCTTTTTGCTTCTTTGTGCGACACTTAATATCTTGTCTTTTCTTTGGTGTAGGCACCTTCCTTGTGTTAAAATTTTTCCTTCTAGGATAGTTTGTAGTGCTGGATTGACAGATAGATACTGTTTGAATTTGATTTTTCTGGAATATTTTGGTTTCTCCATCTTTGTTGATTGAAAGTTTTGCTAGGTATAGTAGCCTGGGTTAGCATTTATGTTCTCTTAGAGTCTGTTTGACCTCTGACCAGGCTCTTTTGGCTTTCATAGTCTATGTTGAGAAGTCTGGTATAGTTCTGATAGGTCTATCTTTGTAAGCTACGTAGTCTTTTCTCTTGCAACTTTTAATATTATTCCTTTGTTTTGTGATTTTAGTCTTTTGATTATTATGGGACAAGAGGATTTTCTATTCTGGTCCCATTTATTTGGTGTTCTAAAGGCTTCTTGTACCTTTGTGTCTCTTTCTTATGTTGGGGAAGTTTTCTTCTATGAAAATTTTGAAGACATTTTCAGGTTCTCTGAGCTGGGCATCTTCATTCTCCTCTATTCTGATGATTCTTTGATTTTGTTTTTTCATTGTGTCCTGAATTTCCTGGATGCTTGGATTGGGAGGTTTTTTTATGTTTTGAATTTTCTTTAACAGGGGTTTCATTCTCTTCTATAATTTATTTTTATTTTTTATTAGATATATTTATTATCTACATTTGAAATGATTTACCCTTTCCTGTTCCACACCCCAAAGTCCCATAACCGAACTCCCCTCCTCCTTTTCCTCAATCAACCCCCTCATACTTCCCTGTCCTGGTATTACCCTACACTGCTTCATTGAGTCTTTCCAGAACCGTGGGTCTCTCTTCCAACAAGACCATCCTCTGCTGCCTAAGCATCTGGAGCAATGTGTAACACTACATGTACTATCTGGTTGATGTTTGTCCCTGGAAGCTCAGGGAGTACTGGGTGGCTCATATAGTTGTTCCTCCTATGGTGCTGCAACCCCTACCAGCTCCCTGGGTTTCTTTCTCTAGCTCCTCCATTGGGAACACTGTGATCAATTCAATGGCTGGTTGAAACTGTCCCCCTCTGTATTTGTTATGCACTAGCATAACCTCCCAGGTGACAGCTATATCCAGCTTGTCAGCAAGTACTTGTGGGCATTCATAATAGTTTCTGGGCTTTGTAACTGTATATGGAATGGATCATTATGTGGGTTAGTCTCTGGATGGTCTTTCCCTCATTCTCTGCTCCACACTTTGTCTCTGTATGTTCTTCTGTGGGTATTTTGTATCTCCTTCTAAGAGGGACCAGAGTATCCATACTTCCTTTTTCGTTCTTGGGCATCATTTGATATGTGAATTGTGTCTTGGATATTCCAAGCTTCTGGGCTAGTATCCACTTATCAGTGAGTGCTTATCATGTATGTTCTTTTTCATTGGATTACTTCACTTTGTATAATATTTTTCAGTTCCACCAATTTGCGTAAGGGATTTCATGAATTCATTGTTTTTAATAGCTGAGTAGTATTTCATTGTGTACACATACCACATTTTCTGTATGCACTACTCCATTGAGGGACATCTGGGTTTGTTCGAGCCTCTGGATATTATAAATTGGGCTATTATGATTGTAGTGAAGCATGTGTCCTTATTACATGCTGGGGAATCCTCTAGGCATATGCCCAGGAGAGGTTTAACAGGGTCCCCCAGTAATATCGTGCCAAGTTTTCTAAGGAACCGCCAGACTGATTTTCAGACTGGTTGTACCAGCTTGCAGCACCACCAGCAGTGTAGGAGAGTTCCTCTTTCTCCACATCCTTGCCAGAAACTCCTGTCTCCTGAGTTTTTGCCTTGGCTATTCTGACTAGTGTGAGGTGAAATCTCAGAGTTGTTTTCATTTGCATTTCTCTCATGAGTTACGATACTGAACATTTCTTTAGGTGATTCTCAGCCATTCCTCAGGTGAAAATTCTTTGTTTAGCTCTGTACCTCAATTTTCAATAGGGTTATTTGGTTCTCTGGAGTCTAATATCTTGAGTTCTTTTTTATATTGGATATTAGCCTTCTGTCAGATGTAGGGTTGGTAAAGAACTTTTCCCAATTTGTTGGTTGTCATTTTGTCCTATTGACAGTGTCCTTTGCCTTACAGATATTTGTAATTTTATGAGGTCCCATTTGTCAGTTCTTGGTCTTAGAGAATAAGCTATTGGTTCGGGAAAATTTTCCCTGTGACCATGTGCTTAAGGCTCTTCCCCAGTTTCTTTTCTATTAGTATCAGTGTGTCTGGTTTTATGTGATGGTCCTTGATCCACTTGGGGTTGAGCTTTGTACAAGGAGATAAGAGTGGATTAATTAATTAATAAATGCAGGGAATTTTCATTCTTCTGCATGCTGACCTGCAGTTGGACCAGCATTATTTGTGGAAAAGGCTATCTTTTTTCCACTGGCTGGTGTTTGCTTCTTTGTTAAAGATCACATGGACATAGGTGTGTGGGTTCATTTTAGGGTTTTCAATTCTATTCCATTGATCTACCTGTCTTCATTGTACCAATACTATGAAGTTTTTAACACTATTGCTCTGTACTACTGTTTGAGGTACTAGATACTGATGCCCCCAGATGTTCTTTTACTGTTGAGAATAGTCTTAGCTATTCTGGGTTTTTTATTATTCCATATGAATTTTAGAATTGCTCTTTCTAACTCTATGAAGAATTGAGTTGGGATTTTGATGGGGATTGCATTGAATCTGTATATTGCTTTTGGCAAGATCACCATTTTTACTATATTAATCCTGCCAATCCAAGAGCATGGAAGATTTTTCTATCTTCTGAGGTCTTCTTCAGAGACCTGAATTTCTTGTCATACAGCTCTTTCACTTGTTTGGTTAGAGTCACACCTAGATACTTTATATTGTTGGTAACTGTTGTGAAGGGTATCTGTTCCCTCATTTCTTTCTCATGCTGTGCCAATCTCTTCTAAGATATCTTCGACACCTGAAATTCTGTCTTCTGTCTCTTGTATTCTGTTGGTGATATTTATTTCTGTAATTCCTGATCTCTTTGCTAAATTTTACATTTCCAGGTTTGCCTCCATTTATGTATTCTTTATTGCTATTGATAGGATTTTAGATCAGCTTCCTGATTTTCAGATGTGTTCATGTATTCAGGGCTTTCTGTGGTGAGAGAACAAGGTTCTGATGATGCCCAGGTATATTGGCTTCTGTTGTTTATGGTCTTGTTCTTATTTCTTGCCCTTTGGTTATCCCTGGTGTTTGCTGGTCTGGGTGTCTTTGTCAGGTGTCTGTTTCTTTTGTCCCTGGGTTGCCTTAGTTCTCTTGGTAGGCATGAGTCCCTGGCTGTAGTAGACCACCTGTGGAGCCTTCCAACTAGGGGCTCTTTTGAGGGGCAGAGAGGCTGCTGATTTGCTGCTCTCAATGAAGTAGACCTCCTGGGAGGCCTTTGAACTATTGGGTCTTCAGAGGAGCAGTCAAGCTCTTATCCTGTGTGAAAATGTTCTCCAAGGGTTGTTTATGGACTGTCATTTCTGTTTCCCTGTGTGCAGCAGAACTCCAGGTAGGCTTTCAGTCTGTTAGGTCAGTTGCCCTGCTTGCAGCAGAGCACCAAGGAGGTCTTCAAACTGTGGTGTCTTCAGGTGAGCAGACAAGGTGGTAATCATTTGCTCAGTTGCCCAGTGTACAGTGGATCTCCTGGAATGCCTTCTGACTGTGGTATAAGTTACCCCTAATGGAATATTTTCCTCTTTGCTTGACATTCTTGTCAGGATGAGCTTTCATTTGTGTTTTGATAACAGCCATTCTCACAGGTTTAATATGGAATGTCAAAGTAGTTTGATTGGAATTTACCTGAATGGTAAGGATGTTTAAGATTTCAAGTGTTTCTCATCCAATCAAGATTCCAGTTTAGAAGTATACATATTATTTTACATCATGAATTTTAATTTTAAAACTAGGGCATGAGTTACAGTAATCAGACAAAAAGGAAATTACCCATATAGGTGTCATAAAAGTAATTTACTAAATTAAAAGATGATATTAATTTTCAGTTATTTCAGTTCAGGTAAGAAATTCAATTTTTTGTATATATATTTTTTATTTTCTATATTCTTTGTTTACATTCCAAATGTTTTCCCCTTTCCCATTTCCCCCGTCCCAATATGTCCCACAAGTCCTCTTCTCTCCATCCATTCTCCAATCATTCCCCCTCCCTTTTCTCTGTCCTGGTACTCCCCTACAATGCTGGATCAAGCCTTTCCAGGATCAGGGCCCTCTTCTTCCTTCTTCATGGGAATCATTTTATATGCTAATTGTGTCTTCAGTATTCAGAGCTTCTGGGCTAATTAATATCCACTTATCAGTGGTTGCATTCCATGTGTATTCTTTTAGGATTGGGTTATCTCACTTAGGATGATATTTTCCAGTTCCAAAAATTGGCTTAAAAATTTCATGAATTAATTGTTTTTAATTGCTGAGTAGTATTCCATTGTGTAAATATACCACATTTTCTGTATCCATTCCTGCACTGAGGGACATCTGGTTTCCTTCCAGCTTCTGGCTATTATAAATAAGGCTGCTATGAACATAGTGGAGCATGTGTCCTTATTGCATGCAGGGGAATCCTCTGGGTATATGCCCAGGAGTGGTATAGCCAGGTCCTCCGGAAGTGTCATGCCCAGTTTTCTGAGGAATCCCCAGACTGATTTCCAGAGTGGTTGTACCATCTTGCAACCCCACAAACAGTGGAGCAGTGTTCTTCTTTCCCCATATCCTCTCCAACACATGCTGTTTCCTGAGTTTTTAACTTTAGCCATTCTGACTGGTGTGAAGTGAAATCTCAGGGTTGTTTTGATCTGCATTTCCCTAATGGCTAATGATGTTGAGCATTTCTTATGGTGCTTCTCAGCCATCCAAAATTCTTCGGGCGAAAATTCTTTGTTTACCTCTGTACCCCATTTTTAATAGGGTTATTTGGTTCCTGGAGGTCTAACTTCTTGTGTTCTTTGTACATATTGGATATTAGCCCTCTATCAGATGTAGGGGTGGTGAAGATCTTTTCCCAATTTGTTGGTTGCTGTTTTATCCTTTTGATAGTGTCCTTTGCCTTACAGAATCTTTGTTATTTTATGAGGTCCCATTGGTCAATTCTTGATCTTAGAGCATAAGCTATTGGTGTTCTAATCAGGAGCTTTTCCCCTGTGCCCATGTCCTCAAGGGTCTTCCCCAGTTTCGCTTCTATTAGTTTCAGTGTGTCTGGTTTTATGTGGAGGTCCTTGATCCATTTGGAGTTGAGCAAGGAGATAAGAATGGATCAATTCACATTCTTCTGCCTGCTGACTTTCAGTTGGACCAGCACCATTTGTTGAAAAGGCTATTTTTTTTCCACTGGATATTTTCAGCTTCTTTGTCGAAGATCAAGTGACCATAGGTGCGTGCATTCATTTCTCTGTCTTCAATTCTATTCCATTGCTCCATTTATCTGTCACTGTGCCAATACCATGCATTTTTTAACACTATTGCTCTGTAGTATTGCTTGAAGTCAGGGGAACTGATTCCCCCAGAATTTCTTTTGCTGTTGAGGATAGTTTTAGCTATCCTGGGTTTTTTGTTATTCCAGATGAATTTGAAAATTGCTTTTTCTAACTCTATCAAGAACTGAGTTGGGATTTTGATGGGGATTGCATTGAATCTTTATATTGCTTTTGGCAAGATGCCCATTTAACTATGTTATTCCTGCCAATCCATGAGCATGGAAGATTTTTCCATTTTTCTGAGGTCTTCTTCGATTTCCTTCTTCAGAGACCTGAAGTTCTTCTCATACAGATCTTTTATTTGTTTGGTTAGAGTCTCACAAAGATCCTTTATATTGTTTGTGGCTATTGTGAAGGGTGTCATTTCCCTAACTTCTTTCTCAGTCTGCTTATCCTTTGAGTATAAGAAGTCAACTGTTTTTCTTGAGCTGATTTTATAACTAGCCACTTTGCTGAAGTGGTTTATCAGCTGTAGGAATTCTCTGGTGGAGGTTTTTGGGTCACTTAAGTAGACTATCATATTATCTGCAAATAGTGATAATTTGACTTCTTCCCTTCCAATTTGTATCACTTTGACCTCCTTATGTTGTCTAATTGTTCTAGCTATAACTTCAAGTATTATATTGAAAAGATATGGAGAGAGGGGGCAGCCTTGTCTAGTCCCTGATTTCAGTGGGATTGCTTCAATTTTCTCTCCATTTAGTTTGATGTTGGCTATCGGTTTGCTGTATATTGCTTTAACGATGTTTAGGTATGGGCCTTGAATTCCTGTTCTTTCCAAGACTTTTTACATGAAAGGATGCTGAATTTTATCAAATGCTTTTTCAGCATCAAATGAAATGATCATGTGGTTTTTTTTTTCTTTGAATTTGTTTATGTAGTGGATTGCATTGATGGATATCCTTATATTGAACCATTCCTGCATCCCTGTGATGAAGCCTACTTGATCATGGTGGATGATCGTTTTGATGTATTTTTGGATTCAGTTAGCAAGAATTTTATTTAGTATTTTTGCATCGATATTCATAAGGGAAATTGGCCTGAAGTACTCTTTGTTGGATCTTTGTGTGGTTTTGGTGTCAGCATAATTGTGGCTTTGTACAATGAGTTGGGTAGTGTTCCTTCTGTTTCTATTTTGTGGAATAGTTTGAAGAGTATTGGTGTTGAGTCTTCTTTGAAGGTCTGATAGAATTCTGCACTAAAGCCATCTGGTCCCGAGTGTTTTTGGTTGGGAGAGTTTTTATGACCCCTTTTATTTCTTTAGGGTTTATGGGACTATTTAGGTGATCTATTTGATCCTGATTTATTTTTCGTGTTTGGTATCTGTCTAGGAAACTGTCCATTTCCTCCAGATTCTGCAGCTGTGTTGAGTATAGGTTTTTGTAGTAGGATCTGATGATTTTTTGAATTTCCTCAGTTTCTGTTGTTATATCTCCCTTTTAATTTCATTTGTTTTTTGATTTTTGTTTTTGTTTTGTTTTGTTTTGTTTTGTTTTGAGACAGGGTTTCTCTGTATAGCCCTGGCTGTCCTGGAACTCACTCTGTAGACCAGGCTGACCTTGAACTCAGAAATCTGCCTGCCTCTGCCTCACAAGTGCTGGGATTAAAGGCATGTACCACTACGGCCCGGCCCTCTTTTCATTTCCAATTTTGTGAATCTAGATACTGTCTCTGTGCCCTTTGGTTAGTCTGTCTAAGGGTTTATCTCTCTTGTTGAATTTTTCAAGAACCAGCTCCTGGTTTTGTTGATATTTTTTGTATGGTTCTCTTTGTTTCTACTTGATTGATTTCAGCCCTGAGTTTGGTGATTTCCTGTCGTCTACTCCTCCTGGATGAATGAGATTCTTTTTGTTCCAGGACTTTCAGGTGTGTCGTTAAGCTGTTAGTGTATGCTCTCTCCATTTTCTTTTTGGAGGCACTCCGGACAATGAGTTTTCCTCTTAGCACTGCTTTCATTGTGTCCCATAGATTTGGGTATGTTGTGTCTTCATTTTCATTAAATTCTAAAAAGTCTTTGATTTCTTTCTTTATTTCTTCCTTGACCAAGGTGTCATTGAGTAGAATATTGTTCAGTTTCCGTGTATATGTGGGCTTTCTGTTGTTTTGCTGCTATTGAAGACCACTTTTACTCCATAGTGATCTGATAGGAGGCATGGGATTATTTCGATCTTCTTATATTTGTTGAGATCTGTCTTTTGAGAAATTATACGATCGATTTTGGAGAAGGTACCATGAGGTGCTGAGAAAATGGTGTATTCTTTTGCTTTAGGATGAAATGTTCTATATATGTCTGTTAAATCTAAAAGATCCAAAGCTTCAATTAGTTTCAATTTGTCCCTGTTTAGTTTCTGTTTTCCTGATCAGTCCATTGATGAAAGTGCAGTGTTGAAGTCACCCACAATTATTGTGTTAGGTACAATGTGTGTTTGAGCTTTAGCAAAGTTTCTTTTATGAATGAGGGTGCCCTTGCATTTGGAGCATATATGTTCAGGATTGAAAGTGCTTTTTGGTGTATTTTCCCTTTGACCAGTAAAAAATGTCCCTCCGTGTCTCTTTTGATGACTTTAGGTTGAAAGTCAATTTTATCTGATATTAGAATGGCTACTCTTGCTCGTTTCCTGAGACCATTTGCTTGTAAAATTGTCAATGTCAAAGACAAAAACAATTCTAAAACACAAAAGCACAGGACCAGATGATTCAGAGCAGAATTCTATCAGACCTTCAAAGAAGACTTAACACCAATACTCTTCAAACTATTCCACCAAATAGAAACAGAAGGAACACTACCCAACTCCTTTTTTGAAGCCACTATTACGCGGACACCAAAACCACACAAAGATCCAACTAAGAAAGTCAATTTTATCTGATATTAGCCTAGCTACTCCGACTTGTTTCCTGAGACCATTTGCTTGTAAAATTGTCTTCCAGCCTTTTACTCTAAGGTAGTGTTTGTCTTTGACACTGAGGTGTGTTTCCTGTATGCAGCTATATGTAGGGTCCTATTTATGTATCCAGTCTGTTAGTCTATGTCTTTTTATTAGGGAATTGAGTGCATTTATGTTAAGAGATATTAAGGAATAGTAATTATCACTTCCTATCATTTTGATGTTATTTTTTTATAATTGATTGTTTATGTTTTTTTGATTTTGATGAAAGATGGTTACTATCTTGCTATTTTCAGGGTGGAGTTTCCCTCCTTGTATTGGTGTTTTCCCCCCTATTATCCTTTGTAGAGCTGGGTTTGTTGAAAGATATTGTATAATTTTGGTTTTGTCATGGAATATCTTGCTTTCTCCATTTATTGTGATTGAGAGTTTTGCTGGGTATAGTAGTTTTGGCTGGCACTTGTGTTCTTTTAGAGTCTGCATGATATCTACCTAGGATCTTCTAGATTTCATGGTCTCTGGTGAGAAGTCTGGTACAATTCTATTAGGTCTTCCTTTATATGTTATTTGGCCTTTTTCTTTTACTTCCTTTAATATTCTTTCTTTGTTTAGTACATTTGGGGTTTTGATTATTATGTGACGGGAGGTATTTCTGTTCTGGTCCAGTCTGTTTGGAGTTCTATAGGCTTCTTTTATATTCATTGGCTTCTCTCTCTTTAGGTTAGAGAAGTTTTCTTCCATATTTTTGTTGAAGATATTTGCTGGCCCTTTAAGTTGTAAATCTTCCCTCTCATCTATGCCTATAATCCTTTGGTTTGGCCTTCTCATTGTGTCCTGGATTTCCTGGATGTTTTGGGTTACAAGTTTTTTGCATTTTGCATTTTCTTTAGCTGTTGAGTTCATGGTTTCTATGGTATCTTCAGCATCTGAGATTCTTTCTTCTATCTCTTGTATTCTGTTGTTGATATTTGCATCTATGGTCCCTGATTTCTTCCCTAGGTTTTCTATCTCCAAAGTTGTCTCCCTTTGTGATTTCCTAGTTTTTTCCTACTTCTGTTTTTAGATCCTGGATGCTTTTTCTCAGTTCTTTCTCTCTGCCATTCTTGAATTTTTTTACAGGAAGTTGACTTTCAAATGCTGTATGATACTTTCAGCAGTTACTAGATGCTAATGCAGGTGAAGTCAAGGGTTGAAGGAACTGTCAGGGTTTCTGCAGCAAGGTTCAAGGAAACTCACATGCCCTTCCTACGAAGTGGCCAGGCCAACAGGTAATTAGACAGATGGCATTCATTACCAACAGACTCTGGGCACCAAAGTTTAGAGTCAACTGCACACACTTAGAATGGACTAAGCAGATTGGTGTTGTACAGAGATAGAGGGCACAGACTTTTACCATATACCTCTCCACTTGCAGTGCTGGAATAGACTCACTGCAGTGATACAGCAAGAAGCCTGTGCAGAAGTTTGTGCCTTCTTTAAGGGATACTTGCAAACATTCCCTGATTCCCAATTACTTCAAGATACCTTATTTTCAAAATGGGTCGCATCTTAAGCTTTTGGCCCAATCTACCAATGTACAAACATCAATGCTTGCTCAGTAGCTTAGGAGCACACATTAGTATGATGTATGAAAAGTGAATAAAATCCATAGAAAACAAATATTCCAAGTTTCCACGGGAACACAGTTAAGCATGACGCCCCCCCATCTCCTTGCCTTCCATACTGCAATGATGCCAACCCTACTCTTAAAAAGACATTCCAACCTAGTAGTAATTAAGTTAAATGCCCCCCAAATTCCTTAATTCAAGCTAAACTTGCAGGCAAGAGCTACAAGAATGACATCTACACATTGATACTAGCAGAAGCACAGGCTGTAGTGTGATGGTCCATCCCGCTCTCCTGGGCACAAGACATGGTCAGAGAGCTGACATCCTGCTCCTCCACCTCCAGTGGCAATTCATGGCTCTGGATCTCCTCAATGAGTTGTCACATTGGCCATGATGTTTGGCCTCTGAAATCCATTGAAAGTAGAAGCAGTAGCAATGGTGTATGCATCCATGTTCTTAAACAGCATCCAATCACCCATATTCATTTCAGGAAGTTAAGTTATGGAGCTCAAGGTTCTGATCAAGGACATCACATATTGAGACCCAGATACTGGATGGATAATACTTCTCATCTGGCTTGGGTCTCTTCTGCAGCAGGGCCTTCACATGTGCATAATCATAAAGAATGCAGTTAAACAATCCATACACTCCATCATTCACATAATAATGAAGGTTTGCTCATTTGACTCATCTTCATCATCAGAGGCAGTTTGCTTCTTCCAAGTGTGAAAGTTGATCATAGTATCTGTCCAACTCAGCTATTATTTTCATGCAAGAGTCTGATAGGAATTACTTGTCTAGAGCTTGGTTGATCACACTGGTGATCTCTTCAAATGTAAACTTTGTATCAACAGCAGATTGGGTGCTCACTGTGGCTTTCTGTCATTACACTTGGCTGTGTAACACAGGGAAGAAATTTAGCCACCTCAGTTGATTCTTTAGAGTGTCTCAGGTCTCCAAAATAGAAAACATCCTTATCATCAGAGGAAGAGACTTCATTCATTCTTTTGGTCAAAAATGCCCTTAGCATTAAAACTTTCATTGAGGATATGGCAGTCAAAGTCTTCCTTAGTAAAGCTGCTCATGGTTCTCTATGTGCCTTAGAAAACCTAGAGATTGAAGTAGATTATCACCTGCTCATCTCAAGGCCCTTATGCAAGAACTCTAAATTCTGTCTCTATGAAGCAGTGAAAACACTCACAGTACAGGGGTGCAGCTTGCTGTTCCCACGGAGACTCTACCACAGAACTGGAGGAGTGCCCTGTTATCTACAGGCTTCTGCCTCATCAATGCCACTGCAGAGACTGACCGAAGGGGGCCCTGAGCTTCTGTCTGATTATGGCTGTCGGTGATAGCAGCTACAGAGACTGACCACCATATTTCTCTCACCTCCCCAATTCAATATTCCTTCTCCTCTTCATACTTTTCTATCTTTCCCCTCATTTCCCCCATTTACTTCTTTCTTTCCTTTCTTCTTTTCTACTTCCCCTGTTTATTTCATTGTTGTTATAAGGTTTTATTTTTTCTCCTCAGGATTGAATCAAAGATAAATACTATTAGTATTTCTATTATTTCTTTTGTTTGGCACTATTATTTCTGTTTAATGGATGCCTGTCAGGAGAGCATCTTCACACTTGCAGTTTCAGAGCTTTAAATTTGTCCTTGAGCTTCTATGTTGACTTACTTAACATTGATTACTTCCTGTCTTTGATAATACTTTTGGCTGTTGATTTGACCTGGATACTCTCACACAGTGGTTTCTAGGCAATTTATTTCCTTTTTTGATGACTATTTTGCATAGGTCTCTAGAGGCCAGCCCAGGTGCCCACGATTTATAAACCCAGCCTTTGCAGTGTGATTTGAAATGCCTCAGACCATCATGGGCATCAAGATGCATTCACAGACTCAGATCTTCTTATTCATGTTGCTCTGGTTGTCTGGTGAGACATTTAAATGCATTATATTACCTTAAAATTAATTCATTTGGAAAGAAATAGTTATTTACTATAGGAAGCCAATATTATGCAGAAAATTTCATTAGAATGACAGCTTGGATTCTAAGATTTGTATCATGTCTTTGTGTGTATAAGTGTATACTTATTATCTATTTCTCATTGCAGGTGTTGATGGAGACATTGTAATGACCCAGTCTCACAAATCTTTGTCCACATCAGTAGGAGAAAGCATCACCATGAACTGCAAGGCCAGTCAGAATGTGAATAGTTATGTAAGCTGGTACCAACAGAAGCCAGGGCAGTCTCCTAAACTGCTTATCTATGGGGCATCCAACCGCTTCACTGGGGTCCCTAATAGATTCACAGGAAGTGGATCTGGAACAGATTTTACTCTCACCATCAGCAGTGTACAGGCTGAAGACCTTGCAGATTATTACTGTCAGCAGTATCAAAGTAATCCTCCCACAGTGCTTCAGCCTCATACACAAACCTCTGAGATTCAAGCCAGCTGCCTGCAGCACAATCCCCAGACTTATATACTTCCCCTTCTGCCTGCAGCTGCTATACCTAACTGTTACAAAATTGGATAAAAAAAATTTTAGATCCTTTGAATTGGAAGGTCCTTATGGAAAAAATAAAGTGAAGAAAAAAAGTCTCATTTTTCTTCTGATGCTTAAATTCTGTGTGTTGAACATTATCTTATATCTTATTTTGCCATGAGCCTCCATGGGGTAAATCAAAAGCCTCTGCCATATTCTCACTGGAGGATATAAAAGTGAACTTGGATTTTGTTTTGCCCAGCTCTGAGAAGTATTCCTCTCTTTTGGCCTCCTGTCAGTATCCCTCCACTTCTACTTCTGGTTATGGTGATGTATTTATACCTATAATGTTGGTTTTCATAGAAATATAAAGTTGTATCATATATTTTGAGGGTCTTATTTCCACTGTCTCCTCTTTCTGTCACCACTTTTCCCTCCATCTTACATACTTACAGTCCCTAGTCTTCCTTCCACCTATTTCTATGTGACATACATGTGCCCTCTGTCACACACACACACACACACACACACACACAGAGAGAGAGAGAGAGAGAGAGAGAGAGAGAGAGAGATTTATGAATCCATAAAAACCTAGGATGCAAAAAATCAGAGAAAACATGAGGTTTGATTTGTTAAACAACATATCTGACCTATGCTTCCTATTCCTAGGCCACATCTTTCTCTGCTGTTTTCTCATGTACGTTCCCAATGTGGAGACTGTGAAAACACATTTTATACTAAACTACACTAATAGTAAATGTGATTTTGTATCATGAATATTGAGTTTTTTTCTGTCGTACAATAATTAACAGTGTTAAATATTTATTGAACAAATATTTTGTTCTTCAATAAAAACACTATGTTAACTAATTTCAAACATGCATTATTTTAAATTAGCTGAAACCATATTTTGTTTTTGGTATTCATTTTTGAGTTAAGTATCACTGCTCAAGAAACAGGATTCTGATTTCAGAATATTCCACCTGCCCATTCCTGAGAGCTGGGATCAATGATTTGGGCAACCACACTCAGCCTTGAGTACCAGTGTGACTCACAGAGTTAGAACAGGGACAGGAGCTCTTTAAGTTAAAAACAGTTGTTTTGAGAACTCCAAATAAGTTTTATCAGTCGTCATGCAAATAGACCTTCCACATTTCTCTTCCTGTCTTTACAGAATGAACATAGATGTTCAGGTGTACTTGATGAAGATCATTAGATTGTGTGGACTGTGCTAATGTGTTGTCTCTTTACAATGACAATGTATCTTAGGAAACAATTTAAAGAAAGGAAACTTTATTTTTTCTCACTGTGTCAGTCCATGGTGGTTTGGTTTCACTGCTGTGGGTTAAAGGTGAGATTGGATATTACGGAGGGCATGCATTGCAGGAGAGTGGTGCTCACCTCCTGGTGGCAGGAATCCAGAGAGAGCAGAAGGGGTAAGGTACAAGTCCAATTTTCTATCTTTAAAAAAATTTTTCACTCACATGTTACATGCCAACCATTTTCTTCTCCTGACACCTTTCCCAGAAGCCTTAACTTCCCTCTCCTCAAGATTCACTGCTCATCTGATTCCCTTAAAGCAAGCAAACTATTAAATAAACAAAACCAAAGATAAAAACAAACAAACATTTACACTTAACATGGATATAAACTAAACATAGGATAAAAAGTTACAGTAAGACTGGGCACAAAGGCTCATATCATGCTGGCTAAAGCAACTCAGTAGGAAGAAAATGGTTCTAAAATCACACAAAAGAGACAATGACATCCTTATGTTTCAATGTTACGATTCCAGCAAGATCACTGTTAGGATTCCAACAATACCCAGCTATACAACCCTTATGTATATGCAGAGATTATAGATCATACTTTGTCTTATGCAGGTCCATGAAGGCCACTTCAGGCTATGTGAGGTTTAGGAGCCCTAATTTGGCAATTCTATAGGCCATGTTCTCATAGTGTCCCAGATCTCTCTTGCTCTTACCATCCTTTCTCTTTTCTACAAAGTTCCCCTGGGTCTTTCTAGTGTTTCCTCTGTGTTTCTGAATCTAATCCCATCAGATCCTTGATGATATTTTTCTGATGACAATTTTGTTGGATCCATCTCTGAGTATAGCAGAATGTCATTAATAAATATTTCACTGAATTTTATTATTTCAGTCATGTTTGGTTTTATCATCACATCCTTGGTTGTCCATCCTCTGGTTCCTGGCCATCCAGGTTGTTTCAGGTTCCTAGCACAGGACCAATCATCAGTTGGCCTATCACAAACTTATTGTAATACCATAACTCCAGCACAACTTGGAGCCTGGAGAGATTGTAGTCCAAAGGTTTTGTGTCTGTGTTGGTGACAAGTCCCACCACTGGAAGCCTTGCCTGGTAACAGAAGATGGCTAGTTTTGGCTCAGTATCAGGCATTACTAGGTGTTTTTACTAGAAGCACTTTCATAGATTCCATGGAATTTCCACTACAGTATCTTTCCATATTGCCCTCGATTGGGCCCCACTTTCAGTCACCTCCCCAATACTCTCTTCCTCCATAAAGCACCCACCTGATTTCTCCTGTTTCCACTCCGCTTTACCCTCAGTCCACGTGTGAAATATATTCTATTTCTCCTTCTCAGGGAGATCCATGCTTGCATTCTCCTGTGAACTCTCCTTGTTACTTTTCTTTTTTGAGGGTCTGTGGATTTTAGCATGATTATCTTTGAGTTAAGTGATTATTTGCATATTAATGAATATATACCATGGCAGATGAGATGGATGTCTTCAGTCCACCATTTGCACCAGAGAGCCAGGTGGCTCCAGAGCCTTCTGTGCAAAGCCCACCACAAGAGAGTGATCTCCTCACAGCGTTTTCACTTCTGAGCACAGAGGTGAGGTCTCCAACTTCTCTCCAGAGGGAAACAGCTAGGAGTATACAGGACATTTGATCAGTGGAGAAGCTGGGTCAGAAGTCTTCTGGCTGCCATTTGTACCAAGGAGCCAGGCAACTCCACAGCCTTAAGTGCAAAGACACTGACAGAAGGGAGTATGTCTCCCAGGAGTACAGACACAGGCTTACACACCCACAGGAGGGACAAGCTCCAGCCAGAGACAGCAAGACATACTAAGACCAGAGAAAACCAGATGGTGAAAGGCAAGCACAAGAACCCTTCCAACAGAAGCCAAGGCTACTTGGCAACATCAGAACCCAGTTGTTCCACCACAGCAAGATCCGAATACCCCAACACACCGGAAAAGCAAGAGTTCGAATTAAAATCACATCTCATGATGCTGATAGATGATTTCAAGAAGGACATAAATAACTCCCTTAAAGAAATACAGGAGAACATGGGACAACAGAGAAAAACCCTTAAAGAGAAAATACAAAAATTCCTTAAAGTGTTATGGAAAACACAAACAATGAAGTGAAGGAAGTGAATGAAATCATACATGATCTAAAAGTGGATGTATGAACAATAAAGAAATCACAAATGGAAACCACTCTGGAGATATAAAGCCTTGGAAAGATATTAGGAGTCATAGATTCAAGCATCAACAACAGAATACAAGAGATACAAGGAAGAATTGCAGGTGCTGAGGATACATAGAAAACATTGACTAGGAGTACACAGGGCATTCGATCAGTGGAACAGCTGGGTCAGAGCAGCTGGGTGACTCAACAGTCAAAGAAAATGCAAAATTCAACAAGTTTATAACCCAAAACATGCAGGAAATCCAGGACACAATGAGAAGACCAAAACCTAAGGATTATAGATATAGAAGAGACTGAAGATGTACAACTTGATGGGCCAGCAAATATCTTCAGCAATATTATATAAGAGAACTTTTCTAACCTAAAAAAAGAGATGCTCATGAACATACAAGAAGCCTACACAACTCCAAACAGACTGGACTAGAAGAAATTCCTTCTGTCACATAATAATCAAAACATCAAATGCACTAAACAAAGAAGGAATAGTAAAAGCAGAAAGGGAAAATGGGCAAGTAACTTATAAGGGCAGACCTATCAGAATTACACCAGACTTCTCACCAGAGACGATGAAAACTAGATGATTCTGGGCAAATCTCATACAGACCCTAAGAGAACACAAATGCCAGCATAGACTACTATAGCTAGCAAAACTCTCAATCACCATAGATGGAGAGACCAAGATATTCCACAACAAACCCAAATTTACACAATATTTTCCCACAAATCCAGCCCTACAAAATAATAATTGATGGAAAATATCAACACAGGGAGGGAAACTACACCCTAAAAAAAGCATGAAACTAATATTCCAACAAACCCAAAAGAACCCACACAAACATAAAAGTAACATCAAAAGTAACAGAAAGCAGCAATCCCTAATCCTTAATATCTCTTAACATCAATAGACTCAGTTACCCAATAAAAATATATCGGCTAACAGAAATATTTTTTATGTAAATCTTCAATTTATCAGGAAATGTTTATAATTTCTCTTTCAATCAATTTAGTAATTTTTATGCCTATAACTTTATCTGTATTATTTTTCATGATAATCTTCAATTTTAACATCTTTTTCTATATATTTCTTTTTTAATTTTAATTTTTAATTTTTTCAATTTTAATTTTTTTAAATTTTAAAACTTTTTTCAATTTTACCTGAAAACCTTTATAATTCAACTTTCAATGAGCTTATAATTATTTTATGCCTACCATTTTATCTGTATAATTTTCCATCATATACTTCAATTTTAATGTTTTTCTATATATTTTTCAATTTTATCGGAAATATTTCCATGTAATTCTTCAACTTCATCAGAAAATGTTTATAATTCCACTTTCAATCAGCTTAGAAATACTTTCATGCCTACCATTATTATATCTATATAAAATTTTCCATGATAATCTTCAATTTTAACATGTTTTTCTACATTTTTCTACATTATCAGAAATACTTTCCATGTAAATCTGCAATTCTATGATAAAATGTTTTTAATTCCTTTTTCAATGAATTTAGCAATGTTTTTGTCTACCATTTTATTCTTTAATTTTCCATGAAAATAGTCAATTTTGACGTCTTTTTCTATATATCTCTTCTATTGTATCAGAAATAATTTCCATGTAAATCCTCAAGTTTATCATAAAATGTTTTTACTTCCTTTTTTAGTAAAAGAACTTGCTTTTCAAAAAATAAATATGCATGCATGAAGCTAAAAAAATAAATTAATATATACCATGTTTATTTGGTGGGTGGTCTGGGTTACATCAGGAAGGTTTTTTGTTTTTGCAATTTTACCCAATTTTAAGCTAATCACATTTTCTTTTTAATATGAGCAGTAGTCCACTGTGTAAAGTTACCACAATGTATCTCGAGGTAGCTTGATTCCCAGTTTTCTTAGGATACTTCATACTTATTTTCATAGTGGCTGTAGAAGTTTGAATTCATATCAATAATGGAAGATTTTTCTCCTTGCTAGCATGAGCTGTCACTTGTTTTTTTTTTTTTTTTTTTTTTTTGATGATATCCATTCTCACAGGTGTAAGATGGAATCTCAAAGTAGTTTGACTTGCATTTTTCTGAAGGCTAAGTATGTTTAACATTTCAAGTGTTATTCATCCATTCAAGATTCCACTGCTTAGATGTGTACATGATATTTCTGTACATCATGGATTATCATTTTAAAGGTAGTGCATGAATTATAGTAATCAGGCCAAAAGGAAATTGGCCATATAAGTTTGTGGGTTTTATAAAAGTAATTTACAAAATTAAAAGATCATATTACTTTTCAGTTTTTTCATTTCAGTTAAATTCAATTTTACAAAATTTTAATTTCAAAAATAAAAGCAATCCCAGTTTAAAAAAAATAGTAGATTTTGTGTGTTACTATTTAAAACAATAAATCATTTGAAATGTAAATAAAAAATACATCGAATAAAATTAAAAAAAATAAACTTTAGCATCAAAGTAAGTGCCAGAATTTACTGAAAATGAAGATATAACACATCCCAATCTATGGGATACAATGAAGACATGCCTAAGATGAAAATTTACAGCACTGAATGCCTACCTGAAAATTTTTGAGGAATCTCTAGATAATAACTCAATGATAAGCTATAGGCTTTGCTTTGGAAAAATGAACAACAACAATAATGGAAACCCACCAAGTAGTAGATGGAAAGAATAGTCAAAATCATGGTACAAATTAATAACTATGTTATTTTCTTTTTTGTCTTAGAATTTAATGACTATGGCATATATATATTGTTTATACTATTCTAATCTACAGAGTTGGAAAATACTTTAGTATCATAGTTGGATGGCAATTTAGTTCAGCGTGGGCTCCATCCTAGACTCCAATTTTTAGGACATAAGTTATTTTCATTTCTTCAGTAGCACATACATCCTTCTACAATGTATTGTTTAGTTCACAGGGGTTTGCATACTTAATGTGGCTTCTACTGTTGTTTATATCTTTCGTGGTCACACAAAATGTAGGGTCTTATTTCAATTTTTCTGTTTGTTGAAACTTGCTTTTTACTATACAACCGGTTTTGGAGAAAGTTCTATGACCTGCCTAGAAGAATTTATTTTCTTCAGTATTTGGATGAAATGTTCTACAGATGTCAGGTTATTTGTTTTATGATGTAACATACTTTTGTATATTCTATTATTAGATCATGCTTTTCTGTTGCTTTTTACTAGGATGACATATCTATTGGTGAGTGCGTAGTGTATATATATATATATATACATATATATATATATATATATATATATATATATATATATATATATATATATATGTATATATATATATATATAATCATCCACTGTTACTATGCTGTAGTGAATCTATAGGTTTGGGGGTTTTTTGCTGTTGTTCTTTTGTTTTTTGTTTTTTTTCAAGACAGGTTTTCTCTGTGTAGCTCTTGGCTCACCTGTAACTCACTCTGTAGACCAGGCTCTCCTTGAACTGAGAAATCTTCCTGACTCTGACTCCCAAGTGCTGTGATTAAAGGTGTGTGCCTCCACCACCTGGCATAATCTGTGGCTTTTCATATCATCATATTGTTTTAAGTAATTGGTTATGCTGTGTTTGTTTTGTATCTGAATGTATTTTTATAGTATTCTTTTGATGGATTCATCTGTTATTGCATATTAAGTGCCCATTTTTATTTGTTGTATTTTGGATTTAAAAATCAATTTTTGTTAGACACTAAAATATCTATACATCCTAATGACATTACACTACATTATGGTTACTCATTTTATTGTGTGATTAAAAATGAGAGAGGAGCAATTGGAAGCTCAAAGGGAGTTTCTATGTAGCAGTTGGTGCTCTATTGCAAGAACTGCTGTTGTTGATACTATATCACATGTTTGACAGTATTTTATGTCATAAGTACTTTCATTTTTTATTTTTTTAATTTTTAAAAATATTTTATTACATATATTCTTTATTTACATTTCAAATGATTTCCCCTTTCCTGGTTCTTCTCTCCCCTTAAGTCCCATAAGCCCTCTCCCCTCCCCCTGTTCCCCAATCAACACCCTCCTGTTTCCCTGTCCCTATGCTGCTGCACTGAGCCTTTCCAGGACCAGGGTCCTCTCCTTCCTTCTTCTTGGACATCATTTGATATGTGAATTGTGTCTCTGGGTATTCTGAGCTTCTGGGTTAATATCTACTTATCAGTGAGTGAATACCATGTGTTTTCTTTTGTGCTTGTGTTACCTCACTTAGGATGATATTTTCCAGTTCTACCCATTTGCCTAACAATTTCATGAATTCATTGTTTTAATAGCTGAGTGGTATTCCATAGTGTAAATATACCACATCTTCTGTATCCATTCCTCCATTAAGGAATATCTGCATTCTTTCCAGCTTCTGGCTATTATAAATAGGGCTGCTATTAACATAGTGGAGCACGAGTCCTTATTATATGCTGAGGAATCCTCTGGGTATATGCCCAGGAGTGGGATAATGGGATCCTCCAGTAGTATCATGCCCAGTTTTCTTAAGAACCGCCAGATTGATTTCCAGAGTGGTTGTACCAGCTTGCAAACACAAACATTTTAATAGTATAAATGAATACATTTCAGGTTAGGTAGACAAGTGGAGTAAGTGGAATGAATAGTAATTTGAGCTGGTGAGGGGGCATTCACAGATACTAAGTTTTCATTTGACTTTAATTTTAAAATAAAAGAATTAAGATTGTAGGGAAATTGAAAGAAGAAGTGGAGAACTAATGGGGCTGAGCACAGAAACCCAGAAGTAGGAGCTCAAATGACCCAGGAGAAGGAAATGTGAATTACTTGTGCAGGGAGGGAGTCATGTGGGGGGGGAAGATTTGCTCTGGAAAAGACTGCTGGGTAGAGGGAGAAGAAAGATAGGCGAAAGAACCTCACTATACCAGAAAAAAATATGAGGGGGCATTGCATTCAATTGGAAATATCAGAATCACTTTCAGTAGAGAGATATGAAGGTGAATCTCCCATCTGTGTTGCAGATGGAACAGACAACCTCCCAGAAATGTAACACAATCATTAGTACAGGCTCTCATGACATTTGAAAACTCTTTTCAGACATTCAGGGCACCTTGTTCGAGCTTTTGATCATCTTCATGTTTTAATATTGTAATTACCATGTGTCAGTGCTCTATTCAAAATGTTAATTATTGAAGCTCAGAGGAAACTGACTCCTATGCAGCCATAATTTCATACAATATAATTTTAGAACTTGAACTATTTTTCTATTATCCTATTAGTCATTATAACACAGCTGAGAGAGTCTATGGTCTTGTAATTTTCATTTTCAATGGATTTTTAAAGATAATCTTCATTTTAAAAACAGCCTTGTCACTGAATATGCATTTATCTGAAATAAATCAAATTGCCTCTGGTGGAGTGAGACAGTTCAGACAGTTTGTATAAGTGTATTTTAACAACTAAAGAGTATCCTGATAAGCAAAGGTTTTTGTTTTTTGTTTTTTTTTTTTAATCATATTCTTTCATTAAGGCCATTCTCCACCAACACCACCATAAGAATCAGGAGAATAGTTTAAGTCATGGAGAGTCTATTGATTTCTCTTGATCTGCTTCAATGCCATCCCACAAGCCTGCTTAGCCATTCTAGGTAGATTTGCCTCACTGCAAGGGGAATATCCTGGCTGACTATGGCTTAGCCTAGTTTACCAGGCATCCCCACAGTACAGGTGAGGCTCCACCAGGAGAATATACAGCTGTTCTAAGAAAAGATAGCACAATCTCGATATCATGTCTTGGTAGGTTTGATGTAGAATTTAATACCTTTAAAAGTGTTTTATACAATCATTTGGAAAAGGAAGGCATTCCATGAAAAGTGTTATCTATTCTCTCTCTCTCTCTCTCTCTCTCTCTCTCTCTCTCTCTCTCTCTCTCTCTCTCTCTCTCTCTCTCTCTCTCTTTCTCTTTGTGTGTGTGTGTGGGAGGGGTGGTAATATGCATGCCTCTGTTCATATGTGCCAAGGCCACCAAAGGAGTCAGGTGTCCTATTATCTCTCTTTGCACTATTCCCTGGAGCCAGTTTCTCTTACTAGACCTGAGACTGGGCTGTCAGTTAGTAAGCCCTGGCTATCCTCCTGTTTCCACTGACACTGCCCACCTCTCCAACCATGCTGTACTTGTTGGTATCCCAGGCCTATTTTTACTTGGCTGCTGGATATATAGTCTTATTTGCTTGCACGATTATGCACCAGGCCCTCTCTCCAGCCCCTATTTCAGTTTACTGAGACAGGACTCTGAACATATCCCAGGCTTGTCTTTCTTTACAGTTTTTTTCTTTTTTTTCTTTTCTGTATTCTTTGTTTACATTCCAAATGCCTTCCCCTTTCACTGTTCCCCCTCCCCATAAGTCCCATAAGCCCTCTTCCCTCTGCCCATTTCCCAATCAGCCCCCTCCCATTTCTCTGTCCTGTTACTCCTCTACAATGCTGGATCAAGCCTTTCCCGGACCAGGGCCCTCTCCTTCCTTTTCTTGGGAATCATTTGCTATGTTAATTGTGTCTTGAGTATTTAGAGCTTCTGGGCTAATTAATATCCACTTATCAGTGATTACATTCTATGTGTATTCTTTGTAATTGGTTTACCTCACTTAGGATGATATTTTCCAGTTTCAACAAGTTGCCTAAAAAAATTAACGAATTCATAGTTTTTAATTGCTGAGTAGTATTCCATTGTGTAAATATACCACATTTTCTGTATCCATTCCTCCATTGAGGGACATCTGGGTTCTTTCCACCTTCTGGCTATTATAAATAAGGCTGCTATGAACATAGTGGAGCATGTGTCCTTATTGCATGCTGGGGAATCATCTGGGTATGTGCCCAGGAGTGGTAAAACAGGGTCCTCTGGAAGTGTCATGCCCAGTTTTCTGAGGAACCGCCAGACTGATTTCCAGAGTGGTTGTACCAGCTTGCAATCCCACCAGCAGTGGAGGAGTGTTCCTCTTTCTCTACATCTTCGCCAACACCTGCTGTCTCCTGAGTTTTTAATTTTAGCCATTCTGAGTGTTGTGAGGTGAAATTTCAGGGTTGTTTTAATTTTCATTTCCCAAGCAAATAGTCTCAGGAAAGAAGTCGGAGTAGCCATTCTAATATCAGATAAAATTGACGGTCAACTTAAAGTCATCAAAAGGGACACAGAAGGAGACTTCTTACTAGTACAAGCGCTTTCATAAATAATAATCAGTTCTAAATGTTAGCTAAACTGAAAAGAAACTTATTTATTTTAGAGCAAACAATTTATGTTAATTTAAATATTAAAGTTTCTAGTGTGTAATGTTTATCAAATGAACTATTTATACAACAAACCATACAAAATATATATTTAAATTTTGATCTTAAATCATTATTCAATGCATTTTTGAAAGGTGCTTTATTATCACCTGTATCCCAAAGACAGTATCACAATGCCATTTGGCAGATTTAGGCATGTATTTGTGGGTATGCTTTTCTTTCTCTCTCTCTCTCTCTCTCTCTCTCTCTCTCTCTCTCTCTCTCTCTCTCTTTCTTTCTTTCCTTCCTTACTTCCTTCATTCCTTTCTTTCCTTCCTTCCTTCTTTCCTTACTTCCTTCCCTCTCTCCCTCCCTCCCCTTCCACATTCCCTCCTTCCCTTCTTCCCCTCCTGTACTCATTCCTTCCTTCCCTCCCTATTCCCTCCCTCCCTTCTTTCTTTCTTTCTTTCTTTCTTTCTTTCTTTCTTTCTTTTTCTTTCTTTCTTTCTTTCTTTCTTTTTTATTTCCTTCCTTCCTTCTTTCTTCTTTCTTTCTTCCTTCCTTCCTTCCTTCCTTCCTTCCTTCCTTCCTTCCTTTCTTCCTTTCTTTCTTTCTTTCTTTCTTTCTTTCTTTCTTTCTTTCTTTCTTTCTTTCTTTCTTTCTTTCTTTCTTTCTTTCTTTCATTCTTTCTTTCTGTCCAATCCAGCCTTTGTTGCTTCCCCTTCTGGTCCCCCTACCACAGTTTCTTATCTCTTTCTTTCTTCCTCATGCTTCTGAGAGGGTGCTTCCTTCCCCACCCTACCTCCCTTTTTCATGAGGCATCAAGTCTCTAGATTATTAGGAGCTCATTAAGGCCAGACCAGAAACAGTCCTCTGTTGTCAATGTGCCTGGGGCCTCAGATCCACCACTGTATGTAGTCTGGTTGGTGGCTCAATCTCTGCAACTCCCTTGTATCCAGTTAGTTGAGACTGCTGATTTTCCTATGGGGTAGCTCTCCCATTCAGCTTCTTTAATCATCATCCAATTCAACCATAGGGGTCTTTTACATCAACAGTTGGGTATAAATATCAGCATTTGTCTCAGTCAGATTCTAGTTGAACTTCTCAGAGGATAGCTATGCTCCTGTCTGCAAGCACATCAATGCATCACACAGTGGAATACTGTTCATCTATTAGAAATGAGGGCATTATAAAATTCTCAGGCAAATGAATGGAACTAGAAAATATCATCTTGAGTAATTAACCCAGACCCAAAAGGACATGACTGGTATGTACTCACTGATAAGTGGATATTAGCCAAAAAGTAAAGAATGTCCATGATACATCTCAGAGACCATAAGAAGTTAAAGAAGAAAGAAGGCCCAGGTGAGAATGTTTAATGTCACTTAGAAGGGGAACAAATAAGGCTGCTATGAACATAGTGGCACATGTGTCCTTATTGCATGCCTGGGAATCCTCTGGGTATATGCCCAGGAGTGGTATAGCAAGGGTCCTCCGGTAGTGTCATGTTCATTTTTCTGAGGAACCTCCAGACTGATTTTCAGAGTGGTTGTATCTTTTTGCAATCCCACCAGCAGTGGAGGAGTGTTCCTCTTTCTCCACATCCTCACCAACACCTGCTGTCTCCTGAGTTTTTAACCTTAGACATTCTGACTGGTGTGAGGTGAAATCTTAGGGTTGTTTTGATTTGCATTTCCATAATGACTAATGATGATAAGTATTTCTTGAGGTGCTTCTCAGGATCTGAATTTCTTCAGGTGAAAATTCTTTGTTTAGATCTGCACCCCATTTTTAATAGGGTTATTTGGTTTGCTGGGGTCTACCTTCTTGAATTCCTTGTATACATTGGATATTAGCTCTCTATCGGATGTAGGGTTGGTGAAGATCTTTTCCCAATTGGTTGGGTGCTGTTTTGTCCTTTGGAATGAAGGAGTCCTTTGCCTTACAGAAAATTCGTAATTTTATGAGGTCCCATTTGTCAATTCTTTATCTCAGAGCATAAGCTATTGGTGTTCTGTTCAGGAACTTTCCCCCTGTGCCCATGTCCTCAAAGGTTTTCCCCAGTTTCTTTTCTATTAGTTTCAGTGTATCTGGTTTTATGTGGAGGTCCTTGATCCACTTGGAGTTGAGCTTATTACAAGGAGATAAGAGTGGATCAATTTGCAATCTTTTGCATGCTGACCTCCAGTTGAACCAGCACCATTTGTTGAAAAGGCTATCTTTTTTCCACTGGATGTTTTCAGCTCCTTTGTCGAAGATCAAGTGACCATAGGTGTGTGGATTCATTTCTGAGTCTTCAATTCTATTTCATTTGTCCACTTGTCTGTTGCTGTGCCAATACCATGCAGTTTTTAACACTATTGCTCTGTAGTATTGCTTGACGTTTGGGATATTGATTCCCCCAGAAGCTCATTTACTATTTAGAATAGTTTTAGCTATTCTGGGTACCACTATGTTCATAGCAGCCTTATTTATAATAGCCAGAAGCTGGAAAGAACCCAGATGTCCCTCAATGGAGGAATGGATACAGAAAATGTCGTATATTTGCACAATGGAATACTACTCAGCAATTAAAAACAATGAATTCATAAAATTTGTAGGCAAATGGTTGGAACTGGAAAATATCATCCTAAGTGAGGTAACCCAATCACAAAAGAATATACATGGAATGCAATCACTGATAAGTGGATATTTTTTTTTTTCGAGACAGGGTTTCTCTGTGTAGCCCCGGCTGTCCTGGAACTCACTCTGTAGACCAGGCTGGCCTCGAACTCAGAAATCCGCCTGCCTCTGCCTCCCAGAGTGCTGGGATTACAGGCGTGCGCCACCACCGCCCGTGATAAGTGGATATTAACTAGCCCAGAAGCTCTGAATACCCAAGACACAAGTAGCATATCAAATGATGCCCATGAAGAAGTATGGAGCTGGCCCTGATCAGGGAAAGGCCTGATCTAGTATTGTAGGGGAGTACAGCACAAGATGCAGGGTAGTTAAGATGCAGGGTAGTTTTCTCTTCATGACCAGAGTGGCCCCAGCATGCTGGTTACAATAAAAATTCCTCATGTGTTTTGCATTGGGAAAAAAGGCCAGAGGGGAGAAAAATAATTGATGAGTTCATATATAAAAAAGATATCCACTCTTATAAGTGTTCATATTTTCCAAAATTTACATAGGAAATCCCAGACTCTTAGAGGGCATCAAGAGGTGGATTCTCTAGGTAGAGGGAAGATGAGGGGCTCTTAACAGCAAACTGGTAATCATGCCAGGGATGAGACAGGAGATGTAATAACAATGAAAATCACCTACCTGTGTAGCAGCCCCGGGTATCCAATGGGCATAACAGTTAGAAACGCTGATAGTCTATATTCTGATTCATTATACTTGCAAGGCTTTTTGTTTGTTTGTTTATACTTAAGATACTATATTTTTCAATATTGTTGGTATTTCAAAGTTAGTGTTCTCTAGTGTTTCTATGTTCTTATTGAGTTTCTTCCTCAAGTCCTAAATTGTCATTGTCTACTACATCAGCCTTATATTTGTATTTTCTTGAGCATCACTTGATTGTTTATTTTCCTTTATCTTTCTCCTTAAATTCATAGAGATTTTTCTTTGTATCTGCCTTTAAATTTCTTGAATTCTCTGATGAAGTTAATGGTTGTTCTTTTGAATTCTCCATCCCATGATTCATCTAGGTAATTCTCATTGGCAAGCATCTCTTAAAGGTTTTGTACTTGCAGGTTTTAGAGAAAAGGTGCCTGATTGATCTTTAATAGTGATGGTAATACTGCAATGAGATCTTGACATGTGAATTTTTGTTAGTTCTAAGTTAATATGCACAAAGCAAGTTCAGGCAAAAGAGAGTGTGGGACGATTGGATTTAAACACTTGACATGGTTTAGAAGGAAATAAATCAGGTAAACATAGAATCATGAGAAGCAGAATGGTGTTCTCAGTCCAGGTCTTGAATGACAGGTTACATGTGGCTCAGAAAAGATGTTGATGTCACATAGGAGTGCCCTAGGTGTGGATGTGTGGGCGGGAATGGTCCTGGCAGAAGCCTAGACATTGCTTGCTGCACAGGTATGGGTGACCAACCACACTTTTCACATTGGCTGTAAGACTAAGGCCACCTCTGTTTTGTTGAGAAGGGTTGTAGCTTGTAGGGGTCAGGGGAATTTCTAGGAATACCCTGTGGGAAAGGGTATGAGATATCTGGCTGATTATATAAGCTTTGTATTTTATTTTCCCCCGATATTTGGAACTCTAAAATTCCCTTCTTAATTCTTTACCTTAAACAAACTACTATTCACCCTGATGATGATGAATTTATGGGACTCTGTGGGCTTCATATACTTTCTTTTGCTACTGATACTCACCTTTATTACATTGTGGTAATACAGAATTCAGAGTATTAATTTACTTTTGCTATGATTGTTGAGACCTGTTTCATATCCTATACATGGTAGAATTTGAGAAACATTCCAGGAGCTACTGAGAAGGAAAGATATTCTTACTGGACATTCATGAATTTCTTCTAAGACCATTTGATTTATGGTTTCACTTAAATTGTAGTCCTCCTAAGTTTGACTTCTTTTAGTTATTTTTATTAAGTGATTATTTTATTAATTTATATCCTAAATGTTGTCCCCTTTCCCAGTCCCTGATCAATGAGTTCCTCCCCTCATCCACCACACCTTTCACCTTTGAGAGGGTGTCCCCCAGGAACCCCAATTCCTGGAATAAAAGTCTCTAAATGATTAGGTGTATCCTCTCCAACTAAGGCTAGACAAGGCAGTCTTGTGCTACATATGTGTTGTGGGCCTTAGATTAGACTCTGTATGATCTTCGGTTGGTGTCTTAAGCTTTTTGAACTCTCAGGAGACCAGGTTGTCTGACACTGTTGTTCTTCCTATGGGGTTCCCATTTATCTTAGTTAGGGTTTCCATTGTTTTGAAGAGACACCATAATCAAGGCTTCTGTTAGTTAGGGCACACTCTGGCTCAGTATCCTCTCTCCTTGCAGTATGCACACTGGTCCCTTTTCTGTCTCTCTTCTCTGATTTTTCTAACTATTATAGCCAGGACTCTCTGTAGCTTCCTTCTCTGTTATTTTCTTCTTTTTTCCATTTCTTCTCCTCCTCCCCTCTCTCTGTCTCAACAAACTGTTCTAAATCTCTCTATAGACTTTCTCAACAACCTGCACTAAATCTCTCTACAGACTTTCTCAACAACCTGCACTAAATACTTCTACAGCCATTCTCAACAAACTACACTAAATTGCTCTAGCCTCTGAAGCATTTTTTAGTCCTGCTATCTCCACTAGCCTGGTCTATAAAATCCATTGTTACAGTAGCTTTATATTCCTTGCCCCTGGGGTCATAGGGTGTATATGCCTCTATGATCTGCTTTGTTAAGGCTGCAGGTGATTTATCTGGTCCCTGCTTAACTTCACGTACCTTGGTCAAATTTGTGGGCTGCCATGCCCTCAAGACCTGCCACTCGAGTCTGGTGTTAGTCCTTTAGGTACCTCTTACCTTTTGTCTGAGGGGTTAATTTTTTGGCTTCCTCTATTACAAATAAAACAGTTTTAAAGAGACTTGAAATATGCTCTTAGTGAGAGAACCACTGTGGTATCAGGATAGGTGGTCTCAGGTCTTCTCCTGTTTCGCTTCTGTAGTCCTCTCTAAATATAAATTGAGCATAACTACTAGCATTTTGTAAATTATAAACTATAAAATAGACCTAACACCCAGTGTATCAGCTCTGTCAATTAAACAGAACCTTTGTCATCTGTACTATCATAAAAGACTGTAAGACTTAACACCTGACTCATGACTTGGCTATAAATTTTCTGTCATCTGAAAACCATCTATTTAAATCTATATAAGCTTTCTCAAAATTAAACAGTTTGGGTCACCTATGAGACTAAGAGTCTTCAACCCCATCAGAAATGCAAGAGTGACCATTATTAACTGAAAATATATAGGAAGGTTAACCCAGTTTCTAAGTTTCAGGTACCTCTTACCTTTTGTCTGAGGGATTATTTTCTGTTATTTTCTTCAGAAATATATGATCCAAATGATAGAGACTGCTGAACACCTGAAACATTTATACTTCAAAACTTTGGAGCATTGGTCTTCAGCCTTCTGGTGCATGAACATCTGAAAGACTTAAAGAATCAGGAATTATTAAGGATGAGGCATACTGTCTTGGCAGAAATCCAGCTGTCCTAAACTGTAAAAGTGTCCTTTTTCTGGACAGAGTTTGTCTGCAGATGAAGAGAGACAATATTTGCCTCATGGCTGTCTCACCACAATAGAACCAGCTCTATAGATGGTCAGTTTCTTCTTTAAATCTAAGAAAGGGAAGCTGTCAGGAACAGAATAGTCTCTACAACAAAAATAAATAACATTAAATATCACATTCCATGGATTTCTGATGTTTTTGAAAACCAACTATCTATGTAAAGTAATGTAGACTGTTGTCTGTTAAACTATCTTCAGCCATTTCTGATTAAAACCTAGAAAACAGCCTAACAATAAACTCAGAGCCTTACATTTTTATTTGGCCATAAACTCACAGGCTTAAACATGGCAGATCTGTAATAATAGCAGCAAGAAGGACTGGATCTGAATCCCGTACTTTCAAATTTTTGGTATTTATACCAATGAAAACCTTGATTTTGAATCAAGATAAATTCTGTATCATAGAACATATGCCTTGAACTTAATATCAATTATAAAGTTTTTTATCAAATGAAATTATGTCTATATAATTAATTTTATTTTTCTCCCTGTTTTAAATTTGACCAATTCTATATTCTCTAGAAATCCATTTTGAAAACAATAACAACCCTCTCTGGCCTCAAAAAGCAGGGAATTGGGTGGATGAATCTTCATAACTTCTTCAAGCATAATATGGGAGGATTATGCTTCAAGCATGAAGGGGAGTGGTATTTTCTGTAATCTAAATCTCAAAGCAAGAGTTTAGTATCACAAAGACAGATTTTTCATTTAATATGTCAGAATCTAGTTCTCTGAATGCCTCCCTACATCATTTCTGGAAGATGTCAGAGTCTAATCATGCTTGTTGAGAACATAAAGACAAACCATTTTTTTTTTTAATCATCATATCCTTGAGCCAGAAAATCTCATATTTTGACATCTCTCCCAGAGGAACAATATAACCACAAAGTTCAATATAACACCCGCCATAATAATCTAGGACACATGCTCTACTATGTTCATAGCAGCCCTATTTATAATTTCCAGAAGCTGGAAAGAACCCAGGTATTCCTCAACAGAAGAGTGGATGCAAAAAATGTGGTATATCTACACAATGGAGTACTATTCAGCCATTAGAAACAATGAATTCATGAAATTCTTAGGCAAATGAATGGAGCTAGAGAACATCATACTAAGTGAGGTAACCCAGACTCAAAAGGTGAATCATGGTATGCACTCACTAATAAGTGGATATTAACCTAGAAACCTGGAATACCCAAAACATAATCCACACATCAAATGAGGTACAAGAAGAAAGGAGGAGTGGCCCCTTGTTCTGGAAAGACTCAGTGAAGCAGTATTCGGCAAAACCAGAAGGGGGAAGTGGGAAGGGGTGGGTGGGAGGACAGGGGAAGAGAAGGGGGCTTACGGGACTTTCGGGGAGTGGGGGGGCTAGAAAAGGGGAAATCATTTGAAATGTAAATAAATTATATCAAATAAAAAATTAAAAAATTAAAAAAAAACAATTTAAAACAAGTGAAATAAACTATCTGTTCCAGCTTAAACCCAGAATTACTGCACATGCCACCTTGAGTGTCTGGTTAAGACTTATTTCCCCAGTTTCTTTTCTATTAGTTTTAGTGTGTCTGCTTTTATGTGGAGGTTATTGATTCACTTGGACTCGAGCTTAGTGCAAGGAGATAAGAATAGATCAATTTGCATTCTTTTGCATGCTGACCTCCAGTTGAACCAGCACCATTTGGTGAAAAGACTCTTTTTTCCACTGGATGGTTGTAGCTCATTTTTCAAAGGTCAAGTGACCATAATTCTGTGGGTTCATTTCTGGGTCTTCAATTCTATTCCATTGATCTACTTGCCTTTCACTGTATCAATACCATAAAGTTTTTAACACAATTGCTCTGCAGTATTGCTTGAGGTCTAGGATACTGATTTCCCCCAGAAGTTCTTTTACTTTTGAGAATAGTTTTAGCTATCCCGGGTGTTTTGTTATTCCAGATGAATTTGAGAATTGCTCTTTCTAAGTCTAGGAAGAATTTAGTTGGGATTTTGTTGGGGATTGCATTGAATCTGTAGACTTATTTTGACAAGATGGCCACTTTTACTATATTAATCCTGTCCATCCAAGAGCATGGAAGATCTTTCCATCTTCTGAGGTCTTCTTCGATTTCTTTCTTCAAAGACTTGAAGCTCCTGTCATACAGATCTTTCACTTGTTTGGTTAGAGACACACCAAGATACTTGACATGGTTTGTGGCTATTATGAAGGGTGTCATTTTCCTAATTTCTTTCTCTTTTATCCTTTGAGTAAGGAAGGCTACTGATTTGCTTGTGTTAATTTTATATCCAGCCACCTTGCTGAAGTTGTTTATCAGCTGTAGGATTTCTCTGGTGGGGTTTTTGTGTTCCTTAAGTATAGTATAGTATCATATCATCTGCAAATAGTGATAGTTTGACTTCTTCCTTTCCAAGTTGTATCCATTTGATCTTCTTTTGTTGTCTAATTGCTCTAATTAGAACTTCAAGTATTATATTGAAAAACTATGGAGGACATGGGCACAGGGGAAATTTTCCTGAACAGAACACCAATAACTTATGCTCTAAGATCAAGAATTGAGAAATGGGACCTCATAAAACTACAAAGTTTATGTAAGACTAAGGACATTGTCAAAAGGACTAAAGAGCAACCAACAAACTTGGAAAAGATTTTTACCAACACTACATCCAACAGAGGGCTTATATCCAAGATATACAAAGAACTCAAGAAGGTAGACTCCAGAGAGCCAAATATCCCCCTTAAAAATGGGGTACAGAGCTAAACAAAGAATTTTCATCTGAGGAATATCAAATTACTGAGAAGCACCTAAAGAAATGTTCAACATCCTTAGTCATCAGGGAAATGCAAATCAAAACAATCCTGAGATTTCACCTCACACCAATCAGAATGGCTAAGATCAAAAACTCAGGAGAAAACAGGAGAAAGAGGAACACTTCTCCACTGTTGGTGGGGTTGCAAGCTGGTACTACTACTCTGGAAATCAGTCTGGTGGTTCCTCAGAAAACTGGGAATGATGCTTCCACTGGACCCTCCTATATCACTCCTGGGCACATACCGAGAGGATTCCCCAGCATGTAATAAGGATACATGCTCCACTATGTTCATAGCAGCCCTATTTATAATAGCCAGAAGCCAGAAAGAACCCAGATGTCCCTCAATGGAGGAATCGATACAGAAAATGTGGTATATATTCACAATGGAGTACTATTCAGCCATTAGAAGCAATGAATTCATGAATTTCTTAGACAAATGGGTGGAACTGGAGAACATCTACCTAAATGAGATAACCCAGTCTCAAAAGAACACTCATGGTATGCACTCACTGATAAACTGATATTTGCCTAGAAGCTTGGAATACCCAAGACATAATTCACATATAGAATAATGCCCAAGAGGTAGGAGGGAGTTGACCCTGGATCTGAAAAGGCTTAGTGCAGCAGTGTGGGGGAATGCTAGGATGGGGAATTGGGAAAGGGTAGATGGGGGGAAAGGGGGAGGGAAGAGGGCTTTTAGGACTCTCTGGGGGGGGATCCAGGAAAGAAAAAATCACTTGAAATGTAAATAAAGAATATATCAAATAAAAAAAAAGACTTATTTTCCCCACCATGGGGCCTCAGAGCTCAAGTAATTTGTCTCTCCTTTTGTTCTAACTCGGCTCACTAGAGTCACATGATCCGATTTTGGTGCTTTTTAAGTCTAAGGTCCCTACAGAAAAAGAGAATTGCTTTTCAGTTGGTCTAATTTCCAAACAATATAGTCCGTCTAAGTCCAAAAACACAGAACAAGTTACAAAACAATACAGAGAAAAACAGTCACCACACAGACAACCTGACCCTGCCAAGGTCATGCCTCTAGAACCAAGAACACAGAGCAAGGACAATCAACACACAATTCCCCCTTAGATGGGCCCAGTTTCAGCTACCAGGTGCCCCTGCACATGCCACAGAAACCAGATAAATCAGATTTCAGCAAAACTCGGTTCCCGCCATTAATGTCTTGCTATTTACAGATGAAAAATAGCCTTACCCAGCCCTTTCCAGGACTTGAAGCATCCTCCAGACTCCCGCTGTCTCAACTCTAACATGTCTGCCAGTCAAACTCAGTTCACAAGACAGGCTCTCCAAACCCCAGATGCTTGCAAGCAAAAACAAAATTTCAGACAGGCTTACAGACTCAGACTTTGACAAACAGTGAAACAGACAGAAAACCTACAATGGTACCTCAGTTTCCTCTTCTCCAATGGTTCTCACAGGAGGGTTCCTGGCCAATGCATCAATTGTAAAACCCGAACCATCTTAACTTACTGGGCTCTCTGAGTGAAGCATGTGGATTATCAATGAAAAATACATGAGGAATTTTTATTGTAACCAGCATGCTGGGGCTGCTCTGCACACAAAGAGAGAATGGCCCAATATGTCCTGACCCACAGGACAGTCAACAGGGTCCCCAGAACTACCTAAGGAGAAGGTGAGAGACAAGAGACACAAGAAGGCAGACAGCAAGTCTGATTCTGATTAAGCCGTCAAATTTTATTTTTTTACACAAGCCAATTTAAAGGAAAAGGTATAGGTGTAGGGAGGGGTTAAGGGGGAACCATCTCAGGGGGCTGGCATCATTTCTAAGAAACATTTTCTCATAATTTCTGAGTAAGGTTAATTGTTGCGGCTGGAATTCTGGCATGATAAAGGGGGTCATGAGGAGGTGAAGTGGAAAGGGGTTGCTATAGTAACCTATCCACAGATGAGCTTCCAAAGGAGGGGATTTTGAGATCTATGTAAGAATAATTCCTGGCATGGAGATCTAAGTGAGAATGAGTCCTGGTATCAAGACCTCCTGGCATTGAGATCTAGGTGGGGATGACTCCTGGTATGGAGAGTTCTTGGCATTGAGATCTAAGTGAGGATAGCTCCTGGCACCAATATTCTCATAACACTGGAGTATTTATCTTCAGCTGTCTGGCCCAGAATATTTGATAGATGTTTTGTGAAGCAGTAGTTTTGAAAGACTTGCTTACCCTGTGGTTGGCAGAGGTTGGCATTTGTCTTTTTTGCGTCCATTTGTTCTTTCTAGATATCATTCTATCTGCAGATAAAGTTTGGGCATTTTCTTTGCCCAATGACTAGCTAGGCACAAATTGAAGCAACTCCATGTGGAAGTCTTTTTATGTTTATCACCTTCCAAGTAGATGGGGAAACTGCCAGGAGTTGACATGTCTCAATGTCAAAAAAATCCTTAAAATAGTGAAAATATCTTTAAATGTCATATTGTATGAGTCTCTGAGGTTTTTGAAAACCATCTGTCTATTCATAGCATATATGAACAAGCAAATATTGCCTGTCTTCAACTACCTATTAACTATACAAACCAGAACGTATATAAACTAATATCTGAAATGACTATGAGATTGATTGACTGAGTATTAACTTCCATTACTTAATTTTCCTTATCACTTTATAATAGCAGCTTTAAAAACACTTGGTCTAAACCTTGTATGTTTTTTAATATTTTTATTTTCTATATTCTTTGTTTACATTCCAAAGGCAAAGGACACCGTCAAAAGGACAAAAGGTCAAACAACAGACTGGGAAAGGATCTTCACCAACCCTAAATCCAACAGAGGGCTAATATCTAATATATACAAAGAACTCAATAAAGTAGAACCCAGAGAACCAAATAACCCCATTAAAAAGTGGGGTACGGAGCTAAACAAAGAATTTTCACATGAAGAACTTCAGAGAGCTGAGAAACACCTTAAGAAATGTTCAACATCATTAATCATTAGGGAAATGCAAATCAAAACAACCCTGAGATTTTACCTCACACCAGTCAGAATGACTAAGATCAAAAACTCAGGAGACAGCAGGTGTTGGCGAGGATGTGGAGAAAGAGGAACACTCCTCCACTGCTGGTGGGATTGCAAGATGGTGCAACCACTTTGGAAATCAGTTTGGCGGTTCCTCAGAAAGCTGGGCATGTCACTTCCTGAGGACCCTGTTATACCACTACTGGGCATATATCCAGAAGATTCTTCAGCTTGCTATAAGGACACATGCTCAACTATGTTCATAGCAGCCCTATTTGTAGCAGCCAGAAGCTGGAAAGAACCTAGGTGTCCTTCAACGGAGGAATGGATACAAAAAATGTGGTATATTTACACAATGGAGTACTATTCAGCCATTAGAAACAATGAATTCATGAAATTCTTAGACAAATGGATGGAGCTGGAGAACATCATACTAAGTGAGCTAACCCAGTCTCAAAAGATCAATCATGGTATGCACTCACTGATAAGTGAATATTAGCCTAGAAACTTGGAATACCCAAGACATAGTCCACAAATTAAATGTTGTCCAAAAAGAATGGAGGAGTGTCCCCTGGTTCTGGAAAGACTCAGTGCAAGAGTATAGGGGAATTCCAGAACAGGGAAGTGGTAAGGGGTGGATGGAAGAATAGGGGGACAGAAGAGTTCTTATGGGACCTTCGGGGAGTGGGGATCCAGAAAAGGGGAAATCATTTGCAATGTAAATAAAATAAAATAAAATAAAATAAAATAAAATAAAATAAAATAAAATAAAATAAAATAAGTAAAAAAAAAAAAAGAAAGAAAGAAAGAAAGAAAGAAAGAAAGAAAGAAAGTAGCAGCAGCAGAAACAGTGTATGCACCCATGACCTCCAACAGCATCCAATCAGCCACATGCATTTCAGGTAGGTTACAGCACTCAACAATCCTATCAAGTACATCACATGTTTGTCCCCATATGGTGAATGAGTAATATTTCTTATCTGGCTTGGGTCTCTTCTGCAGCAGGGCCTTACCATGTGCATGATCATAAAGATTGCAGTTAAATGATCCATACACTCCATCATTCACATAATTCATGATGATTTGATCATTTGACTCATCGTCATCATCAGAGTTGGTCTGTTCATTCCACATGCTTTTTTGGGGGGAGCATTATTGACTTTAAGTGTTAAAGCTGATCATAGTATCTGCCTCACTCAGCTAGATTCTCACTTTAGAGTCTGATGGGAAACACTTGTCCAGAGCTGGGATGATCACACTGGTGATCTCTTCAAATTTTAGCTTTGTATCTTTAGATCCAGGAAAACCACCACCAATATCAAGCAGATACATGCTGAAATCAACTTCTGTTCCCATATCAAATATACAGGGGGCATCTGACACTTCATGCATGAGGATCTCAGGGTAAGTACAATGACTGCCCTCCAATGATTTCAACATTTAGCTTTTTTGCCCATTCCAAGAGAAGCTCCTGGTTTTGAGTGTGGCAACTAATTTGTCATTGAGGTGACAAAATGCTCTGGAATCATCAATGGCAATCTGCAAAACCAACTTTGCCTTTGGATATACTCTGCTGACTTTCATCAATTCAGTTTCACTGTTAAGGGTCATCATCTGGACTCTGATACTGATAGCATTCTTTATGGGAGACACTTGTTTACAAGTAATTGCATAGATAATCCTCTCTGGAGGCACCCCAATTCCCTGCACCAACTGTATTTCAGTCTTCCTTGAACAGTCAAATTCTGTCCCAATAGCAGTTAGGGTGTTCACTATGGCTCTGCTGTCATTACATTTCACTGCTTAAAAGGGAGTGACACAGGGCAGAGCTTTAGCCACCTCAGATACTTCTTTAAAATGTCCCAGAAGTTCACAACATAGAAAGGATCCTTACAGTCAGAGAAAGATACTTCATTGATATATATTTGGTCCAGAATGTCTTTAGCAGTATATAAAGCCTTCATCAAGGATATGTCATTCAAACTTTTCTTTAGTAAAGCTAGTCATGGTTCTCGATGTGCTTACAGAAAACCGGGAGATGGAATTAAATTATAGCCAACTCCTCACAAGGCCAACTTATACAAGAACTCTGAATACTGTCTCCTTTGAGTTTCAAAAGCACTCACAGCACAGGGGCACAGATGGCTGGATGCATGGAGATGCTGCTGGACCCAGAGGACCACCAGGATGTCAGTCTGTTGCAGATGCTGACCAGAGGTGACACAAAGTGAGTCCTGTTTCAGTAGCTGCAGGGACTGACCTCCACTTTTCTCTTACCTACGCAGTTCAATATTCCTCCTCCATCCTTCTCTTTCTTTCCCTCCTCTCCCCTTTCACTTCTTTCTTTCCTTTCTTTTTCCACTTTCCCTGTTTATTTTGTTGTTGTTATATAGGAATTATTGTTTCCTCAGGTTTGAATCAAAGGTAGTTGTTCTATTATTTCTGTAAAATTTATCTCTTAATTTACAATGGAAGCCTGTCATGAGAGCATCTACACACTTGTTGTTTCAGAGCTTTAAATTGGTCCTTGAGCTTCTATGTTGACTTCCTTTCCAGTGATTACTTCCTGTCTTTTATAGTACTTTTGGCTGTTGATTTGACCTGGATGCTGTCACACAGCTGTGTCCAGCCAATTTACTTCCTTATTTGAAGACTACTTTGCATAGGTTCTTAACAGACCAGACCATCTGCCCATGATTTATAAACCAGGCCTTTAAAGTGTGATCTGAAATGCCTCAGACCAGCATCGGCATCAAGATGGAGTCACAGACTCAGGTCTTCATATTCGTGTTGCTCTGGTTTTCTGGTGAGACATTTAAAAGTATTATATTGTCTTAAAAGTAATTCATTTGTAGAGAAATACCTATTTCCTATAGGAAGCAAGTGATAAAAAAGAAAATTACATTAGAAAAGACAGTTGGATTCTAAGATGTGTATTACAAAATTTTTGAGTATATAAGTGTATACTCATTATCTGTTTTTGATTGCAGGTGTTGATGGAGACATTGTTATGACCCAGACACAAAAATCCATATCCACATCAGTGGGAGACGGGGAGGCCATGAACTGCAAGGCCAGTCAGAATGTGGGTACAGTTGTGAATTGGTACCAGCAGAAACCAGGACAGTCTCCTAAACTGCTGATATATGGGGCATCCAACAGGTTAACTGGGGTCCCTGATCGCTTCACAGGCAGTGGATCTGGGACAGATTTCACTCTCACCATCAGCAGTGTGCAGGCTGAAGACCTGGCAGATTATTACTGTGCACAGGTTTACAGCTCTCCTCCCACAGTGCATCAGCCTCCTACACTAACCTCCTCTGAGATTCTAACTGGCTGCCTGCACCACACCACACATCCCCAGGCCTACACACTTCCTTTTTGCCCTGAAGATGCTATGCTTAACTGTTGCAGAGTTTGGTAGAAAATTAATGAACTGATCTTTTGTCTTGGAAGTCTCTTATGGCAAAAAGGATGTAAAGACAATTGTGTCTTTTTTTTTTTAATTTCACATGCTTAGATTCTGTGTATTGAGCTTGACAAATTTATTATCTTATATTCTGGAAAGAAAAGTTCCAATGTGAGTCTACATGAACTAAATCAAGAGCCTTTCTGGCTATATTCACATTGGAAGGTACAGAAGAGAACTTGGCTTTTGCTTAGCTCAGCTCTGATGGGTCTCTCCTACTTTCGGACTCCTGGCAATTTTGTTCAATTTGTCCTTTTGGTTAACTTTATTTATTCCCATATATAAAGTGTTTTATAATGCAAATATATAAAAAGTATTTTATGTATTTTGACAATCTTCATTCTCCTTTTTTCTTCTGTCACCACATGTCCCTCCAACTAATAATCTTCCATTCTCTGCCTTCTACCTATTTCTTTATGACATACATATGTGCCCACTCACATTCACACACACACACACACACACACACACACACACACACTCCCACACAGAGGGTTTTATGAATGTAGAAAAATGTAGATACAAAATCCATAGAAAACCTGTTGTTTGACTTTTTAAAAAACGTCTTATGCATGCTTCCTGTTCCTAGGCCACATCTCCTTCCTCTGTCTTTTCATTTATTTTCCTAATATGCAGATTGTGATAACTCATATAATACTACACTACACTAATGGTAAATATGATTTTGTATCATAGGAATCAAGTCTTTTTCTGTCTTATCATAATACTGTTTGATATTTGTTGAGGGAAATACTTTGTACTTCAATAAAATCAATATGTTAACTAATCTCAAATGTATTAATTAAAAGTAGTTGAAAGCATATATTTTACTTGTTATTTGTTTTTGAGAGAAGGTCTCATGGCCTGTTAAACTGGGAAGTGTATTTTGATCTCACAAAATTCCACCTACCTTGTTCTAATCACTGTTATAAATGGCATGGGCCATCACATCCAGCCTTGTGCACCATTTTGAAACACAGAGATAGAATAGGGTTACAAATAGTTGTTTGAGAATTCCAACTATCTTACATTAATTTGCATGTAAATAGGCTCTCCGTAGCTTGCTTCCAGCACCCAAGTGTATAGTACCAGCACAGATGTGTCAGGTATATCTGAGGAAAATCACTGGCATGTATGTTGTTTGCTAAGTATTTTGTTTCTTTACTGTGACAAGGCACTGTGACAAAGAGAGGATACTTATTTCGTCTCAGTTTCAGTTCTTGTTAGTCTGGCTTCACTGCTGTGGGTTAATGGTTAGGTTGAGTATCATGGAGGAAGTAGATGGCAGGAGTGTGATATTCACCTCATCATAGATCATAGCAGAAAACCTGAGAAGGAGAAGGAGCCAAGGATAAGACATAATTTCTTTCTTTCTTTCTTTCTTTCTTTCTTTCTTTCTTTCTTTCTTTCTTTCTTTCTTTCTTTCTTTCTTTCTTTCTTTCTTTCTTTCTTTCTTCTTTCTTTCTTTCTTTCTTTCTTTCTTTCTTTCTTTCTTTCTTTCTCTCCATCTCTTCCTTTCTCTTTCTCTCTCTCTCTCCTTCCTTCCTTCCTTCCTTCCTTCCTTCCTTTTATTTCCTTCCTGTATTTTTTTCTTTTATATGTTATATTCTGTTTTTGATGCTTGGATCCATGACTCCAGACTTCTTTCCTGGGTTTTCTACGTCCTTAGTTGTCTCCTTTAGTGATTTCATTATTGTTTCTACCTCCTTCTTTAGATCCTGGATGGCTTTGTTCAATTCCTTCACCTGTTTTGCTATGATTTTCTTTAGTTCTTCAAGGGCTTCTCCCTATTTACTTGTGTTTTCCTGTATTTCTTTAAGGGAATTATTTATGTCCTTCTTGAAGACCTCCATCAGCATCCTGACCAGTGATTTTTTTCTATTTCCAGAATTATAAGTAAAAGACAGTAAATCCTCAATGACGAAAGTCAAAGGAGGATTCTGAGGGTAGAAAAGTAGGCAGAAGAGTGCAGCAGCGGCTGGTCCAGCTGAAGGGCCATCAGCAGTGGAACCAAGGCGACACAGGGACCAGTTAGGCCCTGCGCCCACGACCACTGACCTTCGCTGACCAGCCGGGCGGCAAGCAGCTGCAGTTGTGCGGCGCCTTTCCTGCACGGAAGCCACTTCAGAACTCGGCCTCCCACCTGTCAGGAGAGGTGCATCCATCTTGGTTCCGGACTACAGAGATCGGACAGACTGAGGTACACAAACATAATCCGAGGCCAACACCGCGGTGGTCTGAGCCCGACTGGCGTTGGCCTGCACCCAGGCCCTGGGCTGGTTGGGGGGCCATCGGGGTGCCAACCCAGCCAGGAGGTTTTTTGCCCAGGCCTGCGCGCGCGCCGCCGCCATTTTGCCTGCAGGACAACAGAGAGCTCTGGCGGGCAGACCTGTAACAGGCATAGCCTGAGGCTAACAAAGCGGGGGTCTAGGCCTCAAAAGGCACAGGACTGACCCCAAGAACTGGGCAGCTTGGTGGGCCATCTGTGAGTCAACCCGCCCAGGAGATTGTTAGCAGAGCAGACTCTCCCAGTACTTTCGGGGAGCGCGGACGCACACGCCGGCCATCCAGGTCACCTGGCGGACCCAATTAACAGTCATAGCCCTAGGGGAACTTTGCTCGGACCTTGGCCTCCCAGGCTTTTGCCTGGACTCAGGGACTGGGCGGCCAGGCTAACCTTGTGTGCGACAGCCCGGTTGGCGGATCGGCTGCTCAGCGGAGTGATCGGAACACAGGGGAGGTCACAGCAGCATACAACATCGGCACTCCCTGGGGGTGCACACGGGCTCCATCTGGTCCACAGACACAATCTGGGGCAAGGCCTCAGGCAGAAGCCCTCAGCTCTACTCTCTCCGCTTCCAGATCTAGATCAGCCTGGGCGGCAGCACCACATCTCCAAGTCCTGCAAGTGGCTAGCTGGGCTTCTGGGCGGCCAGCTGGGAGAAGTCAGTGTGCTCCAGTGAATCCAGCGGGCCCCAGCGGGAGCTTTCGGGTGCCTGCTTTGGGATCTGAACAGCCTGGGCAGCAGCACCCTGTCTACAAGCATCGCAGGAGGTAAGCTGTGCACCAGAGGCCAACTGGGAAGGGGCAGCTTGCACGGGTGAGTCCAGCACTGACAAGAAAAACTAACACCAGTGAGAACTAGATGGCAAAAGGCAAACGCAGGAACGTCACTAACAGAAATCAAGGCAATATGGCAACATCTGAACCCAATTCTCCTCTTCCAACATGTCCTGGATACCCCATCACACCAGTAAAACAAGATTTGGATTTAAAATCACTGGTCATGATCCTGGTACAGGAACACATGAAGGACATACTTAAAGAAATTCAGGAGACAATGGATCAAAAGTTAGAAGCCCTTGCAAGGGAAACACAAAAATCATTGAAAGAAATCCAGGAGAATACAAAAGCCAACAAGGAGGAAATGCAAAAAACACTTAAAGAAATACAGGAGAACTTTGGTCAACAGGCTGAGGTCATGAAAGACGAAACACAAAAACCTCTTAAAGAAATAGAGGAGAACTTTGGTCAACAGGCTGAGCTCATGAAAGAGGAAACACAAAAATCTCTTAAAGAATTACAGGAAAACAAAAACATGCAAGTGAAGGAGCTAAGCAAAACCATCCAGGATCTAAAATCAGAAGTAGAAACAACTAAGAAAACGCAAAGGGAGACAACTTTGGAGATAGAAAGCCTTGGGAAGAAATCAGGGGACAGAGATGCAAATATCAACAACAGAATACAAGAGATAGAAGAAAGAATCTCAGATGGTGAAGATTCCATAGAAACCATGGACTCAACAGTTAAAGAAAATGCAAAATGCAAAAAGCTTGTAACCCAAAATATCCAGGAAATCCAGGACACAATGAGAAGACCAAACCTAAGGATTATAGGCATAGATGAGAGTGAAGATTTACAACTTAAAGGGCCAGCAAATATCTTCAATAAAATTATGGAAGAAAACTTCCCTAACCTAAAGAGAGAGATGCCCATGAATATACAAGAAGCCTACAGAACTCCAAACAGACTGGACCAGAACAGAAATACTTCCCGTCACATAATAATCAAAACACCAAATGTTCTAAACAAAGAAAGAATACTAAAGGCAGTAAGAGAAAAAGGCCAAGTAACATATAAAGGAAGACCTATCAGAATCACAGCAGACTTTTCACCTGAGACTATGAAGGCTAGAAGGTCCTGGACAGATCTCATGCAGACTCTAAGAGAACACAAATGCCAACCAAAGCTACTATATCCAGCAAAACTCTCAATCACCATAGATGGAGAAACTAAGATATTCCATGACAAAACCAAGGTTACCCAATATCTATCCACAAACCCGGCCCAAAAAAGGATAATAGGAGGACAACACCAATACAAGGAGGGAAACTTCACCCTGGAAAAAGCAAGATAGTAACCTTTCATCAAATCCAAAAGAAGTTAAGCATTCAAATTTAAAAAATAACGTCAAAAATGATAGGAAGTAACAATCACTATTCCTTAATATCTCTTAACATCAATGGACTTAATGCCCCAATAAAAAGACACAGACTAACTGAATGGATACGTAAACAGGACCCTACATTTTGCTGCTTACAGGAAACACACCTCAGGGTCAAAGACAAACACTACCTTAGAGTAAAAGGCTGGAAGACAATTTTACAAGCAAATGGTCTCAGGAAACAAGTTGGAGTAGCCATTTTAATATCAGATAAAATTGACTTTCAACCCAAAGTCATCCAAAGAGACCCTGAGGGACACTTCTTGCTGGTCAAAGGAAAAATACAAAAAGAAGAACTGTCAATCCTGAACATCTATGCCCCAAATGCAAGGGCACCCTCTTTCGTAAAAGAAACTTTAGTAAAACTAAAAGCACACATTGCACCTAACACAATAATTGTGGGTGACTTCAACACTGCACTTTCCTCAATGGACCGATCAGGAAAAGGGACTAATCAGAAAATAAACAGGGACACAATGAAACTAATTGAAGCTTTGGACCAATTAGATTTAACAGATATATATAGAACATTCTATCCTAAAACAAAAGAATATACCTTTTTCTCAGCACCTCATGGTACCTTTTCTAAAATCGACCATATAATTGGTCACAAGACAGACCTCAACAAATATAAGAAGATAGAACTAATCCCATGCCTCCTATCTGATCACTATGGAGTAAAAGTGGTCTTCAATAGCAACAGAAACAACAGAAAACCCACATACATGTGGAAACTGAACAACACTCTACTCAATGATACCTTGGTCAAGGAAGAAATAAAGAAAGAAATTAAAGACTTTTTAGAACACAATGAAAATGAAAACACAACATACCCAAATCTATGGGACACAATGAAAGCAGTGCTAAGAGGAAAACTCATAGCCCTGAGTGCCTCCAAAAAGAAAATGGAGAGAGCATACATTACCAGCTTAATGACACACCTGAAAGCCCTAGAACAAAAAGAAGCTATTTCGCCCAGGAGGAGTAGAAGGCAGGAAATCATCAAACTCAGGGCCGAAATCAATCAAGTAGAAACAAAGAGAACCATACAAAAAATCAACAAAACCAGGAGCTGGTTCTTTGAGAAAATCAACAAGATAGATAAACCCTTAGCCAGACTGACCAAAGGGCAGAGAGAAAGTATCCAAATTAACAACCTAGAAATGAAAAGGGAGATATAACAATGGAAACTGAGGAAATCCAAAAAATCATCAGATCCTACTACAAGAACCTGTACTCAACACAACTGGAGAATCTGAAAGAAATGGGCAATTTCCTTGACAGATACCAAATACCAAAATTAAATCAGGACCAACTAGACCATCTAAACAGTCCCATAATGCCTAAAGAAATAGAAGGAATCATAGAAAGTCTTCCAACCAAAAAAAGCACAGGACCAGATGGCTTCAGTGCAGAATTCTACCAGACCTTCAAAGAAGAGTTAACACCAATACTCTTCAAACTATTCCACAAAATAGAAACAGAAGGAACACTACCCAATTCCTTCTATGAAGCCACAATTACGCTGATACCAAAGCCACAAAAAGATCCAACAAAGAAAGAGAACTTCAGACCAATTTCTCTTATGAACATCGATGCAAAAATACTCAATAAAATTCTTGCCAACCGAATCCAAGAACACATCAAAACGATCATCCACCATGATCAAGTAGGCTTTATCACAGGAATGCAGGGTTGGTTCAATATACGGAAATCCATCAATACAATCCACTACATAAACAAACTCAAAGAACAAAACCACATGGTCATTTCATTGGATGCTGAAAAAGCATTTGACAAAATTCAGCATCCCTTCATGCTTAAAGTCTTGGAGAGAACAGGAATTCAAGGCCCATACCTAAACATAGTAAAAGCAATATACAGCAAACCGGTAGCCAGCATCAAACTAAATGGAGAGAAACTTGAAGCAATCCCACTGAAATCAGGGACCAGACAAGGCTGCCCCCTTTCTCCTTATCTTTTCAATATTGTACTTGAGGTACTAGCACGGGCAATTCGACAACATAAGGAGGTCAAAGGGATACAAATTGGAAAGGAAGAAGTCAAACTATCATTATTTGCAGACGACATGATAGTCTACCTAAGTGACCCAAAGAACTCCACTAGAGAGCTCCTAGAGCTGATAAACAACTTCAGCAAAGTGGCAGGTTATAAAATCAACTCAAGCAAATCAGTGGCCTTCCTATACTCAAAGGATAAGCAGGCTGAGAAAGAAATTAGGGAAATGACCCCCTTCAAAATAGCCACAAACAGTATAAAGTATCTTGGGGTGACTCTTACCAAACATGTGAAAGATCTGTATGACAAGAACATCAAGACTCTGAAGAAGGAAATGGAAGAAGACCTCAAAAAATGGGAAAACCTCCCATGCTCTTGGATCGGTAGAATCAATATAGTTAAAATGGCCATTTTGCCTAAAGCACTATACAGATTCAATGCAATACCCGTCAAAATCCCAACTCAATTCTTCACAGAGTTAGAAAGAGCAATTATCAAATTCATCTGGAATAACAAAAAACCCAGGATAGCTAAAAGTATTCTCAGCAACAAAAGAAAATCTGGGGGAATCAGTATCCCTGACCTCAAGCAATACTACAGAGCAATAGTGTTAAAAACTGCATGGTATTGGTACAGTGACAGGCAGGAGGATCAATGGAACAGGATTGAAGATCCAGAAATGAACCCACACACCTATGGCCACTTGATCCTCGACAAAGAGGCTGAAAACATCCAATGGAAAAAAGATAGCCTTTTCAACAAATGGTGCTGGTTCAACTGGAGGTCAGCATGCAGAAGAATGCGAATTGATCCATCCTTGTCTCCTTGTACTAAGCTCAAATCCAAATGGATCAAGGACCTCCACATAAAGCCAGACACTCTGAAGCTAATAGAAAAGAAACTGGGGAAGACCCTTGAGGACATCGGTACAGGGAGAAAGTTTCTGAACAGAACACCAATAGTGTATGATCTAAGAGCAAGAATTGACAAATGGGACCTCATAAAATTACAAAGTTTCTGTAAGGCAAAGGACACCATCAAGAGGACAATTTGGCAACCAGCAAATTTGGAAAAGATCTTCACCAATCCTACATCAGATAGAGGGCTAATATCCAATATATATAAAGAACTCAAGAAGTTAGACTCCAGAAAACCAAACAACCCTATTAAAAAATGGGGTACAGAGTTAAACAAAGAATTCTCACCTGAAGAACTTCGGATGGCGGAGAAGCATCTTAAAAAAATGCTCAACTTCATTAGTCATTAGGGAAATGCAAATCAAAACAACCCTAAGATTTCATCTTACACCAGTCAGAATGGCTAAGATTAAAAATTCAGGAGACAGCAGGTGTTGGAGAGGGTGTGGAGAAAGAGGAACACTCCTCCACTGCTGGTGGGGTTGCAAATTGGTACAACCACTCTGGAAATCAGTCTGGCGGTTCCTCCGAAAACTGGGCACCTCACTTCCAGAAGATCCTGCTATACCACTCCTGGGCATATACCCAGAAGACTCCCCACCATGTAATAAGGATACATGTTCTACTATGTTCATAGCAGCCCTATTTATAATTGCCAGATGCTGGAAAGAACCCAGGTATTTCTCAACAGAAGAGTGGATGCAAAAAATGTGGTATATCTACACAATGGAGTACTATTCAGCCATTAGAAACAATGAATTCATGAAATTCTTAGGCAAAAGGATTGAGCTAGAGAATATCATACTAAGTGAGGTAACCCAGACTCAAAAGGTGAATCATGGTATGCACTCACTAATAAGTGGATATTAACCTACAAAACTGGAATACCCAAAACATAATGCACACATCAAATGAGGTACAAGAAGAAAGGAGGAGTGGCCCCTGGTTCTGGAAAGACTCAGTGAAACAGTATTCAGCAAAACCAGAACGGGGAAGTGGGAAGGGGTGGGTGGGAGGACAGGGGAAAAGAAGGGGGCTTACGGGACTTTCGGGGAGGGGGGGCTAGAAAAGGGGAAATCATTTGAAATGTAAATAAATTATATCGAATAAAAAAAAAAGAAAGAAAAGAAAAGTAGGCAGAGATGTAGTCAGGGTGTGAGGGGAGAAGGGAAAATTATCCAAAGATACATATGTGCTAATAAAAATTTAAATGGTAAATGATAATTTAAAAAATCATATATTTTGTTGGAAAATAATTAAATTACAAAGCAGGAAGGATGGGACACATATATATATATATCTGTTTATAAAGTTTGTTTCATTATTTGAGATATTTTTTCACATAAGCTTAGAGCTCTGTATTGAGATGACAGAGAGTAAGGGAGAATTGAGAGACTGAGCCTCAGTGAGTTACAACCCCAGGAGGATTTTGTTCAGCCCTGGAGTATTGTGAGAAGTTCCTTACTTTGTTGAAAGTAATAGGTTGTAGCATCAAAAACCTCCACAGGATTGAAGGTGAGAGTGAAGTCTGTCCCAGACCCATTGCCCCTGAACCTGTCAGGGACCCCAGATGCTAAGTTGGATTCCTCATAGATGAGGAGTTTAGGTGGCTGTCCTAATTTCTATTGGTACCAGTTCATTAAATGTATAGTGTCAAATAAAGAGACACTTTGGCTGGCCCTGAAGGAGAGATGGCGGCCTTCTACCCTGAAGACACACCCAAAGAAGCTGGAGATTGGGTCAGCACAGTGTCACCATTGGAGCCTGGAATGATAAACACACAGACATTACAAATGCAGTAATTACAATGACCAAGAGCCCAGAGCAATGGAAAGTCATGATGGCCACAGCGTTAGCTCCCAGCACTTTTCTGCATCCTCACCTGGAACCCAGAGCAGCTGCACCCATAGCAGCAGTGTGTCTGTCTCCATCTCTGAGAGCTGGAAGAGAGGATGCTTCTTAGGCACCTGGCAGCTCTCCTTAAAGGAGCCTAGGCTGTTGGATAATGACTCCATATGCAAATCAGCTCAGCAGAGTGTGTACTTCTGCTCAAAGGGTACCTGCTCCTGTTTCATCCACAGGGAGTTGGTGTCAGCAGGAAATTTACTAGAGCATCACATGTGTCTTAAAAGAGCCTTCTAAATACATCTTTTTGAGACAGGATCTCTCTATTCTTGGTTGTCCTGAAGCTCACTCTGTAGACCACATCCTTCTGTTTCAGCCTCCAGAGAGCTGTGATTAAAGGTGTGTACAACTCACACCCAGGCTTTTTGGCACTCTACTCTATTAAATTTGTACCCTATTATGGATGCAGTATGTAGAGAATGTCAGCTACTTCAGCAAGAACTTGATCCCTCAAAATTTTATCCACCCATTTGAAAGTATTATCTGAGAGTGAATAGAGAGAAATGATTCCATGAAAAAGAGTTACGTAAGTCTTGGTATAGTGCCTTATTGTTTCAGATCCATGTCTTAGATCCGTGTGTATGATGTGTGTTTCTATCTTTATATATTTGTTCATGTTCATGTTTGAAGTCAACCTCTCTTATCATGGTGTGTGGGTGGAGATCAGAAGACAAGTTTGGGTGTAGATCTGAGAGAGGTCTGTTGTTCACCTCTGTTCATGAAATGCTTTTTAGGTCAGGCTCTTGTGGGATTCTCTTGTTTCTGTCTCCCCTCTTGCCACAGCATCTCACCAAATACAGTCCATGCTGCTGCTGTGTCTGGGATTTTGTAGGTACCTGGGATGTGATCCAGGTCCTCACACATATGTGACAAGCACTTTGCTCACAGACCCACCCTGCCAACCCATTGTCTTCATGTAAATCCAGTGAGAGGAAATTCTTTTTATTGAACTGAAATAATACTGCAGGATATACAGAAGTTCAAAAATGATGAAAAGAAGCCTGTAACAGGGATGTGCCCAGATACATCTTTTATGTAGTTCTTAAAAACATCCAATATTGTTAAAAGACTTATATCTTGTATTTAGTCATGGTGATAAATGCTAATTAATGAAACTCTTCTTTCTTCCCCAGAGAAATTGTAAGATATACAGATAGATGGATAAATAGTTAGATAGGTAGATAGAGAAATAAATATTTCTTCATATTCTCAGTCTTCTGCCACTTTCTAGGTTTAACCAGTCAGCAGTATGGACTTCCTAGGAAGATTTTAATGTGGGATGTGACAGTAGTATTTTAATTTAATAAGAAATGTGTAGAGTAGGAAGGAAGGACGGAAAACATTTGGAATGTAAACAAAGAATGTAGAAAATAATAAAAAAATTACTCTTCTGTGTATTTGTTTATTGTGGTGGATAGTATGGGGAGTGGGGTGAGTGCCTTGTACATGCTAAGTGGGTACAGTAAGGCTATGCTACATCTGTAGCACTGTGGGGGCTTACCATAGCTATGTTTCACATCACATATATTTCAGAGTTTAGGAATCAACAAACTGACACATTTTGCCTTGAATCACTTATTAACTTACCCCTGGATATACTACTCTCTTGACATCTGAATCTGTATCTTATGGTATCTTTGCCTTTTTAATGTTTTCCTGGGAAAAGGTTAAAAAAAAATTACCCAGGTAATCCACCATTCCTTTAACAGTGGCCAGGAATAAGTACTCAATTTTGAAAAATACTGACGGGCTAGAGAGACAGCTCAGTGGTTAGGAGCACTTATTGCTCTTCCAAAGGTCCTGAGTTCAAATCCCAGCAACCATATGGTGGCTCCCAACCATCTGTAATGAGATCTAAATTAAATGTAGCTGTCTTCTGGAGTGTCTGAAGACAGCTACAGTGTACTCACATATAGTAAATAAATAAAGCTTAAAAGATCAAGAAAAGCACTGACAATACATGAATATTACAATACCTTCAGGATCTCCTTTATAAAGAACATTAAGAATGACTCTAAGAAAACCAACTCTGTCCTGGCCTTAGTGGGCTGAGTATGTCTGAACTATTCACAAATTCAACTGAGGAGACAACCTGCTTTAAAGGAGAGTGACCCTCAAACACTGAGGCACCAATTCTAATGCCCTCTCTTTCTTTAGTTCCATGAAGAGTCAGTGACAATGTTCCTTGTGGGTGTAAAATTGCTTAGCTTTCACAACTCCACTTTAACTCTACAAAAAGGTTAGTACAAGCAACTGACCTAGTACTGACCTCAGGTCATCAATGCACCTGAGGCGCATTGCTAGCAAGGTAGCATTTAGTTGGTGGAATACCACAGACGCTGCAGAATGTTAAGGTTCCTGGCCCCTCACTGCAGCCTGGCTAGTTGAAGGTCATAGTGACAACCCAAGACATGTCATTCCTGTTCAGTGCCTCATGATGAGAATCACAGCACTGGTATTGCTATTGCATTTATGACTTCCACAGAAAGTAACTGCCTCATTAGCTTCAGCAAGCATAACTGAAGAGAAACATTAAAAAGTATAAAGGTGATTTTTTTTCAAACATAATGATGTGAAACAATTAAATGTAAAAATTCAGTACTTATTTATCCTCAAATGTACATGCACATTAACAGAAAGTGGTTTTTTCCATTTCTCTCTCTCTCTCTCTCTCTCTCTCCTCTCTCTCTCTCTCTCTCTCTCTCTCTCTCTCTCTCTCTCTCTCTCTCTCTCTCTCTCTCTCTCTCTCTCTCTCTCTCTCTTTCTCTGTCAAGAAACTTACTGTGTAGCCCAGGCTGGCTTTGGAATTGGGATCCTCTTGGCTCAGTTTTCCATTCTCAAGGTGTTGTATTAGTCTAAAAGCACAACTGACTGTCCATTACAGTAAGATAAAGCACAGCAGACTTCCTCAGCCTTACACCAGCGCTCCTGAGAATTGCTGCTGTCTTTGCTCCAACACTTGTTGATTTAGTAGCTGCTGCTCTTTCTGTAAAAACTGGACAACTTCTGGACTTCTTAGTAATGACAGTCTTTTCTGATTTAACACTTGCTCTAAAAGAGTAGGTCTTGCAGGGCAATTGACAAAAGATCCTGTTCTCTGTTTGACAATGGAGAATATGTTGTCTGTGCTGTCCTCCAGATTGATGCTGCCTGTGCTGGCTGCAGAGGGGCCGCCAGAGCCCAGAGCCTGGTCACTCTTGTCCTTGTCCTTGTACATCTTGTTGAGGTGCTTCTTGCACATCCAGGGCTTGTGCTGCTTGGCTACCTGGCTGGTGGTCTCACGAAAGCCCTCATGGGTACAGGTATTGGAGCCTTGCCAGTGAGCTGCTGCCACCCTTTTCATCCTCATCCTCCAACTCTTCCGGTCTGTCTCCAACTCATCCTCCACATGCTCGCTGCTAGTCGCCAGGTCCGATGTGTCCAGTAGGTCAGCGTCATCCTCCCCTGCCTTTTTCTGGCATCTGCTGCATCTGCCTCCACCTCAAGCCCAGCCAGGTCCAGCCTTAGAGCACCGCCCGCCTAGGCCTTGTCCTGCTGCATCAGGAGCACCATCACCTGAGTGGCTGACCAGGGACTGGTGGTGCCTGGCTCGGAGCCCTGGGACATAGCTTGTGCCTCAATGCTGCCTTCAGAGCCCGGGTCCTGCCATAATGCGGTCATACAGCATTTGAGAGACACAACCACTTGACAAGCACCCTGCCAACCACCAGCACTGCACTGCCTCCTTTTGTTTTATTATGCACATTCAGTGTAGTGAACCAGCTACAGTTCAAAGTTGAGATAGACAGGGAAAAACGTATATACACTGCCTGAAATTAAGAAGTTATTCTTCACATTTTACCTTCTTTTTTGAGGTATGTTCACTTCTAGTTGGTTTTGGTATTCAAAATTAGTATGTTAAAAAAATTAGTATGTTGACCAGCTATAATGTGGAAAGTTAGGTGATATTTCTCATTTATACCCAAGATAAAAATTATTTCTTTATTATGCAACATATATTATCCATGCTAAGAGCCATACACTTTTAAATATCCCCAAATCTCATAGTTCTTACTTTAAGTCAGCTATCTCCCTGTTCCACCGGGATATGTCACACTGTGCCCCAAGCCTCTCCTCACTGCTTTGGAGGGACCAAATGCCCTGAGTGCAGTGGGTTATTTAGGAGATGGTGTCTGTATCAGGAGATGGTGTCCTCACTGTGGCAGACGCTGCAAGAGTCTGCCCCAGCAGTAAGGACAGGCAGCTCTCCCATATTTCTTTCATTCTTTTTTTTCCTTTTTTTTATTAATTTTAAAAAATTTAAAATGACTTTTATTAGATATTTGCTTTATTTACATTTCAAATGGTATCCCATTTCCTTGTTACCCCTCCAAAAACCCCTAGACCCTTCCCCACTCCTGCAGCTCACTTTCCCCAACCCACTTTTATGACTGGCATTCCCATACTCTGGGGCATTGAGCCATCACAGTACCAATGGCCTCTCCTCTCATTGATGTCTGACATGGTCATCTTCTGCCAGTATGTAGCTGGAGCCATGGGTGCCTCCACGTGCATGCTTTGGTTAGTGGTTTAGTCCTTCGGAGCTCTGGGTTACTGGTTATTACATATGGTTCTTCCTATGGGGCTGCAAATCTCTTTAGCTCCTTGGGTTCTTTCTTTACCTGCTCCATTGGGGGACCCAATGCTCAGTCTATTGGTTAGTCATGAGCCATGGATATTTTGATCCACCTTCCAATAAAGATCAAAGTACCCACACTTTGGTCTCCCTTCTTGAGTTTCATGTGGTCTGTGTGTTGTATCTTGAGTATTCTGAGCTTTTGGGCTAATATCAGCTTATCAGTGAGTGCATACCATGTGTGTTCTTTTGTGATTGGGTTGCCTCTCAAATATATTTTTTCTTAATTTTTTTATTAGATATATTCTTCATTTACATTTCAAATGTCCCTTTTCCTGCTTAATGCCCCCCTGAAAGTCTCATAACCCATTTTCCCTCCCCCTGCTCCCCAATCAACCCTCTCCCCTTCCCTGTCCAGACATCCCCCCACACTGCAGCATCCACCCTTCCCATGACCAAGGTCCTCTCCTCCCTTTGATGTCCAACAAGGCCATCCTCTGATGCATATGTATCTGGAGCTATGGGTAATACCATTTGCACTTTCTGGTTGATTGTTTTGTCCCTGGGACTTCTCAGAGTACTAGGTGACTCATATTGTTGTTCCTCCTATGGTGCTGCAAATCTAGCTCCTTGGATTCATTCTCTTGCTCCCCAATTGGGGGACCCTGTGCTGAGTTCAATGGCTGGCTGAGAGTGTCCCCCTCTGTATTTGTCATGCACTAGCAGAGCCTCCAAGGTGATAGCTACCCGAGGCTCAGGTCAGCAGATATTTGTGGGCATCAATAATAGTGTCTGGGTTTTGTAACTGTATATGGGATGTATCCCTAGGTGGGGCAGTCTCTGGATAGTCCGTCCCTCAGACTCTGCTCCACACTTTGTCTTTGTATCTCCTTCTGTGGGATTTTTGTTCCCCCTTTTAAGAATAACCAAAGTATGCATACTTTGTTCTTCCTTCTTTTTGAGGATCATGTGATATGTGAATTGTGCCTTGGGTATTCCAAGCTTTTGTGCTAATATACACATATGAGTGAGTGCATAAAATGTGTGTTCTTTTGTGATTGGGTTGCCTCACTCAGGATGATATTTTCCAGTTCCACCCATTTGCAAAAAAAAAAAAAATTCATGAATTCATTGTTTTCAATAGCTGAGTAGTATTCAATTGTGTAAATATACCACATTTTCTGTACTCATTCCTCTGTTGAGGGACATCTGGGTTCTTTCCAGCTTCTGTAAATAGGGCTGTAATGAGCATATTGGAGCATGTGTCCTTATTAGATGCTGGAGAATGCTCTGGGTATATGCTCGGGAGTGGTATTATAGGGTTCTCTGGTAGTATTATACCCAGTTTTCTGAGAAACAGCCAAAGTGATTTCCAGAGTGGTTGTACCAGATTGCAATTCCACAAGCAGTAGAAGAGAATTCCTCTTTTTCCACATCCTTGCCAGCACATGCTGTCTTCTAAATTCTTGATCTTAGTCATTCTGACTGGTTTGAGGTGAAAGCTCAGGGTTGTTTTGATTTGCATTTCCCTGATGACTAAGGATGTTGAACATTTCTTTAGGTATTTCTCAGCCATTTAATATTCCTCAGGTGAACATTCTTATTTATTTATTTATTTATTTATTTATTTATTTATTTATTTATTTATTTATTTATCTATTTATTCTTTTATTAGGTATATTCTTTATTTATATTTGAAATGTCCCCTTTGCTGGTTCTGCTTCCCCCCAAAATCCCATAAACCATCTCCTTTTCCCCAATCAACCCTCCCCTGCCTCCCTATCCGTATATACCTCTATACTATGGCATCAAGTCTTTCCAGGACCAACGGCCTCTCCTCTCTTTGGTGTTTAACAAGACCATCCTCGCTGCCTATGTGTCTGGAGCCATGGGTAACTCCATGTGTACTCTTTGGTTGATGGTTTTGTCCCTGGGAGTTCCTGGAAGTACTGGGTGGCTCAAATTCTTCCTGTGGCACTGAAAATCCCTTTAGCTCTTTAGATTATTTCTCTAGCTCCCCCATTGGGGACCCTGTGCTCAGTTCAATGGCTTGCTGAGAGAGTCCCCCTCTGTATTTGTCATGCATTAGCAAAGCCTCTCAAGTGACAGCTATATTGGGCTCAGGTCAGCAAGAACTTGTGGGCATTAATAATAGTGTCTGGGTTTTGTAACTGTATATGGGATGGATCCCTGGATGCGGTAGTCTCTGGATGGACTTTCCCTCAGACTCTGCTCCACCCTTTGTATCTGTATCTCCTTCTGTGGGTATTTTGTTCCCCTGTCTACAAAGGACCCATGTATCCATACTTTGTTCTTCCTCCTTTTGGGGTAACATTTGATATGTGAAATATGTATTGGGTTTTCCAAGCTTCTTGGCTAATATCCACTTATCAGTAAGTGCATACCATTTGTGTTCTCTTGTGATTGGGTTACCTCACTTAGGATGATATTTTCCAGTTCTACCCATTTGCCAAAGAATTTCATGAATTGATTGTTTTTAATAGCTGAGTAGTATTCCATTATGTAAATATACCTAACATTTTTAGCATCCATTACTCTGTTGAGGGACATCTGATTTCTTTACAGTTTCTGGCTATTATAAATAGGGCTGCTATGAACATAATGGAGCATGGGTCCTTATTAAATGCTGGAGAAACTTCTGGATATATGCCCAGGAGTTGGTCTTCTAGCAGCATTATGTCCATTTTTCTGAGGAACCACCAAACTGATTTCGAGTGGTTTTACCCACTTGCAATGCCACCAGCAATGGAGGAGTGTTCCTCTTTCTCCACATCCTTTCCAGAATGTGCTGTTCCCTGAGTTTTTGATCTTAGCCATCCTGACTGATATGAGGTGGAATCTCAGTGTTGTTTTGATATGCATTTCCCTGATGATTAAGTATGTTGAACATTTATTTAGGTGTTTCTCAGCCATCTAGTATTCCTCAGCTGAGAATTCTTTGAGAATTTTTCGAGAATTTTTAATAGGGTTATTTGGAGTCTAACTTCTTGAGCTCTTTGTATATATTGAATATTATCCCTCTATTGGGTGTGGGATTGGTAAAGATCTTTTCCAAATCTTTTGGTTCACATTTTGTCCTATTGACAGTGTCCTTTGCCTTACAGAAGTTTTGTAATTTTATGGTACCATTTGTCAATTCTTGATCTTAGAGCATAAACTTTTGGTGTTCTGTTCAAGAAATTTTCTCCTGTGCCCTTGTGCTCCAGGTTCTTCCCTACTTTCTCTTCTATTAGATTCAGTGTATCTGTTTTTAGGTGGAGGTTCTTTATCCACTTGGGCTTGAGCTTTGTACAGGGAGATAAGAATGGATCAATTTCCATCCTTCTAAATGTTGACTGCCAGTTGACCCAGGACCATTTGCTGAAAATGCTTTCTTTTCCCCACTGGTTGGTTTTAGATCCTATGTCAAAGATAGTGACCATAGGTGTGTGGCTTCATTTCTGGTTCTTCAATTCTAGTCTATTGATCTTCCTGCCTGTCTCTATACCATTACCATGAAGTATTTTTTTTATCACTATTGCTCTGTAATAGAGCTTGAATTCAGGTATGGTGATTCCACCAGAAATTCTTTTATCGTTGAGAATAGTTTTCATTATCCTGGATTTTTTGTTGTTATAGATATATTTGGAAATTGCTCTTTCTAACTCTATGAAGAATTGAATGGGGATTTGGACGGGTATTGCATTGAACAGTTCATTACATTGATGGATTTCTGTATATTGAACCATTCCTGCATCCCTGGGATGAAGCCTACTTGATCATGTTGGATGATCTATTTGATGTGTTCTTGTATTCCGTTGGGAAGAATTTTATTGAGTATTTTTTGCATCAATATTTATAAGGCAAATTGGTCTAAAGTTCTTTTTCTTTTTTGGATCTTTTTGTGGTTTAGGCAACAGAGAAATTGTAGCTTCATAAAATGAATTGGGTAGTGTTCTGTTTGTTTCTATTTTGTGGAAAATTTTGAAGAGTATTGGATCTTCTTTAAAGGTCTGATAGAACTCTGCATTGATCCCATCTGGTCCTGGGCTTTTTTTTGGTTGGGAGAGTATTAATAACTGTTTCTATTTCTTTAGGGGTTTTGGGGTTGTTTATATCATTTATCTGGTCCTGGTTTAAATTGGCACCTCTTATCTGTCTAGAAAATTGTCCATTTCATCTAGATTTTTCACTTTTGTGGAGTATTGCCTCTTGTAGTAGGATCTGATTTTTAGTTCCTCAGTAACTGGTGTTATGCCTCCCTTTTCATTTCTGATTTTGCTGATTTGGATACTGCCTCTGTATCTTCTGGTTAGTTTGGCTAAAGGGTTTATCTATCTTGTTTTTTCCACAGAACCAGCTCCTGGTTTTGTTGATTCTTGGTATAGTTCTTTTTGTTTCTACTTGGTTAATTTCAGCCCGGAGTTTGATTATTTCATGCTGTCTACTCATCTTGGGTGTATTTGCTTCCTTTTGTTCTAGAGACTTCAGCTGTGCTACTAAGATGTTAGAGTATGCTCTTTCTAGTTTCTTTTTGGATGCACTCAGAGGTATGAGTTTTCCTCTTAGCACTGTTTTTTATTGTGTCCCATAAGTTTGCATATGTTGTGCCTTTGTTTCATTAAATTATAAAAAGTCTCTAATTTCTTTCTTTACTTCTTCCTTGACCAAGCTATCATTGAGTAGAGTTTTGTTCAGTTTCCATGTGTATGTAGCTTTTCTGCTGTTTTTGTTGTTGTTGTTATTGAAGACCAGCCTTTATCCATGGTGATCTAATAGGGTGCTTGGAATTATTTCAACTTTATATCTGCTGAGGTCTGTTTTGTGAACAAGTATATAGTAATTTTTGGAGAAGGTTCTGTGAGGTGCTGAGAACAAGGTATATTTTTTTTGTTTTAGGATGAAATATTCTATAGGTATCTGTCAAATACATTTGTTTCATAACTTCTGTTAGTTTCACTTTTTCTCTGATTAGTTTGTGTTTGGGGTGTAATGTGTGATTTGAGCTTTAGTCAAGTTTCTTTTATGAATGTGGGTGCCCTTGCATGTGGGAACATAGATGTTCAGATTAGGAGATTTTTCTTGGTAGATTTTTATTCTTGGTAGATTTTTCCTTTGATGAGTATGAATTGTCCTTCCTTATCTTTTTTGATTACTTCTGGTTGAAAGTTGATTTTATTCGATATTGGAATGGCTGCACCAGCTTACTTCTTGGGACCATTTTCTTGGAAAATTGTTTCCCAGCCTTTTACTCTGAAGTAGTGTTTGTCTTTGTGCCTAAGGTGGGTTTCCTGTATGCAGCAAAATGTTGAGTTATACTTATGTATCCAGTCTGTTAGTCTATTTCTTTTTATTGGAGAGTTGAGTCCATTTATATTATGAGATTTTAGGAGATATTATTGTTATGATTGTTGTTTCCTGTTATTTTTGTTACTAGAGGTGGAGTTATGTTTGTGTAACTCTCTTCTTTTTGGTTTGTTAAATTAAGAGTGTTTTCTTGGGATTTCCAGTGTGCAGTTTCCCTCCTTTTGTTGGTGTTTTCCATTCTTTATCCTTTGAAGGGCTGGATTTGTAGAAAGACATTGTGTAAATTTGTTTTTGTCATGGAATACCTTGCTTTCTCCATCTATGGTAATTGAGAGACTTGCTGGGTGTAGTAACGTGTATTGGCATTTTTGTTCCCTTGGGTCTGCATGACATCTGCCCATGATCTTTTGGCCTTCCTAGTCTTGGTTGAGAAGTCTGGGGTGTAATTCTAATAAGTCTACCTTTATCTGTTACTTGACCTTTTTCCCTTACTGTTTTTAATATTCTTTCTATGTTTATTGCATTTGATGTTTTAATTATTATGTTACAGGAGGAGTTTCTTTTCTGGTCCAATCTATTTGGAGTTCTGTTGGCTTCTTGTATGTTCATGGGCATCTCTTTCTTTAGATTAAGGAAGTTGTTTTTTTTTTTCTATAATTTTGTTGATATTTACTGGCCTTTTAAGTTGGAAATCATCACTCTCTTCTATACCTATAATCCTTACGTTTGTTCTTCTCATTTTGTCCTGGATTTCTTGGATGTTTTGGGTCAGATGCTTTTTGCATTTTGCATTTTCTTTGAATGTTGTGTCAATTGTTTCTATGGTATCTTTTGCATCTGAGATTTTTCTCTTCTTTCTCTTGTACTCTGTTGCTGATGATTTCATCCATGATACCTGACTTCTTTCCCAGGTTTTTTATGTCCAGAGTTGTTTCCCTTTGTGATTTCTTTATTGTTTTTAGGTTCTTTATTTTTAGATTCTGGATGGGTTTTTTCAATTCCTTTACCTGTTTTGTGTGTGTGTGTGTGTATGTGTGTGTGTGTGTGTGTGTGTGTGCTTTTATGTTATTCTTTAAGGGTTTCTACCTGTTTACCTGTATTCTCCTGTATTTCTTTAAGGGAGTCATTTATGTCCTTCTTAAAACCCTCTGTCATCATCATGAGAAGTGATTTAAAATCTGGATCTTTCTTTTCCTGTATGATGCCATATCCAGGACTTGCTATATTGGGAAAATTGGGTCCTGATGATGCCAATAACTTTGTTTTCTGTTGCTTATGTTCTTGACACTTGCCTCTTCCCATCTGGTTATCTGTAATGCTAAGTGTCCTTGTTGTCTCTGACTGGATTCTTTCCCTCCTGTGATCCTGGTTGTGGCAATACTCCTCAGAGTACAATTATCTCTGAGATCCTGAGATTCTGGGCACACTGGTAATTTTCTTCCTTTGTTACATCATGAAACAGTTTCAGGAGCATCAGTATCAGCTGTTTGTTAAAGGTTTGGCAGAATTTGGCAGAGGATATGTCCAGCTGTGAGCTACACACACACACACACACACACACACACACACACACACACACACACATACACACACACCATATTTTTTCTCTCTCCCTTTTTAAAAATTTTATATATATTTTTAAATATAATAAGCATATATTTGGAATTGTTCAGCTGGACTCCATTTAGGTATTCCAACTTTGCTGGCGATGTCAAAAGCATCATAATCCGGAGCCAAGTAAACATGTCTTCTTCTCTTAGTCAAACCATATCAGGGTATTGACTTTTGCAACTTCACTCTCATAGAGTTTCTTCACACCCTATTTGATTTGGTGCTGGTTATTCTTGCCATCCTCAATGAACATGTCCTCTCTCTCCCTCACAGCCAACTTAGTGGTCAGGGGAGTTTAATGATGGTATAGTGCTCAAGCTTATTTCTCCTGGGTGTGTTCCTTCAAGGATATTTGGGCTGCCTCCAAAGCCACAGGTTCTTGGGTCACTAAAGGTCCAATTGGGCATCTTCTTTTTGCCTTTCAGCACCACCTTCTTGTTATCAAGGCATTCACTTTGGCCTCTGCATTGGGAAGAGCAGAAGCAGGATTGGTCATGGCAGGTTCCTGTGCTTACAGGGTTACTCTTTCATTTAATTTCTGGAGTGTCCTCAATTGTAGCAGTTATCTGCAAGACTATTTAGAAATGCTTAGGCCTGCATGATTGTGAGGTCACCACTAGGCTGTCATCTTATTTTTTTTCTCAATTATAAAAGATTGTAATGACAGTGTTCAGGAGATTATTTAAATAATGTACTGGCTCAAGGTCTAGTTCCTATACATTCCTTCTAATAGTTGGGATTAATTTACTTATAAATGTATTTGTTTAAATTAATTTCCATTCTATGGAGTCCAGAGACAGAGAGGAGTGGTTCCTTACTGTACCTTTGTGCTTTTCAAGGAAGGAAGAGGGTTTTCTCACAAGGACTTGACCTGTATTAGACAATTTGGAGTAGATTAAGATTTAATCCTGGCTCATTTTTTATTTGATATTTTATTTACTTACATTTCAAATGATATCATTTCCCAGTTTTCTCTCTTCAAACCCCTTCCATTTCCTTTCCTGCTGCTTCTACGAGGGTGCTCTCCCATCCACCCACCCATTCCCATCTCGCCAACCCAGCACTCCTCTACACTGGGGTATCAAGCCTTAACTGGACCAAGGGCCTCTCCTCCCATTGATGCCAGATAAGGCCATTCTCTGCTAAATATGCAACCAGAGTCATGGGTCCCTCCATGTGTACTCTTCTGGTTGTTGATTTATTCCCTAGGGTCTCTGGGGGCCTGATAGATATTTTTGTTCTTCCTATGGGGTTGCAAATCCCGTCAGATCCTTCAGTCCTTTCCCTAAATCGATCGGGTCCCTGTGATTAGTCTGATGGTTGGCTATGGGGAACATCCACATCTGTATTTGTCAGGCTCTGGCAAAGTCTCTCAGGAGACAGCTATATCAGGATCCTATCAGCAAGCAGTTATTGGTGTCTGCCATAGTGTTCGGGTTTGGTGTCTGTATATGGGATGAATACCCAGGTGGAGCAGCTTCTGGATGGCCCTTCCTTCAGTGTCTGCTACAAACTTCGGACCCATATTTCCTTTAGACAGAAGCCATTCTGGGTTAAAAATTTGCAGATGGGTGGGTGGCCACATCCCTCCACCAGATACATTGCCTAACCCCTAGATATGGTCTCTACAGGTTCTCCCTCCACTTTCTTGGACATTTCAGCTAATCTCATCCTCTTCAGGTGCTGGGAGCCTCCTGCTTTTATAGCTGGTAGCTACCTCCAGTTCTCCATCCCCCATTGCTCACACCTCTATTCAATTTCCTGACTCTCCATATCATCCCCATCTGTTCCCATGCCTGATTCTGCCCCTCTTTTTCCCCTACCCTGCATCTCTTCTTCCCAACTTCCTCCCACCCTCTTCTTTCCTTGATTATTTTGCTCCGCTTTTAAGTAGGATTGAAAAATCCACTCTTTGGTCTTCCTTCCTCTTGAGTTTCACGTGGTCCCATGAGTTGTAGGATCCTGGCCTTTCTTAATCCCTTTAGAAAACAACCTTGAAAGTATTTATCTTGTTGTTTTAAGGAATTTTATGGCCCCATTAAAGGTTTTCTTAGGACATGACTTCCTTGATTGTGGGGTCTCTTTCACCTTCACAAAAGAACTGGTAAGGTGCACCATAGGATACAAGAAGGTCATCAGCATAAGATTCATCAGCCTGGAATTCATTTTTTCCCTGAACCTATATTTTTTCTGATGTAAGATTAACATTATATTTTTGTCTTTCATATCGATGAACAGGGTGAGGCTTCAAAAGCTTCAGTATATTGTTCAGGTTCAACTGAAAATCTCTAATGTCAGATTTAATTTGATTTAAGTTTTGCAAAAGGGGATTTGTATTCTTGAGAGCAAAAGTTTCCTTAAGAGGAAAGTAAAGGAGTAAGGGACCACTTGGCTGTTGTTGATTAGAGGAGGTGACCCTCAGCGCAAACCTGGAGATAGTGGGCAGGATGACTTGGAGAGAGCAAACAGAGGATCTCACATGCCTTTCTCTCAGAGAGGCATTGGTCACCACAGATGCAGTACTGGAGGAGGCTAGAGGGTAGATTCGATGTAACAATGTCTGTCTACAGAGATTTTACTCTCCCAGGAAAGCTAATCATATTTACATATAGGAAATCTCAGATTATTTTGTAGCCTCATGCTGGATAGTCCTAGCTGTGGCAGTATTATAATTATTATTTCTCCTAGGAGACCATTTTTATCTGTTTTCTAATTCATACATACAGGAAGCAATAGTACAGGAAAAAAGCACTTCTCTCTCAGGGATACAGATCCAAAAAAATTTCTAGTGTTTCAGAACTTTAGAGAAGTCCATGTTAATGATAACTCAGTGCCTTTCTGCAAAAAGAAGGCATCCATTATGTCTTTTATTCTCCTGAATCCCATGTTGGAATCTTCCCTAATTACACTCTGTCTCAAACAAGGTGGAATCTGAGGTCCAAAACCTAGTGTTGTCCTTTGTCCTCCATGTGCACCACATGTTGTATTTACTCACATGCTCTATATACCATACACAAAAGAGAAAGAAAGAATGAAAGAAAGAAAGGAAGGAACAAAGGAAAGAAAATGTCAGGAAGACATTGAACATAAATATAGAGGCTGTTAAAATGAGGAATATTAGATCAAGACAAAATGAAAATCAATATGTCTGATACTTAAATTGGGGAAGGGCACTGAGATAGAGACAGGGTAACTAAAGCAGGAAAATAACTGTAGCACAGCCTATGTTTCTAAGTGACTATATCAGGCTGTCTGTAAGGTCAAGCAAATCAAAGTAAATGGAGAATAAAGACACTGGGGTGGGAATATAAGCCTGTATCTGAAAGATTAATTGACAAGTTTAACTTCTCAATGCTCTTTTTAACTTAAATGATAGACAACTATGTTCCCTTCAAGTATTCCATTGTTTCAGGGAAAAATTGATTACTAAATCTAATGTAGTACCTTAACAAATAGAAGAGGTACTAATAAAGCGTTAAATAAATGCGTTAGCAGTTCAGAAGTCTTCTTGCTCTTGCAGAGGACCCCATTTTTGTTTCCATCATCGACAACAACTATCTCTAAGCCTTTTGTATCTGAAGTTCACTGGGATCTGATGCCCCCCTTCTGACTGCTTTGAGAACCCACACTTGCACCCTTTCCCCTATGTACAGAATTTAAAATGAAAATAAATGATTCAAGGAAAAGAAATACTCACCCAGTACCAGGAAGCATGCTCACAGAAGACTGATGACCTGAGTTTGATTCTCAGCATGGACCTGGTGGAAAGAAAGAACTAATTTCTGCAGGTTGTTCTTTCACATACAAATGCATGCATGTCCACACACACACACACACACACACACACACACGCACAAACTTGTAAACATCTTAGTTAACACTATTTTTAAAAAAAATATTTATTTATTTATTTATTTTTGTACACTCCAGATTTTATCCCTCTTCAACCCCTCTGCACCTTTTGTCTGTGCCACATCCAAATCCTCCTCCCCACCTCCTGTCTCCATGAGGATGTCACCATTGGAGTCTGTAATGATAAACACACAGACATTACAAATGCAGTAATTACAATGACCAAGAACCCTCAGGCATGGAGACTCATGATGGCCACAGAGGTTGCTCCCAACACTTCTCTGCATCCTCACCTGGAACCCAGAGCAGCAGCACCCATAGCAGGAGTGTATCTGTCTCCATCTCTGAGAGCTGGAAGAGAGGATGCTTCTTAGGCTCCTGGCAGCTGCCCTTAAAGTACCCTGGGCTGTTGGATAATGACTCCATATGCAAATCAGTTCATCAGTGTGTGCTGCTGCTCACAGGGCAACTGCTCCTGTTTCACCCAAAGGGAGTTGGTGTCAACAGGAAATTTACTAGTGCATCACATGTGTTTTAAAGGAGCCTTCTAAGTACATCTTTTTTGGGAGACAAGATTTCTTTTATCTATTCTTGGTTGTCCTGAAGCTCACTCTATAGACCAGACCCTGCTGTTTCTGCCTTCTGAGTGCTGGGATTAAAGGTGTGCACCACCACCACCACCCAGGTTTTCCTTGCAGGCTACTCTATTAGATAATTACTGTCTAGCTTTTTTGAGATGTGAGGTCAGGAGTGCATTGTGGCTCTACTATGTAAAGAATGTAAGTTATTTCAAGTGCAACTTAATCCATCAAATTTGTACACTCCCAATGAAAGCATTATTTGAGAGTGAATAGAGAAAAATGATTCAATGAAAAAAAGCAACATAATTCTTGGCACACTATCTTATTTCTTTAGATCCATGTTTTAGATCTGTGTGTATAATGTGTCTTTGTATATTTGTATATTTTTCATGTTTATGTTGGCAGGCAACCTCTCTTGCCACATTTTGTCGGTAGAGATCAGAAGACAAGTTTGGATATAGATCTGAGAGGTCTGTTGTTCACCCCTACTAATGAAATGATTTTTAGGCCAGGCTCTTGTGGGGATTCTCTTGTTTCTGTCTCTCATCTTGCCACAGCATCACTCCAAATACAGTCCATGTTGCTGCTGTGTCTGGATTTTTGTGGGTACCTGGGTTGGGAGCCAGGTCCTCACACTTATGTGACAAGTACTTCACCCACAAAGCCACCCTGACAGTCCATTGTCTTCATGTAAAACCAGTGAGTGGAAGTACTTTTTATGAACAGAAATAATACTGCAGGATATTCAGTAGTTCAAAAATGAAGAAAAGAAGCATGTAACAGAGATGTGCCCAGATACATCTTTTGTATAGTTCTTAAAACCATCCAAGATTATTAAAAAACAGATAACTTGTATTTAGTCATGGTGATGAAAGTTGATTAACAAAATTGTAGATTCTTCCCCAGAGAAATTTTAAGATAGACAGACAGATAGATAACGTAGTTAGATATGTAGTTAGAGAAGTGAATATTTCTTCATTTTCTCAGACTGCTGTCTTTTTTCTAGGTTTAACTAGAAAGAAGAATGGGTTTCCTAGCGAGACTTTAAGGTGAAATGTGACAGTAGTACCTCAATTAAATAAGAAAATAAAGTTATAAGTATGCTTATGATAAGAAGGATCAGTAAGAAGCATTGAAATGTGGAGAGTAGGAAGGAAGGAGGGAGAGGGAGGCAGGAAGAAGAGAAAGAAGAACCAGGGAAGGGAGGAAGAGGAAAGAAGAAAGAATGAGAAAGAAAGAAAGAAAGAAAGAAAGAAAGAAAGAAAGAAAGAAAGAAAGAAAGAAAGAAAGAAAGAAAGAAAGAAAGAAAGAAAGAAAGACGTGAGGAAAGAGGCTGAAGGAAAGATGGACAATTCCCTCCTCCTCAGCTTGTGTTCACTGTTTCTTATTCTAGGTCTCTGCCACATTGAGATGGATCCTTTTGTTTTATTATACACATTCGCTGTACTGATCCAGCTACAGTTCAAAGATGAGATAAACAGGGCAAACAAAGTATACATCGCATGAAATTAACTAGTTATTCTTCTCATTTTTACCTTCTCTTTTGAGATATGCTCATTCTTAGTAGATTTTTGTATTCAAAATTATTATGTTGGCCTCTTTTAATTTGGAAGGTTAGGTGATATTTTTTATTTATGCTTACAATAAAAAATTCTTCTACATGATGCAATGCATACTATTCATGCCAAGGGTCATACATTTTTAAACAACATTCAATCACATAGTTATTACTTTAATGATGTTTATTTTTGGTGGGAGACAATAAATATTTCTTATGTTATCCTACTGCTTCCATGAGATTCTCCCATCGTTCTTGGTGCTCTTGACTTGCCTTGTATTATAGCATCAAGAACTGCACATCTGCCAGGCATGGTAATGAATTCTAATAATCCAAACATGCAAGAAGCTGAGGCAGGGGGATCTTGAGTTTTCAGTCCTCTAGGACACACAGCCTGGCTTACACAGATGACTAAACCTGCCTCTCTCTGAGCCCCACATCTTCATCTATTTTTGCACATAGTCATGTTAATATGTATTTTTATTTATATTGACTTTGTTCTCTTTTTATTGACTTATAATTTAACTTTCTATTCATTAACATTGGTATTTTTCTGGGTCTTCAATTCTATTCCATTGGTCCACTTGCCTGTCCCTGTGCCAATACCATGCAGTTTTTAACACTATTGCTCTGTAGTATTGCTTGAGGTCTGGAATACTAATACTCTCAGAAGTTCTTTTACTGTTGAGAATAGTTTTAGCTATCCTGGGTTTTTTGTTATTCCAGATAAATTTGAGAATTGCTTTTTCCAATTCTGTGAAGAACTGAGTTGGGATTTTGATGGGGATTACACTGAATCTGTATATTGCTTTTGACAAGATGGTCATTTTAACTATATTAATCCTGCCAATCCACGAACATGGCAGATTTTTCCATTTTCTGAGGTCTTCTTCAATTTTCCTCTTCAGAGACCTGAAGTTCTTGTCATAAAGATCTTTCACTTGTTTGGTTAGAGTCACACCAAGACACATTATATTGCTTGTGGCTATTGTGAAGGGTGTCATTTCCCTAACTTCTTTCTCAGCCTGCTTATCCTTTGAGTATAGGAAGGCAACTGATTTGCTTGAGTTGATTTTATAACCAGCCACTTTTCTGGAGTTGTTTATCAGCTGTAGGAGTTCTCTGGTGGAGTTTTTTGGGTCACTCAAGTATACTATCATGTCATCTACAAATAGTGATAATTTTACTTCTTCCTTACCAATTTGTATACCTTTCACCTCCTTATGTTGTCTAATTGCTCTAGCTAGGACTTCAAGTACTATATTGAAAAGATATGGAGAGAGAGGGCAGCCTTGTCTAGTGCCTGATTTTAGTGGGATTGCTTCATGTTTCTCTCCACACACCTATGGTCACTTGATCTTTGACAAAGGAGCTGAAAACATCCAGTGGAAAAAAGATAGCCTTTTCAGCAAATGGTGCTGGCTCAACTGGAGGTCAGCATGCAGGAGAATGTGAATTGATCCATTCTTATCTCCTTGTACTAAGCTCAACTCCAAGTGGATCAAGGACCTCCACATAAAACCAGACACATTGAAACTAATAGAAAAGAAACTGGGGAAAACCCTTGAGGACATAGGCACAGGGGAAAATTTCCTAAACAGAACACCAATAGCTTATGCTTTAAGATCAAGAGTTGACAAATGGGATCTCATAAAATTACAAAGTTTCTGTAAGGCAAAGGACACCATCAAAGGGACAAAACGGCAACCAACCAATTGGGAAAAGATCTTCACCAACCCTACATCTGACAAAGGGCTAATATCCAATATATACAAAGAACTCAAGAAGTTAGACCCCAGTGATCCAAATAACCCTATTAAAAAATGGGGTACAGACCTAAACAAAGAATTTTTACCTGAAGAAATTCAGATGGCCGAGAAGCACCCTAAGAAATGCTCAACATCATTAGCTATTAGGGAAATGCAGATCAAAACCACCCTGAGATTTCACCTCACACCAGTCAGAATGGCTAAGATTAAAAACTCAAGGGACAGCAGGTGTTGGTGAGGATGTGGAGAAAGAGGAACACTCCTTCACTGCTGGTGGGATTGTAAGATGGTACAACCACTATGGAAATCAGTCTGGCTGTTTCTAAGAAAACTGGGCATGACACTTCTGGAGGACCCTGCTATACCTCTCCTGGGCATATTCCCAGAGGATTCCCCAGCATGCAATAAGGACACATGCTCCACTATGTTCATAGCAGCCTTATTTATAATAGCCAGAAGCTGGAAAGAACCCAGATATCGCTCAATGGAGGAATGGATACAGAAAATGTGGTATATATACACAATGGAGTACTATTCAGCAGTTAAAAACAACGAATTCATGAATTTTTTAGGCAAATGGATGGAACTGGAAAATATCATCCTAAGCGAGATAACGCAATCACAAAAGAATACACATGGAATGCAGTCATTGATAAGTGGATATTAATTAGCCCTGAATCTCTGAATACTGAAGATACAATTAGCATATCAAATGATTCCCATGAAGAAGGAAGAAGACGGCCCTAATCCTGGAAAGGCTTGATCCAGCATAGTAGAGGACTATAAGGACAGAGAAAAGGAAGGGGGAAAGACAGGAGAATGGATGGAGAGAAGAGGACTTATGGAACATATGGTGGGGGGAGTGGGAAAGGGGAAGACTTCTAGAATGTAAACAAAGAATATAGAAAATAAATTACAAAATTAAAAAAAGAAAGGTAATAAACAAAACAAAACAAAAAACAAACAACAACAACAACAACAAAAAAAAACATTGGTATTTTTGCTTCAGTGCAGCAGAATAGCCCTCTCTCATCATGAATGGAGAGTCAGTCATCCTCTGATAGAAAGATCCACAAGAAGACAGAAGAGAAGATGTATGGGATGTTTCTGTGTGGAATGCAACACAGATGTGCAAAGAAGGATGACTATTGCAAAATACGTACTTGATCCCAGCCCTAAGACAGGAAATTTGGCCATAGACAGCACAGAGAGGAGCTCTTTGAAGTGCACTGAGAATGGAGAAAAGATGGGCTGGGCTTTACAAAGGCATCAAACACACATTTCTCCCTGGTTTCAAAAGACAGTAATTCAATTACTTTTGTCAAAAATATTTGCAGCTGTCATGAAGGAGATTTATTTATTCCTCTGCCTCCTAGTCCTGTACTCTATTCCCACCCTCTGTGTTTCTATGGATTGTGTTGGGGCCTGCTTCTTTTAACATAACTGTAGTCATTTTGCATTCAGTCTACATTTTGTTCATAAGATGAAATAATATTTAGGTTCTCAGACTCAACTTCCTAGAAGTAATTATCTACTGGTGACACTGAGGAAAGTTATTGATAAGCCAAAAAGTTATGGATCCTGCTGTTATGTTAATGTTCTGAAATTTTCCTCTTCACCCCCATTGACCACCACCCCTTACCTTACTCAGCACCAATCAGCTAACAAGTTAGGTGATAAAACTTTGTCTAGTAAGCCAAAATGTAATATTGCTCTCTTTCTTGCCTTTTAACCTCTTTTTTTTCTTGTTGGTAGCAATCTCTTTTTTATTAGATATTTTCTTTATTTACATTTCAATTATTAGCCTCTTTCCTCACTTCCCCTCCACAAACTCCTATTCTATCCCCTGTACCCTCTTCAATAACCCACTCACTCCTGCTTCCCTGTCCTAGCATTCCCCTACACTAGGCCATCGAGCCTTCATAAGACCAATGGCCTCTCCTTCCATTGTCATCTAATAAGGCCATCATTCACCTACATATTTGTTTGGAGCCTTTTAAACTTTTGATCTGTTTTTTTTTCCTATAAAAAGCCTGCCCTGAGAAATGTTTGATGTCATAGTTTCAGACTCAGTTCTGTACTATGTCCCTTCTCTGACCACTATTAAGGCCATTCAATTCAATAAACTCTTCTCAGTATTTGTATGCTTGGTCTAGACATTCCTGAACCCTAACAGATTGTACTTTGCTTATCATTGACTTCACAACTCATACCCACATATAAACGATTATATTCATCTTTCTCAGTTCAGGATTCCTCATTCAGGAAGGTTTTTCTATTGTTTCCTTGCAAATATCATGTTGTTGCACATATCATGCATGCATATGTGTTCTTTATCCATTCTTCTGTTGCAGAAGATCTAGGTTGTTTCTATTTCTGCTAGTATAAACAGAGCAGCAGTGAACATGGCTGATCAAGTGTCTCTGTGGTACGTTGAAGTTATCTTTGGATATCTGCCCAAGAGTGGTGTAGCTGGATGTTGAGGTAGATTTCTTTCTGAGCATCCACCCCAGTGTTTTCCATAGTTGCTGGATGAACTTTCATTTCCAGTAGGAGTGTATGAGTGTTCCTTTTACTCCACATTCTTTCAAGATTGAGCTGTCACTTGTTTTATTGATCTTTGCCATCAGATCCTACTAGAAGTTACTTGAATCTGTTTCTATTTAGGGTGTGAATATACCCTTAGTACACATCTTTAATCCCTTTGTCAGTAATACAGACACACTTTTACTATGCACGTTTATTCCCAAACAAGGAAGGTAACATTAGTTTGTAGAAAGAAGGACCCATATTTGAAAGTGATGTTTGAGTGGCAGAAAAAGTGATGAATCAGAAAGATTTGATAGAAGAGAATATGCCCAACTCTCATGAAAAGAGAGAGGAAAGAGAAGCTTCACAAGAGACAGATAGTACAGGAAGAAGAGAGTACAATACAGAAATACAGTAGAGTTCATGGAGAGCAGTAGAGTTGAGAGGGAGAGCAGAACATCACAGAGAGGGAGAAAGATGCAGTTTTACTGAGAGAGTCTTACAGAGACAGATTGAAGAGAGAACAAGCTAGACACAGGTAAAGACATTATGAGGAAGAGATAGAGATGGAGTCAGAAGGTTAGGAAAGATAACTAGAGTTAGTTTGAAGCCTGTCAGAGCATTGAGAGGATGAGAGAAAGCCAGAGTAAATAAGTCATCTGGAAGAGGAGTTTGAGCCAGAACAGCTGAGCTGAAACAGTAATCTTGGTTGAGCAATTTCAGAAGAAACAGCAGTGCAGTGTCAACATGGAGAAGCAGAAGAAAACAAGGAAATATGCGACTATGAAGTGAATGCTTAGTCTAAGAGATGAGTGACACAAAAAAAAAAGGATATGTTAAAACCTAAGAAGAAAGAGAAGAAATATCCAAGCACTCTGGAGGAAAGAGAAGTGCCCCCGAATCTTTCCTGCTTGTTCTTGCAGTATAATACACAGCTGGGTCCAACTTACCATGTACTAGTTGATACCAACTTCACCAACTTTTCCATTAAAGGCAAAATGGACATAGTGCAGTCCATGACGGACTGTCTGTATGCCAATTGTATTCCTTGTATAACTGATTGTGTAATGGTTGAAATTGAGAAATTGGGATAGAAGTATTGTATGGCACTAAGAATGCGCAAACAAAGGAACCTATACTGATGACTCCTGGGTACAGAGAGTAGCTTAGTACAGTGTTACACTGTGGCCTTAACTTTCCATGACCTCAAATGAACAATCTGGAACATCTCTGGCGTTCTTATCATGTACATTTCTAACCACAGTTACAACATTGAACAGATACCAGATGATTACCTTGCTTCTAATTCTCACTCCACAGACTCTGCCTGCTATTCTTGGACCAGCTCTCTCTCGTCAGTTAATTAAGTGCACTTTGTTATAAAAAAGAAACAGTTAGCTTGAATTCAGAAAGGATAAGAAAAGGTGAGCTTATTCAGCAGAGAGTCTCAGAGGCTGAAAACATTCTAGGCCTAGATTAGATTGGCTAGAATCTTTCAGGACTAGTCTTAGGTTAGCTAGTGAAGGTAGTAAGCCTCCCAGACAGCAATTACAACAGGAGAATAAGTTACATTTACATTAATGTTATTTCGTTTTCACATAACACGACTTGAACTTGTTATGATCTAGTTCCAATATTAAGACTTAGAGGACTCAACTGAGAAATATCTAACGGATGAGAAGCACCTAAAGAAATGTTCAACATTCTTAGTCATCAGAGAAATGCAAATCAAAACAACCCTTAGATTCCACCTAACACCAGTCAGAATGGCTAAGATCCAAATCTCAGGTGACATCAGATGCTGGCAAGGATGTGGAGAAAGAGGAACACTTCTAAATTGCTCATGGGATAGTAAGCTGATAAAAGCACTCTGGAAATCAGTTTGGCATTTCCTCAGAAAATTGGACAAAGCCCTACTTAAGGACTCAGCTGGGCATATACCCAGAAAATGCTCCAACATGTAATAAGGGCACATGCTCCACTATTTGTAAGCTCTATTTGTATGTTCATGGGCATCTCTTACTTTAGGCTAGGGAAGTTTTCTTCTATAATTTTGTTGAACACATTTACTGGTCTTTTAAGCTAAAAATCGTTGCTCTCTTGTATACCTATAATCCTTAGGTTTAGTCTTCTTATTGTGTTATGGATTTCCTGGATGTTTGGGGTTATGAGCTTTTTGTTGGAAATCAGTTTGGTGGTTCCTCAGAAAATTGGGCATAATACTATCAGAGGACCCTGCTATACAACTCCTGGGAATAGACCTAGAGGAGTCTTGAGCATGTAATAAAGACACATGCTCCACTATGTTCACAGCAGCCATATTTATAATAGCCAGAAGTTGGAAAGAACCCAGATGTCCCTCAACAGAGGAATGGATACAGAAAATGTGGCATATTTTTACAATGGAATGCTACTCAGCTATTAAAAAAATGAATTCATGAAATTCTTAGGCAAATGGGTGGAACTGGAAAATATCATCCTGAGTGAGGTAACCCAATCTCAAAAGAATACACATGACACACACTCACTGAAAAGTTGATATTAGCCCAGAAGCTTATAATACCCAAGACACAATTCACAAATCAAATTAAACTCAAGAAGAAAGAACAACAAAGTATGGATACTCTGGTCTTTCTTAGAAGGGGGAACAAAATACCCACAGAAGGAGATATAAGCAAAGTGTGGAGCAGAGTCTGAGGGAAAGACCATCCAGAGACTGCCCCACCTAGGGATCCATCCTATATACAGCTACAAAACCCAGACACTTTTGTAGATGCCCACAAGTGTTTGCTGACCACAGCCAGATATAGCTGTCATCTCGGAAGCTCTGCTAGTGAATGAAAAAATACAGAGGGGATCACTCCCAGCCAGCCACTGAACTGAACACAGGGTCCTCAATGGAGGAGCTAGAGAAAGGACCCAAGGAGCTGAAGGGGTTTGAAGTGCCATAGGAGGAACAACAATATGAGCTACCCGGTACTCCCAGAGCTCCAAGAGATAAAAACATCAACCAAAGCATACACATGCAGTTACCCATGGCTCCAGACTACATAGTCAGTAGAGGATGGCTTTGTTGGACATTAAAGGGGGGAGAGGTCCCTTTTTTTGGGAAGGCTCAGTGCTTCATTGTAGGGAAATATCAGGACAGGGAATGAGTAGATGGCTGATCATCAAAAGGACAAATCAGCAACCAACAAATTGGGAAAAGATCTTCACAAACCCCACATCAGATAGAGGGCTAATATCCAATATATACAAAGAACTAAAGAAGTTAGACCCCAGAAAACCAAATAACCCTATTAAAAAATGGGGAACAGAGCTAAACAAAGAATTTTCACCAGAAGAGCTTCAAATGGCTGAGAAGCATCTTAAAAAATGCTCAACTTCATTAGTCATTAGGGAAATGCAAATCAAAACAACCTTGAGATTTCACCTTAAACCAGTCAGAATGGCTAAGATTAAAAATTCAGAGCCGGGCGGTGGTGGCGCATGCCTGTAATCCCAGCACTCTGGGAGGCAGAGGCAGGCAGATTTCTGAGTTCAAGGCCAGCCTGGTCTACAGAGTAAGTTCCAGGACAGCCAGGGCTATACAAAGAAACCCTGTCTCGAAAAAGCCAAAAATAAAAAAAAAATAAATAAAAAAGAGCAAACATTCATTGCCTGGCGTGGTGGCGCACGCCTGTAATCCCAGCACTCTGGGAGGCAGAGGCAGGAGGATTTCTGAGTTCAAGGCCAGCCTGGTCTACAGAGTGAGTTCCAGGACAGCCAGGGCTATACTGAGAAACCCTGTCTTGAAAAAAAAAAACCAAATCCAAAAAAAAAAAAAAAAAAAAAATTCAGGAGGCAGCAGGTGTTGGTGAGGATGTGGAGAAAGAGGAACACTCCTCCACTGTTGGTGGGGTTGCAAATTGGTACAACCACTCTGGAAATCAGTCTGGCGGTTCCTCAGAAAACTGGGCATGTCACTTCATGAAGATCTAGCTATACCACTCCTGGCCATATACCCAGAGGATTCCACAGCATGTAATAAGGATATGTGCCCCACTATGTTTATAGCAGCCCTATTTATAATAGCCAGAAGCTGGAAAGAACCCAGGTATCCCTCAACAGAAGAATGGATGCAAAAAAATGTGGTATATATACACAATGGAGTACTATTCAGCTATTAAAAACAATGAATTCATGAAATTCTTAGGCAAATGGATGGAGCTAAGTGAGGTAACCCAGTCTCAAAAGATGGTATGCACTCACTAATAAGTGGATATTAGCCTAGAAAACTGGAATACCCAAAACACAATCCACACATCAAATGAGGTACAAGAAGAACAGAGAAGTGGCCCCTGGTTTTGGAAAGACTCAGTGTAGCAGTATAGGGCAAAACCAGAACAGGGAAGTAGGAAGGGGTGGAATGGAGAACAGGGGGAGGGAAGGGGGCTTATATGACTTTCAGGAAGTCTGGGGCCAGAAAAGGGGAAATCATTTTGAAATGTAAATAAAAAATATAATTGAATAAAAAAATGCATGAAAAAAAAGAGAGGTTGATTGGGGAACAAGTGTAAGGGGCTTATGGGATTTGCCAGTGGGGGGGGGGAGTGGAGAACTAGGAAAGGGGACAGCATTTGCAATGTAAATAAAACCTCTATCTAATCAAAAATTAAAAAAGAAAAAAAGAAAATATTTATCTTGCTGATGTTAGAAAGGACTGTCATGGAGCCATCACAGGTTTTCTTAGGAAATGTCCTCCTTGATTGTGGGGTCTCTTTCCCCTTCAAAAAAATTGGTAAGGTGCACCATAGGATACAAGAAGGTCATCAGCATAAGATTCAGCAGCCTGGAAATGACTTGTTTTCCTCAACTTATATTTTATATAAGACTAACATTATCTTTTCGGGGCCTATATCCATTATGAGGGTTAGATTTTGGAAACTTTCAGTATATTAGTCAGGTTCAACAGAAAATCTCTAAAGTCATATTTAATTTGGTTTAAGTATTTCAAGGAAAGGGGCTTTGTATTTTGGAGAGAAAAAGTTTACTTGACATTTCCTGCAAGAGGGAAGTCAAGGAGTTGGGGACCTCTTGACAATGGTTGATTAGATGAGGTGACCCTCAGAGTGAATCTGGAGATAGTAGGCAGGATGACATGGAGAGAGCAAACAGACGATCCTACTTATCCTTCTCTCAGATAGGCACTGATCACCACAGATGCAGTAATGGAGGAGGCTAGAAGAGTAGATTCCATGTAATAGTGTCTGCTACAGAGATTCAACTCTCCCCAGAAAGCAGAACACATTTACATATAGGGGAACTCAGATCATTTTCCAGCCTCACAGCTGGATAGTTCTAGTTGGATGGTACTATTATAGTTATTACTTCTCTTAGGAGGCTATTTTCTGTTTTCCAGCCTATAGGTACAGCAAGCTATAGTACAGGAAAAAAGCTCTTCTCCCTTAGGCATGTAGATACTAGGAGTACTAGTGTCTCAGTGCTTTAGAGCAGTTCAAGTTGATAAGGGCTCATTATCTTTCTCCAAAGAGAAGGTATCCATTAAGTCTTCTCATCCTCTGAATCACATGACTGGAAAGTTCTCTGATGACACCCTGTCTCAAACAAGTGGAATTTGAGGACCAACACCTAGTGTTATCCTGTATCCTCCATATGAACTACATGTTACATTCACTTACATATTTTATACAACATATGCAAAAGATAAACAAATGAAAAAATAAAGAAAGTTAAAAGAAGAAAAGGGCAGGTAGACATTGAATAAAAATACACAAGCTGCTAAAATGAAGAATATTGGATCAAGACAAAAGGAAATTAAATAAATCTGATACTAAAACTTAATTTGGGAATGGACACAGAGGTAGAGGCATTGCAACTGAAGTAGGAAAATAACTGTAGCACAGCCTATGTTTCTAAGTGACTCTAGCAGGTTGTCTGTGAGTGCAAGAAAATCAGAGTAATTGGAGAATAAGAACACTGGGGTGGGAATATAAGCCTGTTTCTGAAAGACTGACTGAAAAGCCTAACTATGTAATGCTCTTTTTAACTTAAATGATGGACAACTATGCTCCCATCAAGTCTCCCATTGTTTCAGGGGAAAGGGGGGTTACTGAATCTAAAGGAGTACTCTAATAAATGGTAGATCAGGGGTAAATGGTAGATCAGAGGATTAGCAGTTCAGAGTATGTCTTGTTCTTTTTTATTGATATATTTTTTATTTACATTTCAAATGATTTCCCCTTTTCTGGGTTCCCTCTCCCCGCAAGCCCCATAAGCCCTCTTCCCACCCCCTATTCCTCCATCTACCCCTTCCCACTTCCCTGTTCTGGAATTCCCCTATACTCTTGCACTGAGTCTTTCCAGAACCAGGGGCCATTCCTCCATTCTTTATGGATATCATTTAATTTGTGGATTATGTCTTGGGTATTCCAAGTTTCTAGGCTAATATCCACTTATCAGTGAGTGCATAACACGATTGTTCTTTTGAGACTGGGTTACCTCACTTAGTATGATGTTCTCCAACTCCATCCATTTGTATAAGAATTTCATGAATTCATTGTTTCTAATGGCTGAATAGTACTCCATTGTGTAACTACACCACATTTTTTGTATCCATTCCTCCGTTGAAGGACACCTAGGTTCTTTCCAGCTTCTGGCTACTACAAATAGGGCTGCTATGAACATAGTGTGTCCTTATTGCATGCTGAAGAATCCTCTGGATATATGCCCAAGAGTGGTATAAACAAAGTCCTCAGGAAGTGTCATGCCCAGTTTTCTGAGGAACAGCCAGACTGATTTCCAAAGTGGTTGCACCATCTTGCAATCCCACCAGCAGTGGAGGAGTTTTCCTCTTTCTCCACATCCTCGCCAACACCTGCTGTCTCCTGAGTTTTTGATCTTAGTCATTCTGACTGGTGTGAGGTAAAATCTCAGGGTTGTTTTGATTTGCAATTCCCTAATGATTAATGATGTTGAACATTTCTTAAGGTGTTTCTCAGCTCTCCTATGTTCTTCGTGGGAAAATTCTTTGTTTAGCTCCATACCCCACTTTTTAATGGGGTTATTTGGTTCTCTGGGTTCTACTTTCTCGAGTTCTTTGTATATATTAGATATTAGCCCTCTGTCGGATTTAGGGTTGGTGAAGATCCTTTCCCAATCTCTTGGTTGATGTTTTGTCCTTTTGACAGTGTCCTTTGCCTTACAGAAACTTTGTAGTTTTATGAGGTCCCTTTTGTCAATTCTTGATCTTAGAGCATAAGCTATTGGTGTTCTATTCAGGAACTTTTTCCCTGTGCCCATGTCATCAAGGGTCTTTCCCACTTTTTTTTTCTGTTATTTTCAGTGTGTCAGGTTTTATGTGGAGGTCCTTGATCCATTTGGAGTTGAGCTTGGTACAAGGAGATAAGAATGGATCGATTCGCATTCTTCTGCATGCTGACCTCCAATTGGACCAGCACCATTTGTTGAAAAGACTATCTTTTTTCCACTGGATGCTTTCAGGTCCTTTGTCGAAGATCAAGTGACCATAGGTGTGTTGGTTCATTTCTGGGTCTTCAATCCTATTCCATTGATCTGCTTGCCTTTATTGTACCAGTACCATGCAGTTTTTATCACTATTGCTCTGTAGTAAAGTTTAAAGTCTGGGATACTCAATCCCCCTGAAGTTCTTCTACTTTTGAGAATAGTTTTAGCTATTCTGGGTTTTTTGTTATTCGAGATGAATTTGAGAATTGCTCTTTCTAGCTCTATGAAGAACTGGGTTGGGATTTTTATAGGCATAGCATTGAATCTGTAGATTGCCTTTGATAAGATGGCCATTTTAACTATATTAATCCTGCCAATCCAGAAGCATGGAAGATTTTTCCATTTTCTGAGATATTCTTTGATTTCCTTCTTCAGAGATCTCAAGTTTTTGTCATATAGGTCTTTCACTTGTTTGGTTAGAGTCACCCCAAGTTACTTTATGCTGTTTGTAGCTATTGTGAAGGGAGTCATTTCCCTAATTTCTTTCTCGGTCTGCTTATCCTTTGAATATATAAAGGCTACTGATTTGTTTGCATTGATTTTGTAGCCAGCCACTTTGCTGAAGTTGTTTATCAGCTGTAGGAGTTCTCTAGTAGAGTTTTTAGGGTCACTTGAGTATACGATCATATCATCTGCAAATTGTGATAGTTTGACTTCTTCCTTTCCAATTTGTATCCCTTTGACTTCCTTATGTTGTCTAATTGCTCAATCTAGGACTTCAAGAACTATATTGAAAAGATATGGAGAGAGGGGACAGCTTTGTCTAGTCCCTGATTTTAGTGGGATTGCTTCAAGTTCCTCTCCATTTAGTTTGATGTTGGCTACCGGTTTGCTGTATCTTGCTTTTATCATGTTTATATATGGGCCTTGAATTCCTGTCCTTTCCATGACTTTTAGCATGAAAGGATGCTGAATTTTGTCAAATGTTTTTTCAGCGTCTAATGAAATGATCATGTGGTTTTTCTCTTTGAGTTTGTTTATGTAGTGGAAATTTATGAATTTCCTTATATTGAACCATCCCTGCATCCCTGGGATGAAGCCTACTTAATCATGGTGGATGATGGTTTTTATGTGTTCTTGGATTCGGTGGGCAAGAATTTTATTTAGTATTTTTGCATCCATATTCATAAGGGAATTTGGCCTGACATTCTCTTTCTTAGTAGGATCTTTGTGTGGGTTTGGTATCAGCATAATAGTGGCTTCGAAGAAGGAGTTAGGTAGTGTTCCTTCTGTTTCTATTTGGTGGAAAAGTTTGAAGTGTATTGGTGTTAAGTCTTCTTTGAAGGTCTGATAGAATTCTGCACTGAAACCATCTGGTCCTGTGCTTTTTTTGGTTGGAAGCCTATCTATGACCCCTTCTATTTCTTTTGGGGTGATGGGTCTGTTTAGATGGTCTATTTGATCTTGGTTTAATTTTGGTAATTGGTATCTGTCTAAGAAAATGTCCATTTCCTCCAGATTCTCCAGTTGTGTTGAGTACAGGTTTTTGTAGTAGGATCTGATGATTTTTTGAATTTCCTCGGTTTCTATTGTAATATCTCCGTTTTCATTTTTAATTTTGTTAATTTGGATACTTTCTCTGTGCCCTTTGGTTAGTATGGCTGGGGGTTTATTTATCTTGTTGATTTTTTCAAAGAACCCGCTTTTAGTTTTGTTGATTCTTTGTATTGTTCTCTTGGTTTCTACTTGATTGATTTCAGCCCCGAGTTTGATGATTTCCTGTCTTCTTCTCCTCCTGGGTGAATTAGCTTCTTCTTGTTCCAGGGCTTTCAGTTGTTCTGTTAATCTTCTAGTGTATGCTCTCTCGAATTTCTTTTTGGAGGCACTCACAGCTACGAGTTTTCCTCTTAGCACTACTTTTTTTGTTCTTCCAGAGAGCCCCAGTTTAGTTTTCACCATCCACATCAACTAGTTCATAACTTTCAGTACCTCCAACTCCCTGGGATTTGATTCCCTCTTCTAATTGCTATAAGCACTCACACTTCCATCCCTTCCCCATGTACACAATTTAAAATGAAAATGAATGATTAAAGGGAAAGAAATAGTACCCCAGTCTGACACTGTATCTCACTCTGTACTAGGAAGAATGCTCACAGAAGACTCATGACCTGAATTTGATTTCCAGACTGGACCTGAAGGAATGAAAGAACAAACTACTGCAGGTTGTCCTTTTACACACACACACACACACACACACACACACACACACACACATGCACACACACACACACACACAGAGAGAGAGAGAGAGAGAGAGAGAGAGAGAGAGAGAGAGAGAGAGAGACAGACAGACAGACAGACAGACAGACAGACAGACAGACAGACAGACACATACACACACACACTACAGTAAGAGGAAATGTCTTTAGTTAACACTGTTTTTAGGGACATAATTTGTATTTATTATCCTTTTCTATTTCTTGAATTATACATAAAAGGCAGTATATCCTCAATGACTTGAAAGTCAAAGGAGGATTTTGAGGATGGAGGGATGTGGTCAGAGCATGAAGGTAGAAGGGAAAATATCCAGAGATAAATATGTGTTAATAAAAATTTAAATGATAAATGATAACTAAAACAATCATATATTTTAATGGAAAATAATTAAATTATAAAGCATGAAGAATGGGACACACCTACATATCTGTTTATAAAGTTTGTTTCATTATTTGAGATATCTGTCCACATAAGCCTAGAGCTTTGTGTTGAGATGACAGAGTAGAAACTGAGAGACTGAGCCTCAGTAAGCTGCAACCCCAGGAGGTTTTAGTTCAGTCCTGGAGCACTGTGGGAGGATCCTCCCTACCTTGCTGACAGTAATAGGTTGCAGCATCTTCAGCCTCCACAGGATTGATGGTGAGGGTGAAGTCTGTCCCAGACCCACTGCCACTGAACCTGGCAGGTACCCTAGATACTAGGTTGTATGACTCATAGATGAGGAGTTTGGGTGGTTGTCCTGGTTTCTTTTTGTACCAGTGCATAAAATGTATAGTGTCCAATAAAGTGACAATTTTACTGGCCCTGCAGGAGATGGTCACCCTTTGCCCTAGAGACACTGCCAAGGAAGCTGGAGATTGGGTCAGTACAATGTCGCCATTGGAACCTGGAATGATAAACACACAGACATTACAAATGCAGTAATTATAATCACCAAGAATCCTCAGGCATGGAAGGTCATGATGGCCACAGAGGCTGCTCCCAACACTCCTCTGCATCCTCACCTGGAACCCAGAGCAGCAGCACCCATAGCACGAGTGTGTCTGTCTCCATCTCTGAGAGCTGGAAGAGAGGATGCTTCTTAGGCTCCTGGCAGCTGCGCTTAAAGGAGTCTGGGCTGTTGGATAATAACTACATATGCAAATTAGCTCAACAGAGTGTGTGCTGCTGCTTAAAGGGCACCTGATCCTGTTTCACCCACAGAGAGTTTGTGTCAGCAGGAAATTTACTAGAGCATCGTGTGTATCTTAAATGATCCTTTTCAATGGAGTATAATCTTCATTTATATTTCTTTCTTTTTTATTTTCTATCTTCTTTGTTTACATTCGAAATAACTAACTCCTTCCTGGTCCCCCTACCCCCAATAAGTCCCATAAGGCCTCTTCCCTCCACCCATTCCCCAATCAATCCCCTCCCACTTCTCTGTCCTGGTAATCCCCTATAATGCTGCATTAAGCCTTTCCAGGCCTATGGCCCTATCCTTCTTTCTTCTTGCAAATCATTTGATATGTTAATTTTGTCTTGGGTATTCAGAGATTCTGGTCTAATATCCACTGTGACTATATTCCACATGTGTTTATTTGTGATTGAGTTACCCCACTTAGGGTGATATTTCCCAGATCTGACCATTTGCCTAAGAGTTTCAGGAATTCATTGTTTTAATTGCTGAGTAGTATTCAGTTGTGTAATTAGACCCCATTTTCTGTATCCATTCCTGCATTGATGAACATCTGGGTCCTTTCTAGCTTCTGGCTATTATAAATAAGGCTGCCATGAACATAGTGAAGCATGTGTCCCTATTTCATGCCAGGGAATCCTCTGGGTATATGCTCAGGATTGGTATAGTGGGGTCCACCAGAAGTGTCATGTCCAGTTTTCTGAGGAACCCCCCAGACTGATTTCCAGAGTGGTTATTCTATCTTGCAACCCCACGAGCAATGGAGGAGTGTTCCTCTTTCTCCACATCCTCCCCAACACCTGATGTCTCCTGAGTTTTTAACCTTAGCCATTGTGACTGGTGTGAGGTGAAATCTTAGGGTTGTTTTGATTTGCATTTCCCTAATGACTGAGGTTGAACATTTCTTAAGGTGCTTCTCAGCCATCTGAAGTTCATCAGGTGAAAAGAGCCTTCTAAATACATTTTTTGAGACAGGATTTCTCTATCCTTGGTAGTCCTGAAGCTCATTCTGTAGATCACATCCTTCTGTCTCTACCTCCAGAGTGCTGGGAGTAAAGGTGTTTCCCACTGCCATCCAGGTTCTTTCCCACTCTACTCCATTAAATATGTACCCTCTAGCTTTTTTGAGGTGTTAGGTGGGGGCATGAATTTTGGATGCAGTATGTAGAGAATGTAAGTTATTTCTTGAGCAACTTGATCCCTCAAATTTTTACACACCCAATGAAAGTGTTATCTGAGAGTGAATAGAGAAAAATGATACAATGAAAAAGAGTTAAATAATTCTTGGTATAATACCTTATTGTTTTAGATCTCTGTGTGTGATGTGTGTTTCTATTTTTGTATATTTGTTTATGTTCATGTTTGAAGTCAACCTTTTTTGCCATTGTATGTGAATCGAGATCAGAAGACAAGTTTGGGTGTAGATATGAGACAAGGTCTGTTGTTCCCCCTTATTCATGAAATGCTTTTTAGCCCAGGTTCTGGTGGGATTCTCTTGTTTCTGTCTCTCCTCCTGCCATAGCATCACTCCAAATAGAGTCCATGCTGCTGCTGCATCTGGACTTTTGTGGGTACCTGGGATGTGAGCCAGGTCCTCACACCTTTGTGACAAGCACTGCCCACAAGGCAGCCATGCTACCCCATTGTCTTCAGGTAAAACCAGTGAGAAGTTCTTTTTTTTAACATAAATAATACTGCAGGATATTATGTGTACCAGCCCTGTCAGGGGTTGTTTGCCATGCAGAGTGATCAGCATTTGGAGGGAGTCTCAGCCATTTTGGCTCCTGGGTGGGCCGGACGAGCAGCATCAGATAAACAGAGATATCCTGAGTCTAACATTGCTTGTGACACAGCCTACCAGGCTTCTGTCTGTGCCCAGAGGCCTTCTGTGTGTAAGCCCTGTCCTGGGGTATTTGTCCTGCAGAGTGGTCAGCACTTGGAAAAGGTCCCTGCAGCATCTGCCATCTTCGAACCTGGATTGGAGCAGACAGGCAGAACCAGGTTCACAGAGATATTCTGAGTTTGACATCACTCAGAACATAGCCCTCCAGGCTTCTGCCTGTGCCCAGGGCCTGGGTAGCTCTGTGGGCCATCTGTGTGCCAGCCCTCTCCTGGGCAGTTACCCTGCTGTCTTCGCTCCCAGCAGACCAGACAGCAATACCAGGTACTCAGAGACAACCCGAGTATAACATTGCTTGGGGTAAGGCACACCAAGGCTCCATTGGCACCCATGAGTAGGGCAGCACATCAGCAATCTGTGCCAGGGGAAACTCAATCATCCAGTGGTGCAGAAATAGCCTTACAGGCTCACAGGAGGTTCAAGCACCAGCCAGTGACAACAGGACCAACTAATGCCAGAGATAAACAGATGGCAAAAGGCAGATATAGGAACGTTACTAACAGAAATCAAGGCAATATGGCAGCATCTGAACTCAATTCTCTAAAAACAGGAAGTCCTGGATTCCCCAATACACCAGAAAAACAAGATCTAGATTTAAAACCACTGGTCACTATGCTGTTAGTGGAACACAAGAAGGACATAAATAAATCTCTTAAATAAATACAGGAGAATATGAATCAAATGGTAGAAGCTCTTACACAGGAAATACAAAAATCATTTAAAGGAATTCAGGAGAATATGCGTCAACAGTTAGAAGCCAATAAAGAGGAAATGCAAAATTCACATAAAGAAATATAGGAGAACTTGGGTTAACAGACAGAAGTCATGAAAAAGGAAACACAAAAATCTCTTAAAGAATTACAGGAAAACACAAAAAAGCAAGTGAAGGAACTGAGCTAAAACATCCAGGAGTAGAAACAACTAAGAAATCACAAAGGGAGACAACTTTGGAGATAGAAAACCTTGGGAAGAAATCAGGGGCCATAGATGCAAATATCAACAACAGAAGAGATACAAGAGATACAGAATCTCAGATGCCGAAGATCCCATAGAAACCATGGGCTCAACAGTCAAAGAAAATGCACAATGCAAAAAGCTTGTAAGCCAAAGCATCCAGGAAATCTAGGACATAATGAGAAGCCCAAACCTAAGGATTATAGAAATAGATGAGAGTGAAGATTTACAACTTAAAGGTCCAGCAAATATCTTCAACAAAATTTTGGACAAAACTTCCCTAACCTAAAGAGAAAGATGCCCATGAATATACATGAAGCCTATAGAACTCCAAACAAAATGAACCAGAACAGAAATGCCTCCTGTCACATAATAATAAAAACGCCAATTGTACTAAACAAAGAAAGAATATTAAAAGCAATAAGAGAAAAAGTAACTTATAAAGGCAGACCTATCTTAATTCTACCAGAATTCTCACCAGAGTCCATGAAAGCTTGAAGATCCTGGGTAGATCTCATGCAGACTCTAAGAGAACACAAATGCCAGCCAAGACTACTATACTCAGCAAAACTCTCAATCAGCATAGATGAAGAAACCAAGATATTCCATGATAATACCAAATTTAAACAGTATCTTTCCACAAACCCAGCCCTACAAAGATAATAGGTGCAAAACAGCAATACAAGGAGGGAAACTACACCCTGGAAAAAGCAAGATAGTAATTTTTCATCAAACCCAAGAGAAGATAACCACTCAAATATAAAAATAACATAAAAATAGCAGGAATTAATAATCACTATTACTTAATATCTCTTAACATCAATGGACTCAATTCCCCAATAAAAAGACAGACTAACAGACTGGATACTTAAACAGGACCCTGCCTTTTGCTGCATACAGGAAACACACCTCAGTGTCAAAGACAAACACTACCTCAGAGTAAAAGGCTGGAAAAAAATTTAACAAGCAAATGGTTTCAGGAAACAAGCCGGAGTAGCCACATTCAAACATGTTGAAAACCTCAGTTTGTGATATCCACTTACAGCAAACAGAATGGATCATAGCAGAGAAGATGTGACAGGTATTCATAAGGGAGAATAGGGATGTGAGGACTTTAGGTCCGCACTAAAGGTTTTCTAAACCTAAAAACTAAAGGTTTTCTAAACCTAAAAACTAAAGGTTTTCTTAGGAAATGCCCACCTTGATTGTGTGGTTTATTTCCCCTCCATAAAAAAAATTGATAAGGAGTACCATAGGATACAAGCAGGTCATCAATTTAAGTTTCAGAAGCCTGGAAATTACTTGTTTTCCTCAACTTATATTTGTCTGATGAAAAACTAACATTATCTTTTTGTGGCTTATATCCATTATTAGGCTGAAATTTTGGAAAGCTTCAGTATATTGGTCAGGTTCAAGTGAAAAATCTCTAAAGTCATATTAAATTTGGTTTAAATATTTCAAGGAATGGGGATTTGTACTTTGGAGAGCAAAAGGTTCACTTGACATTTTCCTTAAGAGGAAAGTAAAGGAGTTGGGTACCACTTGACAATTTTTGATTAGAGGACGTGACCCTCAGCATGAACCTGAAGATAGTTCACGATGACTTGGATGACTTGGAGAGAGAAAACATAAGATCCCACTTATCGTTCTCTCAGAGAGGCATTGATCAACACAGATGCAGTACTGGAGGGAGCTAGAAGGGTAGATTCCATGTAACAGTGTCTGTCTACTGAGATTCAACTCTCCCAGGAAAGCAAAACATATTTACATATAGGATCTCAGATCATTTTCCAGCATCCTAGCTGGATAGTTCTAGTTGGATGGTAGTATTATAATTAATACTTCTCTAGGAGTCCATTTTCTCTTTTTCCTGGTTTTAGGTATAGCAAGCCATAGTACTGGGGAAAAAAAAAAGCACTTCTCCCTTAGGCATACAAATCCAAGGAGTACTAGTGTCTCTGAGCTTTAGAACAGTCCAAGTTGATGAGGGCTCATTATCTTTCTACAAAGAGAGCGTATCCATTAAGTCTTCTCTTCCCATGAATCCCATTCAGAGGAAAGTTCCCTGATGATACCCTGTCTGAAAGAAGTGGAATTTGATGACTAACACCTAGTGTTATCCTGAGTTCTCCATGTGAACTACATGTTACATTCATTCACATATTTTATACATTGTACACAAAAGATAAAGAACGAAATAAAGAAAAAAGAAATAAAGAAAGTAAAAAGAAAAAAGGGCAAGTAGACATTGCACACAAATACACAAGCTGTTAAAATAAAAAATATTGCATCAAAACAAACGGAAAATCAATAAATCTGATATTAAAGTTCATTTGAGGATGGGCACAGAGATATAGTCATTGAAACCGAAGTAGGAAAATAACCATAGCACATCCTATTTTCTAAGTGATTATAGAAGGCTGTCTGTGAGTGCAAGCAAATCAAAGCAATTGGAGAATAAGAACACTGGGGTGGGAATGTAAGCCTATATCTGAAAGAGTAACTGACAAGCTTAACTACTTAATGCTATTTTTAACTTAAATGATGGACAACTATGCTTCCATCAAGTCTCCCATTGTGTCAGGGGAAAAGGGGGTTACTGAATATAAAGGAGTACCTTAATAAATGGTAGATCAGAGGTAAATAAATGGTTAGCAGTTCAGAGTACTTCTTGTTCTTGCAGAAAGCCCCAGTTTGGTTTTTAACATCCACACCAACTAGCTCATAACTTCCTGTATCTACAGCTCCCTGGGATCTGATGCCCTCTTCTAATTGCTATGAGCACTCACACTTGTACCCCTTCCTCCATGTACACAATTAAAATGAAAATAAATGATTAAAGGGAAAGAAATAGTACCCCAGGCTGGCACTCTTGCTCACCCTTTACCATGAAGCATGCTCACAGGAGACTGATGACCTGAGTTTGATTCCCAGACTGGACCAGGCAGAATGAAAGAACTAACTTCACTAACTTCTGCAGGTTGTCATTTTACTCTCTCTCTCTCTCTCTCTCTCTCTCTCTCCCCCAACAGACACACACAAACACTACAGTAAATGTCTTTAGTTAACACTGTTTTTAGTGGCATAATTTGTATTTATTATCTTTTTCTATTTCTGGAATTATAAATCAGACACAGTAAATCCTCAATAACTATAAAGTCAAAGGAGAATTCTGAGGGTGGAGGGAGTAGGCAGAGATGTGGTCAGGGAGTGAGGGAAGAAGGGAAAATTATCCAAAGATAAATATATGTTAATATAAATTTATTTGATAAATGATAATTAAAACAACCATATATTTTGTTGGGAAATAATTAAATTACAAAGCATGAAGGATGGGATACACACAATATCTGTTTATAACGTTTGTTTCATTATTTGAGATATTTTTCCACATAAGCCTAGAGCAGTGTGCTGAGATGTCAGAGAGTAAGAGAAAACTGATAGACTGAGCCTCAGTGAGCTGCAACCCCAGGAGGTTTTTGTTCAGCCCTGGAGCACCATGGGAGGATCCTCCATACCTTGCTGACAGTAATAGGTTGCAGCATCATCAGCCTCCACAGGATTCATGGGGAGGGTGAAGTCTGCCCCAGACCCACTGCCACTGAACCTGGCAGGGACTCCATATGCTAGGTTGGATGTACCATAGATGAGGAGTTTTGGAGGCTGTCCTGGTTTCTGTTGATACCAGTTCATCTTATGTACAATGTTATATGAACTGACACTTTCACTGGCCCTGAAGAAGATGGTGGCCCTCTGCCCCAGAGACACTGCCAAAGAAGCTGGAGATTGGGTCAGCACAATGTCACCATTGGAGCCTGGAATGATAAACACACAGACATTACAAATGCAGTAATTATAATGACCAAGAACTCTCAGGCATGGAGAGTCATGATGGCCACAAAGGCTGCTCCCCACACTCCTCTGCATCCTCACCTGGAACCCAGAGCAGCAGCACCCATAGCAGGAGTGTGTCTGTCTCCATCTCTGAGAGCTGGAAGAGAGGATGCTTCTTAGGCTCCTGGCAGCTTCCCTTAAAGGAGCCTTGGCTGTTGGATAATGACTCCATATGCAAATCAGCTCAACAGAGTGTATGCTGCTGCTCACAGGGCACCTGCTCCTGTTTCACTCACAGGGAGTTGGTGTCAGCAGGAAATTTACAAGAGCATCATGTGTATCTGAAAGGAGACTTCTAAATACATTTTTGAGACTGGATTTCTCTTATATATTCTTAGTTATTCTGAAGCTCACTCTGTAGACTAGATCCTTCTGTCTCTGCCTCCAGAATGCTTGGAGTAAAACTGTGTACCACTACCACCCAGGTTTTCTTTTTGCACTCTACTCTATTAAATACATACACTCTAGCTTTTGTGAGATGTTAGCTAGGGGAGTGAATTTTGGATGCAGTATTTAGAGAATGTAATTTATTTCAAGAACAACTTTTTCCCTTAAAATTTTACACACCCAATGAAATTATTATCTGAGAAAGAATAGAGAAAAATGATTCCATTAAAAAAAGCTACACAATTCTTATCATAGAATCAACAGTCAAAGAAAATACAAAATGCAAAAAGCTTGAACCCAAAACATCCAGGAAATCCAGGACACAATGAGAAGACCAAACATATGGATTATATGTATAGAAGAGAGTGAAGATTTACAACTTAAAGGGCCAGCAAATATCTTCACCAAAATTATGGAAGAAAACTTCCCTAACTTAAAGGAAGTGATGCCCAAGAATATACAAGAAGCCTACAGAACTCTACAGAGACTGTGTCAGAGCAGAAATAACTCCTGTCACATAATAATCAAAACCCCAAATGTACTAAACAAAGAAAGAATATTAAAAGAAGGATGAGAAAAAGGTGAAGTAACATATAAAGCAAGACCTATCAGAATTACACCAGACTTCTTACCAGAGACCATGAAAACTAGAAGATCTTGGGCAATCTAAGAGAACACTATGAGAACACAAATGCTAGCCAAGACTACTATACCCATCAAAACTCTCAATCACCATAGATAGAGAAACCAAGATATTCCATGATAAAACCAAATTTACACAATATTTTTCCACAAACCCAGCACTACAAATGAAAATAAGTGGAAAACACCAATGCAAGGAGGGAAACTATGCCCTGATGCCATCTTCGCTGCCTACCGGGGCAGAAAAGCAGCACCAGGTACTGAGATATCCCGAGTTTAAATCTCTGGGGGTGCAAACCACCAGGGGTCTGCCTGCACCTAGGACCTGAGCAAATAGGCTGTTCATCTGCCAGCCAGCCTGACATGGGGGTCTCTGTCCTACTTAAGGAGTGACTCCCTGCTGCCATCTTCACTGCCTGCCTGGGCAGAAAAGCAGCAACAGGTACTAAGATATCCTGAGCTTAAGATCTCTGGGGGCTCAAACCCCAGGGGTCTGCCTGAGCCCAGGACCTGAACATATAGGCGGTTCATCTGCCAGCCATCCTGTTGTGGGGCCTGTGTCGTAGGGCTCAGCAGAGGTAGTGACTCTTTACCACATCTTCGCTTCATGACAGAGCAGTTGGGGCACACCTGGTTCACTGAGACAACCCAAGTATAACATTGCATGGGGCAAGACTCAGCAGGGTTCCAAAGGCACAAAAGGGGAAGGCAGCATATCAGCAATCTGGGCCAGAGGAAACCTAGTCATCCAGTGTTGTGGAAATAGCCTTAAAGTTCCACAGGATGTTGAAGCACCAGTCAGTGACAACAAGACCAACTAATGCCAGAGATAACAAGATGCAAAAGGCAAAAGTAGGAACACTACTAACAGACATCTAGGAAATATGGTAGCATCTGAACCCAACTCTCCAAACAGACTGGACTAGAACAGAAATGGCTCCCGTCACATAATAATCAAAATCCAAAATGTATTAAACAAAAAATACTAAAGGCAGTAAGAGACAAAGGGCAAGTAACATATAAAGGAAAATCTATCAGAATCACACCAGATTTCTCACCAGAGAAGACAAAAGCTAGAAAATCCTGGGCGGAGCTCATGCAGTCTCTAAGAGAACACAAATGCCAGCCAAGACTACTATACTCAGTGAAACTCTCAATCACTATAGATGGAGAAACCAAGACGTTCCATGACAAAACCAAATTTACACAATAACTTTGCACAAACCCAGCCCCCTACAGAGAATAATAGGGGCAAAACACCAATATAAGGAGAGAAACTATATCCTGGAAAAAGCAGGATAATAACCTTCTTTCATCAAATCCAAAAGCAGATAACCACACAAGTATAAAATTAACATAAAATGATAGGAAGCAATAATCACTACTCTTTAATATTTCTTAACATCAATGGACTCAATTCACCAATAAAAAGACATAGACTAACAGACTGGATACGTAAACAGGACCCTACAGTTTGCAGCATACAGGAAACACACTTCAGTGTCAAAGTAAAAAAAACTACCTTAGAGTAAAAGGCTGGAAGACAATTCTACAAGCAAATGGTCTCAGGAAACAAGCTGTAGTTGCCATTCTAATATCACATAAAATTGACATTCAGCCTAATGACATCAAAAGAGGCATGGAAGGACACTTCTTTCTGGTCAAAGGAAAAATCTACCAAGAAGAACTCTCAATCCTGAACATCTATGCTCCAAATGCAAGGGCACCCTCATTCATAAAAGAAACTTTACTAAAGCTCAAAGCACACATTGCACCTAACACAATAATTGTTGGTGACTTCAACACACCACTCTCCTCAAAAGACCGATCAGGAAAACAGAAACTAAACAGGGAAACAGTGAAACTAATTGAAGATATGGACCAATTGGATTATATATATATATATATATATATAGATATATAGATATAGATATAGATATAGATATAGATATAGATATAGATATAGATATAGATATAGATATAGATATAGATATAGATATAGATATAGATATAGATATAGATATAGATATAGATATAGATATAGATATAGATATAGATATAGATATAGATATAGATATAGATATAGATAGATAGATATAGATATAGATATAGATATAGATATAGATATAGATATAGATATAGATATAGATATAAGTTTTCATCCCAAAGCAAAAGAATATACCTTTTTCTCAGCACCTCATGATACCTGCTCCAAAATCTATCATATAATTTGTCACAAGACAGACCTCAACAAATATAAGAATATTGAAATAATCCCATGCCTCCTATCAAATCACTATGGAGTAAAAGTGGTCTTTAATAACAACAAAAGCAAAAGAAAGCCCACATACACATAGAAACTGAACAATATTCTACTCAATGATACCTTGGTCAAGGAAGAAATAAAGAAAGAAATCAAAGACTTTTTAGAATTTAATTAAAATGAAGGCAAAACATATTCAATTCTATGGGACACCATGAAAGTAGTGCTAAGAGGAAAACTCATAGCTTTGAGTGCCTCCAAAAAGAAATTGGAGAGAGCATACACTAGAATCATAATGGCACAACTGAGAGCCCTGGAGCAAAAAGAAGCTAATTCACCCAGGAGGAGAAGACAGGAAATCATCAATCTCAAGACTGAAATCAATCAAACAGAAACTAAGAGAACCATACAAAGAATCAACAAAACCATGAGCTGGCTCTTTGAAAAAAATCAACAAGATAGATAAACCCTTAGCCAGACTAACCAAAAGGAACAGAGACAGTATCCAAATTAACAAAATTAGAAATGAAAAGGGAGATATAACAAGAAAAACTGAGTAAATTCAAAAAATTATCAGATCCTACTACAAAAGCCTGTACTCAACACAACTGGAGAATCTGGAGGAAATGGACAATTTCTTAGAGAGTTACTAAATACCAAAATTAAAGCAGTATCAAATAGATCATCTAAACTGACACATAAGCCCTAAAGAAATAGGCTCATAGAAAGCCTTCCAACCAAAAAAAAGCACAGGACCAGTGCAGAATTCTGTCAGACCTTCAAAGACGATTTAACACCTATACTTTTCAAACTATTCCACAAAATAGAAACAGAAGGAACACTACCCAACTCGTTCTATGAAGCCACAACTATGCTAATACCAAAACAACACAAAGATCCAACAAAGAAAGTGCATATCAAACCAATATCCCTTAGGAATATCGATGCAAAAGTACTCAATAAAATTCTTGCCCACAGAATCCAAGAACACATCAAAATGATCATCCACCATGATCAAGTAGGCTTCATCCTAGGGATGCAGGGATGGTTCAATATATGGAAATCCATCAATGCTATACACTACATAAACAAACTCAAAGAAAAAAAAACCACATAATCATTTCATTAGATGCTAAAAAAGCATTTGACAAAATTCAGTGTCCTTTCATGCTAAAAGTCTTGGAAATATCAGGAATTCAAGACCTATATCTAAGCATAGTAAAAGCAATATACAGCAAACCATTAGCCAACATCAAACTAAGTGGAAAGAAACTTGAAGCAATCCCACTAAAATCAGGGACTAGACAAGGCTGTCCCCTCTCTCCATATCTTTTTAATATAGTTCTCCAAGTTCTAGCTAGAGCAATTAGACAACATAAGGAGATCAAAGGGATATAAATTGGAAAGGAAGTAGTCAAACTATCACTGTTTGCAGATGATATGATAGAATACTTAAGTGACCCAAAAAAGTCTACCAGAGAACTCCTACAGCTGATAAACAACTCGAGAAAAGTGGCTGGTTACAAAACCAACTCAAGCAAATCAGTAGCCTTTCTATACTCAAAGGATAAGCAGACTGAGAAAGAAATTAGGGAAATGACACCCTTCACAATAGCCACAAACAGCATAAAGTATCTTGGGGTGACTCTAACCAAACAAGTGAAAGACCTATATGACAAGAACTTCAGATCTCTGAAGAATGAAATCGAAGAAGACCTCAGAAAATGGAAAAGTCTTCCATTCTTGTGCTTTGTCAGGGTTAATATGCAGGGTTATATGGCAGGGTTACAATGGCCATCTTGCCAAAAGTAATATACAGATTCAATGCAATCCCCATCAAAATCTCAACTCAGGTCTTCACAGTGTTAGAAAAATCAATTCTCAAATTCATCTGGAATAACAAACAACCCAGGATAGCTAAAACTATTCTCAGCAGTAAAAGAACTTCTGGGGGAATCAGTATCCCAGACTTCAAGCAATTCTACAGAGCAATAGCATTAAAACCTGCATGGTATTGGCACAGTGACAGGCAAGTGGATCAATGGAATAGAATTAAAGACCCAGAAATGATTCCACACACCTATGTTCACTTGATCTTCGAAAAAAAGCAGAAAACATCCAGTGGAAAATAGATAGCCTTTTCCACAAATGGTGCTGGTACAACTGGAGGTCAGCATGCAGAAGAATGTGAATTGATACATTCTTATCTCCTTGTGCTAAGCTCTACTCCAAGTGGATCAAGGACATCCACAAAAAACCAGACACGCTGAAACTAATAGAAAAGAAACTGGAGAAAACCCTTGAGAACATGGACACAGGGGAAAAGTTCTGAACAGAACACCAATACCTTATGCTCTAAGATCAAGAACTGACAAATAGGACCTCATAAAATTACAAAGTTTCTGTAAGGCAAAGGACACTGTCAAAAGGACAAAACGGCAACCAACAAATTGGGAAAATATCTTCACTAACCCTATATCCAATAGACGGATAATATCCAATATATACAAAGAACGCAAGAAGTTAGACTCCAGATTACAAAATAACCCTATTAAAAATGGGGTACAGATCTAAACAAAGAATTTTCACCTGAAGAAATTTGGATGGCCGAGAAACACCTTAAGAAATGCTTAACATCATTAGTCATTAGGGAAATGGAAATCAAAACAACCCTGAGATTTCACCTCACACCAGTCAGAATGGCTAAGGTTAAAAACTCAGGAGACAGCAGGTGTTGGAGAGGATGTGGAGAAAGAGGAACACTCCTCCACTGCTGGTAGGATTGCAACATGGTACAACCACTATGGAAATCAGTCTGGCTGTTCCTCAGAAAACTGGACATGACACCTCTGGAGGACCCTGCTATACCTATCTGGGGCATATAACCAAAGGATTTCCCGGCATGCAATAAGTACACTTGCTCCAATTAGGTTCATAGCAGCCTTATTTATAATAGCCAGAAGCTGGAAAGAGCCCAGATGTCCCTTAATGGAGGATACAGAAAATGTGGCATATTTTCACAATGGAATACTACTCATTAATTAAAAGCAATGAATTCATGAAATTCTTAGGCAAATGGTTGGAACTGGAAAATATCATCCTAAGTGAGGCAACTCAGTCACAAAAGAATACACATGGAATGCAATCTCTAATAAATGGATATTAATTAGCCCAGAAGCTCTGAATACCCAAGGCACAATTAGCATAACAAATGAATCTCATGAAAAAGTAAGGAGAGTGTCCTGATCCTGGAAAGGATTGATCTAGCATTGTAGGGGAGTACCAAGGCAGAGAAAAAGGAGGGAGGTGATTGGAGAATGGGTGGAGAAAAGAAGGCTTATAGGACATATGGGGAGGGGGGAACTGTGAAAGGGAAAATCATTTGGAATAAAACAAAGAATATAGAAAATTATATCTATCTATATTTATATCTATATATCTATATCTATATCTATATCTATATCTATATCTATATCTATATCTATATCTATATCTATATCTATATCCATATCCATATCCATATCCATATCCATATCCATATCCATATCCATATCCATATCCATATCCATATCCATATCCATATCTATATCTATATCTATATCTATATCTATATCTATATCTATATGTCTATCTATCTATCTATCTATCTATCTATCTATCTATCTATCTATCTATCTATATAAATGGATGGAACTGGAAAATATCATCCTGGGTGAGGAAACCCAATCACCAAAGAACACTCATGGTATGAACTCACTGATAAGTGGATATTAACCCAGAAGTTTGGAATACCCAAGACACATTTCACATATCAAATGATGCCCAAGAAGGAGGAAGAACAAAGTATGGTTTCTTGTGTCCTTTGTAGAAAGGGGGAAAAATACCAACAGAAGGAGAGACAGAGACAAAAAGGGGAGCCAAGTCTAAGGGAAAGACCATCCAGTGACCACCCTACCCAGGGATCTATCCTATATGCAGTTACATAACCCAGACACTATTGTGAATGCCCACAAGTGCTGGCTTACCGGGGCTGGATATAGATTTCACCTGGAAGGCTCTCCTAGTGCATGAGAAATACAGAGGGGGGACACTCTCAGTCAACCACTGAACTGAGTCCAAGGTCCCCAGTGGGGAGCTAGGAAAAGGACACAAAGAGCTGAAGGGGTTCGCAGCACCACAGGAGGAACAACAATAAGATTTACCCAGTATTGCCAGAGCTCCCAGGGACAAGACTATCAACCAAAGAGTACACATGGAGTTACCCATGGCTCCAGACACATAGGCAGCAGAGGATGGTCTTGCTAAGATACCAAAAGAAGGAGAGGCCCTTGGTCCTGGAAAGACTTGATGCTGTAGTCTAGAGGAATACCAGGACAGGGAAGTTGGTGAGGGTTGATTGGGGAAGGTGAGATGGCTTATGGGATTTTCAGGGGAGGGGGGAACCAGGATAGGGGACAACATTTGAAATATAAATAAAGGATATATCTAATTAAAAATAAAGAAAACAGAAAAGGGAAAAAAAAGAAACAGAAGGAAGACTACTGTTCTATGAAGCTACAATTATACTTATACCTAAAACTAAGACCCAACAACAAGAACTTCAGACTAATTTCCCTTAGGAACATTGATGCAAAAATACTCAATAAAATTCTTGCCAGTTGAATCCAAGAACACATCAAAATGCAGAGATGCAGAGATGGTTTATCATATGGAAATCCATCAACACAATCCATTACATAAACAAACTCGAAGAAAAAACCCAGTCATCTCATTGGATGCTGAAAAAGCATGTGACAATATTCATCAGCCCTTCATGTTAAAAGTCTTGGAAAGATCAGGAATTCAAGGCCCATAGCCATAGTAAAAGCAATGTACAGCAAACCAGTAGCCAACATTGAACTAAATGGAGAGAAACTTGAAGTGATCCCAGTAAAATCAGGGACTAGACAAGGCTGATCACTCTCTCCCTATCTATTCAATATAGTACTTGAAGTTCTAGCTGGAGCAATTATAAAACAAATGAAGGTTAAAGGGATTCAAATTGGAAAGGAAGAAATAAAAATAACACTATTTTCAGATGATATGATAGTATTCTTAAGTTACCCCCAAAATTCCATCAGAGAACTCCTAAACCTGATAAACAACTTCAGCAAAGTGGCTGGATATAAAATTAACTCAAACAAATCAGTAGCCTTCCTCTATTCAAAGGATAAACAGGCTGAGAAAGAAATTAGGGAAATGACATCGTTCACAATAGTCACAAATAATATTACATACCTTGGTGTGACTCTAACCAAGCAAGTGAAAGATTTGTATGACAAGAATTTCAGGCCTCTAAAGAAAGAAATTAAAGATGATCTCAGAAGATGTTCATGGATATAGTAAAAATGGCCATCTTGCCTAAAGCAATATACAGATTCAATGCAATCCCCATCAAAATTCCAACTCAATTCTTCATAGAGTTAGAAAGAGCAATTTGAGAACAGCCAGTGGAGCAGCGGTTAGAACACTAACCAGGTAAGTGTGTAGAAAGTACTAACCAGGAAAATTGCAGACAGCATTTGGCTTAATCATGCCTTGGCAGGCTCTGGAAAACCAAACCCTCAAAGATGTGCCCAAGTTATGTTCTGTGCCCTTGGAAATGAATCACAATAGAAGTTAGTAGAACTGCTTTGTGTGGCTACTCACAATAAGCTTGGATCTGACCCAATCACCCAGCAGCACTTCCTGAACCTGTGCATAAGGTTTTATCATAGTTGCCCTTTTTATTAGATATATTCTTTATTGACATTTCAAATGTTATCCCCTTTTCCAGTTTCTCCATGACCCCCACTCCCAGATAGCACCTATCCATTCTTCTCTCCCCCTACTTCTATGGTCACTGATCTCTTCATGGTACTAAAGAAAGAGAGAACATTAAAGTTGATACCTCCATGCTTGGGGGTCACTCTCCTTGAAAGCACATTGTATCCTCAGTTGAATTTGTGAACAGTTCAGATATACTCAGCCCACCAAGGCCAGGACAGTTGGTTTTCTTATGGTCATTCTTAATATTCTTTATAGAGGAGATCCTAAAGGTATTGTAAGAGTCAGGTATTGTCAGTGCTTTTCAAAATTGAGCACTTATTCCTAGCTAGTGTTAAAGAAATGGTGGTGGTGGTAGTGGGGTGCTGGAGAGATGGATTAGTGAGCAAGAGCACTGACTGCTCCTCCAAAGGTCATGAGTTCAAATCCCAGTGCCCACACGGTGACTCACAACCATCCATAAAGTGATCTGACACCATTTTCTGGTGTCTGAAGACAGCTACAGTATATTTACATATAATAAAGAAATGATGGATTAATTTAATTTAATAAAGTTAAAAAGTTGTTTAACTTTTTCCTAGAAAAACTTTAAAAATGCAAAAAAATACCATAAGATACAGAATCAGATATCAAGAGACTATATCCAGGAGTAAGTTCATAAGTGATGCAAGGCAAAATGAGTCACTTGGTTGATTCCTGAACTCTGAAATGTATATTACGTGAAACATGGCTATGGTAAGCACCCACAGGGCTACAGAAGCAGCTTAACCTTACTGCACCCACCTAGCATGTGCAAGACCCTCACCCTACTCTCCACCCCCCACTCCTCACCCTCACCACTACAATAAACGAATACAAAGAAGAGGGATTTTCTTCATTTTGTGTTCTATACTTGTTTAATTGAAAAAGATCCTTTTGCCAAAATTGTTCATTAAAGGACAACTGTTGAACTTTGAAAAAAAACTATAGGAGGGAATTATCCGTCTTTCCTTCATCTTCCCTCTTTCCTTCTTTCCTTCTTTCTTTCTTTCTTTCTTTCTCATTCTTTCTTCTTTCCTCTTCCTCCCTTCCCTGGTTCTTCTCTTCCTCTTCTTCCTTTCTCCCTCCCTCTTCCCTCTTTCTTCCTACTCTACACATATCAATGCATCTTACTGTTCCTTCTTATCATAAGTCTTCTTATAACTTTATTTTCTTATTAAATTAAAATACTACTGTCACATCCCATCTTAAAATCTTACTAGGAAATCCATCCTGCTGACTAGTTGAACCTAGAAAATGGCAGCACTCTGAGAATATGAACAAATACTTCTCTTCCTATATAATTATTTATCCATCTATCTGTCTATCTTACAATTTCTCTGGGAAAGAGCCAACAGTTTTGTTGATTAGCATTTATCACCATGTATTGGTCTTTTAATAATCTTGGATAATTTTAAAAACTACACAAAAGATGTATCTGGACACATCTCTGTTACAGGCTTCTTTTCTTCATTTTTGAACTACTGCATATCCTGCAGTATTATTTCTGTTCTATAAAAAGAACTTCCTCTTAATGGTTTTATTTGACGACAATGGACTGGCAGGGTCTCTCTATGGACAAAGTGCTTGTCCCCACAGTTGTGAGGACCTGGCTCACATCCCTGGTACCCAAAAAATCTAGATACAGCAGCATCATGGATTTAGAGGGCAGCCGTATTTAGAGTGATATTGTGGCAAGATGAAAGACAGAAACAAGTGAATTCCCACAAGAGCCTGGCCTAAAAAGCATTGCATGAGTAGGGGTGAACAACAGATCTTGTCTCAGATCTACACTCAAACTTGTCTTCTTATCTCCACCCACATACCATGGCAAGAGAGAATGACTTCAAACATAAACAAATGTACAGACATGCAAATATACATCATACACATGGATCTAAATCATGGATCTGAAACAATAAGGTAATATGCCCAAAATTAGGTTACCTTTTTTTCATTGAATAATTTCTCTATTTACTCTCAGATAATGCTTTCATTGGATATGTAAAATATTGAGGAATCAAGTTGTTCTTGAAATAATTTACATTCTCTACATACTGCATCCACAATTTTACACCCCCACCTAACACCTCAAAAGGCTAGAGGGCACTTATTTAATAGAGTAGAGTGCAAAAAGAAACCTGGGTGTGAGTGGTACACACCTTCAATCCTGGTACACACCTTCAATCTGGAGGCAGAGACAGAAGGATGTGGTCTACAGAGTGAGTTTCAGGACAACCAAGAATAAGTAGAGAAATCCTGACTCAAAAGATGTATTTAGAAGTCTCCATTAATACACATGTGATGCTCTAGTAAATTTCCTGCTGACACCAACACCCTGTGGGTGAAACAGGGGCAGGTGCCCTGTGAACAGCCGCACATACTCTGCTGAGCTGATTTGCATATGGAGTCATTATCCAAAAGCCCAGGCTCCTTTAAGGGCAGCTGCCAGGAGCCTAAGAAGCATCCTCTCTTCCAGCTCTCAGAGATGGAGACAGACACACTCCTGCTATGGGTGCTGCTGCTCTGGGTTCCAGGTGAGGATGCAGAGAAGTGTTGGGAGCAACTTCTGTGGCCATCATGACTTTCCATGCCTCGGGGCTCTTGATTATTATATTAATGCATTTGTAATTACTTTTAACTTTCCTGATTCCCTGTGATTTCCTGGTTTCTTACAATGATGGACACAGTATTCTTGAAATTTTTAAATGAAAAGGTCCTCTGCTGGGAATGTGTTCATACAAATATAACAATAATCTGTATGTTTATCATTCCAGGCTCCATTGGTGACATTGTGCTGACACAGTCTCCAGCTTCTTTTGCTGTGTCTCTAGGGCAGAGGGCCACCATTTCCTGCAAGGCCAGCCAGAGTGTAGATAATTATGGCATAGGTTTGATGCACTGGTACCAACAGAAACCAAGACAGCCACCCAAACTCCTCATCTATGGTGCATCCAACCTAGCATCTGGGGTCCCTGCCAGGTTCAGTGGCAGTGGGTCTGGGACAGACTTCACCCTTACCATCAATCCTGTGGAGGCTGATGAAGCTGCAACCTATTACTGTCAGCAAGGTAGAGAGCTTCCTCCCACAGTGCTCCAGGGCTGAACAAAAACCTCCTGGGGTTGCAGCTCACTGAGGCTCAGTCTCTCAGTTCTCTCTTACTCTCTGTCATCACAACACAGAGCTCTAGGCTTGTTTGGAAAAATATCTCAAATAATAAAACACGTTTTATAAACAAAAATGAATGTGTCTCTTTGTAATTTAATTATTTCCCAACAAAAATATGATTATCTTAGTTATTATTTATCATTTAAATTGTTATTAACACATTTATCTTTGAATAATTTTACCTTCTCCCCTCACTCCCTGCCCACATCTCTGCCTATTCCCTCCACCCTCAGAATCCACCTTTGACTTTCTAGTCATTGAAAATTCACTGTCTCTTATTTATTATTTTGAAAATAGAAAAGGATAATAAATGCAAATTATGTCACTGAAAAAGATTGTTAACCAAAGACATTTACTGTAGTGTGTGTGTGTGTGTGTGTGTGTGTGTGTGTGTGTGTGTGTGTATGTGTGTGTGTGTGTGTGTGTGTGTGTGTGTGTGCAAGGACAACCTGCAGAAGTTAGTTCTTTCTTTCCACCAAGTCTAGTCTGGGATTCAAACTCATGTCATCAGTTTTCTATGAACATGCTTCCTGGTACAGGACGAACAATCATGCCAGCCCGGGGTACTATTTCGTTACCTTTAATCATTTATGTTCATTTGAAATTCTGAACATGGGGAAGGGGAACAAGTGTGAGTGCTCATAGCAGTCAGAAGGGGGCATCAGATCCCAGGGAGCTGGAGGTACAGGAGGTTTTTGGTTTTTTTTTTTTTTTTTTTTTTTTTTGTTTTTTTGTTTTTTTGTTTTTTTTTTCTTTGCTTACATTCCAAATGCTTTCTTCTTTTCCGGTTCCCCCCTCCCCATAAGTCCTATAAGCCCTCTTCTCTCCACCCATTTTCCAATCACCCCCTTCCCATTTCTCTTTCCTGGTACTCCCCTACAATGCTGGATCAAGTCTTTTTGAGAACCATGGCCCTCTTCTTGCTTCTTCTTGGGAATCATTTGATATGCTAATTGTGTCTTGAGTATTCAGAGCTTCTGGGCTAATTAATATCCACTTATCAGTGACTGCATTCCATGTATATTCTTTTGTGATTGGGTTACCTCACTTAGGATGATATTTTCCAGTTCCAACCACTTGCCTAAGAATTTCATGAATTCATTGGTTTTCATTGCTGAGAAGTATTCCATTGTGTAAATATACCACAGTTTCTGTATCCATTCCTCCATTGAGGGACATCTGGGTTCTTTCTAGCTTCTGGCTATTATAAAAAAAGGCTGCCAGAGGGTCAGAGCCATGGGTCCGTCCATGAGTACTCTTCTGATTGGTGATTTAGTGTCTGGGATCTCTGGGGTGGGTCTGATTAATAATTTTGTTCTTCCTATGGGGTTGCAAATCCCTTCAGATCCTTCAGCCATTTCCCTAAATCAATTGGGGTCCCTGTGCTTAGTCTGATGGTTGACTGTGAGCAGAATCCACATCTGTATTTGTCAGGCTCTGGCAGAGCCTCTCAGGAGACAGCTATATCAGGATCCTGTCAACAAGCACTTATTGATGTCTATGATAGTGTTCTGGTTTTGTGTCTGTATATGGGATGGATACCCAGGTGGAGCAGCCTCTGGATGGCCCTTCCTTCAGTCTCTGCTTCACACTTTGCCCCCGCATTTTCTTTAGACAGAAGCAATTCTAGGTTAACAATTTGGAGATGGGTGGGTGGCCCCATCCTTCAACCAGAGACCTTGCCTAACCCCTAGATATGGTCTTTACAGGTTCTCCTTCCCTGTTTTTGGGCATTTCAACTAATCTAATTTTCTTTGGGTCTTGGGAGCCTCTTGCTTTCATAGCATCTGGGACTTGCTGGTCATTACCCCTCATTGCTATACACCTCTGTTCAATTTCCTGACTCTATATATCATCCCCATATCTTCCCATACCTGATTTTGCCCCTCTTTTCCCAATACTCTGTTTTTTTCTTCCCAAGTCCCTTCCACCCTCTTCTTCCCTTGATTGTACCCCCTTCTAAGTAGGACTGAAAAATCCACTCTCTGGTCTTCTTTCCTCTTGAGCTTCATGTGGTCCCATGAGTTGTAGGATCCTGGCCCTTCTTAATCCCTTTAGAAAATAAACTTAAAAATATTTATCTTGTTGTTTTAAGAAAGGACTGTTATGGCCCCATTAAAGGTTTACTTAGGACATGACTTCCTCTTTTTTTCCTAAATTCTTTGTTTACATTCCAAATGCTTTCCCCTTTCCCAGTTCCCCCCTCCCCATATGTTCCATAAGCCCTCTTCTATCCACCCATTCTCCAATTACCCCCTCCCTTTTCTATGTCCTGGTACTCTCCTACAATGCTGGATCAAGCCTTTCCAGGATCAGGGCCCTCTCCTTACTTCTTCATGGGAGTCTTTTCAACAAATGGTGCTGGTTCATGACTTCCTTGATTGTGGTGTCTCTTTCCCCTTCACAAAATAACTGGTAAGGTACACCATAGGATACTAGAAGGTCGTAAGCATAAGATTCATCTGCCTGGAACTAATTGTTTTCCTGAACTTATGTTTGTCTGATGTAAGATCAACATTAACTTTTTGTCACTTATATCCATGAACAGGGAGTGATTTCGGAAAGTATATGGGTCTGGTTCAACTTAAAATCTCTAAAGTCAGATTTAATTTGATTTAAGTTTTACACCGTTAGGGGATTTGCATTCTTGAAAGCAAAAGTTCATTTGACATTACCTTTAAGAGGAAAGTAAAGAGTTTGGGACCACTTGGGGGTAGTGGATATGAGGCAGGGACCCTCAGAGTAAACCTAGAGATAGTGGGCAGCATGGCTTGGAGAAAGCAAACAGAGGTTCCCCCATGCTTTTTTTCTCAGAGAGGCATTGATCACCACAGATGCAGTCCTGGAGGAGGCTTGAAGGGTAGATTCAATGTAATAGTGTCTGTCTACAGAGATTTTACTCTCCAGGAAAGCAAATCATATTTACATATAGGAAATCTCAGATCATTTTGTAGCCTCATGCTGGATAGTCCTATTTGTGGCAGTATCATAATTATTATTTCTCCTAGAGGCCATTTTTATCTGCCTTCTAATTCATAGATACAAGAATCAATAGTACAGGAAAAAAGCACTTCTCCCTTAGGGATAGAAATCCAAAAAAAAATACTAGTGTTTGAGAACTTTAGAGAAGTCTTTGTTAATGAGAGCTCAGTGCCTGGCTGCAAAAAAGAAGGTATCCATTAAGTCTTTTCTTTTCCTTACTCCCATATACGGAAATCCATCAATGCAATCCACTACATAAACTCAAAGAAAAAAGAACCACATGGTCATTTCATTGGATGTGGAAAAAGCACTTGAAAAAATTCAGCATCCTTTCATCCTTAAAGTCTTGGAAAGAACAGGAATTCAAGGCCCATACCTAAACATAGTAAAAGCAATATACAGCAAACTCGTAGCCAGCATCAAACAAAATGGAGAGAAACTTGAAGCAATCCCACTAAAGGGACTAGACAGGGCTGCCCCCTTTCTCCTTATCTTTTCAATATTGTACTTGAGGTACTAGCTCGGGCAATTAGACAACATAAGGAGGTCAAAGGGATACAAATTGGAAAGGAAGAAGTCAAACTATCATTATTTGCAGATGATATGATAGTCTACCTAAGTGACCCAAAAAACTCCACTAGAGAACTCCTACAGCTGATAAACACCTTCAGCAAAGTGTCAGGTTATAAAATCAACTCAAGCAAATCAGTAGCCTTCCTATATGCAAAGGATAAGCAGGCTGAGAAAGAAATTATAGAAATGATACCCTTCATAATAGCCACAAATAGTATAAAGTACCTTGGGGCAACTCTTACCAAATATGTAAAAGATCTGTATGACAAGAACTTCAAGACTCTGAAGAAGGAAATGGAAGAAGACCTCAAAAAAAAAATGGAAAAACCTCCCATGCTCATCGATCAGCAGGGTTAATATAGTTAAAATGGCCATTTTGCCAAAAGCAATATACAGATTCAACGCAATACCCATCAAAATCCCAACTCATTTCTCATAGAGTTCGAAAGAGCAATTCTCAAATTCATCTGGAATAACAAAAAACCCAGGATAACTAAAACTATTCTCAACAACAAAAAAACTTCTGGAGGAATCAGTATCCCTGACCTCAAGGAATATTACAGAGCAATAGCGTTAAAAACTGCATGGTATTGGTACAGTGACAGGCAGGTGGATCAATGCAACAGGATTGAAGATCCAGAAATGAACCCACACAGCTATGACCACTTGATCCTCGACAAAGGGGCTGAAAACATCCAATGGAAAAAAGATAGCCTTTTCAACAAATGGTGCTGGTTCAACTGGAGGTCAGCATGCAGAAGAATTCGAATTGATCCATCCTTTTCTCCTTGTACTAAGCTAAACTCCAAATGAAAATCTTTAACGTCAGATTTAATTTGATTTAAGTTTTGCAACATTAGGGGATTTGCATTCTTGAGAGCAAAAGTTTACTTGACATTACCTTTAAGAGGAAAGTAAAGGAGTTTGAGACCACTTGGGGGTGGTTGATTAGAGGTGGGGACCCTAAGAGTGAACCTGGAGATAGTGGGCAGGATGACTTGGAGAAAGCAAACAGAGGATCCCACCTGCCTTTCTCTCAGAGAGGCATTGATCCCCACAGATGCAGTCCTGGAGGAGGCTTGAATGGTAGATTCAATGTAATAATGTCTGTCTACAGAGATTTTACTCTCCAGGAAAGCAAATCATATTTGCATATAGGAAATCTCAGATCATTTTGTTGCCTCATGCTGGATAGTCCTATTTGTGGCAGTATCATAATTATTATTTCTCCTAGAGGTCATTTTTATCTGTTTTCTAATTCATAGATACAAGAAGCAATAGTACAGGAAAAAAGCACTTCTCCTTTAGGGATAGAAATCCAAAAAATACTACTGTTTGAGAACTTTAAGAAGTCCATGTTAATTAGAGCTCAGTGCCTGTGTGCAAAAAGAAGGCATCCATTAAGTCTTTTCTTCTCCTGAATCCCATGTTGGAATATTTCCTAATGACACTCTGTCTCAAACAAGGTGGAATTTGAGGTCCAACACCTAGTGTTGTCCTTTGTCCTCCATGTGCACTACATGTTGTATTTACTCACATGCTCTATACACCATACACAAAAGATGAGGAAAGAAGGGAAGAAAGGAAGAAATAAAGAAAGAAAGAAAGAAAGAAAGAAAGAAAGAAAGAAAGAAAGAAAGAAAGAAAGAAAGAAAGAAAGAAAGGAAAGAAAAGGTCAGTAAGACACTGAACATAGGTATAGAAGCTGTTAAAATGAAGAATATTGGATCAAAACAAAATGAAAAATCAATATATCTGATACTAAATCTTAATTTGTGGATGGGCACTGAGATAGAGACACTGGAACTAAAGCAGGTAAATAACTGTAGCACAGCCTATGTTTCTACGTGATTATAGCAGGCTGTCTGTGAGGGCAAGCAAATCAAAGCAATTAGAGAATAAGGATATTGGGGTGGGAATGTAAGCCTGTATCTGAAAGAGTAGCTGACAAGCTTAACTACTCAATGCTTTTTTTAGCTTAAATGATGGACAACTATGCTCCCCTCAAGTCTTCCAGTGATTCTGGGTAAAAGGGATTACTAAATATAGCAGAGTAACTTAATAAATAGTAGATCAGAGGTAAATAAATGAGTTATCAGTTCAGAGGTCTTGTGGCTCTTACAGAGGACCGCAGTTTGGTTTCTATCATCTACATCAACTAGCTCTAAGCCTCCTGTATCTCGAGCTCCCTGGGATCTGATGTCCCCTTCTGACTGCTTTGAGACGTCACACTTGCACCCTTTCCCCCATGTACAGAATTTTAAATGTAAATAAATGATTAAAGGAAAAGAAATAGTACCCCAGGCTGACATGGTTGCTCACCCAGTACCAGGAAGCATGCTCACAGAAGACTGATGACCTAAGTTTGATTCCCAGTGTGGACCTGGTGGAATGAAAGAACTAACTTCTGCAGGTTGTACTTTCACACACAAGAATATGTATGTCTGCGTGCGCTATTTAAAAAATATATTTTATTTATTTATTTATTTTTGTACACTCCAGATTTTATTCCTGCACAACTCCCCTGAACCCTTTGTCTTTTCCACAACCAATCCTCCTCCTCACCTCCTGTCTCCATGAGGATGTCTTCATCACCTAAGACTCCACCCCACCAGATATCTGAACTCCCTAGGAATCCAGTCTCTTGAGGGTTAGGTGCACCATCTTTGATTGGTCACTGACCTGGAAGTGTCCTCTGCTGTATATGTAACACTGTTTTATAGTGACATAATTTGTATTTATTATCTTTTCCTATTTTTAGAATTATAAATAAGAGACAGTAAACTCAGTGACTGGAAAGTCAAAGGAGGATTCTGCGGGTGAGGAAGTAGGCAGAAATGTGTTCAGGGAGTGAAGGGAGAAGGGAAAATAATCCAGAGATAAATATGTGTAAATAAAAATTTAAATGATAAATGATAACTTAAAGAATCATATATTTTGTTGGAAAATAATTAAATTACAAAATACCAGGAACCAGGAATGGGGCACTCATACATATCTGTTTATAAAACTTGTTTCATTATTTGAGATATTTTTCCACATAAGCCTAGAGATCTGTGTTGAGTTGTCAGTGGCTAAGGGAGAACTGAGAGACTGAGCCTCAGTAAGCTGCAATCCAGGAGGTTTTTGTTCAGCCCTGGAGCACTGTGGGAGGATTCTCCCTACCTTGTTGACAGTAATAGGTTGCAGCATCATCAGCCTCCACAGGATTGATGGTGAGGGTGAAGTCTGTCCCAGACCCACTGCCACTGAACCTGGCAGGGGCCCCAGATGCTAGGTTGGATGCAAGATAGATGAGGAGTTTGGGTGGCTGTCGTGGTTTCTGTTGGTACCAGTGCATATGACTATATCTAAATATAGTGACATTTGGCTGGCCCTGCAGGAGATGGTGGCTCTCTGCCCTAGAGATGCAGCCAATGAAGCTGGAGATTGGGTCAGCACAATATCACCATTGGAACCTGTAATGATAAACACACAGACATTACAAATGCAGTAATTACAATGTCAAGAACCCTCAAGCATAGAAAGTCATGATGGCCACAGCGGTCGCTCCCAACACTCCTCTGCATCCTCACCTGGAACCCAGAGCAGCAGCACCCATAGCAGGAGTGTGTCTGTCTCCATCTCTGAGAGCTGGAAGAGAAGATGCTTCTTAGGCTCCTGGCAGCTGCCCTTAAAGGAGCCTAGGCTGTTGGATAATGACTCCATATGCAAATCAGCTCAGCACAGTGTGTGCTGCTGCTCAAAGGGCACCTGCTCCTGTTTCACCACAGGGAGTTGGTGTCAGCAGGAAATTTTCTAGAGTATCACATGTCTCTTAAAGAATCCTTTTAAGACAGGATTTCTCTATTTATTCTTGGTTGTCCTGAACCTCACTCTGTAGACCACATCCTTCTGTCTCTGCCTCCAGAGTGGTGGGATTAAAGGAGTGCACCACTGTCATTCAGGTTTTTTTTGCACTCTATTATAAAGTATGCCCCCTCTAGCCTTTTTGAGGGGTGAGGTGGGGAGTTAATTGTGGATGCACTATATAGAGAATGTAAGTTATTTCTGCAACAACTTGATCCCTCAAAATTTTACATACCCAATGAAAGTATTATCTGAGACTGAATAGAGAAAAAATGATTCTACGAAAAAGAGTTATGTAATTCTTGGTATAGTACGTTTTAAATCCATGTTTTAGATCAGTGTGTATGATGTGTGTTTCTATCTTTGTATATTTCTTCATGTTCATGTTTGAAGACTACCTCTCTTGCCATGGTATGTGAGTGGAGATCAGAAGACATGTTTGGGTGGAGATCTGAGACAGAGTTTGTTGTTCACCCCTATTCCTGAAATGCTTTTTAGGCCAGGCTCTTGTGGGATTCTCTTGTTTCTGTCTCTCATCTTGCCACGGCATCACTCCAAATAGAGTCCATGCTGCTGCTGTGTCTGGGATTTTGTGGGTACTTGCAATGTGAGCCAGGTCCTCACACCTATGGGGACAAGCACTTTTCCCATAGAGCCACTCTGACAGCCCATTTTATTCAAGTAAATCTAGTGCGAAGAAGTTCTTTTTATTGAACAGAAATAATACTTCAGTATATTCAGTAGTTAAAAATAAAGAAAAGAAGTCTGTAACAGGGATGTGGCCAGATATATCTTTTGTGTAGTTCTTAAAATCATCCAAGATTAATAAAAGACTGATATCTTGTATTTAGTCATGGTGATAAAAGCTAATCAACAAAATTGTTGGTTCTTCCCCAGAGAAATTGTGAGATAGACAGATAAATGGATAGTTATATAGGTAGATATCGAAACAAATATTTCTTAATATACTCAGTCTTCTGCCCCCTTTTAGGTTTAACTAGTCAGCCGGATGGATTTCCTAGCAAGATTTTAAGGTGGGATGTGACAGTAGTATTTTAATTGAATAAGGAAATACAGTTATAAGAAGATTTATGATAAGAAAAAACAGTAAGATGTATTGAAATGTGAAGAGTAGGAAGGAAGGATGGAGAGAGAGGCAGGAAGGACAAAGAGAAAGAGAAGAACCAGGGAAGGGGGGAAGAGGAAAGAGGAAAGAATGAGAAAGAAAGAAAGAAAGAAAGAAAGAAAGAAAGAAAGAAAGAAAGAAAGAAAGAAAGAAAGAAAGAAAGAAAGAAAGAAAGAAGTGAGGAAAGAAGGAAAGCTGGACAATTCCTTCCTATTGGTTTATTTTCTTCAAAGTTCAACAACTGTCCTTTATTGAAAAATTTTGGCAAAATCAAGTATAGAACTCAAAATGAAGAAAATTACTCTTCTGTGTTTTTGTTTATTGTAGTGGTGAGGGTGGGGAGTGGGGTGAGGGCCTTGTACATGCTAGGTGGGTGCAGTAAGGGTATGCTATATCTGTAGCCCTGTGGGTGATTACCATTGCTATGAGTTTCATATCATATACATTTCAGAGTTTGGCAATCAACCAAATGACACATTTTGCCTTGAATCACTTATTAACTTACTCCTGGATATACTCTTTTGGCATCTGATTTTTTATCTTATGGTATTTTTGCGTTTTTAATGTTTTTTAAGGGAAAAGTTAAAAAAAATGTACCCAGGTGATCCAACATTCCTTTAACAGTAGCTAGGTGTAAGTGCTCAATTTTGGAAAACACTAACAATACGTGAGTTTTACAATACCTTCAGGATCTTCTTTATAAAGAACATTAAGAATGACTATAAGAAAACCAACTCTGTCTTGGCCTTGGTGGGCTGAGTATATCTGAACTGTTCAAAAATTCAACTGAGCAGACAACCTGCTTTAAAGGAGAGTGATCCCCCACCACCTCCTCCCCAGCATGGAGGCACCAACTCTAATGCCCTCTCTTTCTTTAGTTCCATGAAGAGTCAGTGACCATGCTCCTTGCAGGTATAAAGATGCTTAGCTTTCAGAGCTCCACTTTTACTCTACAGAAAGGTTACTACAAGCAGCTGAACTGGCACTGGGCCACAGGTCATATATGCAGCTGAGGTGCATCCATAGCAAGGTAGCATTTAGTTGGTGGAATGCCACAGATGCTGCATAATGTTAAGGTTCCTGGCCCCTCACTGTTCCATCCCCCAGTGTTTTAGCTGGGCTTTTGAATCTCTGCTTTAATCATTAGTTCTCAGTCTGTGAATTCCCTGGCCTTTTGTTCTTATAGAACAATACAGCTTCCTGCTTTCACCTGAGAGCCACAACCAGCTACCATGTGGAGTTTCCAGGGATCTGTCAGACTTTCAGTTTCCTGATCCCAGCAGGCCACCTGCTGACAGTGGAGTCATCACACACTAAGCTAGTCTCAAGAGTTTCTCCCTGTAGCCCATATATAGGTGTCAAATGGTCATATAAAGTTTACATCTCAAGCAGCTATGTTGTCCCGATGTACTTTCTCTTTCACCACCTTCACATACATCCCTGGGTTCTTTTCCAGGTATCCAGTGCATTTGCAGCTGCTGGCAGCAACAAATTGGTGCCTGGACACGGACCTGATATGAGAAGATTTCCTAAGCTGACTCTGTCTTCAGGAAGCTTTACAGAAAAACAGAAGGGGATAGTATCCTACATGGTAAGCAATATAGGAGTTAAATACTAGAGCTAGTGTAAAATTTCATCTTTTTTAAACTGTTGTTGTGAGTGAGAAAGGATACAGCTAAATGTAACAGTGTTGACCCAAAGCTGAAACTGCTTAGGGTGGACAGTGGAAAATGGGACAGGAACATTCTAGGCAAGCTTTTGTCCGCAGCTTTCAGGAGCTGCTTCAGGTGAAAAGGATCAGGTTTGAAGAACGATGGTTAGAAGATTTTTAGATTGGATAGATTCTTGCTGCCCATGGTTCCAAGAAGAAAGAACTTTAAATGAGAGAACCTGGGAAAGAATTGGTAAATCACTAAAGGCTGCCAAGGCAGATAATATTACCCTCTGCTTCTGGACGCTTACAAAAGATGCTATTGATGAAGGGACCCTGAAGGCATTAGATATCATGCAGGGAGAACTTGAGGAATCTCAAGAAAAAGGCCTGTTGGAGAGGACTTCCTCAGAAAAGGGTCCTCTCAACCCTAAATTAGAAAGATATGGAGATAGTGCTGATGAGCTAACTGTAGAGAACAAAGCTCATCCAAAGAAAGGAGCTGCTGAATATCATGGTGAAGAATGACTTCCTAATTCGTCTTCTGCTCTGCCTATGACCTCTATTGTAGAAGATGATATCCAGAGGGATATGCAACTTAAAAATTGCAGTTTGTGATTAAGTTGCAGAAGTTGACTAATGAGTTACAGGAGCTAAAAAAGGCATCAAGTATTAGAGAGAACAATGATCTTGAGACTCACCAATCACTGCCAGAAAGAGCCATAAGTCAGATTCGTGCAGAAGGACAGGATACATCTGACCTGTTGGCCTTCCTTTTTCTTGAGATCAGAGACCAGGAGAGTAGTATTAAACAATATTAGACATTGGAGTTCAACGTGATAAAAGAATTAAAAGTAGCTGTGGCACAGTATGGCCCTATGAATCCTTTTACACAAGCTTTATTGGATAGTGTGATGGAGTCAGATTTAACTCCCCAGGACTGAAGAACTCTATATAAGGCTACTTTGTCGGGAGGAGATTTCTTGCTTTGGAATTCTGAATGGTGTGAAGCTAGTAAGAGGACTGCTGCTATGAATTCTCAGGTAGGCCATACAGATTGGGGTAGTGAAATGTTACTGGGAGAAGGTCTATATAGAGGGAATACTAATCAGATTGGGTTTCCTATTGGAGTGTATGCACAGGTTGCAATGACTGCCCACTATGAATGGAATCTATTACCATTGAAAGGGGATATTAGTGGAAGCTTAACGGGCATCAGACAGGCTCCTGATGAGCTTTTTCATGATTTTTATGGATAGGTTATTGAAAACAGCTAACAGAAGTTTTGGAGATTCTCAGGCAGAAAATCCTTTAGTCACCCAGTTGGCTTATGAGAACACCAATGTAACTTGTCACGATGCCATCAGACCTCACAGGGAAAAGACAGACTTATCTGGTTATGTTCAACTCTGTTCCTAAACTGGGCCTTTGTACAATCAGGGTCTAGCCATAGCTGCAGCTTTGCAAGGAACCACCATACAAGGAATACTTTCATAGAGGCGAGGGTATAAAAAGTGTTTTAAATGTGGAAGTCTGGGTCATTTTAAAAGTGATTGCCCTAACAACAGGGGCCATCCCTTATTGGGAAATAGGCAGAGGGGCCAGCCTCAGGCCCCCAGACAACCACGGCAAGCAGCTTTTTGGGCCATGTAGGCTGCTAGGCAAGGAAAATCAATCTTTGAATTTATCGGGACAACACCAGGGAGCCCAGGATTGGACATGTATTCAACCTCCAATGTCATATTAACTCTAGAAATGGGGATCCAGACTCTGCCTGCCTACAAGAGTCTTTGGCCCTTTGCCTGCAGAACCTTTGGGATTGCTTCTAGAATGAAGTAGTACTATTGTAAAGTGGCTGCAGATTTATCCAGGTGTCATAGATAATGATTATGAGGGAGAAATAAAAATTATGGCTGCTTACCCTCATGGTGTTATAACTGTACCTGTTAACCAAAGGATTGCTCAATTTGCATCTACTACCTTCTAAATTTGTTAAGAGTAAGAGAGGACAAACTGGCTTTGGCTCCTCTGCAGTGTGCTGTGTTCAATCTATTACTAACAAAAGACCTAACATTACACTAACAATTGAAGGAAAAAGTATTGAAGGATTAATAGATATGGGAGCTCATGTGACAATTATTAAAGGAGAAGATTGGCCTTCAACTTGCCCCTTGTCAGAGATGCTCACTCACCTCCAATACATCGGATATGCTAATAATCCTAAACAGGGCACTAAACTTGTAACCTAGAAGGATGAAGAAGGAAATTCAGGACAAATTCAGCCTTATGTTATGCTAAATTTGCCTACTACCCTTTGGGGAAGAGATCTTTTGTCACAGATGGGAATTATAATGTGTAGTTCTCATGAGGTAGTGACTAGACAGATACTAGAGTAAGGAATTTTGCCTGATCAGGGGCTAGGAAAAGAAGGACAGGGTGTTAAAAATTTTGAAAGTCCTAAGCCTAACACTAACACTAGAGGTTTGGGGCATTTTGCATAGTGACCCCTATCTTGCCTGCATCCTGCACTGATAAAATTCAATGGCTTAATGATAATCCTGTGTGGGTTGATCAGTGGTCTTTATCTAAAGAAAAAAATAGAAGCTGCCTTTTTGCTAGTGCAGGAGCAACTAGAGGCAAGACATTTAGGCGAATCTCAATCTCCATGGAATGCTCCAATATTTGTTATCAAGAAAAAATATGGTATATAGAGATTGCTACAAGACCTAAGGAAGGTTAATGAGACTATGGTACCCATGGGAGCTTTACAAACTGGACTTCCACCTCCCATGGCTATTCCTAGAGGATATTATAAAATAGTGATAGATTTGAAAGATTGTTTCTTTACTATTCCATTGCACCCTGAGGATTGAAAAAGATTTGCTTTCAGTGTTCCTTCGATTAACTTCATGGAACCTGTAAAAAGATACCAATGGATAGTTCTTCCTCGGGGCATGGCTAACAGTCCTGCCTTATGTCAGAAGTTTGTGGCACAGGCCATTCAGCCTGTAGGACAGCAATGGCCAGAAATCTACTTGGTCCATTACACAGATGATATTTTGATAGTGGGGAAAAAACTTCAGGATTTGCTTTTGTGTTTTAAAGATTTGCAACAGGCTTTAGCCGATAAAGGATTACAAATAGCTCCTGAGAAAGTACAAACCCAGGATCCTTATAATTTTCTGGGTTTCAAACTTTCAGATCAAGCTGTTTTTTTTTTTTTTTTTTTTTTTTTTTTTTTTTTTTTTTTTTTTGCCCAGAAGATAATTATTCGCAGGGACAGCTTGAAAACTTTAAATGATTTTCAAAGGTTGTTGGGTGATATTAATTGGCTTTGCCCTTATTTAAAGCTTACTATAGGAGAATTACAACCTTTATTTGATATTCTAAAGGGTAATGCTGATTCTACATCTCTTAGTTTCTTAAACCCGGAAGGGCTTTTAGCCTTACAGCAAGTAGAGAGAGCTATTAAAAACCAATTTGTTACCTATTATTCTTTACCTTTACATCTGTTAATTTTTGATACAATGCATTCACCTACAGTATTATTATGGTAAAAGGTTCCTCTTATGTGGATTCATTTGAGGGTGTCTCCTAAACGTAAAATGTCTCCTGGCATATTATGAGGCAGTAGCCCAGATAATTGTGCTTGGAATGAAGTAGGCACTAACTTATTTGGGCAAAGAGCCAGATATCATTATTCAGCCTTTTAATGTAGATCAAGATGCTTGGCTGAAGCAACATAGCACAGCTTGGTTGCTTGCTCAAATACGATTTAAAGAACTATAGATAAGCATTATCCTCAAGATAAATTAATAAAGTTTTTAAATATGCATGAAGTTGTATTTCCTCATATGACATCTTTACAGATGCTGCATAATGCTCTTTTAATTTTCATAGATGGCTCTTCCAAAGGAGGAGCTGGGTATCTTATTAATAATCAACAGGTAGTTATACAAATGCCTGGACTTTCAGCTCAGTTAGCAGAGCTGACAGTAGTATTATATGCCTCTCAATCTGTAAATAGTACATTTAATCTTTTTTCAGACAGCTTGTACATTGCAGAATCTGTCTCTTAATTAGAGACCTGTGGGACATTTAATTTTAATATGCCAGCAGGATCTTTGTTTTTACAATTGCAAATCATCATTCTTGGTAGAAAAAAAACTCCCTTCTATATTGGCCATATTTAAGCTCACTCTGGTCTTCCTGGAGCTTTAGCTGAAGGCAATCTTTGCATTGACAGAGCTCTAATAGGAGAGCCTTTAGTTTTAGAACCTGTAGAACTGGCTAGACATGATCATAATAAGTTCCATCTTTCTAGCCACACATTAAGGCTCAGACATAAAATCACAAAGGAGCAAGCAAGAATGATTGTGAAACAATGCCCTAACTGCCTTACATTATCACCAGTTCCTCATTTAGAGGTTAATCCACAAGGCCTTATGCCCAATCATATTTGGCAAATGGGTATAATTCAATATGTGGAATTTGGAAATTAAAATTTAAACATGTTTGCACTAATACTTGTTCATGATTTCTTTTGGATTCTCTGCATTCAGGAGAAGCCTCTAAATATGTAATTGATTATTGTTTATAAGCTTTTAATACCATGGTATTACCTGAAGTCATTAAGACAGACAATGGACCAGCCTACACTGGCAATAATTTTATCTCATTTTGAAAGGAATTGGTATTAAACATAAAACTGGAATTCCTTATAACCCAATGGGCCAAGGCATTCTTGAGCATGTACATCACACTCTTAAAAATTGGCTTTTTAAAACAAAGAAGGGGAAATTATATCCTCCTAGATCACTCAAAGCATACCTTGCTTTCGTTTTATTTGTTTTGAATCTCCTGCAAACTGATGTTAAATGTCAGTCTGTAGCAGATCTCCACTGGCATCCTGTCACTTCTAATTCTTATGCTATGGTTAAAGGGCGAGACCCTTCCAACTAATACTTGGAACGGCTCAGACTTTCAAAGGATAATTATTGGAAATCACCACCAAAAGGAGGGAAACTGCATACTGGAAAAACCAAGAAAACTATTATTATATATATTATTATAAAATTAAAACCACACAAAAATCCAACAAAGAAAGAGAACTTTGGATCAATTTGCCTTATGAATATTGATGCAAAAAATACTCAATAAAATTTTTGCCAACAGAATCCAAGACCACATCAAAACGATCAGCTACTGTGATCAAGTAGGCTTCATCCCAGGGATGCAGGGATGGTTCAATATATGAAAATCCATCAATGTAAACAAGCTCAAGGGGAAAAATGATCATTTCAGTAGATGATGAGAAAGCATTTGACAAAATCCAACACCTCTTCATGACAAAAGTCTTAGATCAGGAATTCAAGGTCCATATCTAAACCTAGTAAAAGCAATATATATCAAACCAGTAGCCAACATCAAACTAGAGAGAAACTTGAAGCAATCCCACTGAAATCAGGGACTAGACAAGGCTGTCCACTCTCTCCCTACATGTTGAATATAGTGTTCAAAGTCCTAGCCAGAGCAATTAGACAACAAAAGGAGGTCAAAGGGATTCAAATTGGAAAGGAAGAAGTCAAAATAACACTATTTGCTAATGATATGATAGTGTACTTAAATAACCCCAAAAATTCTACCTGAGACCTCCTAAACCTTATAAACAACTCCGTCCAAGTAGCTGGATATAAAATTAACTCAAAAAAATCAGTAGCCTTACTCTACTCAAAGGATAAAAAGGCTGAGAAATTATGGTAATGACATCCTTCACAATAGTCACAAACAATATATAATACCTTGATGTGACTCTAACCAAGCAAGTGAAAGATCTGTATGACCAGAATTCCAAGCCTCTGAAGAAGGAAATTGAAGAAGATCTCAAAGATGGAAAGATCTCCCAGGCTCATAGATTGGCAGGGTTAATATAGAAAAATGGACATCTTACCTAAAGCAATCTACAGATTCAATGCAATCCCCATCCTAATCCTCACTCGATTCTTCATAGAGTTAGAAAAAGCAATTTCCAAATATATCTGGAATAACAAAAAATCCAGGATAACGAAAACTATTCTCAACGATAAAAGATCTTCTGGTGGAATCACCATCCCTGAATCAAGCTCTACTATAGAGCAATACTGATAAAAAAAATCCTGCATGGTAGTGGTACAGAGACAGACAGGAAGATAAATGGAATAGAATTGAAGAACCAGAAATGAAGCCACACACCTCTGGTCACTTAATCTTTGATAAAGGATCTAACACCATCCACTGGGGAAAGGAAGCATTTTCAGCCAATAGTCCTGTGTCAACTGGCAGTCAACATGTAGAAGGATACAAATTGATTCATTCTTATCTGCCTGCACAAAGCTCCAATCCAAGTGGATCGAGGACTTCCACATAAAAACAGATACATTGAATCTAATAGAAGACAAAGTATGGAAGAATCTGGAGCACATGAGCACAGGGGGAAATTTCCTGAACAGAACACCAAAAGCTTATGCTCTAAGATCTAAAATTGACAAATGGGATCATAAAATTACAAATCTGTACAGCAAAAGACACTGTCACTAGGACAAAATGAGAACCAAATGATTCGGAAAAGATCTTTGCCAATCCTACACCCAATAGAGAGCTAATATCCAATATATACAAAGAAATCAAGAAGTAAGATGGGAGAGAACCAAATAACCCTATCAAAAAACAGGGCACAGAGCTAAACAAAGAATTGTCAATTGGGGAATACTGGATGGCTGAGAAACACCTAAGTAAAATTTCAACATACTTAATCATCAGGGAAACACAAATCAAAACAACCCTGAGATTCCACCTCACAACAGTCAGGATGGCTAAGATGAAAAACTCAGGGTACAGCAAATTCTGGAAACAATGTGAAGAAAGAGGAACACTCCCCCATTGCTGGTGACATTGCAAGTGGGTAAAACCAGTCTGGAAATCAGTTTGGTGGTTCCTCAGAAAACTGGACATAATGCTACTGGAGGCTCCTACTATAACATTCCTGGGCCCAGAAGATTCTCCAGCATGTAATAAGGACACATCCTTCATTATGTTCATAGAAGCTCTATTTATAATAGCCAGAAACTGGAAAGAACCGAGATGTCCCTCAACAGAGGAATGAATGCTGAAAATGTTAGATATATTTACACAATGAAATAGTACTCAGCTATTAAAAACAATCAATTCATGAAGTTCTTTGGCAAATGGGTGGAACTGGAAAATATTATCCTAAGTGAGGTAACCCAATCACAAAAGTACACAAATGGGATGCACTTACTGATAAATGGATATTAGCCTAGAAGCTTGGAATACCCAAGACATATTGCACATATCAAATTATTCCCCAAAATGAGGATAAACAAAGTATGGATACATGGGTCCTTTGTAGAAAGGGGAACAAAATACCTACAGAAGGAGATACAGATACAAACGGTGGAGCAGAGTCTGAGGGAAAGACCATCCAGAGACTACTCCACCCAGGGATCCATCCCATATACAATTAAAAACCCCAGACACTATTATCCATGCCCACAAGTGATTACTGACTAGTGCTGAGCCTGATATAGCTGTCACTTGGGAGGCTCTGCTAGGGCATGACAAACATAGAGGGGGACTCTCTCAGCCAGCCATTGAACTGGCACAGGGTCCCCAATGGAGGAGCTAGAGAAAGGACCCAAGGAGCTGAAGAGGTTTGGAGAGCCACAGGAGGAATAACAATAATGAGTCGCCCAGTACTCCCAGAGCTCCCAGGGACAAAACCATCAACCAAAGAGTACACATTGAGTTACCCATAGCTCCAGACATATAGCCAGCAGAGGATGGTCTTGTTAGACACCAAAGGGATGAGAGGCCCTTGGTCCTGGAAAGACTTGATGCCGTAGTGTAGAGGAATACCTGGATAGGGATGCTAGGGAGTGTTGATTGGGGAAGGGAAATGGCTTATGGGATTTTTTGGGGGGCACAAAACCAATAAAGAGAACAACACTTGAAATGTAAATAAAGAATATATCTAATAAAACAATTAATTAATTAATTAATGGGATTTTCACCTGAGGTATATCAAATGACTGAGAAGCACCTAAAGAAATGTTCAAGATCCTTAGTCATCAGGGAAATGCAAATCAAAACAACCCTGAGATTTCACGTCATACCAGTCAGAATTGCTAAGATCAAAAACTCAGAAGACAGCATGTGCTAACAAGGATGTGGAAAAAGAGGAACACTCTTCCACTGCTGGTGGAGTTGCAATCTGGTACAACCACTCTGGAATCACTTTGGTGGTTCCTCAGAAAACTGGGAATAATACTGCCAGAGAACCCTCTTATACCTCTCCTGTCCATATACCCAGAGGATTCTACAGCATCTAATAAGGATACATGTTCCACTATGTTCATTGTAGCCCTATGTATAATATCCCGAAGCTGGAAAGAACCCAGATGTCCTCAACAGAGGAATGGATACAGAAAATGTGGTATATTTACACAATGGAATACTACTCCGCTATTAAAAACAATCAATTCATGAAATTCTTTGGTAAATGGATGGAACTGGAAAATATCATCCTGAGTGAGGCAACCCAATCACAAAAGAACACACATTTTATACACTCACTCATAAGTGGATATTAGCCCAAAAGCTTGGAATACCCAAGGCACAATTTACATATCAAATGATCCTCAAGTAGAAGGAAGAACAAAGTGTAGATACTTTGGTCATTCTTAGAAGGGGGAAAAATCCCACAGAAGGAGATACAAAGACAAAGTGTGGAGCAGAATCTGAGGGAAGGACCATCCAGAGACTGCCCCACCTAGGGATTCATCCCATAGTTTCAAAACCCAGACACTATATTTGATGCCCACAAGTACTTGCTGACCTGAACCTGATGTAGCTGTCACCAGGGAGACTCTGCTAGTGCACAACAAAAACAGAGGGTGACACTCTCAGCCTGCCATTGGACTGAGCACAGGGCCCCCAATTGGTAAGCTTGAGAAAGAATCCAAGGAGCTGAAGGGATTTGCTGCACAATAGGAGGAACAACAATATGACCCACCCAGTACTCTCAGACCCAGAGACAAAACCATCAACCAGAGAGTGCAAATGGTGTTACCCATCTGCCCTTGCATTTGGAGCATAGATGTTCAGGGTGGATTTTTCCCTTGACAAGCAAGAAGAGTCCTTCCATTTCTCTTTTGATGACTTTAGGTTCAAAGTCAATTTTATCTGATATTAGAATGGCTACTCTGGCTTGTTTTCTAAGACAATTTCCTTGTAAAATTGTTTTCCAGCCTTTTACTCTAATGCCAGAGATAACCAGATGGATCTGAATCCTAAAGCAAAAGAATATACCTTTATCTCAACACCTCGTGGTATCTTCTCCAAAATCGACAATATAACTGGTCACAAGACAGACCTCAACAAATGTAAGAAGATCGAAATAATCCCATGCTTCCTATCAGATCACTATGGAATAAAAGTGGTCTTCCATAGCAACAAAAACAACAGAAAGGCCACATACACATGGAGTCTGAACAATATTCTACTCAATGATATCTTGGCCAAAGAAGAAATAAATAAAGAAATCAAAGACTTTTTAGAATTTAACGAAAATGAAGGCACAACATACCCAAATCTATGGGACACAATGAAGCAGTGCTAAGGGGAAAATTCATAGCCCTGGGTGCCTCCAAAAAGAAACTGGAGACATTGTACACAAGCAGGTTTTTAATTTTATTTTATTTTCTATATTCTTTGTATACATTCCAAATGCTTTCCCCTTTCCCAGATCCCCCCTCCACTTTTGTCCCATAAGCCCTCTTCTCTCCAACCATTCTCCACATACAATCCCACCAGCAGTGGAGGAGTGTTGCTCTTTCTCCACATCCTTGCCAACACCTGCTGTCTCCTGAGTTTTTGACCTTAGCCATTCTGACTGGTGTGAGGTAAAATCTCAGGGTTGTTTTGATTTGCATTTCCCTAATGACTAATGATGTTGAGCATTTTTTATTTGATATATTTGTTATTTACATTTCAAATGATTTCCCCTTTTCTGGCTTCCCACTCCTTGAAAGTCCCATAAGCCCTCTTCCCTCCCCCCTATTCCCCCATCAACCCCTTTCCACTTCCCTGTTCTGGTACTGCCCTATACTGCAACACAGATTCTTTCCACAACCAGGGGCCACTCCTCGGGATGTTGAACATTTCTTAAGGTGATTCTTGGCCACACCCTGGAAAAAGCAAGATAGTAATCTTTCATCAAACCCAAAAGAAGATAACCAATCAAATATAAAAAACAACATCAAAAATGACAGGAAGTAATAATCACTATTCTTTAGTATTTCTTAACATCAACGGACTCAGTTCCCCAATAGAAAGACACAGACTAAGAGACTGGATATGTAAACAGGACCCTACATTTTGCTGCATACAGGAAACTCACCTCAATGTCAAAGACAAAAACTACCTTAGAGTAAAAGTCTGGAAGACAATTTTACAAGCAAATGGTCTCAGGAAACAAGCCAGAGTAGCCACTCTAATATCAGATAAAATTGACTTTCAACCTAAAGTCATCAAAAGAGACACGGAAGGAGACTTCTTGCTGGTCAAAGGAAAAATACACCAAGAAGAACTCTCAATCCTGAACATCTATGCTCCAAATGCAAGGGTACCCTCATTTGTAAAAGAAACTTTACTAAAGCTCAACACGCACATTGCACCTAACATGATAATTGTGGGTGACTACAATACTACACTAGCAGTTTAATGGCACACCTGAAAGCCCTGGAGCAAAAAGAAGCTAATTCACCCAGGAGGAGTAAAAGACAGGAAATCATCAAACTCAGGGCTGAAATCAATCAAGTAGAAACAAATAGAACCATACAAAGAATCAACAAAACCAGAAGCTGGTTCTTTGAGAAAATCAACAAGATAGATTAACCATTAGCCAGACTAACCAAAGGGTGCAGAGACTATATCCAAATTAACAAAATTAGAAATGAAAAGGTTGATATAACAATAGAAATGGCAGAAATTCAAAAAACCATCAGATCCTACTACAAAAGGGTATACTCAACACAACTGGAAAATCTGGAGGAAATGGACATTTTCTTAGACAGATGCCAAATACCAAAATTAAATCAGAATCAAATAATCATTTAAACAGTCAACAAACAAATCATTTAAACAGTCCCATAACCCCTAAAGCAATAGAAGGGGTCAGAGAAAGTCTTCCAACCAAAAAAATGAAAGGACCAGATGGTTTTAGTACAGAATTCTGTCAGACCTTCAAAGAAGACCTAATACCAATACTCTTCAAATTATTCCACAAATAGAAACAGAAGGAACACTACCCAACTCGTTCTACAAAACCACAATTACACTGATACCAAATCCACACAAAGATCCAACAAAGAAGGAGAACTACAGGGCAATATCCCGTATGAATATCGATTCAAAAGTACTTCACCAACCCTAAATCTGACAGAGGGCTGATATCCAATATATACAAAGAACTCAAGAAGTTAGACCCTAGAAAACGAAATAACCCTATTAAAAATGGGGTACAGAGCTAAACAAAGAATTTTCACCTGATGAACTTCACATGGCTGAGAAGTACCTTAAGAAATGTTCAACATCATTAATTATTAGGGAAATGCAAATCAAAACAACCTTGAGATTTCACCTCATACCAGTCAGAATGGCTAAGATTAAAAACAAAAGAAACAGCAGGTATAGGCGAGGATGTGGAGAAAGAGGAACACTCCTCTACTGCTGGTGGGATTGCAAGTTGGTAAAACCACTCTGGAAATCAGTCTGGCAGATTCTCAGAAAAGTGTGCATGACACTTCTGGAGGACCCTCTGATATGGGCATGTACCCAGAGGATTCCCCGGCATGTAACAAGGACACATGCTACACTATGTTCATAGCAGCCTTATTTATAATAGCCAGAAGCTGGAAAGAACCCAGATGTCCTTCAATGGGTTCTGGATTGGAGGAATGGATACAGAAAATGTGGTAAATTTACACAATGGAATACTACTCAGCAATTAAAAACAATGAATTGATGAAATTCTTAGACAAATGGTTGGATCTGGAAAATATCATCCTAAGTGAGCTAACCCAATCACTAAAGAGCACACATGCAATGCAATCACTGATAAGTGGATATTAGCCCAGAAGCTTAGCATACTGAAGACACAATTACCATATCAAATGATTTCCCAGAGAAGAGAAAGGAGAGGGCCCTGGGCCTGGAAAGGCTTGATACCACATTGTAGGGGATTAGGAAGACAGAGAAGTAGGAGGGGGTCGATTGGAGAAAGGCCAGAGGGAAGCTAACTTATGGGACTTATGGGTAGGGGGCAACCAGGAAATGGGAAATCATTTGGAACATAAACAAAGAATATAGAAAAATAAAAAAGTTAATTAACAAAACTATTGATTCTTCCCAAGAGAATTTGTAAGATTGACAGATGGTTAAATCTTTAGTTAGGTGTATTGAGAAGTAAATATTTCTTCATTTTCTCAGACTTCTTCCTTCATTTCTAGGTTTAACTAGTCAGAAGAATGGATTTCCTAGCAAGATTTTGAGGTGGGATGTGACAGTATTATTTTAATTAAATAATAAAATAAAATTATAATAAAACTTAAGATAAGAAGGAACAGTAAGAAGCATTGGCATGTGGAGAATGGAAGAAAGAAGGGAGAGGGAGGCAGGAAAGAAGGAGAGAGAGAGAAGAACCAAGAAAGGAGGAAGAAGAAAGAATGAGAAGGAAAGAAAGAAGTGAGGAAAGAGGGAGGACAAAGGAAATATGGACAATTCCCTCCTTCTCAGCTTAGGTTGACTATTTCTTTTTCCAGGTCACTGCCATAGAGATGTGGATCATTTTGTTTTATTATACACATTCACTGTACTGAACCAGCTACAGTTCAAAGATGAGATATATAGGGAAAAACAAATATGTATGACCTGAAATTAACAAGTTATTCTTCACATTTCGCCCTCCTTTTTGAGGAATGCTCACTTTTAGTTGATTGTTGTGTTCAAAATTAGTATGTTGGCCTGTTATACTGTGGAAATTTAGGTGATATTTTTTATTTATGCCCAGAATAAAAGATATTGCTATATAATACAGTGTATACTATCCATGACAAGAGCCATACATTTTTATATATCCCCCAATCTCATAGTCACTACTTTAAGGCTGGCTATTGTTGGGGGGAAACAATCATACACATTTCTGATGTTATTCGACTGCTTCCATGAGCTGCGCCCATTGTTCTCGGTGCTCTTCACTTTTCTTGTATATAGCATCAAGGACTACACTCCTTTCAGGCATGATGGTGAATTCTAATAATCCAAACATTTAAGAAGCTGAGGCTGGAGGGTCTTGAGTTTGCTGCCCTCTAGGACACATTGCTTGGGTTACACAGATGACAAAATTATCTGCCCATTCTAAGCTCCACATCTTCATCTAATTTTGCATATAGTTCTGTTAATTCATAGTTTTATTTATACTGACTTTGTTCTCTTTTTTTTATTGACTTATACCTTAACTTTCTATTAATTAACATTGTTATTTGCTTTAATGTAGCAGAAGGGCCTCTCATCATGAAAGGAGACTCAGTATCCTCTGACAGAAAGATCGATAAGATGATAGAACAGAAAATGTATGGGACAAGGATGCTCCCATGTGGAATGCAACACAGATGTGCAAACAAAGATGAACACTGCAAAGTAGGTACCTGATTCTCCCTGAGACAAGAAATTTGGCCATACAGATAAAATTGACTTTCAACCCAAAGTCATCAAAAGAGACCCTGAGGGACACTTCTTGCTGGTAAAAGGAAAAATACAAGAAGAACTCTCAATTCTGAACATCTATGCTCCAAATGCAAGGGCACCCTCATTCATAAAAGAAACTTTATTAAAGCTCAAAGCACACATTGCACCTAACACAATAATTGTGGGTGACTTCAACACTGCACTTTCCTCAATGGACCGATCAGGAAAACAGAAAATAAACAGGGACATAATGAAATTAATTGAAGCTTTGGACCAATTAGATTTAACAGATATATATAGAACATTCTATCCTAAAGCAAAAGAATATACCTTTTTCTCAGCACCTCATGGTACCTTCTCCAAAATCGACCATATAATTGGTCACAAGACAGACCTCAACAAATATAAGAAGATCGAACTAATCCCATGCCTCCTATCAGATCACTATGGAATAAAAGTGGTCTTCAATAGCAACAAAAACAACAGAAAACCCACATACACGTGGAAATTGAACAATATTCTACTCAATGATACCTTGGTCAAGGAAGAAATAAAGAAAGAAATTAAAGACTTTTTAGAACACAATGAAAATGAAGACACAACATTCCCAAATCTATGGGACACAATGAAAGCAGTGCTAAGAGGAAAACTCATAGCCCTGAGTGCCTCCAAAAAGAAAATGGAGAGAGCATACATTACCATTACTTGAAAGCCCTGGAACAAAAAGAAGCTATTTCACCCAGGAGGAGTAGAAGGCAGGAAATCATCAAACTCAGGGCTGAAATCAATCAAGTAGAAACAAAGAGAACCATACAAAGAATCAACAAAACCAGGAGCTGGTTCTTCGAGAAAATCAACAAGATAGATAAACCCTTAGCCAGACTGACCAAAGGGCACAGAGAAAGTATCCAAATTAACAAACTTAGAAATGAAAAGGGAGATATAACAACAGAAACTGAGAAATCATCAGATCCTACTACAAGAGCCTGTACTCCACACAACTGGAGAACCTGGAGGAAATGGACAATTTCCTTGACAGATACCAAATACCAAAATTAAATCAGGACCAACTAGATCATCTAAACAGTCCCATAATGCCTAAAGAAATTGAAGGAGTCATAGAAAGTCTCCCAACCAAAAAAAGCACAGGACCAGATGGTTTCAGTGCAGAATTCTATCAGACCAATAAATATAATTTCTACGTAGTAAAACTACATAGAAAAGTTTGCTAACCCAATAATTTCTGGTTTCAAAAGACAGTAGTTCAGTTGCACTTGCCCAAAAATTTTGCAGCTATGATGACAGAGATTTATTTGTTCCTCTGCTTCCTAGTCTCATAATCTTTTTCCACTCTCTGTGTTTCTATGAATTATGTTGAGGTCTGCTCCTTTTAACATAACTGTAGCCATCTTACATTCAGTTTCCATTTTTGCTCATGAGAGGAAAAAAGGTCAGGTTCTTAGACTCCACTTTTCAGAAGTGATTATCCACTGCTGACACTGAAGAATGTTATTGATAAGCCAAAAGTTATGGTTGAATCTATCATGGGGTGATATTTCAGTGTTCTGAAATTCCTCTCTTACTACCTATCCAATACCCTTATGTTACTCAGGTCCAATCAGTTTAAAGGTTATTTTGTCTAGTAAGCCGAAATGTAATAAATATTACTCCTTTTCTTGCTCTTTAAACATTTGAACATGTTTTTCCTACTAAAATCCTGCCATAAGAATTGTTTGATGTCATAGTTTCAGACATAGTTCTGAACTATGCCCCTGGTCTGACTACTATTAACATCATTAAACTATTCTTGCTTAACTGAGATCAGTGTTTGTATGTTTGGTGTGGCAATTCTTGAAACCTAACAGACTGCAATTTGCTTATTATTGACTTCACAGGTATTATCCACATATAAAAGGATATATTCCATATTCATCTTTCTGAGTTTAGGATTCCTCATTCGGGAGGATTTTTCTAATTTTTGCATGCATTTTTTATGTTGTTTTATCATGTGTGTATATGTTCTTTATCCATTCTTATGTTGAGGGACATGTAGGTTGTTTCTATTTTTGCTAGTATAAACAGAGCAGCAGTTAACATGGCTGATCAAGTGTCTCTGTGGTAGGATGAAGTTATCTTTGGTTACATGCCCAAGAGTGGTGTAGCTGGATATTGAGGTAGATTTCTTCCTGAGGATCCACCCCACTGTTTCCAGTAGTGTCTGGATGATATTTCATTCCCACTAGAAATGTATGAGTGTTCCTTTTACTCCACATTATTTTTAGATTTAGATGTCACTTATTTTATTGGTCTTTGCCATCAGATCCTGTTAAAGGATATGTGAACCTGTTTCTAATTAGGGTGTGACTTAGCCCTTAGTACATACCTTTAATTACTCTGGCTGGACTACTGACACACTGTTAATATTTACCTTTATTCCCAAACAAGGAAATTAATGTTGCTTTGTAGAATGAAGTATCCATGCCTGAAAGTGATGTTTAATTGAGTGGCAGAAAAATGATGAATCAAAGAAAGATTTGACAGAATAGGATATGCCCACTCTCAAGAGAAAAGAGAGGAAAGGGAAGCTATTTAACAGAAAAAGATGGTAAAGGAAGAAGTGAGTACAGCACAGCAATACACTAGAGTTCATAAAGAGCAGTGGAGTAGAGTTGAGAGGGAGAGCCCAGCATCACAGGGAGGGAGAAGGAGGCAATTATATTGGGAGAGTCTTACAGAGAAAGATTGAAGAGAAAACAAGCTAGACACAGGTAAAGACAGAAGGAGCAAGGGATTGAGGAGTTAGAAGATTAGGAAAGATAGCTAGAGTTAGTTTGAAGCCGATCAGAATAATTCAGAGGATGAGAGAAAAGCCAGATTCAATAAGTCATTTGGGAGAGGAGTTTGAGCTAGAACAGCTTAGTTGAAATAGTGCACTTGAATTTTTAAAGAATAAGAAAAGGTGACCTTATTTTCATCAAGTTTCAGAGGCTGAAAACATTCTAGGCCTAAATTAGATTGATCGGAGGCTGAATCTTCCAGGACTAGGCCTAGGTTAGCCATTAATGGCAGTAAGTCTCCCAGACAATAATTACAACAGGAAAATATATTACATTCACACTAATATTATTTAGTTTTCACATACCACTACTTGAACTGGTTAAGGTGTAGTTAAAATATCAAGGCCTAGATGAAATGTTAAGGCCTAGGTAAAATGTTAAACCCTAGGTAACTCTTATCTGGCTAGTCTGCCATTTTGTTCTGTTATTACTATAAGAAAACTTTCTCACAGGTTGTATCTTTATCATGTCCAAGTTGATAAGATATTCTGTTATCATCTGTGCCCTTCGAAATCAATCATGGTAGAAGTTATTATAACTATTTTATAATAGCTTGGAACTGACCCAACCACCCAGCCACACTTTCTGCACCTCCTTATAATTTTTTCATAGTATTTGCCTTTAAAATTTTTCTCCCATCTTTTTAAAATAAGACTTTCATTTTGAGTAGGTGTCAAAAAAATTTAAGTTCCCAAGACCCTAGGAACTGACATTGTATTTGGCAGAAAAGAGACATGTACATTGGTAACTGACATCTTGGTTCACAGGTTAAGACATGAATGCTAGATAAGGCAAGTTCCATGTTACAGTTAAATATCCCAACCAACGGGAGCAGGATAAGTGTAAAAGAAAGACATGTTCCTAAGGAAATCTTCTATCCATAAATCCTGATGGTTGACTAACACTTGGCTTAGATGTTTGTAGATCTCAGGCTTAAAAAGCTCTATAGGACCTTAAGTGAGAGTCATGGTTCAGCTTTTGAACCTGGTGTGTGATGTTCAATAAACCATGCCTATTTGACTGAGATTGGCATTTGAACGAATTGTGTGGCAACTCCCTGGCTCAAACAGATCTAGACTAAAATTTTAGTAAAGAAATATTGCCGGATATTTGATTGAATTTTTAAGTCTAAGACTGTGAACACATTGTCAATTGGTTGCTCAGCCCAAGCACATACTGTCAACCCAACAGTAAATAAATTCAATCCTAGGTCAAGAGCCAGAGCAGGCAACTAAGGTGACAGGGAGTGATCATAACTAAACAGAAAGGAGGGCATTTGAGTTGAAGAGTATTTAAGCCAGTGTGGAGAAGAATAAAGAGCTCTTTTCCTTCTGGGTCATTGGAGTAGGAAGTTCATCTGGGTGTTTTCTCTTACTCTCTGAGTCAACTGGCTTTCATTTTAGCATCTGGTTTCTGTGTCTTCATTGGTAAAATCAAACAGTTGGCATTTAGTTCCTTAACACAACAAAATCCTATCCCTTAGAGCTCATGGAACCATTTAGAAGAGGAGATAGAAAGAGTGTAAGAGACATAGGGGATGGAAGACACCAATAAACAAGACCTTCTAAATGAACATGAGCAAAGGTCATGAACACAGAGATTGAAGCAACATGCACAGTGTCTGCACAGGTCTGCAAAATCTGCACTAGGTCTTCTTCCTGTATCTTATTGGTTCCAAATTATTGTTTTTTATAGGATTCCTCAATGTGTGAACAAGTAGGGCTCTGTTTCTATGACCTCTCTTGGGCTTTTTTCACTTTTTTGTTTTGGGTTGTTCAACAATGATGTGATAGTATTTGTTTTATTTTACTATGTTTTATTTTGTTGCATTAAAAATGCATGAATAAAAATCTAGTTACTAGGGTAAAGGTTTGCAGCTGAACTATCACTCATACCTTCTAGGAGATGGAAATATGAGATTTCTCCAGTAGAGTAACACTGGGTATATAAACCACTCCAGGGAAGGTAGGAATAGTTGGCTAACACATAATCAATTCCACAGTGTGTGTGTGTGTGTATGTGTGTGTGTCTTCAGGTGCCATTACATTCTTTTTTTAAATGGATATTTTATGCATTTACATTTCAAATGTTATCCCCTTTCCTGGTTTTACCTCTAGAATGCCACTCTCCAATCCCCCCTCCCCCTGTTTCTATGAGGATGCTCCCGCTCCCACCCACCCACTCCCACCTCACTGCCCTGGCATTCCCTTACACTGGGGGAATTGAGCCTTCACTAGACCAAGGGCTTCTCCTCGTATTGATGCCAGATAATTCCATCTTCAGCTACATATGCAGCTGGAGCCATTGGCCTCTCCATGTGTATAAGACATACAAAGAGCAATTTGCAAATTCATCTGGAAAGGCAAAAAACCCAGAATAGTGAAAAAAAATTTTTTTAATTTTTTATTCGATATAATTTTTTATTTACATTTCAAATGATTTCCCATTTTCTAGCCCCCCACTCCCCGAAAGTCCCATAAGCCCCCTTCTCTTTCCCTGTCCTCCCACCCACCCCTTCCCACTTCCCCGTTCTGGTTTTGCCGAATACTGCTTCACTGAGTCTTTCCAGAACAAGGGGCCACTCCACCTTTCTTCTTGTATCTCATTTGATGTGTGGATTATGTTTTGGGTATTCCAGTTTTCTAGGTTAATATCCACTTATTAGTGAGTGCATACCATGATTTACCTTTTGAGTCTGGGTTACCTCACTTAGTATGATGTTCTCTAGCTCCATCCATTTGCCTAAGAATTTCATGAATTCATTGTTTCTAATGGCTGAATAGTACTCCATTGAGTAGATATACCACATTTTTTGCATCCACTCTTCTGTTGAGGAATACCTGGGTTCTTTCCAGCATCTGGCAATTATAAATATGGCTGCTATGAACATAGTAGAGCATGTATCCTTATTACATGGTGGGGAATCCTCTGGGTATATGCCCAGGAGTGGTATAGCAGGATCTTCTGGAAGTGAGGTGCCCAGTTTTCTGAGGAACCGCCAGACTGATTTCCAGAGTGGTTGTACCAATTTGCAACCACACCAGCAGTGGAGGAGTGTTCCTTTTTCTCCACAACCTCTCCAACACCTGCTCTCTCCTGAATTTTTAATCTTAGCCATTCTGACTGGTGTAAGATGAAATCTCATGGTTGTTCCCTTGAGGACATCGGTACAGGGAGAAAGTTTCTGAACAGAACACCAATAGCGTATGCTCTAAGAGCAAGAATTGACAAATGGGACCTCATAAAGCTACAAAGTTTCTGTAAGGCAAAGGACACCATCAAGAGGACAATTCGGCAACCAACAAATTGGGAAAAGATCTTCACCAATCCTACATCAGATAGAGGGCTAATATCCAATATATATAAAGAACTCAAGAAGTTATACTCCAGAAAACCAAACAACCCTATTAAAAAATGGGGTACAGAGTTAAACAAAGAATTCTCACCTGAAGAACTTCGGGTGGCGGAGAAGCATCTTAAAAAAATGCTCAACTTCATTAGTCATTAGGGAAATTTTTTTTTAAAAAAGCATGTTCTTTTGATTTGCATTTCCCTAATGATTAGTGTTGTTCAGCACTTCTTAAGGTGCCTCTCGGCCATCTGAATTTCTTCAGGGGAAAATTTTTTTGTTTAGATCTGTACCCCATTTTTAATATGGTTATTTGTTTTCCTGGGGTCTAACTTCTTGAGTTCTTTGTATATATTGGATATTAGCCCTCTATCAGATGTAGGGTTGGTGAATATCCTTTCCCAATTTGATGGTTGCCGTTTTGTCCTTTTAGCAGTGTCCTTTGCCTTACAGAAACTTTGTAATTTTATGAGGTCCCATTTGTCAATTCTTGATCTTAGAACATAAGCTATTGGTGATCTGTTCAGGAACTTGTCCCCTGTGCCCATGTCCTCAAGGGTCTTCCCCAGTTTCTTTTTTATTAGTTTCAGTGTGTCTGGTTTTACATGGGGATCCTTGATCCATTTGGAGTGAAGTTAAAACATGGAGATAAAAACGGATCAATTTGCATTCTTCTGCATTCTTACCTCCAATTGAACCAGCACCATTTGTTGAAAAGGCTATCTTTTTTTCCCCACTGGATGTTTTTCACTCCTTTGTTGAAGATCAAGTGACCATAGGTGTGTGGAATCATTTCTGGATCTTCAATTCTATTCCACTGGTCCACTTGTCTGTCACTGTGCCAATACCAAGCAGTTTTTCACACTATTGCTCTATAGTATTTCTTGAAGTCAGGGATACTGATTCCCCCAGAATTTCTTTTGTTGTTGAGAATAGTGTTAGCTCTCCTGGGTTTTTTTGTTATTCCAGATGAATTTGAGAATTGCTTTTTCTAACTCTGTGAAGAACTGTGTTGGGATTTTGATGGTGAGTGCATTGAATCTGTAGATTGCTTTTGGCAAGATGGCTTTTTAACTATATCAATCCTGCCAATCCACGAGCATGGAAGATTTTTCCATTTTCTGAAGTCTTCTTTTATTTCCTTCTTCAGAGACCTGAGCTTCTTGTCATATAGATCTTTCACTTGTTTGGTTAGAGTCACACCAAGATACTTTATATTGTTTGTTGCTATTGTGAAGGGTGTCATTTCCCTAACTTCTTTCTCAGCCTGCTTATCCTTTGAGTATAGGAAGGCAACTGATTTGCTTGAGTTGATTTTATAACCAGCCACTTTGCTTGACTCCAGAGGCCTCAACCCTGAGATTTCACCTTAAACCAGTCAGATTGGCTAAGGTCAAAACTCAGGAGACAGCAGGTGTTGGGGAGGATGTGGAGAAAGAGGAACACTCCTCCACTGCTGCTGGGGCTGCAAGATGGTACAACCACTTTGGAAATCAGTCTGTTGGTTCCTCAGAAAACTGGACATGACACTACAAGAGGAGCCTGCTCTACCTCTCCTGGGCATATACCCAAATGATTTCCCAGCATGTAATAAAGACACATGGTCTATTATGTTCATTGCAGCCTTATTTATAATAGCCAGAGCTGGAAAGAACCCAGATGTCCCTCAAAGGAGGAAAGGATTCAGAAAATGTGGTATATTTACACAATGGCCTACTACTCAGCAATTAGAAACAATGAATTCACAAAATTTTTAGGCAAATGGTTTGATCTAGAAAATATCATCCTAAGTGAGGTAACCTAATCACAAAAGAATACACATGGAATTCAATCTCTGATAAGTGGATATTAATTAGCCCAGAAGCTCTGAATACCCAAGGCACAAATCACATAACAAATGCCTCCCATGAAGAAGTATGGAGAGGGTCCTGATCCTGAAAATGATTGACCTAGCATTGGAGGGGAATATAAGGACAGAGAAAAAGGAGGAAGGTGATTGGAGAATGGATGGAGAGAAGAAGGTTTATGGGACATATGGGGAGAGGGTATCTGGGAAAGGGGAAATCATTTGGAGTGTAAACAAAGAATATAGAAAATAAAAATATTAAAAAAGCATGTTCTTTTATTGGAAAAGGAAGTGAAAACATTTTTTGATAAAATTGAAGTTTTACATGGAAAATACTTCTGATAAAATAGAAGATATATATATAAAACACATTAAAATTGACAGTTTTCATGAAAAATTAAAGAGTAAAGTGGTAGACATAAAAATGTTGCTAAATTAATTGTTAAAGGAAGTGGAAACATTTTCTGATAGAATTTAAGATTTACATGGCCAATATTTCTGATAAAATTGCAAAAAAATGTAGAAAGACATGTATTTTTTAAAATTTTTTCTATATTCTTTGTTTACATTGCCAATGCTTTCCCCTTTGCTGGATCTCCCCTGCCTAAATGTCCCTTAAGACCTCTTTCCTCTGCCCATTCCCCAATCATCCCCCTCCCATTTCGCTGTCCTGGTATGTAGCCGCCCGCAGCCACATGCGAACTGGATACCTGGAAGAGAATTCTGGGGATAAATGAGAAGGGGACGAAAGAGAATTGAGTCAAGATGACAGTTGCAGATAGAGACTGACTTTACTATTATTTTGCCAAGATATATAGTCTTTAGAAAACAACCCTGCCCCCCAACATCAAGGAGCAGGCCAAGAACTCCTTTGCTCCACTTCTCAGCGGGTTGCCTGCTTCAAGTCTAGCGGGTCTCTGCTGGCCTCCAGGTGAGACTGCCCTGAGGCAGCCTTGGTCATCAAGGTGAAAGCGCCGTATTGTTCCCAAGGAGCAGGGGCCGGAGATAACACCAGCGGGAGGCTGGGGGCTGCCAGCCAGCTTAATGCTGTGGGGGGAGGGACAATTCCCCCTTAATTATTAATTTTTAACAACTCAGTGGATATAAATATATTCGTCCAATGGACGACGGGCCTTTACCAGTGAGGGAAAACAGATGTCTGACCCCCTTAAACATTAAACGACATCTTTTTCAGGAGAGGGGAAATAGACTGCCTTAATAATTTAAGGACAGTCTCTCAATGTCAACCCCTATGCAGCCGGACGTACTTTTCAGGGAAATTCGGAAGCAGGATTTTTTCCTTTTCCCTTGCAGTGCCTCGCCTCGCACCTCAAACTGATGCCCATGTTTGTTATATTAACAAACATGCATAGTTCCGAATACTATGCAGCCTCATTTTTGAAAATCCACTGGTAAAGTAAATGCTCTGTGGATACGAGCTGGTTGGCTGGCCTTTATAGCCACCCATCCTTATCCTGGCGGCTATTGCTGTAGAGGCTGATCTTCTGAGTGTTGAATCTGAGAGACACCTGTTTGAAGCACAAAAGGAGATTAAGAGAAAAAACCTGTTTGGTCAGTATCGGAAGGCCCAAGGCGTTCAATTTGATTGCAAATTTGTGACTTCAGGTAGGAGACCTGGCTTGCAAATTAACTGCAAGAACACAAAGGATCCTTTCTTCCCAAGTAAGTGAGAAGCGGCTTAGGGAATGCCTTTTGTGAATTAATTATACTTACCAGCAGCTTTAGGGTGTGTTTACCTGTCTTACCAATCTCTCTGGCAGCCAACGTGCTCCATCTTCTCCTTGAGAAAAAATACAAACTGACCCTCTCCCTCAAATTAAAACAGGGTCTGGACCATTCCATGTATTAGTTAAAGGGTCCCGCCACTTAACCATGGTGTAGTAATTGGAAGTAACTGGGTGCCAATGTCAGTCTGCTGCAGACTGACCTTTAGCATCAGTTTGCAGAAAATTCAAAACAAATAAGACAAAGGCAAGATGTGCTTTGGGGGACCTGGGGGGGTATGGATTCCCCTTCTTTGTTTTAAAAAGCCAGTTTTTAAGGGTGCGATGAGCATGCTCCACGATTCCTTGACCCATTGGGTTATAAGGAATTCCAGTTTTATGTTTAATACCAGATTCTTTACAAAATGAGATAAAGTTCTTACCAGAATAGGCTGGTCCATTGTCTGTCTTAATGACCTTGGGTAATCCCATGGTATTAAAGGCTTGTAAACAATGATCGATTACATTTTTAGAGGCTTCTCCCGAATGCAGGGAGGCAAAAAGGAATCCTGATCAAGTATCAATGCAAACATGTATTATTTTAATTTTCCGAATTCTGCATAGTGAGTTACATCCATATGCCAAATTTTATTGGGCACAAGGCCACGTGGATTGACCCCTAAATGGGGAACTGGGGCTAAAGTAAGACAATTAGGGCATTGCTTTACAATCATTCTTGCTTGCTCCTTTGTGATCTTATGACGGAGTCTTAATGTATGGCTAGAAAGATGAAATTTATCATGATCACGTCTAGCCGTTTCCACGGGTTCTAAAGCTAAGGCCTCTCCTATGAGAGCCTTGTCAATGCACTCATTACCCTGAGCCAAAGGTCCAGGAAGACCGGAGTGAGCTCGTATATGGCCAATATAAAAGGGATTTTTTCTAGCAAGAATGATACTTTGCAATTGTGAAAACAAGGATCCAGCTGGCGTATTAAAATTAAATGTGCCACAGGTTTCTAATAAGGGGACAGATTTGGCAACATACAAACTGTCTGTAAAAAGATTAAAAGTACTATCTACAGATTGAAAGACACTTAATACTGCTGTCAGCTCTGATAACTGAGCAGAAAGCCCAGGGGTCTCTATAGCCACCTGTTGATTATTAATAAGATATCCAAATCTTCCTTTGGAAGAGCCGTCTGTGAAAATTAAAAGAGCATTATGCAACAACTGTAAAGATGTCATTTTAGTAAATACAACCTCATGCATATTAAAAACTTTATCAATTTGTCTTGAGGATAATGGTTATCTATAGTCCCTTCAAAGTCTATTTGAGCAAGCAACCAATCTGTGCTATGCTGTTTTAACCAAGCATCTTGATCTACGTTATAAGGCTGAATAATAACATCTGGTTCTTTGCCAAAATAAGTTAGCACCTGCTTTCTTCCAAGCACAATTACTTGGGCTACTGCCTCATAATATGGCAAGATATTACGCCTTGAAGACACCTTCAAATGAATCCACATCAGAGGAGACTTTTGCCATAATAAACCTGTAAGCAAATGAGTCGTATTAAAAATTAGCAGTTGCAAAGGTAAAGAATAATCTATATAGGTAACAAATTGATTTTAAAGTTTTTAAATTGTCCCTGCAAATAATTATCTTCTGGGAAAAAATAGCTTGATCTGTAAGATTGAAACCCAGATAATTATATGGATTCTGGCTTTGTACTTTTTCTGGAGCTATTTGCAATCCTTTAGCGGCTAAAGCTTGCTGTAAATCTTTAAAACATAAAAGCAAAGTCTTAGGATTTTTTTCTGCAACCAGATTCATTTGTGATAAAGGTCTCTCCCCCACACTTAGGACAGATTTCTGGGGAGCAAACTGATTGCCCACTTATAGCACCCCTGTTATCAGGGCAATCACTTTTAAAATGATCCAGACTACTACATTTAAAACACCTTTTATTTCCTTGTCTCTGCGAAAGTATTCCCTGGATGGTGGTTCCCTGCAATGCTGTGGCCATTGCTAGACCCTGATTATATGAGGGGCCAATTTCAGAACAGAGATGCATATAACCAGCCAAGTCTGTCTTCCCCCTGTGAGGTCTGATGGCCTTGCAGCAGGCTGCATTAGCATTTTCATAGGCTAGCTGAGTAACCAACGGATTTTCTGCCTGAGAATTTCCAAAAATTCTATTAGTTGTTTTTAGCAATCTATCCACAAAATCTTGAAAAAGCTCATTAGGAGCCTGTTTGACACCTGTTAAGTTTCCACTAAGATCTCCCTTTGATGGTAAAAGATTCCAAGCACAGCGGGCAGCCATCGCAATCTGCGCATACACTGCGATGGGAAACCCAATCTGATTAGTATTTCCTTCATATACACCTTCTCCCAGTAACGTATCAGCATTCCATTCTGGATGGCCTGCCTGAGTATTTATGGTGGCAGTTCTTTTGCCAGCCTCACACCATTCAGAACTCCAAAGCAAGAAATCTCCTCCTGACAAAGTAGCCTTACACAAGGTTCTCCAATCCTGTGGAGTTAAATTTGACTCTATCACAGTATCCAATAAAGCTTGTGTAAAAGGGGCTGTAGGGCTATACTGAGCTACAGCTGCCTTTAATTCTTTTATCACTTTGAATTTCCAATGTCTGATATTGTCTAATCCTATTCTCCTGGTCTGCGATCTCAAGGACAGGAAAAGCTAAGAATTCTGATGTATCCTGCCCTTCTCCATGAGCCTGGCTTATCGCTCTTTCTAGTGGCGATTGGCGTGTCCCAGGATCATCGTTCTCTCTAGTATTTGATACCCTTTTTAGTTCCTGTAATTCATTTGTCAATTTCTGCAATTTAATTTCAAACTCCAACTTTTGTAACTGTATATCTCTCTGGATCTCGTCCCCTGCCATCAAAGTCATAGGCAGAGCAGATGGCACGATAGGGGCCCATTCTTTCCCATGAGATTCAGCTGTTCTCTTTTTGGGATGAGCTGCCTTTTTCATAATTAGCTCATCAGCACTATCTCTGCGTTTTTGTAACTTAGATGGGGAGGGTCCTTCTTTGCAGAGGTCCTCTCCGGCAGACTTTCTTCTTGAGATTCCTCAAGTTCTTGAATAATATCTAATTCCTCCAAGCCTCATTCATCTATAATATCCTTTATAAGTGTCCAGAGGCAGAGGGTAATATTATCTGCCTTGGCTGCCTTTAGCGAATTACCAATTCTTTCCCAAGTTCTCTCGTTTAACGTTCGTTTTTCTTGGAACCAAGGACAGCAAAATTATATTTGATCCAAGAAATCTTCCAATCTTCCTTCTTCAAACCCTATCCTTTTTGCCTGAAGCAACTCTTGAATGTTGCGGGCGCAAATTTCACATGAACTTTCCTGTCCCATTTTTCCCTATCTATCTATCCCAAGCAGCCACTGTGCTGGGTCAGCACAATTTTGCTTGCCTAACCGTATCCCTCTGCACCCACAAGAATAGTTTCAAAGGATAAAATTTTACACTAGTGCTAGCATTTGACTCCTATAGTTGTTTACCGTGTGGATACCATCTTCTTTCCACTTTTTCTGTGAAGCTTCGCCAGATAGGGTCACCTCAGGAAATTCTCCTGTATCAGGTCTGTCCGTGTTCAGGCGCCATTATGTAGCTGCCCACAGCCACATGCGAACTGGATACCTGGAAGAGAATTCTGGGGATAAATGGGAAGGGGATGAAAGAGAATTGAGTCAAGACGACAGTTGCTGATAGAGACTGACTTTACTATTATTTTGCCAAGATATATAGTCTTTAGAAAACAACCCTGCCCCCCAACATCAAGGAGCAGGCCAAGAACTCCTTGGTTCCACTTCTCAGTGGGTCGCCTGCTTCAAGTCTAGCGGGTCTTTGCTGGCCTCCAGGTGAGACTGCCCTGAGGCAGCCTTGGTCGTCAAGGTGAAAGCGCCGTATTGTTCCCAAGGAGCAAGGGCCAGAGATAACACCAGTGGAGGCTGGGGGCTGCCATCCAGCTCAATGCTGTGGGGGAAGGGACACTGGTACTCCCCTACAATGCTGAATCAAGCCATTTCAGGACCAGGGACCTCTCCTTCCTTCTTCTTGGGAATCATTTGATACTCTAATTGTGTCTTGAGTATTCAGAGCTTGTGGGCTAATTAATATCCACTTATCCATGATTGCATTCCATGTGTATTCTTTTGTGATTAGGTTATCTCACTTAGGATGATATTTTCCAGTTCCAGCCATTTGCCTAAAAATTTCATGAATTCATTGTTTTTAATTGCTGAGTAGCATTCCATTGTGTAAATATACCACATTTTCTGTATCCATTCCTCCATTGAGGGACATTTGGGTTCTTTCCAGCTTCTGGCTATTATAAATAAGGCTGCTATGAACATAGTGGAGCATGTGTCCTTGTAGTATGCTGGGGAAATCCTCTGGTTTTATTTTAGGGTTCTCTGGAAGTGTCATGCCCACTTTTCTGAGAAACCACCAGACTGATTTCCATAGTGGTTGTATCATCTTGCAATCCCATCAGTAGTCAGGAGTATTCCTCTTTCTCCACATTCTCGCCAACACTTGCTATCACCTGAGTTTTTAATCTTAGCCATTCTGACTGGTATGAGGTGAAATCTCAGGGTTGTTTTGATTTGCATTTCCCTAATGACTAATGATGTTGAACATTTCTTAAGGTGCTTCTCGGCCATCCGAATTTCTTCAGGTGAAAATTCTTTGTTTAGCTCTTTACCCCATTTTTAAATATGGCTATTTGGTTCTCTAGGGTCTAACTTTTTGAGGTTTTTTGTATATATTGGATAGTAGACCTCTGTCAGATATAGGGTTGGTAAAGCTCTTTTCCCAATTTGTTGGTTGCTGTTTTGTCCTTTTTATGGTGTCCTTTGCCTTACAGAAACTTTGTAATTTTATGAGGTCCCATTTGTCAATTCTTGATCTTAGAGCATACATAATTGGTGTTCTGTTCAGGAACTTCCCCCGAGCCCATGTCCTCAAACTGGTTTTCCCCAGTCTTTTCTATTAGTTTCAGTGTGTCTGGATTTATGTGGAGATCCTTGATCCATTTGGAACTGAGCTTTGTAAGAGGGGATAATGGATAATGATAATGGATCTATTCACATTCTTCTACATGCTGACCTCCAATTGAACCAGCACCATTTGTTGAAAAGGTTATCCTTTTTTCCACTTGATGTTTTCTCCACTTTTGTCAAAGATCAAGTGACCATAGGTGTGTGGGTTCATTTCTGGGTCTTCAGTCCTTTTCCATTGATTCACTTGCCTGTCACTCTACCAATACCATGCAGTTTTTAACAGTATTGCTCTGTAGTATTGCTTGAGGTTTGGAATATTGATTCCACCAGAAGTTCTTTTACTGTTGAGAATAGTTTTTAGCTCTCCTAGGTTTTTTGTTATTCCAGATGAATTTGAGAATTGCTCTTTCTAACTCTATGAAGAACTGAGTTGGAATTTTGATGGGGATTGCATTCAATCTGTATATTGCTTTTGGCAAGATGGCCATTTTAACTATATTAATCCTGCCAACCCAAGAGCATGGAAGACTTTTCCATTTTCTGAGGTCTGCCTCAATTTCCTTCTTCAGAGACCTGAAGTTCTTGTCGTAAAGTTCTTTCATTTGTTTCGTTTGAGTCACACCAAGATACTTCATATTGTTTGTGCCTATTGTGAAGGATGTCATTTTCCTAACTTCTTTTTCAGCCTGCTTATCCTTTGAGTATAGGAAGACTACTTATTTGCTTGAGGTGATTTTATAACCACCCACTTTTCTGAAGTTGTTTATCAGCTATAGGAGTTTTCTGGTGGAGTTTTTTTGGTCACTTAAGTATACTATCATATCATCTGCAAATAGTGATAGTTTTACTTCTTCCTTTACAATTTGTATCCCTTTGACCTCTTTATGCTGTCTAATTGCTCTAGCTAGAATTTAAAGTACTATATTGAAGAAAAACATGTTAAAATTGAAGATTATGATGGAAAATTTTATATAAATATAATAATGGTAGGCATAAAAGTATTCCTATGTTGATTGAAAGTGGAATTATAAACATTTTCTGATAAAGTTGAAGATTTCCATGGAAAATATTACAGATAAAATTCAGGAAATATATAGAAAAACACATTAGAATTGACTATTTCATGGAAAATTATACAGATAAAATGGTAGAAATAAAAAAACTTTCTAAATGCACTAAACAAAGAAAGAATATTAAAAGAAGTAAGGGAAAAAAGGCAAGTAACTTATAAAGGCAGACCTATATTAATTATACCAGACTTCTCACCAGAGACAATGAAAGCTAGAAGATACTGGGCAGATCTCATATAGACCCTAGGAGAACACAAATGCCAGCACAGACTGCTATATCCAGCAAAACTCTAAACCATCATAGATGGAAAAACCAAGATATTCCATGATAAAACCAAATTTGCACAATATTTTCCCACAAATCCATTCTTACAAAGGATAATAGATGGAAAATGCCAACACAAGGAGGGAAAGTACCCCCTAGAAAAAGCGAGAAAGTAATCTCCTTCCAACAAACCCAAAAGAAGATATGCACACAAACATAAAAATAACATCAAAAATAATAGGAAGCAACAATCACTATTCCTTAATATCTCTTAACATCAATGGACTCAATTCCCAATTAAAAGACATAGACTAACAGATATATTTTTCATGTAAATCTTCAATTTTATCAGAAAATATTTGTAATCCATTTTTCAATTAATTTAGTAATTTTGTTTATATCTACCTTTTTATCTGCATTATTTTTCATGATAATCTTTAATTTTAATGTACTTTTCTATATATTTCTTCTATTTTATCAGAAATGTTTCCATGTGAAAACAATTTTTGACAATAAAAGAATGGCTAGGAAAATCAGCATTTCTGACCAGAAGCTTTACTATAGAGCAATAGTGATGAAAAACTGCATGGTAGTAGTACAGAGACAGACAAATTGATCAATTGAATAGAATTGAAGTCCCAGAAATAAAGCCACATACTTATGGACACTTGTTTTTTGACAAAGAAACCAAATATGTACAATGGAAAAAAGAAAGCATCTTCAATAAATGGTGCTGGTCTAACTGCCTGTCTGCATGTAGAAAAATGAAAATAGACCCATATTTGTCACCGTGCACAAAGTTCAAGTCAAAGTGGATCAAGGACCACAATATAAAACCAGATACACTGAATCTAATAGAGGAGAAAGTGGGAAAAAGCCTTGAAGAAAAACCTTTAAAACTCATGTAGCTCAGCCCACTGCTTGGCACAACCTTGGTGGGTGTGCCTCAGAAAGTTGGAGTTCTGAGGACCCTGTACCCTAAGCACTTCATCCTGTTATGGAGCATTGTGCTTGTTGTCTGTGCAGTCTTCACATCCCTCCTAAACCGTGATTTGTATGAAAACTCTGAGGGGGCTTCAGCCTCTTACTGGGCTGTTTCATTGGCAGTTATAATAAGACTGCTTAATCATTTTCAAGCATCGGTGCTGGAACAGATTAATGACTCAACCACCACTTAGAACTTAGACATGTAGACTGTTAGCAATGACCATCACCCCTAGGAAGAATTTGAAGAAGTTGATTGTTAGTAAAGTTAGGTTAATTTTTTTTTGTTTTTTTGTTTTTCTGTGGCTCTGATGTATAGGATCAGATGTAAATATGTATAATGATGTAAATATCGGTATATATTAGCAAACAAAATGCAGCTCAGAAAGACATACTTTTAATAGTTGAGCTCGGGATTTTTTGAGATTTTTGAGAAGAAAGGCAGGCCAAGTAGCAATGGCTGAAGTAACTGTCTTGCCAAAGCTGGTAGTATTCAAGGTAATGATTAATTTTTTGTACACATCTTTGCCCTAAGCTTTCTGATGTGGTTTAACAAAAAAAGTTATTAATGATTAGATGTGCACCATGAAGAATTAGAGTAGAAATAATTGATTTTTTAAAAAGTTAATATTTTTTTATTTATTCACTTACATCCCACTCACTACCGCCTCACATCAATCCCTCCCACATTCCTTCCCCTAGCCTCCCTCCCTTTCTCCTATGAACATGTTTCTCCTGTACCCCGGGGATTCAAGTCTCTGAGAGTCTAGGTGCTTCCTCTCCCACTGAGGCCAGACAAGGTAGCCTAGATAGTAGACCATATCCCGAGTACAGGCAACAGTTTTTGGAGTAGCTCTACTTCCAATTGTTTGTTATCTACATGCAGGCCAAGCTACACATCTGCTACATAAGATCGAGGAGGCTCAGGTCAAGTCCATGTATGTTCTTGGGTTGGTGGTTCAGACTCTGAGAGCCCCAAGGGTCTAGGGTAGTAGACTGTTGGTTTTCCCTTGGAGTTCCTATCCCTTTCAGGGCAACAATCCTTCCTCTTATTCTTCCATAAGACCCAACCCATGGGTGAGCACAAATCCCTAACACCATTGTAGATACTCTGGTATGCTTTCAGACAGGAGTATGTTGTTCTCTGAGAGGCTCAATCTACCTGTTAACTCAAAAAGATACAAACAGATTGTTTTATATAATAGTTTAGGTTTATAATTTTTAAAAGATTTTTGTAAGAATATTTTTAAAGATAAATAACAAGATAATTGATCCTTTCTTTGTGACCTCAAAATTCAGTCTGTTGGTAAAATTACCTCTCTTGCTTACACTTAATCTATAACACGTTGCTTAGTTACAAACATATTTGTGTTCTTGGAATGATTTTTCATGTTATATATAAAATGTTTTTTATTTCGAAAGCATTTGGGACAAACTTTTTTATTTAAAACAATCATTAACTAGAAGAAAAATAGAATGCAGTCACACTATAATTTCCATTGTAATTTCTGTACTGCTTGAAAGATTTTGCTGGGATATATCAGCGGTGGGAGAAAAAAAAAAGACAATTGTTGAAGTTTGTTGAAGCTTACTTCATCTCCAAATGTGTGTGTGCATGTGTGCATGTGTGTGTGTGTGTGCATGTGCCTGTGTGTGTGTCTGTGTGTGTGAAAGAGAGAGAGAGAGAGAGAGAGAGAGAGAGAGAGAGAGAGAGAGAGAGAGAGAGAGAGAGAGATAGTCCTTCCTTTTCTTGACAGTCCCAGAGTTTCCTGTCAGCCCCAGGAATTTTGCCAGCTCCAGAGAATTATTTCAGCCATTATTTCCCCAGAGAAAATCTTCTGGAGACATCAATTGCTGTTTTTAATGTCCTGCCTCAGTTTACCCTGGATGTCAAAGCTGTTCTTTGACAATATTTGAAAATAAAATTTCCAGTTTCCTATCAATTTAGACTTTCAATGATTCTGAGCTGAGAAACCTGCCACATCATTCCTAGTCTTGCAGGGTGCAAGCATGAGGTTGAATGAGCTTCCCAATGGTCATTTGTTATGCAGAAAACTCATATGGAAAGTGATGAACCACATGCTATTAGGAGACTCAGAGATCTATAGCAAGGTAGTGTTCCCACTGAGCTCATGGCCTGAGACCCTGCTCACATCCTTTGCAGGAGTGATAGTGGACTGAAGCTCCATCACTTTTGTTACTATAGATATTTGCGTAAATGGTTCCATATTCTCACAATCAAGATCGAATTTTGTTCTACCAAAAATACAAATAGAAGCAAGTTAGATTTGAATAAAGTTATGATCTGTCACTTCAGATCTCACAGCTATGTTCAGTAGTAATGGGAGTCTGAACAAGGTGTTCTGTATGGGACAGGTGACAAATTAAGACAATACAAATAGATCTGAATCCCATTCTTGCTTACAGCTTTGATGAAGGCCTACTGCTGTCTGTGAAAAGAAACTTCTCTAAGGTTAAGAACAGCACTGATTTATGTGTATAAATAGAAATACCCAGCAGTTTGACAACATAATCATTTAGTAAACACATCTAGAGTCTGTGACTTCCCTACCCATGGGCTTTTGGCCATCCTTGCAGTACTTAGGATGAAATCCCATCTTCCATCAGAAAATGGTTGTTGTCTGGAATGCCACTATTGTACCAGTGTGCACATTTTGCCTGCAAATCAACTGTGTCCAGCACTGGATAGACAATTGATATTTTTTCTTCTTTAGCAGCCTGAATTGGGTCTTTCAGCACTATGAAAGCTATCTAGCAGGAAGTCTCTAATCCAATTTGAGATTGACTTCTCTATGTTTTGAATTCAAAAATCCATGTATCTTCAGTAGTAGTATCTAATGCCCACTATGGTGGGCAGCCAAGAGTGCTGACAATAGCCTGTGATATTTTGGCTGCTTTGAGAGCTTTCCTGACCAATAACTTATAGGGTAGGAGCATAGATCTGGCACTGAGATTTTCATTTGGTATCCTGTGGCTTCTGGGAGCAACATTGTACAAACATACAGGGAACCTCTTCTCAAATTCTTTTAAAAAATATTTGTAATTGCCTTATAGATTTTTGAGTGTCCATAAGACTTCTTCACACATCCCTAGTGTTTTGTTAATTGCCTTCCTACTTTTCCCTGTCTCCCTGCTTCTATCACACTTAAATCTTTAATTCACAATATTCAGAACTTGATAGGAAAATATAATAAAGATGTTTGGCTTTAAAGGTTGTGGTTGGGCAGAGGGCCAGCAGTGCATCTGGAGGCCGGCCACGGGGAGGCACCTTGCTCTGGTGAGTCCATCTGACCTGGCAAAGCAGAGGATCTATCTGGAGGCCTCTGGTGGGAGCCTTCTGGTCGCCACCTCTGGATCAGAAGCAGCCTGGGCCTCCTGACCCATCCCCAAGCAGTGCAGAGGGCCAGCGGTGCATCTGGAAGCTGGCTGCAAGGAGGCATCTTGCAAGGGTGAGTCCTGCATCGACAACAAGACCAACTAACACCAGTGAGATCTAGATGGCAAAAGGCAAATGGAGGAACGTTACTAACAAAAAATCAAGGCAATATGGCAGCATCTGAACCCAATTCTCCTTTAATAGCAAGTCCTGGATACCCCAACACACCAGAAAAGCAAGATTTGAATGTAAAATCACTGGTCGTGATGCTGTTACAAGAACACATGAAGGACATAAATAAATCTCTTATAGAAATTCAGGAGAAAAATGATCAAAAGTTAGAAGCCCTTACAAGGGAAACACAAAAATCACTTAAAGAAATTCAGGAGAATATGGGTCAAATGATAGTAGCCAATAAGGAAGAAATGCAAAAATCACTTAAAAAAGTACAGGAGAAATTGGATCAACAGGCAGAAGTCATGAAAGAAGAAACACAAAAATCTCTCAAAGAATTACAGGAAAACACAAACAAGCAAGTGAAGGAACTGAGCAAAAACATCCAGGATCTAAAAACTGAAGTAGAAACAACTAAGAAATTGCAAAGGGAGACAACTTTGGAGATAGAAAACCTTGGGAAGAAATCAGGGACCATAGATGCAAATTTCAACAATAGAATAAAAGAGATAGAAGAAAGAATCTCAGATGCCGAAGCTACCATAGCAACCATGGACTCAACAGTCAAAGAAAATGCAAAATGCAAAACGTTTGTAACCCAAAACATCCAGGAAATCCAGGACACATTGAGAAGGCCAAACCTAAGGATTATGGGCATAGATGAGAGCGAAGATTTACAACTTAAAGGGCAAGCAAATATCTTCAATAAAATTATGGAAGAAAACTTCCCTAATCTAAAGAGAGAGATGCCCATGAATACATAAGAAGCTTACAGAACTCCAAACGAACTGGATCAGAACAGAACTACCTCCTGTCACATAATAATCAAAACCCAAAATGAACTAAACAAGGAAAAATATATTAAAGGCAGTAAGAGAAAGAGGCCAAGTAACATATAAAGGCAGACCTATCAGAATCATACCAGATTTCTCAGCAGAGACTATGAAAGCTAGATGATCCAGGGCAGATCTCATGCAGACTCTAAGAGAACACAAATGCCAGCCAAAACTACTATACCCAGCGAAACTCTCAATCACCATAGATGGAGAAAACAAGATATTCCATAACAAAACCACGTTCACCCAATATCTTACCACAAACCCAGCCCTACAAAGGATAATAGGAGGAAAACACCAATACAAGGAGGGAAACTTCACCCTGGAAAATGCAAGATAGTAACCTTCTTATATCAAACCCAAAAGAAGATAACCAATCAAATATAAAAGATAACATCAAAAATGACAGGAAGTAATAATCACTATTCCTTAATATCTCTTAACATCAATGGACTCAATTCCCCAATAAAAAGACATAGACTAACAGACTGGATACATAAACAGGATCCTATATTTTGTTGCATACAGGAAAGACACCTCAGTGTCAAAGACAAACACTACCTCACAGTAAAAGGCTTGAAGACAATTTTACAAGCAAATGGTCTCAAGAAACAAGCAGGAGTAGCCATTCTAATATCAGATAAAATTGACTTTCAACCTAAAGTCATCAAAAGAGACACTGAGGGACACTTCTTCCTGGTCAAAGGAAAAACACACCAAGAAGAACTCTCAATCCTGAACATCTATGCTCTAAATGCAAAGGCACACTCATTCATAAAAGAAATTTTACTAAAGCTCAAAGCACACATTGCACCTAACAAAATAATTGTGGGTGCCTTCAACACTGCACTTTCCTCAATGGACCAATCAGGAAAACAGAAATTAACTGGGACACAATGAAAGTAATTGAAGCTTTGGACCAATTAGAGTTTATATATATATATATATATATATATATATAATTTCACCCTAAAGCTAAAGAATATACCTTTTTCTCAGCACCTCATGGTACCTTCTCCAAAATCTACCATATAATTGGTCACAAGACAGTCCTAAATAAATATATGAAGATCGAACTAATCCCATGCATCCTATCAGATCACTATGGAGTAAAATTGGTCTTCAATAGCAACAAAAACAACAGAAAGCCCACATACACATGGAAACTGAACAATACTCAATGATACCTTGGTCATGGAAGAAATAAAGAAGGAAATCAAAGACTTTTTGAATTTAGTGAAAATGAAGACACAACATTCCCAAATCTATAGAACACAATGAAAGCAGTGCTAAGAGGAAAACTCATAGCCCTGAGTGCCTCCAAAAAGAAAATGGAGAGAGCATACACTAGCAGCTTAATGACACACCAGAAAGCCCTGGAGCAAAAAGAAGCGAATTAACCAGGAGGAGTAAAAGGCAGGAAATCATCAAACTAAGGGCCGAAATCAATCAAGTAGAAACTAAGAGAACCATACAAAGAATCAACAAAACCAGAAGCTTGTTCTTTGAGAAAATCAACAAGATAGATAAACCCTTAACCAGACAAACCAAAGCGCACAGAGACAGTATCCAGATTAACAAAATTAGAAATGAAAAGGGAGATATAACAACAGAAACTGAGGAAATTAAAAAAAATCATCAGATCTTACTTCCAAAGCCTATACTCAACACAACTGGAGAAATGGACAATTTCCTAGACAGATACCAACCACCAAAATTAAACCGGGATCAAATAGATCATCTAAATAGTCCCATAATCCCTAAAGAAATAAAAGTGGTAATAGAAAATCTTCCAACCAAAAAAAAGCACAGGACTGTATGGCTTCAGTGCAGAATTCTATCAGACCTTCAAAGAAGACATAACACCAATACTCTTCAAAGTGTTCCACAAAATAGAAACAGAAGGAACACTACCCAACTCGTTCTATGAAGCCACAGTTACACTGATACCAAAACCACACAAAGATCCAACAAAGAAAGAGAACTTCAGGCCAATTTCCCTTATGAATATTGATGCAAAAATACTCAATAAAATTCTTGCCAACTGAATCCAAGAACACATCAAAATGTTCATCCACCACGATCAAGTGGGCTTCATCCAGGGATGCAGGGTTGGTTCAATATACTGAAATCCATCAATGCAATCCACTACATAAACAAACTCAAAGAAAACAACCATATGATTATTTCATTAGATGCTGAAAAGGCATTTCACAAAATTCAACATCCTTTCATGCTAAAAGTCTTGGAAAGAACAGGAATTCAAGACCCATACCTAAACATAATTAAAGCAATATACAGCAAACCGGTAGCCATCATCAAACTAAATGGAGAGAGACTTGAAGCAATCCCACTAATATCAGGGTCTAGACAAGGCTGTCCTCTCTCTCCATATCTTTTCAATTTAGTACTTGAAGTCCTGGCTAGCCCAATTAGGCAACATAAGGAGGTCAAAGGTATATAAATTGGAAAGTAAGAAGTAAAATTATCACTATTTGCAGATGATATGATAGTATACTTAAGTGACCCAAAAGACTCCACCAGAGAACTCCTACAGCTGAGAGACAACTTCAGCAAAGTGGCAGGTTATAAAATCAAGTCAAGCAAGTCAGTTGCCTTCCTATACTCAAAGGATAAGCAGACTGAGAAAGATGTTAAGGAAATGACACCCTTCACAATAGCCACAAACAATATAAAGTACCTTGGTGTGACTCTAACCAAACAAGGGAAAGATCTTTACAACAAGAACTTCAGGTCACTGAAGAAGGAAATCAAAGAAGACCTCAGAAAGTGAAAAAAATCTGCCATGCTCATGGATTGACAGGATTAATATAGTTAAAATGGCCATCTTGCCAAAAGCAATATACAGATTCAATGCAATCCCCATCAAAATCCCAACTCAGTTCTTCACAGAGTTGGAAGAAGCAATTATCAAATTTATCTAGAATCACAAAAAACCCAGGATAGCTAAAACTATTCTCAACAGTAAAAGAACTTTTGTGGATATTAGTATCCCAGACCTCAAGCAATACTACAGAACAATAGTGTTAAAAACTGCATGGTATTGGCACAGGGATAGGCAAGTGGACCAATGGAATAGAATTGAAGACCCAGAAATGAATCCACACATCTATGGTCCCTTATCTTCGACAAAGGAGCTGAAAACATCCAGTGGAAAAAAGATAGCCTTTTCAACAAATGGTGCTGGCTCAACTGGAGGTCAGCATGCAGGAGAATTCGAATTGATCCATTCTTATCTCCTTGTACTAAGCTCAACTCCAAGTGGATCAAGGACCTCTACATAAAACCAGACACACTGAAACTAATAGAAAAGAAACTGGGGAAAACCCTTGAGGACATAGGCACAGGGGAAAAGTTCCTGAACAGAACACCAAAAGCTTATGCTCTAAGATCAAGAATTGACAAATGCAATCTCATAAAATTACAAAGTTTCTGTAAGGTAAAGGACACCGTCGATAGGACCAATCGGCAACCAACAAATTGGGAAAAAATCTTCACCAACCCTACATTTGATAGAGGGCTAATATCCAATATATACAACTAACTCAAGAAGTTAGAACCAGGGAACCAAATAACCCTATTAAAAATGGGGTACAGACCTAAAATAATTTTTGCCTGAAGAATTTCGGATGGCCGAGAAGTATCTTAAGAAATGCTCAACATCACATCTGATAGAGGGCTAATATCCAATATATACAAAGAACTCAAGAAGTTAGACCCCAGGGAACCAAATAACCCTATTAAAAATGGGGTACAGATCTTAACAAAGAATTTTCACCTGAAGAAATGTGGATGGCCGAGAGGCACCTTAAGAAGTGCTCAACATCATTAGTCATTAGGGAAATGCAGATCAAAACAACCCTGAGATTTTACCTTACACCAGTCAGAATGGCTAAGTTCAAAAACTCAGGAGACAGCAGGTGTTGGCGAGGATGTGGAGAAAGAGGAACACTCCTCCACTGCTGGTGAGGCTGTAAGATGGTACAACCACTGTGGGAATCAGTCTGGAGGTTCCTCAGAATACTGGACATGACACTTCCAGAGGACCCTGCTATACCTCTCCTGGGCATATACCCAAAGGATTCCCCGGCATGCAATAAAGACACATTCTCCATTATGTTCATAGCAGCCTTATTTATAATAGCCAGAATCTGGAAAGAACCCAGATGCCCCTCAAAGGAGGAATGGATACAGAAAATGTGGCATATTTACACAATGGAATACTACTCAGCAATTAGAAACAATGAATTCACAAAATTTTTAGGCAAATGGTTTGATCTGGAAAATATCATCCTAAGTGAGGTAACCCAATTACAAAAGAATACACATGGAATGCAATCTCTGATAAGTGGATATTAATTAGCCCAGAAGCCCTGAATACCCAAGGCACAAATTGCATAACAAATGACTCCCATGAAGAAGTATGGAGAGGGTCCTGATCCTGGAAAGGATTGATCTAGCATGGGAAGGGAATATAAGGACAGAGAAAAAGAAGGGAGGTGATTGGAGAAGGGATGGAGAGAAGAAGGTTTATGGGACATATGGGGAGGGGGGATCCGGGAAAGGGGAAATCATTTGGAATGTAAACAAAGAATACAGAAAATAAAAATATTAAAAAAAGAAATGCTCAACATCATTAGCCATTAGGGAAATGCAGATGAAAACAACCCTGTGATTTCACTTCACACCAGTCAGAATGGCTAAGGTTAAAATCTCAGGAGACAGCAGGTATTGGAGAGGATGTGGAGAAAGAGGAATACTCCTTCACTGCTGGTGGGATTTTAAGATGGTACAACCACTCTGGAAATCAGTCTGGTGGTTCCTAAGAAAACTGGGCATGACACTTCCGGAGGACCCTGCTATACCTCTCCTGGGCATATACCCAGAGGATTCCCCAGCATGCAATAAGGACACATGTTCTACTATGTTCATAGCAGCATTATTTATAATAGCCAGAAGCTGGAAAGAACCCAGATACCCCTCAAAGGAGGAATGGATAAAGAAAATGTGGTATATTTACACAATGGAATACTACTCAGCAATTATAAACAATGAATTCATGAATTTTTTTGGCAAAAGAATACACATGGAATACAATCATTGATAAGTAGATATTAATTTTCCCTGAAGCTCTGAATACTGAAGATACAATTAGCATATCAAATGATTCCCATGAAGAAGGAAGAAGAGGCTCCTATTCCTGGAAAGGCTTGATCCAGCATTGTAGGGACAGGACAGAGAAAAAGGTGGAGGAAAGACAGGAGAATGGATGGAGAGAAGAGGACTTATGGGACATATGGGTGGGAGACTGGGAATGGTGAAGGCTTTTAGAATTTAAACAAAAAAATATAGAAAATAAATAAAAAAATAAAGGTTGTGGTTGTACTGAGAAACCCCCAACTCAGTATTTTTAGACCCCAGCAATTAGCTGAGTCACTGAATAACTTGCCTTTCCACCTTCAGCTTGAGACCTTTGGCCTCAAGATATAGCCCACCCTGTCCCAGGAACTTGCTCATCTGATGAATGGCCCAATATTTATACAATGCCCCAAGGATGTTTGCTCTGGATAATTTTTAACCTGCCTTAAGTCATAAACTATAGCCTGACTTGCTCATTCTGTGCTTCCTGTCCCGTGCATGATTGTCTTCCACCCCTTGTGATTTTTCCCCTTTAAATAACCCTGACTTGAGTTGCTCAGCGTCCATAGTCCTCTACCCCTTTGCGGTGTATGGCTGTGGAACCCAGGGCTCTGGAATAAAATTCCTCTTGCTAATTGCATCAAGACTGTTTCTTTCGAGTGATATAGGTATTGGTTTCCAAGGCATGGGGTGCTGGGGTTCCCTCGGGTTTTTCGGGTCTTACATTTTTGGTGCATTGGGTGGGAAGTGCAACTATCCTTCACACAAGCAGAACCCCACTGGAATATGTGTGTGCCGGCTGGTGTTTTTGTTCTAAATGTCATGAGTGTCTATCGTGCGATGTTTTTTGAATCTGAGGAGATGCGAGCTTTTGGTGGGCAACTGTTATTTCGGATCATGAGACCAGAGGACTGTGGTGTAGAAGTGCTCGGTAGACCACAGCCTATGACCCTGGGAGATGTCCCAGGAAGTTTGGGGGAACTCCAGGGATCCCTGGAAGATTCCCATCTGAGTGTCGGAGAGGACATCATAGTTCTACTGAATTGGAGAACTTATACACCTCCCCCCCGGCTGTCTGGTTTTCTCGCAATTTGTTTTCTGTCTGTCTCACCATTTGTCAAAGTCTGAGTCTATAAGCCGTTCTAATAATTTCAGTTTTGCCTGCAAGCTTCTGGGGTTAGGAGAGCCTGTCTGGTGTGGTGTGTTCAACTGGCAGGTGAGCTAGAGTTGAGACCATGGGAGTCTGGAGGAAGATTTAGACCCTGGAGAGGGCTAAATAAGGCCCTTTTCCATCTATAAACAGCAAGGCAGTAACAGCAGGAGTCATGTTTTGTTGAATCATGTTTATCTGGTTCCTGCAGTGTGTGCAGGGGCACTTGGTGTCTGAAAACTGGGCCCCTCTAGGGGCAAATTGTGTGATTTTTCCTGCTCTGTTTTCTTGACTTTAGAGGCCTGACTGTGGCAGGGTCAGGCTGTCTATGTGCTGTTGTTTTGAATCGTGTTCTGTGTTTTTGGACTTATACAGACTATCTTATTTGGACTTTAGACTGACTGAAAAGCAACTCTTTCTCTGTGGCACCAAAATCAAGTCATGTGACTCATGTTCTCCAATGTAGAACAAAAGGAGAGACAAATTACTTGGGCTCTGATGCCCCTGGTGGGGAAAATAAGTCTTGACAAGACACTCAATGTGGCAGGTGTGAGAATTCAGGGTTTAAGTTGGTACAGATGGTTTATTTCTTTTATTTTAAAAATTTTAAATTATTATGATCGATGTGTTGTTAAACTTTGTGGTTATATTGTTCCTCTAGGAGAGAGGTCAAAATATGGGAGACCTCCAGAAGACTAGATTCTAAAATATTAAATGAAAACCCTGTCTTTGTGATACTAAAATCTTTATAATTGTTAAGTTTAAGGCACAAGTTCTTATTTGATACAGGTTTTATTTTGATACAAAATCAATGATTTCATTGGTATAAATGCTAACAATTTGAAATCACAGGGTTTCCACCCAGTTCTTTGCTCTTATTATTATAGATCTGAGATGATTAAGCCTGTGAGTTTAGGGCCAAATAGAAATATAAGGCTCTGAGTTTACTGTTAGGGTGTTTTCTAGATTTTAATCAGAAATAGCTGAAGATAGTGTAGCAGAAAACAGTCCACATTACTTTACATAGATTATTGGTTTTCAAAAATGTAAAAAAATCCATGGAATATGAGAAGCTGCATTAAGCTTTTTATATATTTTCAGTTAATATTGGTCACTCTTAGATTTCCAATGGTATTGAAGACTGTTAGTCTCATAGACAGCCCAAGCTTTTTAATCTTAAGAAAGCTGATATAGATTTAAATAAATGATTTTCAGGTGACATAAAATTTAAAGCCAAGACATGAGTCAATTCTTACAATGTTAATTCTTAAGTGTTAATTCTGATAGTCTTTTAAGATAATCAGATGAAAAGGTTCTGTTTGACAGGGATGATAAACTAGGTGTTATGTCTATCTTATAGTTTAAAATTTACAAATTGGTAATAATTATTATGCTTAACTGATATTTAAAGAAGACCACAGGAGTGGAGCATGAGGAGACCTGAGACCACCTATCCGGATACCATGGTAGCTCTCTCACTAAGGATATAGTTCCCAAGAGACTAATCTCTTTGGGATTGTTTTATTTATAATACAGGAAGTCAAAAAGATTACCCCCTCAGACAAAAGGTAAGAGGCACCTGAAGAACTGGCACCAGATTCCATTGGCAGGTCTTGAGGGCATGGCAGCCCACAAATTTGACCAAGGTATATGAGGTTAAGCAGGGACCAGATGAGTCACCTGCAGCTTTTCTAGAGCAGCTCATAAAGGCATTCTGCCAATATAGATGCTATGACTCCAGGGGCAAGTAATATAAAGCTACTGTGACAATGGCTTTTATAGGCAGGGCTAGTAGAGATATCAGGAAAAACCTTCAGAGGCTAGAGGGATTTGATGCAGGTTGCTGAGAAGGTTTATAGAAAAATGTAGTGTAGGTTATTGAGAAAGTCTATAGAGAGATTTAGTGCAGTTTGCTGAGACAGGGAGACAGAGGAGGAGAAGAAATGGAGAAAATGAAAGAAAGTTACAGAGAATCCTGGCTATAATAGTTAGAAAAAGCAGAAAAGAGAGACAGAAAAGGACCAGTGTGCATACTTTAAAGAGAGAGGCCACTGAGCCAGAGTGTGTCCTAAAAAACAGAAGCTGGGAACAGGAATTTCCAGTTCTTGAGAAAAGTGCCCCCAAATGGCAAACCCAGGTGTTAGCCCTGGGTGAAGACAGTGACTAGGGGAGATGGGGTTTCTGACCACCTCCCCAACCCAGGATAACTGAAAATAAGAGAAAAACCCACACAGTTCTTGGTGGACACCAGGGCTCAACACTCGGTCCTCCAAGCCAATGGCCCTGTTTCCAAGAAAAGATCTTGGGTCCATGAAGCCACTGTCACCAAAAATATATTCATGGACTACTCAAAGAACAGTGGTCCTAGGGATGGGATGGGTAGACCACTCATTCAGGGTTACCTCAGACTGTTCCCACCCTCTGTTGGAGCAAGGCATACTCTCCAAAATAGGGGGCCAGATATCTTCCTGCCTGACGGGCTGCAGATAACTGGCCCAAAAAGAGAGACTGACCTCTGCTGAAAGTTGCTACAGAAAGGAAGTTTTCTCCATGATGGACAGAGATAAGCATGTGCTGCTATGGTGGAAAATACAAATGTCATCTGGGCAGAAAAATTTTCCAGAGTTTCAGAGTGCCCAAGGTAATTAGATCAGACAATGGTTCTGTTTTTATTTCTAAGGTAAGTCAGAAATTGACAGATATTGGGGACTAATTGGAAACATTATTGGACGTACTGTCCCCAGGGCTCAAGGCAGGTAGAGAAAAAAAAAACCCTATGAGGGACCTTAACTAAATTGACCTTGGAGACTGGCTCAGTCTGGGTGGTGCCTCTCCCCTTGTTTTTTAACAGACCGCTGACCCCCCTAGAGATCCTATTTGATACCTCTATTCCTTTGGTGTCCACTGGGCCCTTCCAGAAGGTATCCCACAATATGAGATTTGGCTCAAACTGTCTGCCTTAAATGCTCCAGGCATGCCAGAGACTTCTCATTGCTTCCAGACAGGTGACTGGATCTTTATAAAAAGGCTTAAAGAGCAGTTGCTGAAACCCTGATTAAAAAAAAGAAAAACCCTCACCAAATTAACAGAGACTGGTGTTAATGATTAGATAGCTCTCCTAGCCTTTGTGCTCCTCAGGCCTTTGTTCTCTAGGCTCAAGGCAGGAGTGGGTGACACAGAGAGCATGAAAGCAGCTCTGTGAGGCCAACTCAGGAGAAGGAGACTTGCAAGTCCCATGTCACTTCCAAGTTGGAAATTCAGTCTACGTTAGATGCCACTGCAAAGAAAACCTCGAGACTTGATGGAAAGGCCCTTATCTTGTACTCTTGACCTCCCTGCTTTCTGCTTTGATGAGACCCTTAGCAATTTTACTCCTTTTGCTTACAATTGGAACCTGTGTGATTAACTAGTTAATAGTTTTTATTAGAGAATATATAAGTGCTGTGCAGATTCTTATGCTTCACCAACAATATCAGAAGGTAGAATCAGAGATATAGGCCATGGAGTTCGAAGATTAGAGGTAGTGTGGAATGAGAGACCCCCAACTCAATATTTTTAGACCCCAGCAATTAGCTTAGCACTGAGTCACCGAGTAACTTGCCTTTCCACCCTCAGCTTGAGACTTTTGGCCTCAAGAGATATCCCACCCTGTCCTAGGAACTAGCTCATCTGATGACTGGACCAATGTTTAACTATACAATGCCACAAGGATGTTTGCTCCAGATAATTTTTAACCTGCCTTAAGGCATAAACTTTGCCTGACTTGCTCATTCTGTACTTCCTGTCCCGTGCATGATTGTCTTCCACCCCTTGCCTTGTGATTTTTACCCTTTAAATATCCTGACTTGAGTTGCTCAGGGTCCACAGTCCTCTACCCCTGCACAGTGTATGGCTGTGGAACCCAGGGCTCTGGAATAAAAATCCTCTTGCTAATTGCATCAAGACTGTTTCTTGCGAGTGATATAGGTGTTGCCTTCCGAGGTGTGGGGCACTGGGGTGCCCTCAGTTTTTTGGGTCTTACATTAATTGTTGATTTGTAGTAGATAAAAGTTGTTAAATGTCCTGAGACAAAGACAGAATTTCCAAAAGGTTCTAAAATAGTCTCAAACACAGTTCTTCTACTTTTAGAATAGGAATACCAGGACAGGGAAGTGGGGGAGGGTTGATTGGGGAAGGAGAGATGGCTTATGGGAGTGTGGTGGGAAAGGAAAGCCAGTAAAGGGGACAACAATTGAAGTGTAAGTAAAGAATATACCTAATAAAAAAAAAAGAAGTGGGAAATAGTACAATGATAAGTTGCCTATTTTCTGGGACATTGTCAGATTGAAAATTAATTTTATTAAAATTAAAAATTACTAAGGATTATAAAAATCTGTTTCAACAAATAAAAAAGAATATATTTATATAAAACAGAAGTTTTGTGCTGATATCTATCTCATTTGAAATATATTGATGTTACTCTATATACAATAGAATAAAATATTCAGACAAGATTTAATTCTTTTTGTAAAAATTAGAATCCAAATTAGCTTTCATCTTTAATTAATGATAAAAATACATATAACAAAATGTGTTAAAATAAATGTACATATGATTGGTTATCAGTAAATGTTTGACTTTTATAGCTATTTTATGCATATCTTAATAATAAATCTTAGTAATAAATCTCAACAGGAATATTAGATCTATAGTAAAATCGGTTTTTATTTCATCTGAAAAAGCTCTCTTGACTAATTAATTTTGTGAATCCATTTCTATGTCCAGAGTAAATGTTAGCCATAATACACATCTCCAGTATTCTGGGTTTTTTTTTTTTTTTTTTTTTACATTTTTATTGAATATATTCTTCATTTACATTTCTTTTTTTATTTAATATATATATATATATATATATATATATATTTTAATTTTTTATTCGATATAATTTATTTACATTTCAAATGATTTCCCCTTTTCTAGCCCCCCCCACTCCCCGAAAGTCCCATAAGCCCCCTTCTCTTCCCCTGTCCTCCCTCCCACCCCTTCCCAGTCCCCCGTTCTGGTTTTGCCGAATACTGTTTCACTGAGTCTTTCCAGAACCAGGGACCGCTCCTCCTTTCTTCTTGTATCTCATTTGATGTGTGGATTATGTTTTCGGTATTCCAGTTTTCTAGGTTAATAACCACTTATTAGTGAGTGCCTACCATGATTCACCTTTTGAGTCTGGGTTACCTCACTTAGTATGATGTTCTCTAGCTCCATCCATAAAAAATATATTTTTATTTACATTTCAAATGATTTCCCCTTTCCTGGCTCCCCACTTCCAGAAAGTCTCATAAGCCCTCTTCCCTCCCCTGTTCTTCCCCCATCCACCCCTTCCCACATCCCTGTTCTGGTATTGCCCTACACTGCTGCACTGAACCTTTCCATAACCAGGGGCTACTCATTCCTTCTTCTTGGACATCATTTGATATGTGGATTATGTCTTGGGTATTCCAACGTTCTAGGCTAATATCTGCTTATCAGTGAGTGCATACCATGATTGATCTTTTGAGACTGGGTTACCTCACTTAGTATGATGCTCTCCAGCTCCATTCATTTGTCTAAGAATGTCATGAATTCATTGTTTCTAATGGCTGAATAGCACTCCATTGTGTATAAATACAACATTTTTTGTATCCATTACTCCGTTGATGGACTTCTGGGTTCTTTCCAGCTTCTGGCTATTATACATAGGGCTGCTATGAACATGGTGGAGCATGTATTCTTATTACATGCTGGGAAATCCTCTGAGTATATGCCCAGGAGTGGTATAGCAGGGTCTTCTGGAAATGTCGTGCCCAGTTTTTTGAGAAACTGCCAGACTGATTTCCAAAGTGGTTGTACCATCTTGCAATCCCACCCGCAGTGGAGGAGTGTTCCTCTTTCTCCACATCCTAGCCAACACCTGCTGTCTCCTGAGATTTTAATCTTAGGCATTCTGACTGGTGTGAGGTGAAATCTCAGGGCTGTTTTGATTTGCATTTCCCTAATGACTAAAGATGTTGAGCATTTTTCAAGATGCTTCTCAACCATTCAAAGTTCTTCAGGTGCAAATTCTTTGTTTAGCCCTGTACCCCATATTTAAAAGGGTTATTTGGTTCTCAGGGTTCCAACTTTTTGAGTTCTTTGTATATATTAGATATTACCCCTCTGTCAGATGTAGGGTTGGTGAAGTTTTTGCCAATTTGTTGGTTGCTGTTTAGTCCTTGTGATGTTTTTCTTTCCCTTACAGAAACTTTTTAATTTTATGAGGTCCCACTTGCCAATTCTTGATCTTAGAGCATAAGCTATTGGTGTTCTGTTCAGGAACATTCCCCCTGTACCAATGTCCTCAAGGGTCTTCCCCAGTTTCTTTTCTGTTAGCTTCAGTTTATCTGGCTTTATGTGGAGGTCCTTGATCCACGTGGATTTGAGTTTAGTACAAGGAGATAAGGATCGATCAATTCACATTCTTCTGCTTGGAGACCTCCAATTGAACCAGCACCATTTGTTGAAAAGGCTATCTTTTTTCCACTGGATGTTTTCAGCTCCTTTGTCAAATATCAAGTGGCCATAGGTGTGTCGGTTCATTTCTTGATCTTCAGTTGTATTCCATTGATCCGTCTACCTGTCACTGTACAAGACAGACCTCAACAGATATGAGAAGATTGAACTAATCCCATGCCTCCTATCAGATCACTATGGAGTAAGAGTGGTCTTCAATAGCAACAAAAACAACAGAAAGCTCACATATAAATGGAAGCTGAACAATACTCTACTCAATGATACCTTGGTCAAGGAAGAAATAAAGAAAGATATCAAAGACTTTTTAGAATTTAATGAAAATGAAGGCACAACATTGCCAAATTTACTGGATACAATGAAAGCACTGCTAAGAGGAAAACTCACAGCCCTGAGTGCCTCCAAAAAGAAAATGGAGAGAGAATACAGTAACATCTTAATGGCACACCCGAAAGCCCTGGAAGAAAAAGAAGCTAATTCACCCAGGAGGAGTAGAAGACAGGAAATCATCAAACTCAGGGCTGAAATCAATCCAGTAGAATCAAAGAGAACCATAAAAAGAATCAACAAAAGCAGAAGCTTTGAGAACATCAACAAGATAGATAAACCTTTAGCCAGACTAATCAGAGGACACAGAGCATTATACAATTTAATAAAATTAGAAATGAAAAGGGAGATATAACAATAAACACTGAGGAAATTCAGAAAATCATCAGATACTACTACAAAAGTCTATACTCAACAGAACTGGTAAATCTGGAGGAAATGGACAATTTCCTAGACAAATACCAAATACCAAAATTTAATCAGGATCAAATAGATCATCGAGACAGGCCCCTAACCCCTAAAGAAATAGAAGTAGTCATTGAAAGTCTTCCAACCAAAAAAAAAAAAAAAAAAAAAAAAAAAAAAAAAAGCACCGGATCAGATTGTTTTAGTGCTGAATTCTATCAGACCTTCAAAGAAGATCTAACACCAATACTCTTCAAACTATCCCACAAGGTAGAAACAGAAGGAACACTACCTAACTTGTTCTATGAAGGCACAATTACACTGATACCAAAACGACACAAAGATCCAACAAAGAAAGAGAACTTCAGACCAATTTCCCTTATGATCATCGATGCAAAAATACTCAATAAAATTCTTGCCAACCGAATCCAAGAACACATCAAAATGATCATTCACCATGATCAAGTAGGCTTCATCCCAGGGATACAGGGATGTTTCAATATATGGAAATCCATCAATGCAATCCCCTACAAAAACAAACTTGTCACGTCCACCTTTGCCAGCAAAGATTACGCGACACAAGGAGTTTCTTCCTGTAATGGTTTATTCGGGAAACCTTGACTTAAGTTTATTCTTGTATTGGCGGCCCCGGCCCTCTCCCAGCCTGACCTTAAGTACCCTAGCTAGCCTCATTTGCCCAGGGAGATAACCAGCCGTATTCTCATAGGTGAACTCATTGAGTTCTTCATTAGCATGTAAGTGAGATAAGGAATGCAGCACACTGCGCATGTGTTCCAGTGATTTACTACCAGGGAGCAGCATGTGGCCAGCGCCATCTTGTAACAGAGAAGAACAAAGGGTGGCTCACTACACAAACTTAAAGAAAAAACCACATGGTCATTTCATTAGATACTGAAAATGCATTTGACAAAATTCAGCATACTTTCATGCTAAAAGTCTTGGAATGAACAGGAATTCAAGGCACATACCTAAACATAGTAAAAGCAATATATTGCAAACCAGTAACCATCATCAAATTAAATGGAGAGAAAATTGAAGCAATCCCACTAAAATCAGGGACTAGACAAGGCTGCCTTCTCTCTCCATATCTTTTCAATATAGTACTTGAAGTTCTAGCTAGAGCAATTAGACAGCATAAGGAGGTCAAAGGGATAGAAACTGGAAAGGAAGAAGTCAAACTATCACTATTCACAGATGATATGATAGTATACGTAAGTGACCCAAAAAACTCCACCAGATAACTCCTACAGCTGATTAACATTTTCAGCAAAGTGTCTGGTTATAAAATCAACTCAAGCAAATCAGTAGCCTTCCTATACTCAAGGGATAAGCTGGGTGAGAAAGCAGTTAGGGAAATGACACCCTTCTCAAGAGCCACAAACAATATAAAGTATCTTGCTGTGACTCTATCCAAACTAGTGAAAAATCTGTATGAAAACAACTTCAGGTCTCTGAAGAAGGAGATTGAAGAAGACCTCAGAAAATGGAACAATATTCCATGCTCATGGATTGGCAGGATTAATATAGTAAAAATGGCCATCTTACCATAGCAATATGAAGATTCAGTGCAATCCCCATCTAAATCTCAACTCAGTTCTTTATAGAGTTAGAGCAATGCTCAAATTCAGTTGGAGTTACAAAAAAACCCACAGGATATCTAAAACTACTCTCAAGAGTAAAAGAACATCTCAAGGAATCAGTATCCCGGACCGCAAGCAGTACCACAGAGAAATAGTGTTAAAAACTGCATGGCATTGGTACAGGCAGTTGGATCAATGGAATAGGATCGAAAACCCAGAAATGAACCCACACATTTCTGGTCACTTGATATTCGACAAAGGAGCTAAAACCACCAAGTGGAAAAAAGATAGCCTTTTCAACAATTGGTGCTGGTTCAATTGGAGGTCAGCATGAAGAAGAATTCCCATTGATCCATTCTTATCTCCTTGTACTAAGCTCAACTCCATGTAGATCAAGGACCTCCACATAAGGCCAGTCACCCTGAAGCTAATAGAAAAGAAACTGGGGAAGACCCTTGAAGACTTGGGCACAGGGGAAAAGTTCCTGAATAGAACACCAATAGCTTATGCTCTAAGATCAAGAATTGACAAATGGGATCTCATAAAACTACAAAGTTTCTGTAAGGCAAAGGACATTGTCAAAAGGACAAAACGTCAACCAATAGATTGGGAAAGGATCTTCACCAACCCTAAATCTGACAGAGGGCTAATATCTAATATATACAAAGAACTCAAGAAGGTAGAACCCAGAGAACCAAATAACCCCATTAAAAACTGAGGTATGGAGCTAAACAAAGAATTTTAACATGAAGAACTTCGGAGAGCTGAGAAACACCTTAAGAAATGTTCAACATCATTAATCATTAGGGAAATGCAAATCAAAACAACCCTGAGATTTCACCTCACACCAGTCAGAATGGCTAAGGTCAAAAACTCAGGAGACAGCAGGTGTTGGAGAGGATGTGGAGAAAGAGGAACACTCCTCCACTGCTGGTGGGAGTGCAAGATGGTGCATCCACTTTGGAAATCAGTCTGCGGGTTCCTCAGAAAGCTGGGCATGACACTTCCTGAGGAACCTGTTATACCACTCCTGGGCATATATCCAGAGGATTCTTCAGCATGCAATAAGGACACATGCTCCACTATGTACATAGCAGCCCTATTTGTAATAGCCAGAAGCTGTAAAGAACCCAGGTGTCCCTCAAAGGAGGAATGAATACAAAAATATGGTATATTTACACAATGGAGTACTATTCAGCCATTAGAAACAATGAATTCATGAAATACTTAGACAAATGGATGGAGCTGGAGAATATCATACTAAGTGAGGTAACCCAGTCTCAAAAGATCAATCATGGTATGCACTCACTGATAAGTGGATATTAGCCTAGATACTTTGAATACACAAGACATAATCCACATATTAAATGATGTCCAAAAAGAATGGAGGAGTGGCCCCTGGTTCTGGAAAGACTCAGTGCAAGAGTATAGAGGAATTCCAGAACAGGGAAGTGGGAAGGAGTAGATGGAGGAACAGGGGGAGGGAAGAGTGCTTATGGGACTTGCGGGGAGTGGGGATCCAGAAAAGGGAAAAATCATTTGAAATGTAAATAAAAAATATATCAATAAAAATGTCACTTACATTAAATAAAAAAAAAGAATACCCAAGACACAATCCACATATCAAATGATGCCCAACAAGAAGGAAGGAGTGGCCCCTGGTTCTGGAAATGCTCAGTGCAGCAGTGTAGGGCAATACCAGAACAGGGAAGTGGGAAGGGGTGGATTGGGGAATAAGGGGAGGGAAGAGGGCTTATGGGACTTTCAGGGAGCAGGATCCAGGAAAGGGAAATCATTTGAAATGTAAGTAAACAATATATCGAATAAAAAAAAAATCTTGTGAGGTTGGACCTCAGCCAATAGGGAAAAGACATAGCCCCCACTTGAGTTAGAACAGAAACCAAATGTACTTCCTGTCTAGTAATTTTTACTCTTCTAAGCACACACTCTTCTTGAAGAGAAAAAAAAAACTGCATGGTATTAGTACAGTGACAGGCAGGTAGATCAACCGAATAGAACTGTCGACTCAGAAATGAACCCACACACATATCATCACTTGACCTTCGACAAAGGAGCTAAAACCATCCAGTGGAAAAAAGATAACTTTGTCAACAGGTGGTGTTGGTTCACTTGGAGGTCAGCATGCAGAATAATGTGAATTGATCCATTCTTATCACCTTGTACTAAGCTCAACTCAAAGTGGATCAAGGACCTCCACATAAAATCAGACACACTGAAACTAATAGAAAAGACACTGGGGAAGACCCTTGACGACATGGGCACAGGGGAAAAGTTCCTGAACAGAACACCAATAGCTTATGCTCTAAGATCAAGAACTGACCAATGGCACCTCATAAAATTACAAAGTTTCTGTAAGTCAGAGGACACTGTTAATTGGACAAAACAGCCAGCAACAAATTGGGAAAAGATCTTCACCAACCCTACAGCTGACAGATGGCTAGTATCCAATATATTCAAAGCAGTCAAGAAGATAGACGCCAGAGAACCAAATAACCCTATTAAAAATGGGGTACAGAGCTAAACAAAGAATTTTCACCTGAAGAATTTTGAATAGCTGAGAAGCACCTTAAGAAATGTTTAACATCATTAGTCATTAGAGAAATGCAAAGCAAAACAACCCTGAGATTTCACCTCACACCAGTCAGAATGGCTAAGATTAAAAACTCAGGAGACAGCATGTGTTGGAGAGCATGTGGAGAAAGAGCAACATTCCTCCACTGCTGGTGGGATCGCAAGTTGTTACAGCCACTCTGGAAATCAGTCTGGTGGTTCCTCAGAAAATGGCATAACACTTCCAGAGGACCCTGTCATACCTCTCCTGGACATTTACCCAGAGCATTCCCCGGCATCCAGTAAGGACACATGTTCCACTATGTTTATAGCAGTCTTTTTTTTTTATTCGATATAATTTTTTATTTACATTTCAAATGATTTCCCCTTTTCTAGCCCCCCACTCCCCGAAAGTCTCATAAGTGCCCTTCTCTCTCCCTGTCCTCCCACCCACCCCTTCCCACTTCCCCATTCTGGTTTTGCCGAATACTGCTTCACTGAGTCTTTCCAGAACAAGGGGCCACTCCTCCTTTCTTCTTGTACCTCATTTGATGTGTGGATTATGTTTTGGGTATTCCAGGTTTCTAGGTTAATATCCACTTATTAGTGAGTGCATACCATGATTCACCTTTTGAGTCTGGGTTACCTCACTTAGTATGATGTTCTCTATCTAGCTCCATCCATTTGCCTAAGAATTTCATGAATTCATTGTTTCTAATGGCTGAATAGTACTCCATTGTGTAGATATACCACATTTTGTGCATCCACTCTTCTGTTGAGGGATACCTGGGTTCTTTCCAGCATCTGGCAATTATAAATAGGGCTGCTATGAACATAGTAGAGCATGTATCCTTATTTCATGGTGGGGAATCCTCTGGGTATATGCCCAGGAATGCTATAGCAGGATCTTCTGGAAGTGAGGTGCCCAGTTTTCGGAGGAACCGCCAGACTAATTTCCAGAGTGGTTGTACCAATTTGCAACCACACCAGCAGTGGAGGAGTGTTCCTCTTTTTCCACACCCTCTCCAACACCTGCTGTCTCCTGAATTTTTAATCTTAGCCATTCTGACTGGTGTAACGTGAAATCTCAGGGTTGTTTTGATTTGCATTTCCCTAATGACTAATGAAGTTGAGCATTTTTTACGATGCTTCTCCGCCATCCAAAGTTCTTCAGGTGAGAATTCTTTGTTTAACTCTGTACCCCATTTTTTAATAGGGCTGTTTGGTTTTCTGTAGTCTAACTTCTTGAGTTCTTTATATATATTGGATATTAGCCCTCTATCTGATGTAGGATTGGTGAAGATCTTTTACCAATTTGTTGGTTGCCAATTTGTCTTCTTGATGGTGTCCTTTGCCTTACAGAAACTTTGTAATTTTATGAGGTCCCATTTGTCAATTCTTGATCTTAGAGCATATGCTATTGGTGTTCTGCTCATGAACTTTCTCCCTGTACCGATGTCCTCAAGGGTCTTCCCCAGTTTCTTTTCTATTAGCTTCAGAGTGTCTGGCTTTATGTGGAGGTCCTTGATCCATTTGGATTTGAGCTTAGTACAAGGAGACAAGGATGGATCAATTCGCATTCTTCTGCATGCTGACCTCCAGTTGAACCAGCACCATTTCTTGAAAAGGCTATCTTTTTTCCATTGGATGTTTTCAGCCTCTTTGTCGAGGATCAAGTGGCCATAGGTGTGTGGGATCATTTCTGGATCTTCAATCCTGTTCCATTGATCCTCCTGCCTGTCACTGTACCAATACCATGCAGTTTTTAACACTATTGCTCTGTAGTATTGCTTGAGGTCAGGGATACTGATTCCCCCATACTTTCTTTTGTTGCTGAGAATAGTTTTAGCTATCCTGGGTTTTTTGTTATTCCAGATGAATTTGATAATTGCTCTTTCTAACTCTGTGAAGAATTGAGTTGGGATTTTGATGGGTATTGCATTGAATCTGTATAGTGCTTTTGGCAAAATGGCCTTTTTAACTATATTGATTCTACCGATCCATGAGCATGGGAGGTTTTCCCATTTTTTTGAGGTCTTCTTCCATTTCCTTCTTCAGAGTCTTGAAGTTCTTGTCATAAAGGTCTTTCACATGTTTGGTAAGAGTCACACCAAGATACTTTATACTGTTTGTGGCTATTGTGAAGCGGGTCATTTCCCTAATTTCTTTCTCAGCCTGCTTATCCTTTGAGTATAGGAAGGCCACTGATGTGCTTGAGTTGATTTTATAACCTGCCACTTTGCTGAAGTTGTTTATCAACTTTAGGAGCTCTCTAGTGGAGATTTTTGGGTCATTTAGGTAGACTATCATGTCATCTGCAAATGATAGTTTGACTTCTTCCTTTCCAATTTCTATCCCTTTGACCTCCTTATGTTGTCGAATTGCCCGAGCTAGTAACTCAAGTACAATATTGAAAAGATAAGGAGAAAGGGGGCAGCCTTCTCTGGTCCCTGATTTCAGTGGGATTGCTTCAAGTTTCTTTTCATTTAGTTTGATGCTGGCTACTGGTTCGCTGTATATTGCTTTTACTATGTTTAGGTATGGGCCTTGAATTCCTGTTCTCTTCAAGACTTTAAGCATGAAAGAATGCTGAATTTTGTCACATGATTTTTCAGCATCCAATGAAATGACCATTTGGTTTTTTTCTTTGAGTTTGTTCATGTAGTAGATTTCATTGATGGATTTCCATATATTGAACCAACCCTGCATTCCCGGGATAAAGCCTACTTGATCATGGTGGATGATCGTTTTGATGTGTTCTTGGATTCGGTTGGCAAGAATTTTATTGAGTATTTTTGCATTAATGTTCATAAGGGAAATTGGTCTGAAGTTCTCTTTCTTTGTTGGATCTTTGTGTGGTTTTGGTATCAGCGTAATTGTGGCTTCGTAGAAGGAATTGGGTAGTGTTTCTTCTGTTTCTATTTTGTGGAATAGTTTGAAGAGTATTGGTGTTAACTCTTCTTTGCAGGTCTGATAGAATTCTGCACTGAAACCATCTTGTCCTGTGCTTTTTTTGGTTGGAAGACTTTCTATGAATCCTTCTATTTCTTTAGGCATCATGGGATGTTTAGATGATCTATTTGGTCCTGATTTAATTTTGGTATTTGGTATCTGTCAAGGAAATTGTCCATTTCCTCCAGATTCTCCAGTTGTGTTGAGTACAGGCTCTTGTAGCAGGTTCTGATGATTTTTTGGATTTCCATTTTTATATCTCCCTTTTCATTTCTAAGTTTGTTAATTTGGATACTTTCTCTGTGCCCTTTGGTCAGTCTGGCTAAGGGTTTATCTATCTTGTTGATTTTCTCAAAGAACCAGCTCCTGGTTTTGCTGATTTTTTGTATGGTTCTCTTTGTTTCTACTTGATTGATTTCGACCCTGAGTTTGATGATTTCCTGCCTTCTACTCCTCCTGGGTGAAATAGCTTCTTTTTGTTCCAGGGCTTTCAGGTGTGTCATTAAGCTAGTAATGTATGCTCTCTCCATTTTCTTTTTGGAGGCACTCAGGGCTATGAGTTTTCCTCTTAGCACTGCTTTCACTGTGTCCCATAGATTTGGGTATGTTGTGTCTTCATTTTTATTGTGTTCTAAAAAGTCTTTAATTTCTTTCTTTATTTCTTCCTTGACCAAGGTATCATTGAGTAGAATATTGTTCAGTTTCCATGTGTATGTGGGTTTTCTGTTGTTTTTGTTGCTATTGAAGACCACTTTTACTCCATAGTGATCTGATTGGAGGCATGGGATCAGTTCGATCTTCTTATATTTGTTGAGGTCTGTCTTGTGACCAATTATATGGTCGATTTTGGAGAAGGTACCATGAGGTGCTGAGAAAAAGGTATATTCTTTTGCTTTAGGATAGAATGTTCTATATATATCTGTTAAATCTAATTGGTCCAAAGCTTCAATTAGTTTCATGTGTCCCTGTTTAGTTTCTGTTTTCCTGATCGGTCCATTGAGGAAAGTGCAGTGTTAAAGTCACCCACAATTATTGTGTTAGGTGCAATGTGTGCTTTGAGTTTTAATAAAGTTCTTTTACGAAAGAGGGTGCCCTTGCATTTGGAGCATAGATGTTCAGGATTGAGAGTTCTTCTTGTTGTATTTTTCCTTTGACCAGCAAGAAGTGTCCCTCAGAGTCTCTTTTTATGACTTTGGGTTGAAAGTCGATTTTATCTGATATTAAAATGGCTACTCCAGCTTGTTTCCTGAGACCATTTGCTTGAAAAATTGTTTTCCAGCCTTTTCCTCTAAGGTAGTGTTTGTCTTTGACCCTGAGGTGTGTTTCCTGTAAGCAGCAAAATGTAGGGTCCTGTTTATGTATCTATGCAGTTAGTGTATGTCTTTTTATTGGGGCATTAAGTCCATTGGTGTTAAGAGATATTAAGGAATAGTGATTGTTACTTCCTGTCATTTTTAACGTTATTTTTTAAATATGATTGGTCAACTTCTTTTGGGTTTGATGAAAGGTTACTATCTTGCTTTTTTCAGGGTGAAGTTTCCCTCCTTGTATTGGTGTTTTCCTCCTATTATCCTTTGTAGGGCTCGGTTTGTGGATAGATATTGGGCAAACTTGGTTTTGTCATGGAATATCTTAGTTTCTCCATCTACGGTGATTGAGAGTTTTGCTGGATATAGTAGTTTTGGCTGGCATTTGTGTTCTCTTAGAGTCTGCATGAGATCTGCCCAGGACCTTCCAGCCTTCATAGTCTCAGGTGAAAAGTCTGCTGTGATTCTGATAGGTCTTCCTTTATATGTTACTTGGCCTTTTTCTCTTACTGCCTTTAATATTCTTTCTTTGTTTAGAACATTTGGTGTTTTGATTATTATGTGATGGGAAGTATTTCTGTTTTGGTCCAGTCTGGTTGGAGTTCTGTAGGCTTCTTGTATATTCATGGGCATCTCTCTCTTTAGGTTAGGGAAGTTTTCTTCCATAATTTTATTGAAGATATTTGCTGGCCCTTTAAGTTGTAAATCTTCACTCTCATCTATGCCTATAATCCTTAGGTTTGGTCTTCTCATTGTGTCCTGGATTTCCTGGATGTTTTGGGTTACAAGCATTTTGCCTTTTGCATTTTCTTTAACTGTTGAGTCCATGGTTTCTATGGAATCTTCATCATCTAACATTCTTTCTTCTATCTCTTGTATTCTGTTGTTGATATTTGCATCTCTCTCCCCTGATTTCTTCCCAAGGCTTTCTATCTCCAAAGTAGTCTCCCTTTGAGTTTTATTAGTTGTTTCTACTTCTGATTTTAGATCCTGGATGGTTTTGCTTAGCTCCTTCACTTGCTTGTGTGTGCTTTCCTGTAATTCTTTAAGATATTTTTGTGTTCCTCTTTCATGACCTCAGCCTGTTGACCAAAGTTCTCCTGTATTTCTTTAAGTGTTTTTTGTGTTTCCTCATTATTTGCTTTTATATTCTCCTGGATTTCTTTCAATGATTTTTGTGTTTCCCTTGCAAGGGCTTCTAACTTTTGATCCATTTTCTCCTGAATTTCTTTAAGTATGTCCTTCATGTGTTCCTGTACCAGCATCATGACCAGTGATTTTAAATCCAAATCTTGTTTTACTGGTGTGATGGGGTATCCAGGACATGCTGGTAGAGGAGAATTGGGTTCAGATGTTGCCATATTGCCTTGATTTCTGTTAGTGACATTCCTGCGTTTGCCTTTTGCCATCTAGTTCTCACTGGTGTTAGTTGGTCTTGTCAATGCTGGACTCACCAGTGCAAGCTGCCCCTTCCCAGGTGGCCTCTGGTGCACAGCTTGCCTCCTGCACTGCCTGGAGACAGGGTGCTGTTGCTCAGGCTGTTCAGAACCTGAAGCAGACACCTGAAGGCTCCCGCTGGGGCCAGCTGGATTCACCGGAGCACACCTACTTCTCCCAGGTGGCCGCCCCGGAAGCCCCTCTTGCCTCTTGCAGGACCTGGAGATGTGGTGTTGCTGCCCAGGCTGATCTGGATCCGGAAGTGGAGAGAGCTGAGGGCTCCTGCCAGAGGCCTCAGGACTGGAACCCAAGCTTGGCACCACAGGAGCAAGCTGCGCTGGGAGCTCCCAGACTGCCTCTGGGTGCACACCGGGTCTCCCGCACTTCCTGGAGACTGAGCGCTGTGGCCCAGGCTGTTCAGATCCCAAAGCAGGCACCCTAAGGCTCCCGCTGGGGCCCGCTGGATTCACTGGAGCACACCTACTTCTCCCCGCTTGCCGCCCGGAAGCCCCTCTTGTTCATAGCAGTCTTATTTATAATAGCCCGAGTCTGGAAAGAACCCAGATGTCCCTCAATGGAGGAATGGAATCAGAAAATGTGGTATATTTACACAATGGAATACTACTCAGCAGTTTAAAAGTATGAATTCATGAAATTCTTAGGCAAATGGTAGAAACTGGAAAATATCATCCTAAGGTAGGTAACCCAATCACAAAAAAACAGCCATGCAGAAAGAATGCAGTCACTGATTAAATGGATATTAGCCCAGAAGCCGTGAATACCCAAGACACAATTATCATATCAAATGATTCTCAAGAAGATGGAAGGAGAGGGCCCTGGTTCTGGAAAGACTCAGTGCAGCAATTTAGGGGATTACCAGGACAGTGAATTGGGAGGTGTTTGATTGGGGAATGGGCCAAGGGAAGAGGGCTTATGGAACTTAAATGGAGGGGAGAACCGGGAAAGGGGAAATTATTTGGAATGTAAGCAAAGAATGTAGGGAAAAAACAATAAGGAAATAGTACTTCAGGCTGGCATGGTTACTCACCCAGTACCGGGAAGCATGTGAAGACTGATGACCTGAGTTTGATTCCCTGTGTGGACCTGGTGGAAAAAAGAACTAACTTCTGCAGGTTGTTCTTTCACAAACATATACCCATGTGCACACACACATACATACACACACACACTCACATACACACATGCACACACACACATGCACACACGCATACCTATAAATGTCTTAGTTAACACTATTTTTTAAAAAATTCCTTATTTATTTTTGCACACTCCTGATTTTAGTCCTCTACAAAGCCCCTGCACCCATTGTCTGTTCCACAACTCAATCCTACTCCCCACATCCTGTCTCCATGAGGATGTCTCCATCCCCTACGACTCCACTCCACCTGATATCTGAACTCCCTAAGACTCCAGTCTCTTGAGGGTTACGTGTACAATCTCTGATTGAATACTGACCTGCAAGTCCTCTGCTGTATATGTAACACTGTTTTATAGTGACATAATTTTTATTTGTTATCTTTTCCTATTTTCAGAATTATAGAGACAGTAAACTCAGTGACTGGAAAGTCAAAGGAGGATTCTGAGGGTAAGGGAATAAGCAGAGATGTGGTCAGGGAGTGTGGGGAGAAGGGAAAATAATCCAGAGGTAAATATGTGTTAATAAAAATTTAAATGATAAATGATAATTAAAACAATCATATATTTCATTGGGAAATAATTAAATTACAAAGCATGAAGAATGAGATACATATACATATCTGTTTATAAAACTTGTTTCATTATATGAGATATTTTTCTAAATAAACCTTGAGCTCTGTGTTGGGATGTCAGAGAATAAGGGAGAAGTGAGAGACTGAGCCTCAGTGAGCTGCAACCCCAGGAGGTTTTTGTTCAGCCCTGGAGCACTGTGGGAGGAAACTCCTTACTATGCTGACAATAATAGGTTGCAGCATCATCAGCCTCCACAGGATTGATGGTGAGGGTGAAGTCTGTCCCAGACCCACTGCCACTGAACCTGGCAGGGACCCCAGATGCTAGGTTGGATGCAAGATAGATGAGGAGTCTGGGTAGCTGTCCTGGTTTCTGTTGGTACCAGTGCATATAACTATATCCATATGCAATGACACTTTGGCTGGCCCTGCAGGAGATGGTAGCTGTCTGCCCTAGAGACACAGTCAAAGAAGCTTGAGATTGGGTCAGCACAATGTCACCATTGGAGCCTGGAATGATAAACACAGAGACATTACAAATGCAGTAATTACAAAGACCAAGAACCCTCAGGCATGAAAAGTCATGATGGCCACAGAGGTCATCCAACACTCTTCTCCCCAGCACTTCTCTGCATCCTCACCTGGAACCCAGAAAAGCAGAGCCCAAAGCAGAAATGTGTCTGTCTCCATCTCTGAGAGCTGGAAGAGAGGTGCTTTTTAGTCTCCTGGCAGCAGCCCTTATAGGAGCCTTGGCTGTTGAATAATGACTCCATATGCAAATCAGCTCAACAGAATGTGTACTGCTGCTAAAAGGGCACCTGCTCCTGTTTCACCCACAGGGAGTTTGTGTCAGCAGGAAATTTACTAGAGCATCACATGGGTCTTAAAGGAGCCTTCTAAATATATTTTTGTGAGACAGCATTTCTCTATCTATTCTTGGTTGTCCTGAAGCTCACTCTGTAGACCAGATCCTCCCATCTTTGCCTGTCCAGTGCTGTGATTAAAGGTGTGCACCAACACCACCCAGCTTTCTCTTGTGTTCCACTCTATTAAATACTTACCTGCTACTCTTTTTTAGGTGTTAGGTGGGAGAGTGAATTGTGGATGCAATATGTATAGAATGTAAGTTATTTCAAGAAGAACTTGATCCCTCAAAATTGTACACACCCAATGAAAGCATTATCTGAGAGGGAATAGAGAAAAATGATTCAATGAAAAAAGTATCAAAATTCTTGTCATACTACCTTATTTTTTTAGATCCATGTTTTAGATCCGTGTGTATGATGTGTCTTCATATGTTTGTGTATTTGTTCATGTTTATGATTTAAGGGTAAGTTCTCTTCATGCCCTGTGGAGCATATGGGTGGAGATCAGAAGACAAGTTTGGGAGTAGATGTGAGACAAGGTGTGTTGTTCACTCCTACCATGAAATGCTTTTTAGGCCAGGCTCTTGTGAGATTCTCTTATTTCTATCTCTCATCTTGCTACAGCATCACTCCAAATACAGTCCATGCTGCTGCTGCATCTGGATTTTTGTGGGTACCTGGGATGTGAGCCAGGTCCTCACAACTATGGGTCCAAGCACTTTGCCCACAGAGCCACCCTGCCAGCCCATTGTCTTTAAGTAGAACCAGTGAGTGGAATTTCTTTTACTGAACAGAAATAATACTGCAGGCTATGCAGTAGTTCAAAAATGAAGAAAAGACGCTTATAACAGAGATGTGCCCAGATACATCTTTTGTGTAGTTCTTAAAAACATCCACTATTATTAAAAGACAGATATTTTGTATTTTTTAAGGTGATAAAAAGCTAATTATCAAAGCTATTCATTCTTCCCCAGAGAAATTATAAGATTGACAGATAGATGGTTATATCTTTATATAGGTAGATGGAGAAGTAAATATTTCTTCATATAATCTTTCTTCTGACCTCCTTCCTAGGTTTAACTAATCAGAAGAATGGATTTCCTACCAAGATTTTGAGGCGGGATGTGACAGTATTATTTTAATTAAATAAGAAAATAAAGGTATAAGAAGACATGATATGAAGGAACAGTAAGTAGCATTAGAATATGAAGAATAGAAAGCAGGAAGGCAGAGGGAGGCAGGAAGGAAGAAGAGAAAGAGAAGAACCAGAAAAAGGAGGAAGAGGAAGGAAGAAAGTATGAGAAGGAAAGAAGAAAGTGTGGAAAATGGGAAGACGAAGGAAAGATGGAAAATTCCCTCCTCCTCAGCTTATCTTCACTGTTTCTTTTTCCAGGTCACTGCCATAGAGAGGTGAATCCTTTTGTTTTGTTATACATGTTCACTGTACTGAACTAGCTACAGCTCAAAGATGAGATGATAGGGCAAAACAAATATGTATGACCTGGAATTAACAAGTTATTCTTTATGTTTTGCCTTCCTTTTTGAGGTATGCTCACTTTATTTGATTTTTGTGTTCAAGAACTACAATTCTGCCAGGCATGGTGATGAATTCTAATAATTCAAACATGTAAGAAGCTGAGGCAAGAGGGTCTTGAGTTTGCTGTCCTCTAGACACATAGCTTGGGTTACATGGATGACCAGATTTTCTGCCAGACTCTAAGCTCCACATCTTCATCTATTTTTGCATATAGTTCTGTTAATTTATATTTTTATTTATACTTTGTTCTTTTTTATTAACTTATACCTTAACTTTCTATTCATTAGCATTGTTACTTTGCTTCAATGCAGCAGAAGGGCCCTCTCATTATGACAGGATACTCAGTATACTCTGACAAAAAATATTGACAATATGATAGAACAGAAGATGTACGGGACAGGGATGCTTTCATTTTGAATGCAATATAGATGTGCAAGCAAGGATGACCACTGCAAAGTCGGCACCTGATCCCAGCCCTGAGACAAGTAATTTGGCCATACACAGCTCAGAGAGGAGCTCTTCGAAATGCACGGAAGGCCTGAAGTGCACTGAGCATGCGGATAGTATGGGCTGGGCTTTACAAAGGAGGACAAAGAAATTGAGTGCAGAAGCAGACATGGGTCTCAAGCTAATATGGTGGAAACTGGCCAAGAAGTTTTATGTATAGTGCAAAGAGAATCCATGGGACAGAGGGCACAAATAGTTCACATGTTTCAGTGAATATGGTTGATCAAGTGTCTCTGTGGTAGGATGAAGTACCCTTTGGTATATGCCCAAGAGTGGTGTAGCTGGATATCAAGGTAGATTTCTTCCTGAGGATCCACCCCACTCTTTTCCATAGTGGCTAGATGAACTTTCATTCCCACTAGGAATGCATGAGTGTTCCTTCTACCCCACATTCTTTCAAGATTTAGCTGTCCCTTGTTTTATTAGTCTTTGCCATTAGAACCTGTTAGAAGATATTTGAACTTGTTTCTAATTAGGGTGTGGTCAGCCCTAAGTACACACCTTTAATCCCTTTGGCTGGACTACTGACACACTGTTAATATGTACCTTTATTTCTAAACAAGGAAGTTAATGTTACTTTGTAGAAGGAATGTTCAATTGTGTGGCAGAGCTGGGCGGTGGTGGCGCATGCCTGTAATCCCAGCACTCTGGGAGGCAGAGGCAGGCAGTTTTCTGAGTTCGAGGCTAGCCTGGTCTACAAAGTGAGTTCAGGACAGCCAGGGCCATAGAGAGAAACCCTGTCTCGAAAAAACCAAATGAAAAAAAATTGTGTGGCAGAAAATGCAGTGGGAGAAAAAAAAGACAATTGTTGAAGTATGTTGAAGCTCACTATATCCACAAATGTGTGTGTGCGTGTGTGTGTGTGTGTGTGTGTGTGAGAGAGAGAGAGAGAGAGAGAGAGAGAGAGAGAGAGAGAGAGAGAGAGAATGTCCCCCTTTTCTTGACAGTCCCAGAGTTTCCTGCCAGCCCCAGGAATTTTGCCAGCTCCAGAGAATGATTTCAGCCATTATTTCCCCAGAGAAAATCTTCTGGAGACATCAATTGTTTTTAATGCCCTGCCTCAGTTTACCTTGGATATCAAAGCTGGTCTTTGAAAACATTTGAAAATAAAATTTCCAGTTTCCTTTCAATTTAGACATTCAAAGATTTTGAGCTGAGAAACCTCCCATATCATTCCTAGTCCTGCATGGTGCAAGCATGAGGATGAATGAGCTTCCCAATGGTCATTTGTTATGCAGAAATCTCATATGGAAAGCGATGAACCACATGCTATTAGGAGACTCAGAGGTCTATAGCAAGGTAGTGTTCCCACTGAGCTCATGGCCTGAGACCCTGCTCACGTCCTTTGCAGGAGCGATAGTAGACTGAAGCTCCATCACTTTTGTTACTATAGATATTTGCCTAAATGGTTCCATATTCACACAATCAAGATCGAATTCTGTTCTACAAAAATACAAATAGAAAGAAGTTAGGTTTTAGTAAAGTCATGATCTGTCACTTCAGGGCTCACAGCTATGTTCATTAGTAATGGGAGTCTGGGCAGGGTGTTCTGTATGGGACGGGTGAGAAATTAAGACAATCCAAATAGATCTGAACCCCACTCTTGCTTGCAGCTTTGATGAAGGCCTACTGCTGTCTGTGAAAATAAACTTCTCTAAGGTTAAAAACAGCACTGATTTATGTCTATAAATAGAAATATCTAGAAGGCAGTTTGACAACATGATCATTTAGTAAACACATCTAGAGTAATTTCCCCCTAGAGTCTATGACTTCCCTACCCATGGCCTTTTGGCCATCCTTGCAGTACTTAGGATGAAATCCCATCTTCCATCAGAAAATGGTTGTTGTCTGGCATGCCACTATTGTACCAGTGCGCACATTTTGCCTGCAAGTCAACTGTGTCCAGCACTGGATAGACAATTGATATTTTTTCTTCTTTAGCAGCCTGAATTGGGTCTTTCAGCACTATGAAAGTTATCCAGCAGGAAGGAAGTTTCTGATCCAATTTGAGATTGACTTCTCTATGTTCTGCATTCAAAATCCATGTATCTTCAGTAGTAGTATCTAATGCCCACTATGGTGGGCAGCCAAGAGTGCTGACAATAGCTTGTGATATTTTGGCTACTTTGAGAGCTTTTCTGACCAATAACATATAGGGTAGGAGCCTATGCCTGGTACTGAGATTTTCATTTGGTATCCCATGGCTTCTGGGAACAGTATTGTACAAACATACGGGGAACCTCTTCTCAAACTCTTTTAAAAATATTTATAATTGGCTTATAGATTTTTGAGTTTTCATAAGACTTCTTCACATATTCTTAGTTTTTTGTTAACTGCCTTTCTACTTTCTCCTCTCTCTTCTTCTATTTCACTTAAATCATTAATTCACAATATTCAACACTTGATAGGAAAATATAATTAGGATGTTTGACTTTAAAGGTTGTGGTTGTACTTGTTGATTTGTAGTAGATAAAAGTTGTTAAATGTCCTGAGACAAAGACAGAATTTCTGAAAGTTTCTGAAATAGTCTCAAACATAGTTCTTCTACTTTTAGAATCAGAAAACCAGGATATGGAAGTGGGGGGAGGGTTGACTGGGAAGAGGAGATGGCTTATGGGATTTTCAGGGCCATGGGGGAACTAAGAAAGGGGACAACAATTGAAATGTAAACAAAGAATATACCTAATTAAAAAAAGAAGTGGGAAATAGTACAATGATAAGTTACCTATTTTCTGATTGAAAATTACTTTTATTCAAATTAAAAATTACTAAAGAATATAAAACCTTGTTTCATAAATAAAAAAGAATATTTTTATATAAAACAGGACTTTTGTACTCATATCTATCCCATTTGAAATATGTTGATGTTACTCTGTATATTATAGAATACAATGTTAAGGCAAGATATAATTCTTTTTGTAAAAATTAGAATGCAAATTAGCTTTAATCTTTTTTATTGTTTTTTATTCGATATATATTTATTTACATTTCAAATGATTTCCCCTTTACTAGACCCCACTCCCCGAAAGTCCCATAAGCCCCCTTCTCTCCCCCTGTCCTCCCACCCACCCCTTCCCAATTCCCCATTCTGGTTTTGTCCTATACTGCTTCACTGAGTCCTTCCAGAACAAGGGGCCACTCCTCCATTCTTCTTGTACCTCATTTGATGTGTGAATTATGTTTTGGGTATTCCAGTTTTCTAGGTTAATATCCTCTTATTAGAGAGTGCATACCATGATTCATCTTTTGAGTCAGGGTTACCTCACTTAGTATGATGTTCTCCAGCTCCATACATTTGCCTAAGAATTTCATAAATTTATTGTTTCTAATGGCTGAATAGTACTCCATTGTGTATATATACCACATTTTTTGTATCCACTCTTCTGTTGAGGGATACCTGGGTTTTTTCCAGCTTCTGGCAATTATAAATAGGGCTGCTTTGAACAGAGTGGAACATGTATCCTTATTACATGCTGGGGAATCTTCAGGGTATATGCCCAGGAGTGGTATAGCAGGATCTTCTGGAAGTGAGGTGCCCAGTTTTCTGAGGAACCACCAGATTGATTTCCAGAGTGGTTGTAACAATTTGCAACCCCACCAGCAATGGAGGAGTGTTCCTCTTTCTCCACATCCTCGCAAACACCTGCTGTCTCCTGAATTTTTAATCTTAGCCATTCTGACTGGTGTAAGGTGAAATCTCAGGGTTGTTTTGATTTGCATCTTCCTAATGACTAATGAAGTTGAGCATTTTTTAAGATGCTTCTCTGCCATCCTAAGTTCCTCAGGTGAGAATTCTTTGTTTAACTTTATACCCCATTTTTTAATAGGGTTGTTTGGTTTTCTGGAGTCTAACTTCTTGAGTTCTTTATATATATTGGATATTAGCCCTCTATCTGATGTAGGATTGGTGAAGATCTTTTCCCAATTTGTTGGTTGCCGATTTGTCCTCTTGATAGTGTCCTTTGCCTTACAGAAACTTTGTAATTTTATGAGGTCCCATTTGTCAATTCTTGCTCTTAGAGCATACGCTATTGGTGTTCTGTTCAGAAACTTTCTCCTTGTACCGATGTCCTCAAGGGTCTTCCCCAGTTTCTTTTCTATTAGCTTCAGAGTTTCTGGCTTTATGTGGAGGTCCTTGATCCATTTGGATTTGAGCTTAGTACAAGGAGACAAGGATGGATCAATTCGCATTCTTCTGCATGCTGACCTCCAGTTGAACCAGCACCATTTGTTGAAAAGGCTATCTTTTTTCCATTGGATGTTTTCCGCCTCTTTGTCGAGGATAAAATTGCCATAGGTGTGTGGGTTCATTTCTGGATCTTCAATCCTGTTCCATTGATCCTCCTGCCTGTCACTGTACCAATACCATGCAGTTTTTAAGACTATTGCTTTGTAGTATTGCTTGAGGTCAGGGATACTGATTCCCCCAGAATTTCTTTTGTTGCTGAGAATAGTTTTAGCTATCCTGGGTTCTTTTGTTATTCCAGATGAATTTGATAATTGCTCTTTCTAACTCTGTGAAGAATTGACTTGGGATTTTGATGGGTATTGCATTGAATCTGTATATTGCTTTTGGCAAAATGGCCAATTTAACTATATTGATTCTACCGATCCATGAGCATGGGAGGTTTTCCCATTTTTTTGAGGTCTTCTTCCATTTCCTTCTTCAGAGTCTTGAAGTTCTTGTCATACAGATCTTTCACATGTTTGGTAAGAGTCACCCCAAGGTACTTTATACTGTTCATGGCTATTGTGAAGGAGGTCATTGTCCTAATTTCTTTCTCAGCCTGCTTATCCTTTGAGTATAGGAAGGCCACTGATTTGCTTGAGTTGATTTTATAACCTGCCACTTTGCTGAAGTTGTTTATCAGCTGTAGGAGTTCTCTAGTGGATTTTTTTTTTTGTGTGTCACTTAGGTAGACTATCATGTCATCTGCAAATAATGATAGTTTGAGTTCTTCCTTTCCAATTTGTATCCCTTTGACCTCCTTATGTTGTCGAATTGTCTGAGCTAATACCTCAAGTACAATATTGAAAAGATAAGGAGAAAGGTGGCAGCCCTGTCTAGTCCCTGATTTTAGTCGGATTGCTTCAAGTTTCTCTCCATTTAGTTTGATGCTGGCTACCGGTTTGCTGTATAATGCTTTTACTATGTTTAGGTATGGGCCTTGAATTCCTGTTCTTTCCAATACTTTAAGCATGAAAGGATGCTGAATTTTGTCAAATGTTTTTTCAGCATCCAATGAAATGACCATGTGTTTTTTTTTTCTTTGAATTTGTTTATGTTGTGGATTTCATTGATGGATTTCCGTATTTTGAACCAACCCTGCATCCCTGTGATAAAGCCTACTTGATCATGGTGGATGATCGTTTTGATGTGTTCTTGGATTTGGTTGGTAAGAATTTTATTTAGTATTTTTGCATCAATGTTCATAAGGGAAATTGGTCTGAAGTTCTCTTTCTTTGTTGGATCTTTGTGTGGTTTTGGTATCAGCGTAATTATGGCTTCGTAGAAGGAATTAGGTAGTGTTCCTTCTGTTTCTATTTTGTGGCATAGTTTGAAGAGTATTGGTGTTAGGTCTTCTTTGAAGGTCTGATAGAATTCTGCACTGAAACCATCTTGTCCTGTGCTTTTTTTGGTTGGAAGACTTTCTATGACTCCTTCTATTTCTTTAGGGGTTATGGGACTGTTTAGATGATCTATTTGATCCTGATTTAATTTTGGTATTTGGTATCTGTCAAGGAAATTTTCCATTTGCTCCAGATTCTCCAGTTGTGTTGAGTATAGGCTCTTGCAGTAGGATCTGATGATTTTTTTGGATTTCCTCAGTTTCTGTTGTTATATCCCCCTTTTCATTTCTAAGTTTGTTAATTTGGATACTTTCTCTGTGCCCTTTGGTCAGTCTGGCTAAGGGTTTATCTATCTTGTTGATTTTCTCAAAGAACCAGCTCCTGGATTCGTTGATTCTTTGATTGGTTCTCTTTGTTTCCACTTGATTGATTTCAGCCCTGAGTTTGATGATTTCCTGTCTTCTACTCCTCCTGGGTGAATTGGCTTCTTTTTGTTCTAGGACTTTCAGGTATGTCGTTAAGCTGCTAGTGTATGCTCTCTCCATTTTCTTTTTGGAGGCACTCAGGGCTATGAGTTTTCCTCTTAGCACTGCTTTCATTGTGTCCCAAAGATTTGTGTATGTTGTGCCTTCATTTTCATTAAATTCTAAAAAGTCTCTGATTTCTTTCTTTATTTCTTCTTTGGCCAAGGTGTCATTGAGTAGAGTATTATTCAGCCTCCATGTGTATGTGGGCTTTCTGTTGTTTTTGTTGTTATTGAAAACCACTCTTACACCATAGTGATCTGATAGGAGGCATGGGGTTAGTTTGATTGTCTTATATTTGTTGAGGTCTGCCTTGTGTACAATTATACCGTCGATTTTGGAGAAGGTACCATAAGGTGCTGAGAAAAAGGTATATTCTTTTGCTTTAGGGTGAAATGTTCTATAAATATCAGTCAAATCCAATTGGTCTAAAGCTTCAATTAGTTTTACTATGTCCCTGTTTAGTTTCTGTTTTTCCAATCGGTCCATTGAGGAGAGTGGAGTGTTGAAGTCCCCCACAATTATTGTGTTAGGTGCAATGTGTGCTTTGAGCTTTAGTAAAGTTTCTTTTACGAATGAGGGTACCCTTGCATTTGCCGCATAGATGTTCAGAATTGAAAGTTCTTCCTGGTGGATTTTTCCTTTTACCAGAAAGAAGTGTCCTTCTCTGTCTCTTTTGATGACTTTAGGTTGAAAGTCAATTTTATCTGATCTTAGAATGGCTACTTCTGCTCATTTCCTGTGGCCATTGGCTTGTAAAACTGTCTTCTAGCCTTTTACTCTAAGGTAGTTTTTATCTTTGACACTTAAGTCTGTCTCCTGTATGCAGCTAATTGTAGGGTCCTGTTTCCTTATCCAGTCTGTTAGTCTATGTCTTTTTATTGGGGAATTGAGACCATTGATATTAAGAGATATTAAGGAATAGTGATTATTACTTCCTGTCAATTTGATGTTCTTTTTATATTTGAGTGGTTATCTTCTTTTGGGTTTGATGAAGGAAGGTAACTATCTTGCTTTTTCCAGGGTGTAGTTTCCCTCCTTGTATTGGAGTTTTCCTCCTATTATTCTTTGCAGAACTGGGTTTGTGGAAAGATATTGTGTAAATTTGGTTTTGTCATGGAATATCTTGGTTTCTCCATCTATGGTGAATGAGAGTTTTGCTGGGTATAGTAGTCTTGGCTGACATTTGTGTTCTCTTAGAGTCTGCATGAGATCTGCCCAGGATCTTCCAGCTTTCATGGTCTCTGGTGAGAAGTCTGGTGTGATTCTGATAGGTCTTCCTTTATATGTTACTTGCCCTTTTTCTCTTACTGCCTTTAATATTCTTTCTTTGTTTAGTGCATTTTGGGTTTTGATTATTATGTGACAGGAGGTATTTCTGCTCAGGTCCAGTCTGTTTGGAGTTCTGTAGGCTTCTTGTATATTCATAGGCATCTCTCTCTTTAAGTTGGGACAGTTTTCTTCCATAATTTTGTTGAAGATATTTGCTGGCCCTTTCTGTTGTAAATCTTCACTCTCATCTATACCTATAATCCTTAGGTTTGGTCTTCTCATTGTATCCTGGGTTTCCTGGATGTTCTGGGATACAAGCTTTTTGCATTTTGCATTTTCTTTGACAGTTGAGTCAATGGTTTCTATGGTATCTTCAGCATCTGAGATTCTTTCTTCCATCTCTTGTATTCTGTTGTTTATATTTGCATCTATGGCCCCTGATTTCTTCTCAAGGTTTTCTATCTCCAAAGTTGTCTCCCTTTGTGATTTCTTAGTTTTTTCTACTTCTATTTTTAGATCCAGGATGATTTTGCTCAGTTCCATCATTTGTTTGTTTGTGTTTTCCTGTAATTCTTTAAGAGATTTTTGTGTTTCCTCTTTCATCACTTCTGCCTCTTGACTCAAGTTCTCCTGCATTTCTTTAAGTTTTTTTGCCTTTCTTCTTTATTGGCTTCTATCTCTTGGGCCTTATTCTCCTGTATTTCTTTAAGTGATTTTTGTGTTTCCATTATACAGGTTTCTAGCTTATTCATGTTGCCCTGTATTTCTTTAAGAGATTCATTTATGTCCTTTTTGTGTTCTTCTAGCAGCATCATGAACAGTGATTTTAAATCCAAATCTTGTTTCTCTGGTGTGTTGGCATAACCAGGACTTGCTGATGTTGGAGAGTTTGGTTCAGATGCTGCTATATTGCCTAGATTTTTGCTAGTAGCGTTCCTGTGTTTGCCCTTTGCTATCTTGTTCTCTGGAGCTAGGTGGTCTTGTCTCTGGCTGGTGTTTCAGCCTACTGAGAGGCTCTAGGGCTATTTCTGCAACTCTGGTTGGCAGGGTTTCCCCCGTTGCAGATTGCTGATATGCTGTCCTCCTCTTGGGTGCCCTTGCAGTTGTAGTGTGCCTTGCCCCAGATTGTGTCTCTGAACCAGATGTTGCCCGTTTGCTCCTTCAGGGAGTGCTGAGGGTGTATGCTGTGGGGATCTTTTCCGTGTGCTGATCACTCTGCTGGGCAGCAGATCTCCCAACCGGATTGGTGCACACAAGGGTAGCCTCGCTGCTCATGCCCTGAGTCTAGGCAAAAGCCTGGCAGGTCAATGTCTGAGCAAAGTTCCCCTCAGCTGTGAGTGTTAATTGGGTCTGTCAGGTGGCCAGGATGGAGGCGTGCGCATGCTCCCTGAGAGTGCTCGGAGAGTCTGCTGGACTAACAACCTCCTGGCTGGGTCGGCACACAGATGGCCCACCGAGCAGCCCAGGGCTTGGGGGGTAGTCCAGGGCCTTACCCTCTCAGACCTCAGTTATGTCAGCCTCGGGCTATGCCTGTTAGCCAGTTTTGCCTGCTAGGACTCTCTGGCTTCCTGTAGGGAAAATGGCGGAGGTGACCACGAGTGCGTTCCAGCCTGGGCAAACAACCTCCTGGCTGGGTTTGCACACCAATGGCCCCCTGACCAGCCCAGGGCCTGGGTGCAGGCCAACGCCTGTTGGGCTTAGACCCCCTCGATGTTGGTCTTGGGTTGTATTTGAGTACCTCAGTCTGTCTGATCTCTCTGGAGTCCGAGAACCAAGATGGAGGCCAGTCTCTTGTAACTGACTGGCGGGAGGCAGAGTTCTGATGTGGCTTCTGTGTGGTGAAAGGCGCCGTAAATCCGCCGCTGCTTGCAGCCTGGCTGGCCAGCGATGGCCAGTGGTCGTGGGCGCAGGGTCTGCCTGGACCCTGTCAGCTTGGTTCCACTGCTCATGGCCCTTCCTCTGGACCAGCCACTGCTGTTGTTGTTGCTGCTGCTGCCGCTCAGCTTTCATCTTTAATTAATGTTAAAAATACATATAACAAAATGTGTTAAAATAAATTTACATGATTGCTTATCAGTAAATATTTGACTTTTATAGGTATTTTATGTATATCTCTAAGGTTGTAGTTATAAATCTCAATAGGAATATTAGATCTATAGTAAAAATGGTTTTTATTTATTCTGAAAAAGCTCGCTTGACTGATTGCTTTTGTGAATCCTTTTCTATGTCCAGAGTAGATGTTAGCCATAATATACATCTCCAGCATTCTTTTTTTTACATATTTTATTGACTATATTCTTCATTTACATTTCAAATGTTATTCCTTTCCCAGGTTTCCCCCCATCCCAGGAAACCCCCAACCCATCCTTTTACCCCCTGTCTCAAGGAATATTCCCTTCCACCCAACCCAGTTCCATCTACCACCCCTTTGATTTCCCCAAGCTGGGGCATCTATCAAGCCTTCATAGGACCAAGGACCTCTCCTCCCACTGATGCCCAATAAGGCATTCCTCTGTCACCCTTTTGGCTAGACCCATGTTTGGCTGGAAACTTGGTTAATGGTGTAGTCCCTGGGAGCCCTTGAGTGTCTGGTTGTCCAGCATCATTGTTCTTCCCATATGGCAGCAAAACCCTTCAGCTCCTCCAGTACCCCCACACACTCTCCATTGGGGACCCAGCACTCAGATCAATGGTGGGATGCTAACATCTGTCTCTCTATCTGTAAGGCTCTGGCATTGCCCCTTTGGAGACAACCATAACAGGCTCCTTTTGACACACACTTCTTGTCATCCATAATAGTGTAAAGGTTTGATGACTGTTTATAGAATGAATCCCCAGGAAGGACAGTTGCTGGGTGGTTTTTCCTTCAGACTCTGCTCCATACTTTGTCTCTAAAATTGCTCCTGTTAGTATTTTGTACCCTTTCTCATAAAACCCAAAGCACCTCCACTTTGGTCTTCCTTCTTCTTGAGCTTCCTGTGCTGGGTGAATTGTAAATTGTTTATTTTGAGCTTTTGGACTAGCATCCTCTTATTAGTGAGTGCATACCATGTGTGTTCCTTTGTGACTGGGTTACCTTGCTCAGGATCACACTTCCTAGTTCCATCCATTTGCCTAAGAATTTCATGAAATCATTGTTTTAATAGCTAAATAGTACTCCATTGTATAAATATAAATTTTCTGTATCCATTGCTCTGTTGAAGGACATCTAAGTTTTTCCCAGCTTCTGGCTATTATAAATGAGACAGCTGTGAACATAGTAGAGCATGTGTCCTTATTACATGTTGGAGCATCTTCTGGGTATATGCCCAGGAGTGGTATAGCTCAGTCCTCAGGTAGTACTATTTCTAATTTTTTGAGGAGCCATGAAACTGATTTCCAGAGTTGTTTTACTAGCTTTCAATGCCACCAGCAAAGAAGTATTCCTCTTTTTCCACATCCCCTCCAGGATCTGCTGTCCCCTGAGTTATTGATCTTAGCCATTATGACTAGTGTGAGGTGGACTCTTAGGGATGTTTTTTCCAACCTTAGAATCTGAGATAGTGACTGCCATTGTCACTGAGGTGGGTTTTCTTGTATTCAGCAAAATGTTGGGTCCTGTTTATGTATCCAGTCTGTTAGTCTATGTCTTTTTATTGGGAAACTGAGACCACTGATGTTAAGAGATATTAAGGAAATATTATTACATCCTGTTATTTTTATTGTTAAAGGTGGAATTCTTTGTGGCTATCTTCTTTTGGGTTTGTTGAAAAAAGATTATTGCTTTTTCTAGGGTGTAGTTTACCTCCTTGTGTTGGTATTTTACACCCATTATCCTTTGTATAGCTGGGTTTGTGGAAAGATATTCTATACATTTGTTTTTATCATGGAATGTCTTGCTTTCTCTGTCTATGGTAATTGAGAGTTTTGCTGGGTATAGTAACTTGGGATGACATTTATATTCTCTTAGGGTCTGTATGACATCTACACAGGATCTTCTAGCTTTTATACTTTCTGGTGATAAGTTTGGTGTAATTCTGATAGGTCTCCCTTTATATGTTACCTGACATTTTCCCCTTACTGCTTTTAATATTCTTTCTTGGTTCTGATTATTATGTGATGGGATGAATTTCTGTTCTGGTCCAGTTTGTTTGGAGTTCTGTAGGCTTCTTGAATGTTCATGGGCATCTCTTTCTTTAGGTTAGGGAAGATTTCTTCTATAATTTTGTTGAAAATATTTACTTTACTTTTAAGTTGTTAATCTTTGCTGTCTTCTATACCTATAATCCTTAGTTTTGCACTTCTCATTGTGTCCTGGATTTCTTGGATATTTTGGGTTACAAGTTTTTTTTTTTTTTTTTTTTTTTTTTGCATTTTGCATTTTGCATTTTCTTTCACTATTGAGTCAATGTTTTCTGTGGTATCTTCAGCACCTGAGATTCTTTCTATCTCTTGTATTCTGTTGTTGATGCTTGCATCTATGACTCCTGAAATGTTTCCAAAGCTTTCTGTGTCCATAATTGTTTCACTTTGTTATTTCTATATTGTTTCTACTTCCATTTTTAGATCCTGGATAATTTTATTCAGTACCTTCACTTGTTTGTTTGTGTTTTCCTGAAATTCTTTAAGGGATTTTTGTGTTTCCTCTCTAAGACATTTACCTGTTGACCTGTGTTCTCCTGTATTTCTTTAAGGGAGTTATTTATGTCCTTCTTGAAGTCCTATATCAGCATCATGAAATGTGATTTTAAATCCAGCTCTTGTTTTTTTTTGGTGTGTTGGGTTATCTTGGATTTGCTGTTGTGAGAGTACTGGGTTCAGATGGTGCCATGTTGCCTTAGTTTCTGTTGGTAATGATCTTTCATTTGCCTTTTGCCCTCTAGTCATCTCCGGTGTTTACTGGTGTTCCTGTCATTGACTGTGGCTTATCTGTCCTGCAACCTTGTGTATCTATACTCCTGGGATTCCTATTCTCTCTGTGCACACAGGTATGTAGGCACTCCTGGAATACCAGCTCTCCTATACTCCCAGGACTCTCCACACTCTAAATGTCCTGAGTTTAGCTGGTTCTCAAATGCCCTGAGTGAGGTTGGGTCTCTAGGGTGTATCAGGAGATGTTGTCTTCACTATGGCAGACCTCTCAAGAATCTGCCCCAGCAGAAAGGGGAGGTGGAGAGAGGAGGGGAAGAAGGAGTGGAAGGAGAGTGATTTTTCTGGTGGGTAGGGGTTTTGGTGATTGCTGTGTAATGAGTCCTTTTGGATTCCCAGCAGCAGCTCTGGATCTCCAGAGGTTGGAGGGGGTTCTTACCAAATTCCCTGTGTGTGGCTGGTTCTCCAGGAAGTATCAGGAGATGGTGTCTTCACTGTGGCAGACCTGGAAAGCGTCTGCCCCAGCCGAAAGGACAGGTGGCGGCTTCTAGTATTCTTTAAAAATTTTTTTAGTACAACATTTGTATTGATTCTTTAGAAATTTTGCATCATATACTCTGTCACACTCATTTTGCCATTCTTTTAGGCCTGCGCCATCCTGCCCTTGTGACATTCCTCAACAAAACAATTATAATAACAACAACAAAAGTTAAAAACAAACAGAAGAACCAGTCCAAATGTGTTATCTATATACTCACTGGAACATGTCAGACTCTCTAAGGCCTGTCCTTTAAATTGAACCATATACTTTCTTTCCTGAACCCGATTAGTAGTCATCATTGTGGAGAGGTACACTTCAGCATCCTTATCACAGTTTTAGAAAATAAAAATTCTCTTCAGTGGCTTCCTGTTTACATTGTTATTTTTTGAAATTGGGGTTTGGGTTATCAGAGAAACCTTCCATTTCCCTCTTTCTCAACTGTGTCATTGGCATTACTGAATTGCATTGGTATTATTGTTCTTGAAAGTTAGCAGGAGCATGGATCATGGGCTTTGACATAGTTTCTTGTGATAGCACAGATGATGATCATGGCATCTGTCTGGAGTTGGTCCATGGACCCACACGCATCCCTTAGCAACAGCCCTGATCACAGACATCCGTGTGGCCCTCAGATTGATTTGGTCCCTGGCAGCAGCACACTCCACAGACATTGACCTGGATTCAGGCTGTAGCACAGACCACAGATATCTACATAGCCTTAGGTGGTGCCATGAGCCATGGACAGCAACACAAACCCTGACGTCACTAGGATCACAGACCCAGACACTTCCTTCTGTGGCAGTACCATCCAGTCATCACCATAGTCCCAGGGGCATCCCAGGCCACTCAAATTAGTATGCCTCACAGCAGAAATATAGCCAATGGACATCAACATAGTTTCAGGCATCCTAGCATAGGCTAAAAACACATGGACCATGGACATCAACATAGACCCTGTCCACCACACAGCATTGGACCCACACATACCCTTCAGCAGTAGCTCAGATCCAGACATTACCATGACCTCAGGTGGCCATGAGGCCACTCAGATCAGTATTAGCCCCAGTGGCAGGACAGCAACAGATATTGACATGACCTCAGACTGTGGCACACATGAACATCTGGGTAGTATTAGGTGGAAACACAAGCCTTGGACATCAACTTGATCCCTAGCCTCATCCTCATCACTGATCCATACACACATCCCTTAGTAACATCATGGACTTCAATGGTCCTTTGAGGAGGTCTATCACAGGAAGTGAACTATTCCTCATCTCCGGCCCCTGGCATTTCACAGGGTCATCACAGGGTGATCTTGTGTTCACAGGCTGAGTCTGCATCTTCATAGGCTCCTGGCCATTGTATACCATGTTCTACTGTTGACCTCAGCCCTCTCTCACACCTTTCACCTCCCTCAGGACTCTCTCTTCTTCTCTCTCCACAGGATATGTGCCACTCTTCCCTTCTATCTTTCCATCTTCTCCATCATACTGATTTCTTTGTAGTGTCACCTAGTTGTCTTAGGCAGCTTTGAAATCACTCGTGCTCCCAAAAGTGCAGGCCAGGTCTGCCTGGGTTATCTCTAGAATTCTTATAGCTTGCCTTGTGTCAGAGGCACCAGAGATTTACAGATAATCTCTATTCTGTGCTATAAATGGCAGAAAACAGTGAGGGTTATACTCATGCATTGGCTATTTTTTCATCTGTGTTAGCTGGAAGGAAGCCAAGAGTGTGTTTATTTCCCTCCTGGGGATTGACCAAGATGTATATTTCCATGTCTTAGGTCTCAAATGCTGTGTTAGGATTCCAAGGTCATGGTATTATATATTTCCATCAGTTTCTGACTTTCATGATGAACTCCTGCCCACTGCTGAAGGCAGCAATGAACTTTATATCCATTGGCATTCTTCAAAAGATAGTATTTTATTTCAGTTGCTCATTTAATAGGGTACCCCCTCTCCTTTGTAAGATATCAGATAAAAATTCAGCTCTAATCTCATCTCAATTGTTTTGGAGTTTAAGTTCTCAAAATGAGTTGGTCCTCTCTTAATATCTCAGGACTGTTAATTCTCTAGATCCCTGGTAAAGACAAAGAGAGGAGGAAAGGAAAGTGTGGGAGGTGAAAGGTGTGAGGAAAGAAAACAGGTTAGTGGATGACCCCTGAGATGAAGCAGTATTTGAGTCCATACATGATATGTGTAGTATTTCTTCGTCTGGTGTTTCCATAACTATGCATGAGGTTGTGATTTGACCTTCACAAGACAGATAGATCTTGGAAATGTTTATAACAGTTTAATATTTTATGTGAGAGATGATAAGGGGTTGATGTAGGTCGAGGATGAAGAGATTGAAGAGAGTATTGATTTATACAGTTCAGAAGAATTATTTAAAAGTAAATTTATCCTTGATAACAAGGATAACAAGGAGTAAGATAGACAAGGAGGGAACCTTCTAGTTTTCTAGGTTGGATAGTGTTGTAGTTTGCTTCCCATCATTGTGGTAAAGGTCATGACCAAAAGCAAGATAGGGAGCAAAAGGTTTATTTGGCTTACAAGCCCTGATTACAGATGATTAGGGAAGTCAGTGCAGGAGCTCTATCAAAAGCAGGGGCAGGAGCTGTGAAGAAAAGATTCTGACTTGCTCTCCATGACTTGCTAAGCATGCTTTCTTCTACTCCTCAGGACTACCATGCAGTAACGACCCCACCCATGGTGTTCTAGATGCTTCCACAATAATTATTAATTAAAATGCCCCCACAAACCTGGATATGGCTGTCTCCTGAGAGGCTCTGACAGAGCCTGACAAATACAGAGACAGAAACTCATAGCCAACCATTGGACTAAGTTTGGGGGTCCCAGATGGAGGAGTTGGAGAAGGGAATGAAGGAGCTCAAGAGGTTTGCAGCCTATGGAGGGAGCAACAGTGTCAAGAGGCCTGACTCCCTGGGGCTCCCGGGGACTGGACCACCAATCCAAGTATACACATAGAGGGACCCATAGCGCTGGCCACATATGTGGTAGAAGATAACTTGTTGGACATTAGTATGAGGAGAGGCCCTTGGACCTGAGAGTGTTTGATTCCCCAGTGTAGGGGAATGCCAGGTCAGAAGGGTGGGAGTGGGTGGGTTGGGAGCACCCTCATAGAAGTAGGAGGAGGGAGATAAGATAGGGAATTAAAAAAGGGGAAACCTGGAAAGGGGACAACATTTTAAATGTAAATAAAGAAAATATCCAATCAAAAAAGGAAAATAAAAACTATTTTATTATTTAAAAATGCCCCCACAGGTTGCAAATTGGTACAACCACTCTGGAAATCAGTCTAGCGGTTCCTCAGAAAACTGGGCACGTCACTTCCAGAGGATCCTGCTAGAACTCCTGGGTACATACCCAGAGGATTCCCCAGCATGTAATAAGGATACATGCTCCACTATGTTCATAGCAGCCCTATTTATTATAGCCAGAAGCTGGAAAGAACCCAAGTATCCCTGAATGGAAGAATGGATGCAAAAATGTGGTATATATACACGATGGAGTACTATTCAGCCATTAGAAACAATGAATTCAGGAAATTCTTAGGCAAATGGATGGAGCTGGAGAATATCATACTAAGTGAGGTAACCCAGATTTAAAAGATCAATCATGGTATGCACTCACTAAAAAGTGGATATTAGCCTAGAAAATTGGAATACCCAAAACATAATATGCACATCAAATGAGATACAAGAAGAATGGAGGTGTAGCCCTTGGTTCTGGAAAGACTCAGTGTAGCAGTATAGGGCAAAACCAGAACAGGGAAGTGGGAAGGGGTGGATGGGAGAACAGAGAGAGGGAAGGGGGCTTATGTGACTTTAGGGGAGTAGGGGGCCAGAAAAGTGGAAATCATTTGAAATGTCACTATCAGGAGGCCAGGACCTGGCATATCTGTGGTGCAGGTGTCTTTTAGTCTTTACCACTCTCCAAAGCATCTTCAAGGGAAAAAGAAATGTCCTCTTGGTATAGTATCTTACCTGTGAAAAATAGGAGGAAAAGGAAGAGGTGCAGTGGGGCTGCTTCCATCTTGCCACCTTTCAAGCTTCTGAGGATGCTCTGACTCAAGAAAAAGCCTTATTTATAATCCGTGATCACAGGAAGTGGGCAGACACAGAGAGAGATATTAAACAAACCCGGATGAGAATGAAGGCTACGTATGTGGTAAGGAAGGCTGTGGTAACACCTGCTGCTGACACTATCACAGTCTCATCTACTGCCCGCCTTACCCTTGAGAATTTCCTCTGGTAGTGTCATAGATGCTGTGCTTAATTGTATGACCACCATGACCATATCCAGGGTAAACAGCAGTCTGTTGCTGAGGGATATTGTTCTCATGAATTAAACCTTCTGCAGAGTGTGGCCTTCAGTTGCCCCTAAACTGTGACAGTGACTGCAGTATAAGGTCCAAGGCTGCTTTGTGTGAGGTCTCAGACAAGGTTCAGTTGCTCTGATGAATGTGGGGCACTGACCCTGTTCGTCTGCGATGCTATGAACATCCTTCACCTGTGGATGTTGCTAAGCTGTGACCCAAGACCCATTAAACTAATAACCCAAGAAGCTGCCTAATCTTTCTCAGTTTATCCTTGGGATGGGATGAGTTTAGGCCTTGATCAGTAAAGGTTTTTCTTTAAATAAGAAGAAATAATGAAATGGAATCTGACAAAGTTGTCAGGATTTTCCCCTGTGGGATGCATTTCCACTTGAAAGGTGTTTTCTTTCTTATTAGGTGGATTTAGCAAATCCCATGAGTTTTCAATGAACTCTCAAATAATGGTACTTAGATGTTTCCTATCACAGTAGCCCCCCCCCCCAGGTGGTATTATTAAATTGCTGAGTGGTGTTTACTCTTTACTCTGTCTTTCTGCATCTGTGGGTACCATGGGTTGTCTGAGGAGGATGATTTGAGAGACAAGGCTACTCCAAGATTGAAAAAAAATGTTCCTTTGTGTCTTTCCTGGGAGTTGCTGCCTCTTCCAAGGTCATTGTTTCTTGGCACTCAACTCCCACCTGGCAGAGCACTACCCAGCCAAGCATCAGCTTTAGTTTTACAAATCAGAATCCTTATTGATGCAAAACTACAACTCTTATCTCAAAGGGGATCTAAGAGATAGTTTATTCTGGAGTCAAGTATGAGTGATGCTCAATCCCTGGGAATGAGATTCAAGTTTCCCTAAACATCATGTTCCAACCTGGCAGCATTTCTACTAGTAATTTAACAACAAAAGTCATAAATCAACACCCTTTGCAAATAAATTGTTAAAAACATCAGTTAGTCAGGATCCTGAAAAGGAGCAGAATCTCTGAGAGTTAAGATCAACAGAAAGTTTGCTAGAGTAACTCAAGCACATCTAAAGGGATTTTATGTCCCACTGATTGAATCATTACCTCTTAGTCTTTCTTAAGAGGCATATAGGAATTTGCTCTGTGGATGCTCTATGTGACATTGTTTCTGGAACACTTTAGTCACTCAAAATTAAGCAACAATAAAACATTTTATATTATGATTCTGTTACAAAAACCACCTTGTTTTTATAAAGTAAAAGGAGGTGTCCTGAAACAGATTTTAGGGGGAAGTTATACTCAGGAGATGGTCTTTAAGCCATATCTATATATTGAATAATGGGCCATATCTATATATTGAATTGAAAATGATATGTTTGAGCATGAACTGCAGATGATTTCTGGGAATGTAATCAAATGGATGAAGTTACTCTACTGTGATTAAAGCAGGTTCTTCCTGTCTGATAGTCCTAAAGCTAATGCTGTGCCAACCTGACACCCTCACATTAAAGAGTCATTCAAAGGGTACTATTCAGAGTGGTGAATATCCAGTCCTCTTCAACATATTGTCCCTGGAATCTAGAACTTAAGAACCCAATTTGCTGTCTCCCAAGTAACAGTACTTGAAGTAGTTATATACTTAGTTTGATTTTTAAAACATGACATGCAGAATGTTTAAAACCAACAGATCTTAAAAGTTAATAGTATGGAGAATCAATAGAAAATGTAACAGAGATGTGGTGCTTTGAATGAATGGGAAATTTCCCCCATGGACTCATGGGTTTGAACACTTGGTTCTTAAGATAATTTGGGGAAGTGTTATGAAACTTTTAAAATGTAGAGCCTTGTTGGAGGAAGTAACTCACTGTTGCTGGTTTTTGAGTGTTTATAGCCTCACCTCACCTCCAGATCATGCTTTGCTTCCTGTGTTTAGATAGTGAGATGCGATCTCTCAGCTTCCTGTTCAGGTCTCCTTCTTTTATGTCTTCCGCGCCATTGGGAACATCTAGCTCCCTGGAGCTGTAAGCTAAAATGAGTTCCTTTTGATTATGGTATTTTATCATAGCACCTGTAAAGTAACTATTACAGAAAACATTTTATTAAATATATTTGCAGACAAACATACAACAGTCAATAAAAACAAAGAAGCAAACCATAAGTTAGGCCTATGGAAATAGCTGTTGGGGGTCAGTCTGGTGCTGCTATGTATTCATGTGATATTCAAATGCTCAATACTGCCTCCCCAAGATCTGGTTGCTCCGACCAACCAGATCTTCATACATAGCAAATGATGCTATGAAAACTTTGCTCCCCAATGTAAAGCTATTGGTTAAAATGAAATCACTATAGCTAATTACTGGGGTGAATAGAAGAGGTGGGAATACAGTTGCCAACGTGGGGGTCACAGGTAGGTACTACAACGTGGGAGACAGTGAAGGAGAGTGAAAGAGAGTTAAGAAGGAAGAAGACAGAGAGAACAGGAGGTCTCCCTTAGATGTGATGGATCAGCAGCATGTGCTTGAGTGAAATGCCCCTCCAGGATAGACTGCTGGAGCAAAAGCAATGTGGGCGAGATTCAAACAGCAAGTATTTGTGGAGCATAGCTGGGAATTAATAGTCTGATTAAAAAAATATAGATTAGGAGTTGACTTAGTTTACTGCTGTGACTAGATACTATAACCAAAGCAACTCTTACAAGGGCAACATTTAATTGGGGCTGGCTTACTGGAAGAGGGCTTATGGGACTTGTGGGGAGTGGGGACCCAGAAAAGGGGAAATCATTTGAAATGTAAATAAATATATATCAATAAAGAAAAGAACTCTACATGGCCAATAGCCAAAAAAGACATGGGGCCTGTGAGGGCCCTTGCTTAATTAATTTCCTCTATCATCTTCACATTGTTGCTTTTAATTTTTTTTTTATTTTTTAAATTTTTCTTTCATTTTTTAAATTAGGTATATTCTTTATTTACACTTCAAATGTCCGTTTTCCTGGTTCCCCAATCCCTCGAAAATCCCATAAGCCATCTCCTCTTCCCCAATCAACCCACTCCTGCTTCTCTGTCCCGGTATTACTCTACACTAAGGACCTAGGGCCTCTCCCCCATTTGGTGGCCATCAAGATCATCCTTTGCTTCTGATGTGTCTGGGGCCATGGGTAACTCCAAGTGTACTCTTTGGTTGATGGTTTTGTCCCCAGAGCTCTGGGAGTACTTGGTGACTCATATTGTTGTTCCTCCTATGGCACTGCAAGCCCCTTCAGCTCCTTTGGTCCTTTATCTCCATTGGGGACCTCGTGCTCAGTTCAATGGCTGGCCGAGAGTTTCCCCCTCTGTATTTGTCATGTACTAGCAGAGACTCCCAGGTGATAGCTTTATCCGGCTCCTGTCAGCAAGCACTTGTGGGTATCCACAATAGTGTCTGAGTTTTGTAATTGTATATGGGAAGGATTCCTAGGTGAGGTAGTATCTGGATGGTCTTTCCTTCAGACTCTGCTCCACATTTTGTCTCTGTATCTCCTTCTGTGGGTATTTGTTCTTCCTTCTAAGAAGTACTTGAGTATCCATACTTTGTTCTTCTTTCTTTTTGGTCATCATTTGATATGTGAATTGTGTCTTGGGTATTCCAAGCTTCTAGGCCATCCATATTCATGGCCTGCTGTGGTCAGTTATCTGGGTTCTGATGGACACATATTGCCCTAGATGGTATTAATTATGTTTTTATGCTAGTTTCTAGGCATTTGGGTTTTGGGGACTCTAGATCTAGCTGCTGGCTTTTGGGTTTGTCTTTGTTCAGTATTTTTTTTTAAATGATTCTTGGTTTCTATTTCCCCTCTGGATTTTCAGAGAGCTTGCTGCATGTTTCACTGAACACTCTGCTGGTGTGTTCAAGAGAATGTTTGCTGATGTTGGAGCCAGGGGTGGGGCCATGAGGGTCATGGGGAGATGTGGTCCATTGTAGTGCTAGTGGGCACCCTGAGAATTGGGTCTGGGGGAACAGAGAGAGTGGAGTATGTCCACAGGCAGGCTACCTGCTTATTTGGCTAGCATGACCTGTGGATGAGCAGGGTTTTTCCCAAGTTTGTGGCTGGTACAGAGCCACAAGGGTGTGAGGGGATGCAGAAGGTGATGGTTTGTGGAATATATAGGAGGCTTAGACTGGAGGGAGGGAGGGAGGGCTGCAGCTCATGTCCTGTTGCAGTGCTAGGAGTGACTAAGAATTGGGCCTGGGGGAACAGAGAGTGGAGATTATTATTATTATTTATATCTGTAGGCTGCATATCTGGCCTTCTGGCAGAAATGGCTGTGGTTGAGCAAGGAGAGTCTATTGGAACTGGGGACTGGGACATATTGATGAGTTAGGCTAGAGAGTTGTCTGTGGGATCCAAAGGAAGTGTGGATAGTAGGGAGGGGAGGATACCCCTGGTGTCCTGTTGTAGAGTTGTCAGTGAGGCTTAGAATTGGGTCTGGGGAAACAAAGAGTGGAAAATGTTCATGGACATCTTGCCTGGTCTTCTGGCTTGCCTTTATCACTTTCTGACAAGTGCTCAGTTTTCCCCCTTTTCTTTTTTTCATACATTCTTGTATTTTTATCACATTTTAGTTACTTAATTATCTTTGCATATGTGTGTGTATGTGCATATGTGTGTGTGTGTGGGGGGGTGCATATGGCATGTTTGTGGAGGTCAGAGGACAACATTGGAAATTATAATTGATTACATTCCTCATTTGGAAAATTGTATGTACCTTCTGGTATTATGAAATCTAGTTCTCAAAGAGTGTATATATTCAGGTCATATCCAACTTGAGTTCTCTAGGTCCATGTACAAAGTGCAATAGGGCCTTTCCTTCTTCTACCTCTGGGTGGCAACCAAGGGCAACAGTACCTATAATATAAAGAGAACATTTCATGCCTGTTTTTTTTTTTTTTAATTGTCTATGGATCTTGAAGAGACCATTATCAGCTTAAATGGGAAAAACTCATATATAATATATATGTACACATATATACACACATATACACATATATATATATATATAATATGTGTATATAAGTATATTATATACATATATATAGTTTATACATATAGATATGTATAAGTTTTATAGGTAGATACTTCATCATGTTTTCTTATAACTTTTCCAGACACCGTTTCTGTTATTTTTACAGTGTTATCTCCTTCTATATTTCTCACTCTACACCTAGTTAAAGTACCTATATTCCCCTTTGGATCACTTATATTCTCCTGCCTATTGTTTCTTTTCCCCAGAGATTTAATTATTTATGTATTTGAGTACTATGCATATATGTATGCCTGCATGCATGTCAGAAGAGCGCAAAATATTTCATTATAGATGGTTGTGAGCTGGTATGTGTTTGCTATGAACTTAGGACCTCTGCAGGAGCAGATAGTGTTTTTAGTGCTCTTAACTACTAAACAATATCTTTAGCCTCCTTTTACCTTCATAGTTTCTTCAGTTACTCTGAGTTATAAATGTGGATGTGGATTTGAAACTAAGAGTTTCGGATGAGGGAGAACTGTGCCATTTGTCTTTCTGGGTATGGGTTACCTCACTCAATATCATCAGTACTAGTTCTTTCAATTACCTTAAAATGCCATTTTTCTTTATAACCTAATGATATTTTATAGTGTATATGGCTATATTTTAATTTTCCATTTGTCTGTTAAAACACATTTAGGTTGTTTTCAATGAACATGACTGAGAAAGTACCTGTAGAGCATGGGGTTGATAGAATCTTATGGGCATATGGAAGGAATGCAATAGTTGGGTCATATAGATGTATTTTATATTTTTATTTGTTTTCCCACACTGATTTTCAGAGTGACTAGACTAGTTTGCAAGCCTCCAACAAGTAGATGAGGGTCCCCTTTTCCTATATCCTCTCCAGCATTTGAGGTCAGTTGTTGCCAGTCTGACTGGGTTAAGATAAAATCTCAAAGTTGCTTTGATCTACATTTCTCTAAGTGCTTTGTATAAAATTTAAAAACATTTATTACCCATTTTTATCTCTACTTTTGAGAACTCTGTTCAGATAACAAGCCACATTTCTAGAATGAACTTTTTGGTTTTATTTGTTGTAATTTTTACTTTTTGGTTTTTTATTATTTTTTCTTTTTTTTCTGGATATTAATCCTCTGTTAGGCATTTAAGTGGCAACAGCTCTTCTTGTCTGTGGATTTCTTTTTAGCCTGATTAATGTGATCTTTAGCCATCTCAGACCTTTTTAGTTTCATGATGTTTCGCTTGTTAGTAGTTGACTTTAATTTTTTGACAACTGAATTCCTATTCAGAACTCTTTTCTACACTTATACCATGTAGAGTACTGCCTTGACTTTTTAAATTGTTTTGATTATCACTTTTATTTTTTTTTACACTCCAGATTTTATTCACTCCTCCCATCATCCACCCTCCAACTGTTTCATATTCCATACCCTCATACCTTCTCCCTACCCATTTCCATGAGTATGTCCCCCCACCCCCCCAGCCCACACCTATTAGACCTCTAAACTCCCTGGTGTCTCCAGTCTTTTGAGAATTAGGTGTATCGTCTCTGAACCCAGACATGGAAGTCCTCTGCTATATATGTGATGTGGGCCTCATTTCAGTTGTTGTATGCTGCCTTGTTGGTGATTCAATGTTTGAGAGATCTCAGGGGTTCAGGTTAATTGATACTGCTGGTCTTCCTACATGGTAGGCCTCCTACTTAGTTTCTTTCAGCCTTTCCCTCATTCAGCCTCAATGTCAGCAGCTTCTGTCCATTGGTTGGGTGCAAATATCTTCATCTGACACTTTCAGCTGCTTTTTGGGTCTTTCAGAGTGCTGTCACGCTAGATCCCTTTTTGTGAGTCCTCCATAGCCTCAGTAATAGTGTCAAGCCATGGGACCTCCCCTTGAACTGGATCCTTCAGGTTCCTCTCAATTTCCATCCCTGCAATTCTTTCAGACAGGAATAATTATGGATCAGAGTTTTGACAGTGGAATTGCAACCTCCTTCCTCACTTAATGCCTTTACTTTTTTTTTTTTTTGGAGTTTCAGTTTTGAATTTTAAGTCTTTGATCTAGCTGAAGTTAGTTTTGTGGAAGATGATAGAAATGGGTTTAATTTCATTCTAAATATTCTGTCTCTCCTTCTCCCTCTCCCTCCCTCCCCTCTCTCAAGATGGCAAAATCTAGAACTTTAATTGTGGGTACAGTTGACTGAAAATTAGTTTATGTTTTTCACTTTTTTCTTTGGAGATCTGGACTAAAATTTTGTTTACTTCAAAAAGATGACATCTTGTAAAAATAAGATAATATATAAATAAGCTGCATTACAACTCACAAAATCACACTCAATAGTTCAATTATTGTAGTCTACAATGTTTTTAACTTTTTCTTACTTTTTTGAGATTATAATATAATTGCATCATTTTCCTCTTTCTACTTCCTCTAAACCCTGTCATACACTATTCTTTCTTATTTTTAATGAAAGCATTCTTTTATATTAATTTTGTTCTCTTTCTATCTGCTTGTCTATCTATCTATCTATCTATCTATCTATCTATCTATCTATCTATCTATCTTCTATCTACCTCTATCATCTGTCTTTTCTATGTATCTCTTTATCTATTCTATCTACTATCTATCTATCTATCTATCTATCTATCTATCTATCTATCTATCTATTTATCTATCTATCTATGTATCATCTGTCATCTCTATGTATCTATTTATCTATTCTGTCTACTGTCTATCTATCTATATCACCTGTCACCTCTATGTATCTATTTATCTATTCTGTCTACTGTCTGTCTGTCTATCTATCTATCTATCTATCTATCTATCTATCTATCTATCTATCTCTCTATCTATCATCTATCATCTACCCATATTCTCAAATTCAATCTGCTTAGTTTGTTGCTTGTTTGTATGCGTTCAGCACTGACCATTTGTTATTGAATGATCAATTGGTGTGCTTTATCCTGGAGAAGATTCTCCCAACTAAGCATTCCTTCATTGACTGTAGTTCTTTGTAAGGGTTGAGGCCTTAAGTTCTTCCCCCATTTACTTTAGTGTATCTATTGTTTTTGTCTTTGTTCATTTTGTGTTTAGACCATCATGGAATGGAGATTTTATAGATGTTGCTTTTGACTACACTGAAAGACACAGTCTCATAAAAAAACTTCTGATCCTCTAGGACTTAAATATTTATGACCACTTTTTGCTTTAGGTGAGGAAGTTGTATTGTAGATATATCCATTGGGACTGGGCATGACACCTCTGCATTTTCATTGGTTGCATTTTTCTATTATGGATTTTATCTTTTACAAAGACTATAATAGCTTTAAAACTTTTATGATGGCTGATGTGTTTGTTCATGAATATATAGTAGAATGTCTGAATAAAATTTCTACTAATTTCTTATTATCTTAGATATATGTTTAAGTTAATAGTTTCAGATTTAATGTTTGCAAAACCAATCTAATATTAGTTCTCAATCTTTCAGACACCTGATCTTGTGAAAAGATAAACAAAGTTCTTCAGCTCTATAGTGTAGTGACAAGAATAGAAAAAGTGGGAGTTGGGTGAGTAGGTATTCCCCACCCCGACAACTTCTCAGTGGGACATTTCTGACTTTAGGTTATCTTGTTGGTTCAGCATTTGATTTTGGACTGTCATATGGGGTGACATCACCACTTATTCACAATGATCTGCATTACTTGTTCATGTCATGCAACTCCTGATGACATTTGCAGATTTGACTTATGGCCACTTTGTGGTACAATTTCCCTGTGAAACCAAAGGAAGTCATATTCTTTGTCTACTGTATAAAATCCAACTGCTTTTTCTTCTTACTAAGCATCGTAATGTGAAGTGCCATTGTTGCTTGAAAAGTGTGATATTATTGAGATTTAATATTGATCATATGTTCTGCTCTTCTTTGCAGTTGAGTATACATATAGTATATTTTTATCTTATTGTTATTTTATGTTTGTTTTGTTTTTTGAGAGAGAGAAGAGAAAAAGGAGAAAGGACAGAGGGGAGAGAGAGACAGAGAGAGAGAGAGAGAGAGAGAGAGAGAGAGAGAGAGAAGAGGGATAGGGAGAATCTGAAGTTTGGATGGGTAGAGAGGTTGGAAGTATCTAGGATCTAGAAGTTGGGAGAGGGGAGATGATCAGAATATATTGAATGTATTGTATAAAGTTATTTTAAATTAATGGGGTGAACAGGATAGTCATGAAATCTGTTAGGTTGTGCTGTAGATGCTCTATGAGTGGTTTTGCCAACCCCAATGACTCCTGAGACAAAACAGGTATCCTTTTGAGCACTAACTTTACTGAGCTACTTTGCATGTTGTGTTAGTTGCCAATGGTCAAGGCTGCTCTAAGTATATGTTAAGGCAGCTTTTCAGAGTCTTAAGAAATGGCTTCTAGACCAGCTCTCAGAGATGAAGTCAGTTGTTCTCCTGATATGGGTGCTACTATTCTGGGTACCAGGTGAGAGGGTTCAGGGAAGTATTAGGAATACTGGAGCCATGGCTGTATTACATGTCTCTGGGATCTTGATCATTGGAATTACAGCATTTGTAATTTGTTATTTCCTTTTGCAGGTTTCCTTTTATTTTCTAATGCCTCAGAGTGCTGCCTTTGACAGCTGTAACATGAGTCACATGTATCATCCTGAGAAGGTTTCAGTATATCTGCAACAGTTGTTTTGTGTCTTTGTCATTACAGGTTCCACTGTGAACATTGTGCTCACCCAGTCTCCAGCGTCCTTGGCTGTGACTTTTGGACAAAAGGTCACCATCTCTTGCAGAGCCAGTGAGAGTGTCAATAAATTTGGCATAAATCTTATGCACTGGTATCAACAAAAACCAGGACAATTTCCCAAAATCCTTATCTATACTGTGTTCAGTCGAGCACCTGGGATCCCTGCCAGGTTCAGTGGTGATGAGGATGATTTAAACTTCACCCTCACCATTAATGCTGTGGAAGCTGATGATGCTGCAACCTATTACTGTCAGCAAGGACTAACAGTTCCTCCCACAGCCGTTTATGTCTAAGCAAAAACCTCCCAGGACTGCTGCACACTGAGGCTCAATGTCTCAGATGTCTTTCCCCTGAGACATCTTAATAAGAGTTCTGTACATGGTTTGGTTGAAAACTGAGGTGAACTACAAAACACAAAATTCTTAAGCAGATGAGGGCATTTATTTCCCCTGTACATTGCATCTTATAACTAAATAATTTCCCTAGTAAAAATGATGTCCTTGTTACTATTTTGCAAACCTATTACAGCTCTCTCCCTCCTCAAAGTCCCACCCACATAGACTACATCCTTCCCTCTCCTGGGAGAAAGGGAGAGCTCCCATGGGGACCAACACACTCTAGCACATAAAGTCATAGTAGTACTAAGTGCATGCTCTGCCACTGAGCCAAGACAAGGCAGACCAGCTACCAGAAATGGATCCAAGTCATATACAGCCTCTGTTCCTATTGTTAGTTGACCTACATGAAGATGAAGATTTGTTACTATCTTTAGGGAATTTTTTTTTTAGATTTAATAGTTTTTTTTTTTTACTTAGCCAATGATTTAAAACTTAAAGAAAACTTTTCTCACTCTTTTAAAATAAAATAACACACTGAAACTAATAGAAAAGAAACCTGGGAAGACCCTTGAGGACATGTGCACAGGGGAAAAGTTTCTGATCAGAACACCAATAGCATATTCTCTAAGATCAAGAATTGACAAAGGGAACTCATAAAATTACAAAGTTTCTGTAAGGCAAAGGACACTGTCAAAAGGACAAAACAGCAACCAACAAATTGGGAAAAGATCTTTACCAACCCTTCATCTGACAGAGGCCTAATATCCAATATATACAAACAACTCAAGAAGTTAGACTCCAGAGAATCAAATAACCCTATTGAAAATGGGATACAGAGCTAAACAAAGAATTCACTTGCCTGTAATCCTTATGTTTGCTCTTCTCATTGTGTCCTAGATTTCCTGGATGTTTTGGGTTACAAGTTTTTTGTATTTTGCATTTCCTCTTTTTTTATTATTCGATATAATTTATTTACATTTCAAATGATTTCCACTTTTCTAGCCCCCCCCACTCCCCGAAAGTCCCGCAAGCCCCCTTCTCTTCCCCTGTCCTCCCACCCACCCCTTCCCACTTCCCCGTTCTGGTTTTGCTGAATACTATTTCACTGAGTCTTTCCAGAACCAGGGGCCACTCCTCCTTTCTTCTTGTACCTCATTTGATGTGTGGATTATGTTTTGGGTATTTCAGTTTTCTAGGTTAATATCCACTTATTAGTGAGTGCATACCATGATTCACCTTTTGAGTCTGGGTTACCTCACTTAGTATGATATTCTCTAGCTCCATCCATTTGCCTAAGAATTTCATGAATTCATTGTTTCTAATGGCTGAATAGTACTCCATTGTGTAGATATACCACATTTTTTGCATCCACTCTTCTGTTGAGGGATACCTGGGTTCTTTCCAGCATCTGGCAATTACAAATAGGGCTGCTATGAACATAGTAGAACATGTATCCTTATTACATGGTGGGGAGTCTTCTGGGAATATGCCCAGGAGTGGTATAGCAGGATCTTCTGGAAGTAAGGTGCCCAGTTTTCGGAGGAACCGCCAGACTGATTTCCAGAGTGGTTGTACCAATTTGCAACCCCACCAGCAGTGGAGGAGTGTTCCTCTTTCTCCACACCCCCTCCAACACCTGCTGTCTCCTGAATTTTTAATCTTAGCCATTCTGACTGGTGTAAGATGAAATCTTAGGGTTGTTTTGATTTGCATTTCCCTAATGACTAATGAAGTTGAGCATTTTTTAAGATGCTTCTCCGCCATCTGAAGTTCTTCAGGTGAGAATTCTTTGTTTAACTCTGTACCCCATTTTTTAATAGGGTTGTTGGGTTTTCTGGAGTCTAACTTCTTGAGTTCTTTATATATATTGGATATTAGCCCTCTATCTGATGTAGGATTGGTGAAGATCTTTACCCAATTTGTTGGTTGCCGATTTGTCCTCTTGATGGTGTCCTTTGCCTTACAGAAACTTTGTAATTTTATGAGGTCCCATTTGTCAATTCTTGCTCTTAGAGCATACGCTATTGGTGTTCTGTTTAGAAACTTTCTCCCTGTACCAATGTCCTCAAGGGTCTTCCCCAGTTTCTTTTCTATTAGCTTCAGAGTGTCTGGCTTTATGTGGAGGTCCTTGATCCATTTGGATTTGAGCTTAGTACAAGGAGACAAGGATGGATCAATTCTCATTCTTCTGCATGCTGACCTCCAGTGGAACCAGCACCATTTGTTGAAAACGCTATCCTTTTTCCATTGGATGTTTTCAGCCTCTTTGTCGAGGATCAATTGGCCATAGGTGTGTGGGTTCATTTCTGGATCTTCAATCCTGTTCCATTGATCCTCCTGCCTGTCACTGTACAAATACCATGCAGTTTTTAACACTATTGCTCTGTAGTATTGCTTGAGGTCAGGGATACTGATTCCCCCAGACTTTCTTTTGTTGCTGAGAATAGTTTAGCTATCTTGGGTTTTTTGTTGTTCCAGATGAATTTGATAATTGCTCTTTCTAACTCTGTGAAGAATTAAGTTGGGATTTTGATGGGTATTGCATTGAATCTGTATATTGCTTTTGGCAAAATGGCCATTTTAACTATATTGATTCTACCGATCCATGAGCATGGGAGGTTTTCCCATTTTTTGAGGTCTTCTTCCATTTCCTTCTTCAGAGTCTTGAAGTTCTTGTCATACAGATCTTTCACGTTTGGTAAGAGTCACCCCAAGATACTTTATACTGTTTGTGGCTATTGTGAAGGGGGTCATTTCCCTAATTACTTTCTCAGCCTGCTTATCCTTTGAGTATAGGAAGGCAACTGATTTGCTTGAGTTGATTTTATAACCTGCCACTTTGCTGAAGTTGTTTATCAGCTGTAGGAGTTCTCTAGTGGAGTTTTGTGGGTCACTTAGGTAGACTATCATGTCATCTGCAAATAATGATAGTTTGACTTCTTCCTTTCCAATTTGTATCCCTTTGACCTCCTTATGTTGTCGAGTTTCCCGAGCTAGTACCTCAAGTACAATATTGAAAAGATAAGGAGAAAGGGGGCAGCCTTGTCTGGTCCCTGATTTCAGTGGGATTGCTTCAAGTTTCTCTCCATTTATTTTGATGCTGGCTACTGGGTTGCTGTATATTGCTTTTACTATGTTTATGTATGGGCCTTGAATTCCTGTTTTTTCCAAGACTTTAAGCATGAAAGGATGCTGAATTTTGTCAAATGCTTTTTCAGCATCCAATGAAATGACCATGTGGTTTTGTTCTTTGAGTTTGTTTATGAAGTGGATTGCATTGATGGCTTTCCGTATATTGAACCAACCCTGCATTCCCGGGATAAAGCCTACTTGATCATGGTGGATGATCGTTTTGATGTGTTCTTGGATTCGGTTGGCAAGAATTTGTTGAGTATTTTTGCATCGATGCTTATAAGGGAAATTGGTCTGAAGTTCTCTTTCTTTGTTGGATCTTTGTGTGGCTTTGATATCAGTGTAATTGTGGCTTCAGAGAAGGAATTGGGTAGTGTTCCTTCTGTTTCTATTTTGTGGAATAGTTTGAAGTCTGATAGAATTCTGCACTGAAACCATCTTGTCCTGTGCTTTTTTTGGTTGGAAGAATTTCTATGACTCTTTCTATTTCTTTAGGCATTATGGGACTGTTTAGATGGTCTAGTTGGTCCTGATTTAATTTTGGTATTTGGTATCTGTCAAGGAAATTGTCCATTTCCTCCAGATTCTCCAGTTGTGTTGAGTACAGTCTCTTGTAGTAGGATCTGATGATTTTTTGGATTTCCTCAGTTTCCGTTGTTATATCTCCCTTTTCATTTCTAAGTTTGTTAATTTGGATACTTTCTCTGTGCCCTTTGGTCAGTCTGGCTAAGGGTTTATCTATCTTGTTGATTTTCTCAAAGAACCAGCTCCTGGTTTTGTTGATTTTTTGTACGGTTCTCTTTGTTTCTACTGGATTGATTTCGGCCCTGAGTTTGATGATTTCCTGCCTTCTACTCCTCCTGGGTGAAATAGCTTCTTTTTGTTCCAGGGCTTTCAGGTGTGTCATTAAGCTGGTAATGTATGCTCTCTCCATTTTCTTTTTGGAGGCACTCAGGGCTATGAGTTTTCCTCTTAGCACTGCTTTCATTGTGTCCCATAGATTTGGGTATGTTGTGTCTTCATTTTCATTGTGTTCTAAAAAGTCTTTAATTTCTTTCTTTATTTCTTCCTTGACCAAGGTATCATTGAGTAGAATATTGTTCAGTTTCCACATGTATGTGGGTTTTCTTTTGTTTTTGTTGCTATTGAAGACCACTTTTACTCCATAGTGATCTGATAGGAGGCATGGGATTAGTTCGATCTTCTTATATTTGTTGAGGTCTGTCTTGTGACCAATTATATGGTCGATTTTGGAGAAGGTACCATGAGGTGCTGAGAAAAAGGTATATTCTTTTGTTTTAGGATAGAATGTTCTATATATATCTGTTAAATCTAATTGGTCCAAAGCTTTAATTAGTTTCATTGTGTCCCTGTTTAGTTTCTGTTTTCCTGATCGGTCCATTGAGGAAAGTGCAGTGTTGAAGTCACCCACAATTACTGTGTTAGGTACAATGTGTGCTTTGAGTTTTAATAAAGTTTCTTTTTCGAAAGAGGGTGCCCTTGCATTTGGAGCATAGATGTTCAGGATTGAGAGTTCTTCTTGTTGTATTTTTCCTTTGACCATCAAGAAGTGTCCCTCAGAGTCTCTTTTGATGACTTTGGGTGGGTTGAAAGTCAATTTTATCTGATATTAAAATGGCTACTCCAGCTTGTTTCCTGAGACCATTTGCTTGTAAAATTGTCTTCCAGCCTTTTACTCTAAGGTAGTGTTTGTCTTTGACCCTGAGGTGTGTTTCCTCTAAGCAGCAAAATGTAGGGTCCTGTTTACGTATCCAGTCAGTTAGTCTGTGTCTTTTTATTGGGGCCTTAAGTCCATTGATGTTAAGAGATATTAAGGAGTAGTGATTGTTACTTCCTATCATTTTTGACGTTATTTTTTAAATTTGATTGCTTAACTTCTTTTGGGTTTGATGAAAGGTTACTATCTTGCTTTTTCCAGGGTGAAGTTTCCCTCCTTGTATTGGTGTTTTCCTCCTATTATCCTTTGTAGGGCTGGGTTTGTGGATAGATATTGGGTAAACTTGATTTTGTCTTGAAATATCTTAGTTTCTCCATCTATGGTGATTGAGAGTTTTGCTGGATATAATAGTTTTGGTTGGCATTTGTGTTCTCTTGGAGTCTGCATGAGATCTGCCCAGGACCTTCTAGCCTTCATAGACTCAGGTGAAAATTCTGCTGTCATTCTGATAGGTCTTCCTTTATATGTTACTTGGCCTTTTTCTCTTACTGCCTTTAATATTCTTTCTTTGTTTAGAACATTTGGTGTTTTGATTATTATGTGACGGGAAGTATTTCTGTTCTGGTCCAGTCTGTTTGGAGTTCTGTAGGCTTCTTGTATATTCATGGGCATTTCTCTCTTTAGGTTAGGGAAGTTTTCTTCCATAATTTTATTGAAGATATTTGCTGGCCCTTTAAGTTATAAATCTTCACTCTCATCTATGCCTATAATCCTTAGGTTTGGTCTTCTCATTGTGTCCTGGATTTCTTGGATATTTTGGGTTACAAGCTTTTTGCATTTTGCATTTTCTTTAACTGTTGTGTCCATGGTTTCTATGGAATCTTCAGCATCTGAGATTCTTTCTTCAATCTCTTGTATTCTGTTGTTGATATTTACATCTCTGTCCCCTGATTTCTTCCCAAGGCTTTCTATTTCCAAAGTTGTCTCCCTTTGAGTTTTCTTAGTTGTTTCTACTTCTGATTTTAGATCCTGGATGGTTTTGCTTAGCTCCTTCACTTGCTTGTTTGTGCTTTCCTGTAGTTCTTTAAGAGTTTTTTGTGTTTCCTCTTTCATGACCTCAGCCTGTTGACCAAAGTTCTCCTGTATTTCTTTAAGTGTTTTTTGCATTTCCTCATTGTTGGCTTTTGCATTCTCCTGGATTTCTTTCAATGATTTTTGTGTTTCTCTTACAAGGGCTTCTAACTTTTGATCCATTTTCTCCTGAATTTCTTTAAGTATGTCCTTCATGTGTTCCTGTACCAGCATCATGACCAGTGATTTTAAATCCAAATCTTGTTTTACTGGTGTGATGGGGTATCCAGGACTTGTTGGTAGAGGAGAATTGGGTTCAGATGTTGCCATATTGCCTTGATTTCTGTTAGTGACGTTCCTGCGTTTGCCTTTTGCCATCTAGATCTCACTGGTGTTAGTTGGTCCTGTCAATGCTGGACTCACCAGTGCAAGCTGCCCCTTCCCAGTTGGCCTCTGGTGCACAGCTTACCTCCTGCACTGCCTGTAGACAGGGTGCTGCTGCGCAGGCTGTTCAGATCCCAAAGCAGGCACCCTAAGGCTCCTGCTTGGGCCCGCTGGATTCACCGGAGCACACTGACTTCTCCCTGCTGGCCGCCCGGAAGCCCCTCTAGCCTCTTGCAGGACCTGGAGATGTGGTGCCGCCACCCAGGCTGATCTGGATCCGGAAGTGGAGAGAGTTGAGCTGAGGGCTCCCGCCTGAGGCCTTGCCCCAGATTTTGTCTGTGGACCAGATGGAGCACCGAAGGTGTATGCTGCTGGGACCTCCCCTGTGTTCTGATCACTCCGCTGGGCAGCTGATCCCCCAACCAGGCTTGCACACACAAGGCTAGCCTGGCCGCCCAGGCCCTGAGTCCAGGCTAAAGCCTGGGAGGCCAAGGTTCGAGCAAAGTTCCCCTAGGGCTATGACTGTTAATTGGATCTGCCAGGTGACCAGGATGGTGGGCGTGCGTGCTTGTGCTCCCCGAAAGCGCCGGGAGAGTCTGCTGTCCTAACAACCTCCTGGGCAGGTTGACACACAGATGGCTCACCAAACCGCCCAGTTCTTGGGGTCAGTCCTGGGCCTTTTGGGGCCTAGACCCCCTCTTTGTTAGCCTCAGGCTATGACTGTTATGGCTCTGCTCGCCAGAGCTCTCTGTCATCCTGTAGGCAAAATGGCGGCACGCAGGCAGGCCAGGGCAAGAAACCTCCTGGCTGGGTTGGCATCCCGATGCCCCCCCCCCCCCGAACAGCCCAGGGCCTGGGTGCAGGCCAGCGCCCGTCAGGCTCAGAGCCCCGTGGTGTTGGCCTCGGATTATGTTTGTGTACCTCAGTCTGTCTGATGTCTCTGGAGTCTGAAACGAAGATGGAGGTGAGCCTCTCCTGACTGGCGGGAGGCTGAGTTCTGAAGTGGCTTCTGTGCAGCGAAAGGCGCTGCAAAACCGCAGCTGCTTGCAGCCCGGCTGGTCAGCGAAGGTCAGTGGTCGTGGGCACAGGGCCTAACTGGACCCTGTGTCACCTTGGTTCCACTGCTGATGGCCCTTCAGCTGGACCAGCCACTGCTGCACTGCTGCCGCCGCCACCGCTGCCCTGCAGCCAAGCTTTTATTGAAGCATTTTCGTGGAGGAAGACCCTGAGTTTTTAATCTTAGCCATTCTGACTGGTGTGAGGTGAATTCTCAGGGTTGTTTTGATTTGCATTTCCCTAATGACTAATGATGTCGAGCATTTCTTAAGGTGCTTCTCGGCCATCTGAATTTCTTCAGGTGAAAATTCTTTGTTTAGATCTGTACCCTATTTTTTAATATGGTTATTTGGTTCCCCGGGTTCTAACTTCTTGAGTTCTTTGTATATATTAGATATTAGCCCTCTATCAGATGTAGGGTTGGTGAAAATATTTTCCTAATTTGTTGGTTACAGATTTGTCCTTTTGACAGTGTCTTTTGCCTTACAGATACTTTGTAATTTTATGAGGTCCCATTTGTTAATTCTTAATCTTAGAGCATAAACTATTGGTGTTCTGTTCAGAAACTTTACCCCTGTGCCCATATCCTCAAGGGTTTTCCCCAGTTTCTTTTCTATTACTTTCAGTGTGTCTGGTTTTATGTGGAGGTCAATGATCCATTTGGAGTTGAGTTTAGTACAAGGAGATAAGAATGGATAAATTCGCATTCTTCTGCATGCTGACCTCCAGTTGAACCAGCACCATTTTTTGAAAAGGCTATCTTTTTTTGCACTGGATGTTTTCAGCTGCTTTTTCGATGATTAAGTGACCATAGGTGTGTGGATTCATTTCTGGGTTTTCAATTCTATTCCATTGGTCCACTTGCCTGTCATTGTGCCAATACGATGCAGTTTTTAAAACTATTGGTCTGTAGTATTGTTTGAGGTCTGGGAAACTGATTCCCCCAGAAGTTCTTTTACTGTTGAGAATAGTTTTAGCTATCCTGGATTTTTTGTTATTCTAGATGAATTTGAGAATTGCCTTTTCTAACTCTGTGAAGACCTGACTTGGGATTTTGATGGAGATTGCACTGAATCTGTAGATTGCTTTTGGCAAGATGGCCATTTTAATTATATTAATCCTGCCAATCCATGAGCATGGAATATTTTTCCATTTTCTGAGGTTATCTTCAATTTCCTTCTTCAGAGACCCGAAGTTCTTGTCGTAAAGATCTTTCACTTGTTTGATTAGAGTCACACCAAGATACTTTATATTGTTTGTGGCTATTGTGAAGGGTGTCATTTCCCTAACTTCATTCTCAGCCTGCTTATCTTTTGAGTACAGGAAGGCAACTGATTTGCTTGAGTTGATTTTGTAACCTGCCACTTTGCTGAAGTTGTTTATCAGCTGTAGGAGTTCTCTGGTGGAGTTTTTTTGGGTCACTTAATTATACTATCATGTCATCTGCAATTAGTGATAATTTGCCTTCTTCCGTTCTAATTTGTATCCCTTTGACTTCCTTATATTGTCTAATTGCTCTAGCTAGAACTTCAAGTACTATATTGAAAAGGTATGGAGAGATAGGGCAGCCTTGTCTAGTCCCTGATTTTAGTGGAATTGCTTCAAGTTTCTCTCCATTTAGTTTGATATTGGCTACCAGTTTGCTGTATATTGCTTTAACTATGTTTAGGTATGGGTTTTGAATTCCTGTTTTTTCCAAGACTTTAAGCATGAAAGGATGCTGAATTTTGTCAAATGCTTTTTCAGCATCTAATGAAATGATCATATGGATTTTTACTTTGAGTTTGTTTATGTAGTGGATTGCATTGTTGGATTTCCTTATATTGAACCATCCCTGCATCCCTGGGATGAAGCCTATTGATCATGGTGGATGATTGTTTTAATGTGTTTTTGGATTCGGTTGGCAAGAACCTTTCTTTCTTCCTTCCTTCCTTCCTTTCTTTCTTTCTTTCTTTCTTTCTTTCTTTCTTTCTTTCTTTCTTTCTTTCTTTCTTTCTTTCTTTCTTTCTTTCTTTCTCTTTCTTTCTTTCTTCCTTCCTCCCTCCCTCCCTCCCTCCCTCCCTCCCTCCCTCCCTCCCTCCCTCTCTCTCTCTCTCTCTCTCTCTCTCTCTCTCTCTCTCTCTCTCTTTCTTTCTTTCTTTCTTTCTTTCTTTACTTTGGTTTTTCAAGTCAGGGTTTCTCTGTATAGTCCTGGCTGTCACGGAACTCACTCTATAGACCAGGCTGGCCTCAATCTCAGAAATCCATGTGCCTCTGCCTTCCAAGTCCTGGGATTAAAGGCATGTGCCATCACTGCCCAGCGAGTCAATGTTTCCTATGGCATCTTCAGAACCTGAGATTCTTTCTTCTATCTCTTTTATTCTGTTGTTGATACTTGCATCAATGACTCCTGATTTATTTCCAAGGTTCTCTATCTCCAGAGTTTTCTCTCTTTGTGATATCATAATTGTTTCTACTTCCATTTTTAGATTCTGGATTGTTTTTTTCATTTCCTTCACTTATTTGTTTTTGTTTTCCTGTAATACTTTAAGGGATTTTTGTGTTTCCTCTTTAAGTGCTTCTACCTGTTGACCCATGTTCTCCCATATTTCTTTAAGGTATTTTTGTGTTTCTTCTTTAATAGCTCCTATCTCTTGAAGTATGTTTTCCTGTATTTCTTTAAGATAGTTATTTATGTCCTTTTTTAGATCCACTATTTTTTTTATTTATTCGATGTATTTTTAACATTTCAAATGATTTTGCCTTTTCTGGTGCCCCACTCCCTGAGAGTCCCATAAGCCCTCTTACCTCCCCCTATTCCCTCATCCAACCCTTCCCACTTCCCTGTTCTGGTATTCCCCTATACTGCTGCACTGAGACTTTCCAGAACCAGGGGCCACTCCTCCGTTCCTCTTGGACATCAATTAGTATGTGGATTATGTCTTGGGTATTCCACATTTCTAGGCTAATATCCGCTTAATCAGTGAGTACATACCATGATTAATCTTTTGAGACTGAGTTGCCTCACTTAGTATGATGTTCTCCAGATCCATCCATTTGCTGTTGTGGGAGAACTTGTTGCAAATGGTGCCATGCTGTCTTGGCTTCTATTGCTAATATTTGTGTGTTTGCCTTTTGCCCTCTGTTTATCTCTGGTGGTATCTTGTCTTGCTGTCTCACTGTGGCTTGTCTGTCCTACAAGCTTTTGTATCTGTACTCCAGGCAGACTTGTTCTCTCTGGGAAGAATTTGGGTATGGAGAGATGTGATACATGGTCAGCTTAGGTATCCAGACAGAAACCAGAAGGATCCTGTTCCCAGCTGATCCTTGGTTCCTATGTCCTGATGGCTTTGGGCCCTCTTGGGCTGGGAATTTAAAGATAGTTGGTGACCTTACCTGTGCTTACAGGTATGTAGGGATTCTTGGGAGACCAGCTTTCCTGGGGTGGTATTTGAGTATGTAGCTCTGTGGTCCAGGATCAGCTCTGGGTGCAGATAAAAATTGGAAGACTCCTATTTCAGGCTGCTCCTGGGCTCTTGTGTTCTCAGGGTTTTGGTCTGGCTTCTCTGAGCCACAGTGTTGGTCCTACCTGTCCTCTCAGGTTTCTTTGAACTAGTAGGTTACCATCTCCCTGTGCCACCTGGTTATGGCTCTGTGTGGCAGAGAACGGTCCCCAGCTGGAGAAAGAAACCGTTTCCTTCCTTTCTTGTCTCCCAGTTTCCACCTACCACCTTTTCATGACCAAGCCAACAAATAAAGTGTTTAATTTGGCTTACAGTTACAGAGTAGTCTAGAATATGGGAGAGAATAGGACTGACACCTGGAATGGAAAGTTCACATCTTGATCTAAAAGCAAGGGCCATAGAGTGGACACTGGAAATGGTGTCAGTTACATACCTCACCCAACAAGGCCATACTTCCTAATCCTTCTCAAACAGTTCTACCAACAGAGAATACATATTCAAACATCTTAAAAACACTCAGTTTGTGATCTAGGTACAGCAAACTTAATGTACTGTAGTAGAGAAGATGTGACAGGCACATTAAGGAGAACAGGAATGTGAGGACTTATGGTGGCAGTTATAGAAGGTTGGGTACCACTCAGCTCTCTGTGTGTTTATTGGTCTTCCTCATTTCTAAGGTCACAACAAAAATAGGTTATTTTTATGCAGTGACATATAGATTTTTTCAGTGAGGTAGCCACAAAATTCCAGATTTTATTTTCAGGAGGTTTTAGACAGCCTTGACAACACTTTGACTGTAGCCTTTGAGACCCTGCAAACAGGACCCAGACATAATTGGCCCAGAACTATAAGTGTTGTAGCCATAAGCCACTGAGTTTGTATACAGCAGTAAGAAACCATTACTATAGTTATACTCTTGTGAACTAGGATTTTAAGTTTGAAAACCTTGGAGTTGTATATCTGGGAAAAGTTGCTAAGAATTATTCTATTGAGCTTTCCCACTATGTATGTGGCAGATGCAGAAGACCAAGGAGGGTTCATATAGAGGGTGTCTTGGAATTAAACTTTGCATGACTGTGGCTGCACACTCTTGTGCCTCTAGTGTTCATGTACATGCAATTTTAAAAGACAAAATATGAAATGGACCTTGGTATTTATCATGTAATCCAGCTATCAGGGGGAAGAGGCAGGTAGATTGCAAATTCAGGGTTAGTGGGCCCCATTTACCTAGTGATCAATTAGTGATTTCCAGGTAGTTCAAGATATATAGTTAGACTTTACATATCCCTCACCTCTTCACAATGGAATTAGATATGTTAATGTGTCCACACTTGTGGAACATATAATAAAAATAATACATAACCATTGTATACGGAGAAAAGTGTCAGGAGCCATCTATCAAAGGCTGAGGCTAGCAGAAGACATTCCTGGAGATGGTCAACTGCTTTTGTTTTGCTTTATTTTGCTTTTGTTTTTGGCATGGACTACAATGTGTGAGCTCTGAGAGGCAAGATGAAAAGAGAGTATCCTGGGATTGCTTCTTGTTATTGATATGATTCTCCTTTTGCTATTACATAGCCTAATGATTCCTAGTCATCAACCCACATTTTTAGAGAAATTTCCTGCAGATTAACATGAAGATGAGCTTTTTGATTTAATGCTGTTTATGTAAATTGTTGATTTTATAGATTTCTTGATTTGATGCAAATAATTTTAGGAAGTAAGCTTTAAGAGAGGGTTTTTGCCAGAAATACATAGCAAAGTTCAAGAGTAAATTGTGCCCCATTCCTCATGAAAGAGTAAGTAAACACTACATTCAATGAAGTCCAGGGAGCTTTCATAAATCACACTTAAAAGAGACATAGGCTTGGGACAAATTAGTTTTCAAGGATAAAACTTTCGTTGCCAAGAATAAAGCCACAGCTGTGCACTATGATAAGGGAAGGCGGTGAAAGTACTATTGCTTTGGGATTATGATGAGCTTCTAGAATAAAACATTGCTTTGAACTTGTTATTGATTCTTAATTATTGATATTTTCTGTTAATTCCCTTTTATGTTACATTTTAGCTTTGAGGTAATTCTTTCTTACATGGTGTCCTTTTTGTCAAAAGCTATAAAAGGCATGAGCTTCACACTCAACAGTCATTTTGTTAGGACTTCAGCTTATTCGCTAATAAAATAGCTTGCTGTGGTTCTGTTGTAGTTGCTGATATCTTTTTGATTTAATGTTGCTATGTCATATGTGTCTAGAAATATATTTAGCTCTTCTTGGTTTTTTTTTTTTTTTTTTTTTTAGTGTAAGATTTCAAAGCACTCCCAAGTCATCCTCTGATTGTCATTTGAATTGATTGCAATTGCCTCTATTCAATCTTTGATTTTATTAATTTAGATATGTTTCTTTTTTTCCAGGTTAATTTGCATGCTGTTGTCCTCTAAGCTTGTCAAAAAATACCCCAAACCCCCAATCTTTTGGAACCATTTTATGCATTGTTATTTTAAGCTCCTTGTCATTAATCTCTGTCCTGATATTCCATCAGCTCTTGCCCGTGACTTCCTTTGGGTTTGTTTTTGTCTTTCCCTTATACCTAGAAGCTCATCGTTAGGTACTTATTTGATATCTCTCTGAATTTGGCCATTTATGTGCTGTAATTATGTTTTTATTTTTTTTTCAAGTTGTCACTTGCATCCATAAACTTTTCTCTCAGTATCACATAGCTGCAAACAGAAGATCCTAGAAAGCTGTGCTGTCATTCATTTGATTCTAGGAATTGTTTTTTCACAGATTTCTTCAAGAAATCAGTGTCAATTCAAGAGGATACTGTGCTGTCTCCAATTACTCATGTAGTTCTTTCCTAAGAGAGGCCACCAATTAAGGAACAAAGGAAGATGTTATCTTACTACTGGAGAACATTAACTAAAAAGGAAACGAATTTAGATAGGTCCCATTACAGTGTCTTCCAAACATATGAGGACTGTCTTGGAACTTTGGGTCAATATACTTCAAAAAGTTGGGTGGTTTGGTTGAAGGATCCTCAAATGCAAAATGATATTGTTAATCAGGGTATAAATGCATGCAGAAAAAGGCACCATTTAAATTTGTGTTAATAAAAATAGGCATATGTGGCCCCTAATTATTTAGGAACTATGGCCTGGCTAATGAGGTGGAGGCTCTTACTGAACTCCACTATTCATTAGTCTTTTGAATGCCCAGCATTGGGGTGTTACAGGGACTGATGCTCAGCTTTGAGACTCTGTGACTTTAAGTCATCTATTATGATTCAAATTTCCTTCTAAGATTACAATTTTTGAGGACACTGTCTTGGATGATTGGAATAAATGTTCTTGACATGAACTTGGAGGCATGGGAAAATTTTGTTCTGTGTCATTGAAAGCCCCAGAGTATTAGTTTTTCAATGAGGACAAGAAAATAGCCTGCTCTGGAGTCACAAGACTAGGGAAATGGGTTTGGGCCAGATACAGTGAATCTAATAGAAGAGAAATTGAGGAAAAGGCTTGAACACATGGGCACAAGGAAAAGTTCCTGAACATAACATTAGTGGCTTATGCACTATAACCAAGAATTGACAAATGGGACCTCATAAAATTGCAAAGTTTCTGTAAGACAAAGGACACTGTTAATAGGACAAAACAGGAACCAACAGATTGGTAAAAGATATTTACCAATCCTACATGTGATAGAGGGTTAAGATCCAATATATACATAGAATTCAAGATGTTAGACTCCAGAGAACCAAAAAACAAAACAACAAAAAGAAAACAAAACTTTAAAAAAAATGGGAATAGAGCTAAACAGGATTCTCAACTGAGAAAACTCAGAATGAATGAGAAGGACCGAAAGACATGATAAGCATCCTTAGTCATCAGGGAAATGCAACTCAAAACAACCCTGAAATTCCATCTCACAGCATTCAGAATGGCTAAGATCAAAAACCCAGGTGACAGTAGTTGCTAGTAAGGATGTGGAGAAAGAGGAACACTCCCCCACTGCTGGTGGGATTGCAAGCTGGTGCAGCCACTCTGCATATCAGTTTGACGGTTCCTCAGAAAACTGAGCATGATACTACTGGAGGACCCAGTTATACCACTCCTGGGATTCCCACCCAGAGGATTCCCCAGCATGTAATAAGTATACATGCTCCACTATGCTCATAGCAGCCCTATTTATAATAGCCAGAAGCTGAAAAGAACAGACACATCCCTCAACAAAAGAATGGATATAGAAAATGCAGTACATTTACACAATGGAGTTCCATTCAGCTATTAAAAACAATGACTTCCCGAAATTCTAAGGCAAATGGATGGAACTAGAAAATGTCATCCAGAGGGAGATAACTCAGTTACAAGAGGGCACACATTGTGTGTACATTGTACATTGTATGTACTCACAGATAAGTATATATTAGACAATGTCCATGGAATACCCATGATACAATTCACAGACCACATGAAGTTCAAGAGGAAGGAAGACCAGAGTGGATGCTTCAGTCCTATTTAGAATGGCGAACAAAATAATCAAGGGAAGTAGTGGGTGGGATGGACTTGGGAGGAAGAGAATAAGGGGAAGGGAAAAAGAAGGGCAGATTCAGGTACTGGAAGAGATGGATGAGATGTAGAGAGGCTCAGAAAATTGAACAGAGGTGTGTAGCAATGGGGGATGGGAAACTAGGGTTAGCAATCATAAAGCCCCAGATGCCAGGAAAGTGAGAGCCTCCCAGGACCCCACAGGGATGACATTAGCTCAAACACCCCACAAAGGGGAGGGAGAACCTGTGGAGATCGTATCCAGAGGTAGGGCATAACCCCAGGTGGAGGGATGGGGCCACCCACCCATCTCAAAAATTTTCATCCAGAATTGCTCCCATCTAAAGGAAATACAGGGACAAAGAGTACAGAATAGACTGAAGGAAAGGCCATCCAGAGACTTCCCTATTTGGGCATTCATCCCACATGCAGATACCAAACCCAGACTGTATTGCAGAAGCCAAGAAGTGCTTACTGACAGGAGTCTAATACAGCTGTCTCCTGAGAGGCTCTGCCAGATCCTGAGCAATACAAATGTGGATACTCACAGCTAACCATTAGATTGAGCACAAGGACCACAAAGGAGTAGTTACAGGAAAGACTAAAGAAAATGAAGGGGTTTTATCTGGCATCAATGGGAAGTGAGGCCCTTTGTCCTGTGAGTTTGATGCTCCAGTGTAGAGGAATGCTAGGGAAGTAAGGTGGGAGTACGTAGGTGGGTGGAGGAGCACCCTCACAGAAGCAGGGTAAGGAGAAATAGGATGGGGTTTTGCAGAGGGGAAACTGGGAAAGGTGATAACATTTGAAGTGTAAATAAATAATATATCCAATTAAAAAAGAAAGGGTTCATTTGGACTTTCAGAGAGCTATACTGTATGAAAGCAGAAAGAAGGCAGCAGGTGGAAGACTTGGTAGCTGGAGCTGAAGCTCAGAGCTCATATCTCAAATTGTATGTACTTATGTGTGTCTGTCTGTCTGTGTATGCATGTATGTATGTTTGTATATATGTGTATCACATTTGTGATTAAGTGGAATTATAAATGGCAAAGATTCATTATGTGGATGCTTCGAATGAATCAAACCTGAGTCTTTTATAAGAGAAGCAAGTGCTTTTAACTGAGTTGAGTCTCCATCCCCAAATATCTTTTTAAAAAGATATTTCTCTTTTTAAATTTTTCTCCATTTCTTCTTTCCTCTCCACCTCTACCTCTCCCTCCCCTTCCCCTCCCCCCTCTCTTTCTCCTGTTGTTGAATTTATTCTAAGAAGTTGACTCCCAAATGCTATATAGGATACTTTCAATTATTACTAGGTGGTGATGCAGGTGAATTCAAGGTTTGAGGGAACAAACAGGGATTCTGCACCCAATGTTCAAAAAACCCCAGATGCCCTCCATAGGAAGTGACCAGGCCAACAGGTAACTAGGCAGACAATTCTTACCAACGGACTCTGGACACCAAAGGTCACAGCCAATTGCACACACTTGGCATGGGCTACGCAGAATGATGCTGTACAGAGAGTGAGGTCACAGTCTTGTGCCATCCACCTCTCCTCTTGCTGTGCTGGGCTAGACTCACTGCTGTGATAGAGCTGCCTGTGCAGAAGTTTGTGCCTTCTATAATGGAAACTTGCAAACATTTCCCAATGCCCAATTATTTCAAGATACTTTATTTTCAAAATGGGTCACAACATGAACTTTTGGCTCATTCTGTCAGTGTCCAAGTTACAAATGCTGAGCAGCACACGAAAGTATCATGTCTGAAAAGTGAATAAAAGTTCATATAAAATAAATATTCTTTTTCCACAAGAAAAGAGTAAATGTGACCCCCTATCTCCTCATCTTCCATACTGCACTGGTGCCAATCCCATTCTTACAAAGACATTCCAAACTAGCAGTAATTAAGTTAAATGGTCTCCTGAAAAGCCTTAATTCAAACTAAACTTGCAGGCAAGAGTTACAAGAATGGCAGCTACATATCGAAACTAAGCACAGGCTTCAAGGTGATGGTGCATCCTGCTCTCCTGGGCACAAGACATAGGCAGAGTGCCAACATCCTGCTCCTCCACTTCCAGTGGGAAGCCATCGCTTGGTATCTGCTTCATGAGTTGCCGCTTTGGCTGTGATGTTTGGCCTCTGGAACACATTGAAAGTAGAAGAAGAAATAGTATATGTAACCATGTTTTCAAATAGCATCCAATCCACTACTTGCATTTCAGGCATGTTACACCACTGCTCAATGATCTGATCAAGGTCAACACATGTTGGTCCCCAGATGCTGGATGAGTAATACTTCTCACCTTCTGCAGCAGGGCCTTCACATGTGCATGCTCATAAAGATTGGAGTTAAATGATCCATAAACTCCATTATTCACATCATACATGAAGGCTTGCTCATTTGACTCATCTTCATCGTCAGAGCCAGTCTTATTCCTTCCACATGTTTTCTTTGGCAACGATGTTGATTGTAAGTGTGAAAGCTGATCATAGTATCTGCCAGGCTCAGCTACGATTCTCCCTCCAGACTCTGATGGGAAGTACTTGCCCGGAGCTGGGTTAATCACACTGGTGATCTCTTCAAATTTAAGCTTTGTATCTTCAAATCCAGGAAAGTCACCACCAATATCAAGCAGATACATGCTGAAACCAGCTTCTGTTCCCATGTCAAGTACATATAGAGGGCTTCTGGATCAGTACAACCACTTTCCACATTGGAGGTGATATCAAAGACATCAATAATTAGCTCTTTTGCTCATTCCAAAAGAAGCCTTCTGGTTTTGAGTGTGGCACCAAACTATTTACTGAGGTGACAAACTGCCTTGGAATCTACAATGGCAATCCACAAAACCTACTTTTCCTTTGGATGTGCTCTGGTGACTTTCATCAATTCAATTTCACTGTCAAAAGTCAACATCTGAGAGGGAATTCTACTTTCAGAGGTGAGGCCGCTACAATCTTTGCTTTTGTGACCAAGCAGAGAGGTTAACCAGGTACTCAGGGAACACCAGAGTGAAAGATCACTCAGGACACAGCCCGCCAGGGCTCCACCTGCACCCAGGATCTGGGCAGCCCCACAGATGTCTGGGCACCTATCCTGCCAGGGAGTATCTGACCTTCAGGGAGTCATGCAGTTAGAGGGAGTCCCATGTTCAGAACTTGAGACCATCCTCTACCACAGCGTGCCATCTCCAAGTGGAGTAGGAAGCTAGCTATCCATGCAGCTGATCAGAGCAGGCAGTCAGCACAGGTGAGACCTGCCCTGCAGCTCAGGGGATCCTGTCTTGAACATTCTGGCATATACTTTCCGGTTTCCTTTTTCCAGCTTGGGACCACCCTCTGCCACCAATGGCAGAGGGTGGATATGTACCATATCTAAGTGATGCACAGAGGTAGCTAAGCAGTCAGGAGTGCAGAGAGACCTGGCAATATAGTAGGACCACCTCTGCTGCTCAGAGGAAACAGCAGGAAACCCTGAGAACACAGAGCCTAGAAACACCCTGGGACAGGAGCCTTCCAATTGCCACCTGCACCTAGAGTTAGTTGATCGGGGCCACAGAGCTACATACCAAAATAAAATGACAAGAGAGCAGGTCTCACAGAAATACTTATATACTGGTATACACAGAGAGAACTGGTCTCCCAGGAGCACAAAGAAACCACAGTCAGAATCAGCAACACCAGCTAACACTAGAGATAACCAGATGACAAAAGGCAAATGCAAGTACATCACCAACAGAAACCAAGGCAACATGGCTCCATCTGAACCAAGTTCTCCAACAACAGTAAGTCCTGGCTACCCCAACACACCAGAAAAGCAAAACCTGGACTTAAAATCACACATTGTGATGCTGTTAGAGGACTTCAAGAAGGACATAAATAACTCCCTTAAAGAAATACAAAAGAACATGAATCAACAGGTAGAAGCTCTTCAAAAGGAAACACGAAAATCACTTAAAGAAATAGAGAATATGGTACAACAGTTATGAGCCAATAAAAAGGAAACACAAAAATCACTTAAGGAAATACAGGAGGACATGGGTCAACAGGCAGAAGTCCTGAAAGAGGAAACATGAAAATCCATTAAAGAATTACAGGAAAACACAAACAAACAAGTGAAGGAACTAAGCAAAACCATCCAGGATTTAAAAATGAAGGTAGACTTAACTAAGAAATCACAAAGAGAGACAAATTTGGAGATAGAACACCTTGGAAAAAATCATGAATCATAGATGCAAACATGGACAACAGAATACAAGAGATAGAAGACAGAATCTCTGGTGCTGAAGATACCATAAAAAACATTGACTCAACAGTTCAAGAAATTGTGAAATGCAAAAAGCTTGTAATCCAAAATATGCAGAAAATCCAGGACACAATGAGAAGGCCAAGCCTAAGGATTATAGGTATAAAAGAGACTAAAGATTTCCAACTTAAAGGGCAAGTAAATATCTTCAACAAAATTATAGAAGAAAACTTCCCTAACCTAAAAAGAGAGATGCCCATGAACATATAAAAAGCCTACAGAATTCCAAATAGACTGGTCCAGAACAGAAGTACCACCCATCACATAAAAATCAAACCATCAAATGTACTAAACAAAATATTAAAAACAGTAAGAGAAAAAGGCCAAGTAACATATAAAGGAAGACATATCAGAATTACATCAGATTTCATACTAGAGACCATGAAAGCTAGAAGATCCGGGGCAGAACTCAAACAGACTCTAAGAAAACACAAATGCCAGTGCAGTCTACTATACCCAGAAAAATGCTTAATCACCATAGATGGAGAAAACAAGATATTCCATGATAAAAGAAAATTTACACAATATCTTTCCACAAATCCAGCTCTACAAAGGATGCTAGATGCAAAACGCCAATACAAGGAGGGCAACTACACTTGAAAAAAGAAGAGAGTAATCTTTCAACAAACGCAAAAGAAGGTAACAACTCAAACATAAAAATAGCATCAAAAATGACAGGAAGCAGCAATCACTGTTACTTAATATCTCTTAACATCAATGGACTCAATTTCCTAATAAAAAGACATAGGCTAAAGACTGGCTATGTAAACAGGACCCAGGATTTTGCTGCATATAGGAAATGCACCTCAGTGTCAAAGACAAACACTACCTCAGAGTAAAAGGCTGGAAAACAATTTTTACAAGCAAATGGTTCCAGGAAATAAGCTGGAGTAGCCATTCTAATATCGGAAAAAATTGACTTTCAACCTAAATACATTAAATTAGATGTGGAAGGACATTTCATACTCATTAAAGGAAAAATCCACCAAGAAGAACTCTCAATTCTGAATATCTATGTTCCAAATGCAAGAGCACCCTCATCCGTAAAAGAAACTTTACTAATGCTCAAAGCACACATTGCACCCCACACAATAATTGTGGATGACTTCAACACTCCACTCACCTCAATGGACCAATCAGGGAAACACAAACTAAACAGAGACACAATGAAATTAATTGAAGTTTTGGACCAAATGGAATATATATATATAATGTGTGTGTTATATGTGTTTTATACATATACATATATATGTTATATCTGTTATACATATATATGTGTGTGTTATTTGTGTATATATATATATCCCTAAATCAAAAGAATATGCCTTCTTCTCAGCACCACATGGCACATTTTCCAAAATCAACCATATAATTGGCCACAAACAGACCTGGACAGATATAGGAAGATTGAAATAATCACATGCCTCCTACCAGATCACAATGGATTAAGACTGGCCTTCGGGAGCAACAAAAACAAGAGAAAGCCCTATTTTTCAAATGGAAGGTGAACAATGCTCTACTCAATGATAAGTTGGTCAAGGAAGAAATAAGTAAGAATTCAAAAACTTTCTAGAATTTGTTGAAAATGAAAGCACAAGGTGGCCTTGTCAGACATCAAGGGGTGGAACAGCCCTTGGTCCTGTGAAGGCTCAATGCCCCAGTGTAGGGGAATGCCAGTTTGGGGATGTGGGAGTCAGTGTGTGGTTGGGGGAGCACCCTCATAGAAGCAGGGTGAGGAGGGATTGGATAGGGGCTTTTCGGACATAACACTGGGAAGGGTATAACATTTGAAATGTAAATAAAGAAAATATCCAATAAAAGAAAAATAGAATCATAACAATGAAAATTAATGCAGAAATGTAACAAATATTGTGATCAAAATTCTTTCATACTCCTTGGTATCCTATGATATTTGCATGCAACAGAATATGTTCCTATGCAATGCCACTATTAAACATAACATGTAAGAAACCCCTGGTATAAATCCAAGCAGGATTCTATGGTATCTGTGGAGAGTATGCACCCTTTGGGCTAGTAGATGCTCCAGGGTGAGCACTCTTCCCAGCAGTAAGCCATGGACAGATGTCTCCTCATGGCTGGCTGGACTGATGTGCTGGGCAGTCAAACATAAGACATGAATCCCATGCTTCAGTTCTGCAGAGAAATAAGTGTAAGGTACTGAGGGTACTGAGTCTCTCTCACCCTTAGCTCTCAGCAAATGCCCTTCTGTCCATCACACACCCATGATATACACCAACATTCCACACAAACTCTTCACAGCATGAGCTATGTTGATGGAACCAGATGATGGACCTGAACTCTGAAAGTCATTGTGAAAGCAGAAGACAATTTCAACTCTTCCTGAAGACCAACATTTTTGCCCAGTGGTGGTGGCATATGCCTTTAATCCCAGCATTGGGAGGCAAAGTCAGGCAGGCAGATTACTGAGTTCGAGGCCAGCCTGGTCTACAGAGTGAGTTCCAGGAAAGCCAGAGCTACACAGAGAAACCTTGTCTTGAAAAAAAAAGAAAAACATCTTAAAAAAGAAGCATTCTTGAGGGATAGCTCATGCTGAGGCAGTTAGGGCAAGCATCATGGAAAGGCTATAGACTGAGGAGATGTCTTGGTGCTGCCATTTTGACAGCTTGACAGGGGGAAATCTCACCAGTGAGTCCTGAAGAAGGGACTGAAACAGAAAAAAGTATAGTGGTGTAAAAGGTGGAAGGCAACAGCTACACAAAAGGCTGTTCTCTGATCTCTACTCCTGTACTACAGCAATGAAAGTTACCCTCACAAGTGAATATGAACACATATAGACACATCACATACCAAAACACAGAAATAAGACAAAATAAGTAGTCTAAGTATTAATTATATTACTTTTCTTCATCAAGTGTTTATTCTTATTCTTTTTAGAAAACATTATCATTGGGTGTGGACAATTTTGAGGGAGCAAGTTGTCCTTGAAAAATCTTACATTCTTTACAAAGTATATTTATATTGCTCACACATCACACCTTTAAAAGATTAGAGAGTAATTATTCAATAAAATACAGAAAATGTGGTATATATACACAATGGAGTACTATTTAGCAATTAAAAACAATGAATTCATGAATTTTTTAGGCAAATGGTTAGAACTGGAAAATATTATCCTAAGGGAGGTAACGCAATCACAAAAGAATACACATGGAATGCAATCATTGATAAGTGGATATTAATTAGCCCTGATATTCTGAATACTGAAGATACAATTAGCATATCAAATGATTCCCATGAAGAAGGAAGAAGAGGGCCCTAATCCTGGAAAGGCTTGATCCAGCATTGTAGGGGAGTACCAGGACAGAGAAAAGGGAGGGGGAAAGATAGGAGAATGGATGGAGAGAAGAGGACTTATGGAACCTATGGGGAAGGGGGGAACTGGGAAAGGGGAAAGCTTTTGGATTGTAAACAAAGAATATAGAAAATAAAAATATAAAAAAATTGGGGTATATATCTAAACATAGAATTTTCACCTGAAGAACTTTGGATGGCTGAGAAGCACCTTAAGAGATGTTCAACATCATTAGTCATTAGGGAAAAGCAAATCAAAATAACCCTGAGTTTTCACCTCACACCAGTCAGAATAACTAAGATTAAAAACTCAGGAGACAGTAGGGTTTGGTGAGGATGTTGACAAAGAGGAAGCCTCCCCCACTGCTGCTGGGATTGCAAACTGTTAAAACCACTCTGGAAATCAGTCAGAAGATTTCTCAGAAAACTGGGCATGACACTTTTGGAGGACCCTGCTATACCACTCCTGGGCATATACCCAGAGGATTCCCCAGCATGTAGTAAGGATACATGCTTCACTATGTTCATAGCAGCCCTATTTATAATAGCTAGAAGCTGGAAAGAACCCAGATTTCCTTTAGTGGATGAATGGATACAGAAAATGTGGTATATTTACACAATGGATTACTCTCCAGCCTTTAGAAACAATGAATTCATGAAATTCTTAGACAAATGTTTGAAGCTGGAGAACATCATGCTAAGACAGGTAACCTAGTCTCAAAAGAAAACTCATGGTATGCTCTCATTGATAAGCAGATATTTTTCTAGAAGTGTGGTATACCCAAGACACAATCCACATATCAAATGATGCCCAAGAAGAAGGTAGGAGTGGTCCCTGGTTCTGGAAAGGCTCAGTACAGCATTGTAGGAGACTACCAGAACAGGGATGTGAGAAGGGGTTGATGGGGAACAGGAGGAGGGAAGAGGGCTTATGGGACTTTCAGGGAGGGGGGATCCAGGAAAGGGGAAATCATTTGAAATGTACATAAAGAATATATCGAATAAAAATCATTTACTGATTTATTATTAGGTCTATAATATAATGACATTATTATTATTATTATTATTATTATTATTATTATTAGGTTCTTGCAATGTATTAACTCTAGGACTCAACAACTCTAGAACATTCTCATTGGTCCTGCTTTCAATCAAAATCTAAACATCACTTCTATGGTTTTAATATCATTTGTCATGGATTCTTAGAATTTTGACTATAATCAAGTGTGTTGGATTATCCTCTACAAACTATGTGCTCTGTAATGATGTAGTAAACTCACTTGGACCATGCTCCTGAATGTCCTATCTCCTGGACAGTAAGCAATCATAAATAAACATCTCACTTTTAGCTTGCAAAAAAAAAAAAAAAAAAAAAAAAGAAAGAAAGAAAGAAAGAAAGAAAGAAAAAGAAAAAGAAAAAAGAAAAGAAAGTAAAAGAAAATTATTGAAATGCAAAATACATTTTAATTTTGAATTATTTGTTTTGTATATATGAGTATACTGCAGCTGTCTTCAGAAACACTAGAGAGGGCATTGGATCCCATTACAGATGCTTTTGAGCCACCATATGGCTGCTGGGTATTGAATTCAGGAAATCTGAAAGAGAAGTCAGTGCTCTTAACTGTTGAGCCATCTCTCCAGACCTATATTATTTTTATGAGATACAAAAACTAGTTTGGGGCTGGAGAGATGTCTCTGTGATTATGACACCTTTCTACTCTTTTTTAAATTTCATTATTTATTTATTTATTTTGTATATTCTTTGTTTACATTCCAAATGCTTTCCCCTTTCCCAGTTCCCACCTCCCGATATGTCCCATAAGACCTCTTCTCTCCATCCATTCCACAATCACCCCTTCCATTTCTCTGTCCTGGTATTCCCCTACAATGCTGGATCAAGCCTTTCCAGGACCAAGGCTGCCTTCTTCCTTCTTCTTGGGAATTATTTGATATGCTAATTGTGTCTTGAGTATTCAAAGTTTCTGGGCCAATTAATATCCACTTATCAGTGATTGCATTCCATGTGTGTTCTTTTGTGATTGGGTTACCTCATATAGGATGATATTTTCCAGTTCCAATCATTTGCCTAAAAATTTCATGAATTCATTCATGAATCTCAGGTGCCAAAGATACTGTAGATAGCATTGACTCAATAGTCAAAGAAAATGCAAAATGCAAAAAGCTTTAACCCAAAACATCCAGGAAATCCAGGAAACAATGAGAAGACCAAATCTAAAGATTATAGGTATAGATGAGGGTGAAGATTTACAACTTAAAGGGCCAACATATATCTTCCACAAAATTATGGAAGAAAACTTCCCTAACCTAAAGAGAGAGTTGCCCATGAATATACAAGAAGCCTACCGAACTCCAAACAAACTGGACCAGGATAGAAATACCTCCCATCACATAATAATCAAAACACCAAATGTACTAAACAAAGAGAATATTAAAGGCAGGAAGAGAAAAAGACCAAGTAACATATAAAGGAACACCTATCATAATTACACCAAACTTCTCATCAGAGACCATGAAAGCTAGAAGATCCTTGGGCAAATCTCATGCAGACTCTAAGAGAACACAAATGCCATCCAAAACTAGTATACCCAGCAAAACTCTCAATCACCATAGATGGAGAAACCAAGAAATTCCATGACAAAGCCAAATTTACACAATATTTTTCCACAAACGCAGGCCTATAAGGGATAATCGGGGGAAATCACCAATGCAAGGAGGGAAACTATACCCTGGAAAAAGCAAGATAGTAACCTTCTTTCATCAAGCCCAAAAGAAGATAACCAATCAAATATTAAAAAAAAATCAAAAATGACAGGAAGGAATAATCACTATTCCTTAATATCTCTTAACATCAATGGACTCAATTCCCCAATAAAAAGACATAGACTAACAGACTGGATGCATAAACAGGACCGTACAGTTTGCTGCATACATGAAACACTCCTCAGTGTCAAAGACAAATACTACCTTAGAATAAAAGGCTGGAAGATAATTTTACAAGGAAATGGTCTCAGTTAACAAGCCAGAGTAGACACCTTTCTGATGTTAAACTGACATGGATTGAGTTCTAGCATACTTATGATAAATGACAATGTCTTTTAAGTCTAGTTCCAGCAGATCAAATGCCTTTTTTCTGGAATCTAAGTGCAACAGGCACTTGCATGGGAGCATAGACTTAGATACAGACAAAACAAACTATAAAATATAAATAAAGATATTTCTTTTTAATAGTTTAATTCAGATAGATCACAGTGCTCCTGCAACTCATTCCATTTACGGCAGAGCGATGGCCATGCACTCTCCACATGTATCCTCTAAATAACAAAGCATGATGATTTCACAAGGCTAGCCACAAAATCACTTGGGATACACTGGCATTACCCTAGGGAATTCTTGCTAAACCTAACTGCCATATAATGACATAAGAGCAACTGTCCCTGTGAACTGCAACCCAGCTTTTTTGAGATGTTCTGTATATTGAGACATGAGCCACAGTGCAGGGTTCTCAGACTTTCTTTAAAGGTAGCATGCCACTGCCCAAGAAACAGCCATTAATCCAGCTCTCAAAGATGAGGACAGCTCCTTTCTTGCTGTCGGTATTGCTGCTTTGGGTTCCATGTGAGAGCATCCCATGTTCAAAGCAATCACTGTGGACATCACTTTTTTCCATGCCGTTGTGTTCTGATCATTGAGATTATGGCATTTAAGTGGTGTCAAGTTTATTTTATTCGATGGCCTCCCAGAGTGTAGCTTGTACTGCTCTTACAGATTCCACATATATAATGCCTTTACACTGTCGTTGGACAGAAATATCTGCAATACAAAGGTGTGCTTATCATTTCAGGTTCCAATTGGGGGATATTGTACTGACCCACTCCTCAGCTGTTTTGCCTGTGTCTCTAGAGCAGAGAGTCTTCATCTCCTGCAGGAACAGCTAGAGTATCCCTATATTTACTTTTAATTATATAAACTGGTATCAACAAAATCTAGGACAGCCACCCAAACTCCTCATCTATGGGGCATCCAACATAGCATCTGAGGTCTTTGACAGGTTCAGTGGCAATGAGTTGGGACAGACCTTACTTGCACCATCCATTCTGTGGAGGCTGCTGCTGCTGCATCCTATTTCTGTCAACACAGTGTGGAGTTTCCTCCCACAGTGCTCCAGGGCCAAACACAAATCTGTCTAGCAGCTCACTGAGCCTCAGTCTCTGAGATTGGTCTTTTCCCAGGCATTTCAACCATGTGATTTTAGAAGTTTCCTTAAAAAGCTGAAGCTGTGAAAAGTGATTTATTAAAATTATATGTGTGTTTATGTCATCATGTGTGATTTGTACTTTTCAATCTGTTTCTTAATTAAAATTCTCCTTGTTGTCTTGCAAACACAAGCTGACATTCTCACTGTAATCTCACATCCACTTTTTATTTGCTTGAGGTTTCCATAATCCCTTAGATAGCATACAGAAGCCTCCTGAAACTGCTATATTGCTTAGCTTCTGATCTCATCTCTGTATCCATCATGGAGGCTCATCCATGGTCTTAGACTCATTAGCTCTTCTTTTCTTCCCAGCAAATACTTACATCTTTCTCTACAGTATTTTCCACATGGTGGCCACTTTCTCTTCTTGCCTTCTTTCACTTTGTGCTGTCTTCTCTTGTGGGAGATGTACAGAGTCCCCCCTATATCCTGAGCCAATCTGGGGATTGCTGTCTAGTTCCCAGTGATCCTGAATTTGCAGCTTACATCCCCCTTCCTCTTATTGCATGATTACATGACAGCACAACCACCTTTTCTTATTTTTCTATATTTTCCACCATTGCACATGCATGAATTCAAGAGGCCAAAGAGTGTAAGGACATGATCATGTCAGGCTTATTTCCTAAACACCCTGCACTTTTTCAAGAGCCTTCTTTGGGCAACTGTATGTTTTCTATATGTAATGGGCAAGCTCAACAGAATGATCCTGAGCAATTTTTCCCAGCTATGCATTCCTGAGTTTTTCACAATTACAGTCCTGGCTCAGGATATTGAAATTTTATCATATTAGTTTCTTTTGCTGTACAGTAAGTTAATACAAATTTAGTGACTTACATTACAACACCTTTAATATGGGTGGAGTTCATCTGTATTCTCTCCTTAGAGCCTTAATGGCTACAGTCAATCCTTCATTCTCATTTACGTATGCAAAGAATTTCCTTCTAAGGTCAGTGAGGATGTTCCACAAATTCAATTTTTAAAATGTTAAAAGATAGTTTCACTAAGTTTCCCACGATGACATTGACTTTGCCAATGTCCTGACTCAACCACTCATGTGCCAGTATTAAAAGCCTCATATACCCTGTTCAATTGTTTTCACAGTTACTAATGGGAAGTGCAGTAAGGAGATCATGAATGGTATTATACTGGCTGGTGTTTGTGCTAACTTGACACAGGGTGGAGTTATCACAGAGAAAGGAGCTTCAGGTGAGGAAACGACTTTATGAGATCCAGCTGCAAGTCATTTTCTCAACTAGTGATCAAGTGCGGAGGGCCCATTGTGGGTGGTGCCATCCCTGGGCTGGTAGTCTTGTGTTCTCTAAGAAAGCAAGGCAAGAAATTCAGAGGAAGCAAGCCATTAAATAACATCCCTCTGTGGCCTCTGCATCAGCTCTTGTTTCCTGACATCCTTGAGTTCCAGTCCTGGTTTCCTTTGGTGATGAATAGCAATGGGGAAGTGTAAGCTGAATAAATTCTTTCCTCCCCCAACTCACTTCTTGGTCATGATGTTTGTTCAGCAATAGAAACCCTGACCAAGGCAGGTATAGAATATTTTATCAGGCTGTCCCTCAAGAATTTGGCTGAACTCTATACCCAAACAAAGCTAAAGAAAAATTGTATTCAAATTCACAGCAAGTCTTTTCTGAAAGAAATCCATATAGTGAGTTATAGAATAAAATCTGACAGACATATGTGATTTCTATTTTTAATATGGCCGAATAATATACCTTGCACATGTGTACCATGTTTTAACCATTATTCTGTTGATAGCCAGTAGATTTATTTAAATTCTTATTTTTGTGAATAGTGAAGCAATAAACATGGGTGTGGATGTATATGTATTTATGACGACTTAGATTTGTTCAGGATTGTACCTAGTACAGGCATAACTGAGTCACATGACATTTGCATGATTTATTCAGGACAATCCATACAGTAGCCCTTAGTTTCTGAATCAGGTTGCAGTTCTTCAACAGTATATATTGTTTGCTCCTTTTGTATAGTCACACCATCATTTCTACACATTAATATAATTTAATTCTTATTAATGATTTAAATGAAGTGATTTTATGTGTTTTTAAAATCATTGGATATTTTCTTTATTTACATTTCTTTTTTTTGTTTCTTGTTTTTTTTTAATTAATTTATTTATTTTTATTTACATTGCAAATGATTTCCCCTTTTCTGGGTCCCCACTCCCCACAAGTCCCATATCCCATTTTTTATTTTCCCTTCCATAAAACCCCTATCCCATCCCTCCTCCCCCTACTTCTATGAGGATGCTACCTGCTTCCCCCCAACCCACCCACTTCTGCCTCCCCACTCTGGTATTCCCCCAAACCGGGGCATCAAGACTTCACAGGACAAAGAACATAAGCAACAGAAACCAAGGCTACTTGGCATCATCAAAACTCAATTCTCCCATAACAGAGATCCCTGGATACCCTAACACACAAGACAATCGAGAGTCTGATTTAAAATCACATCTCATGATGATGATAGAGGACTTTGTATCCCTAAACAGAAGACTGGATGCAAAAAATGTGGTATATATAAACAATGGAGTACTATTCAGCCATTAGAGGCAATGAATTCATGAAATTCTTAGACAAATGGATGGAGCTGGAAAACATCATACTAAGTGAGGTAACCCAGTCTCAACAGATCAATCATGGTATGCACTCACTAATAAGTGAATATTAGCCTGGAAAACTGGAATACCCAAAACATAATCGACACATCAAATGAGGTACAAGAAGAACAGAGGAGTGGCCCCTGGTTCTGGAAAGGCTCAGTGTAGCAGTATAAGGCAAAACCAAAACAGGGAAGTGGGAAGGGGTGGGTGGGAGAAGAGGGGGAGGGAAGGGGCCTTATGTGACTTTTGGGGAGTGGGGGACCAGAAAAGGGGAAATGTACATTTCAAATTTTATTTGAAATGTAAATAAAAAATATATCGAATAAAATAAAAATACATCGGGAAAAAAAGAAAAAAAAAAAAAGAAGGACATAAATGACTCCCTTATAGAAATATCAAAGAAAACAGGTAAACAGGTAGAAGCCCTTAAAAAGGGAACAGAAAAATCCTTTAAAAATTACAGGAAAACATAATTCTTCACAAGGAAGTGAAGAAATTGAAAAAAAAAAGCATTCAGGACCTAAAAATGGAAAGAAAAAGAATAAAGTAATCACAAAGGGAGACAACCCTGCAGATTGAAATCCTCGGAAAGAGATCAGGAGTCATAGATGCATGCATCATCAACAGAATGCAACAGGTAAAAGAGAGAATCTCAGATGCAGAAGACACCACAGAAAACATTGACACAACAGTGAAAGAAAATGCAAAATACAGAAAGCTCCTAACCCAAAAACATCCAAGAATTCCTGAACACAATGAGAAGGCCAAATCTAAGGGTAACAGAAGAGTGAGAAGATTCTCAACTTAAACGGCCAGTAAATATCTTCAACAAATTATAGAAGGAAACTTCCCTAACCTAAATAAAGAGATGCCCATGAACATACAAGAAGTCTACATAACTCCAAACAAATTTTAGCCTTTCTGACTGGGTTGAGGTAAAATCTCAGGGTTCTTTTGATTTGCATTTCCCTAATAACTAAGGATTTTGCACATTTCTTTAGGTCCTTCTCCCCATTCTATATTCTACAAGCAGAGATGTGGCCAGGGAGTGAGGGAAGAAAGGAAAATCATCTAAAGATAAATATGTGATAATAAAAATTTAGGCACCACGGAGCCAGGAGACTTCTGTGCACAGCCTGCCAAAAAAGAGTGATCTCCAAGCAGCATTTTCACTTCTGAGTGCAGAGGGGAGATCTTCACCTTTTCTCTGGAGGGGATCAGCTAGGAGTACACAGGGCCTAAGATCAGTGAAGCAGCTGGGACGAGTGAAGCCAAGAGACTCCACAGCCTTCTCTGTATAGCCCACCAGAAGAGAGTGATCTCCCAGCTGTGCTTTTATTTCTGAGTACAGAGGTGAGATCTCTACATTCTCTCTGGAGGGGACCTGCTAGGAGCACACAGGGCCTAAGATCTGTTGAGCAGCTGGGATGGAAGTCTTCCTGATGCCATTTGCATCAGGGAGCAAGGGAACTCCACAGCCTTCTGTGCATAGCACACCAAGAGAGAGAGTTCTCACAGCAGTGCTTTCACTTTTGAACTCAGAGGAGTAAGGACACAGATTTACAAGCCCACAGGAGGAACAAACTCCAGTCAGAGACAAGCATATCAACTATCATCAGATGGCAAAAGGCAAGCACAAGAACCCTACCAACAGAAACCAAGGCCACATGGCAACATCAGAACCCAGTTCTCCTACCACAAAAAGTTCCAGATACCCCAACATACCGAAAAAGCAAGAGTTGGGTTTAAAATCATATCTCATGATACTGATAGAGGGTTTCAAGAAAGACGTAAATAACACCCTTAAAGAAATACAGGAGAACATTGGTTAACAGGTGAAAGCCCTTAAAGGAGAAACACAAAAATCTCTTAATGAAATACAGGAGATTATGGGTCAACAGGCAGAAGCCCTTAAAGAAGAAACACAAAAATCCCTTAAAGAATTACAGGAAAACACAAACAATCAAGTGAAGGAACTGAACAAAACAATTCAGGATGTAAAAGTGGAAGTAGAAACAATAAAGAAATCACAAAGTGAGACATCTCTGGAGATAGAAAACCTTAGAAAGATTCAGGAGTCATAGATGCAAGCATCAACAACAGAATACAAGAGATAGAAGAAAGAACCTCACGTGCTGAAGATACCATAAAAAACATTGACTCAAAAGTCAAAGAAAATGCAAAATACACAAAGCTGGTAACCCAAAACATCCAGGAACTCCACGACACAATGAGAATTCCAAACCTAAGGATTATAGGTAAAAATGATAGTGAGGATTTACATCTTAAAGTCCCAGTAAATATCTTCAAGGAAATTATAGAAGAAAACTTCCCTAACCTAGAGAAAGAGATGCCCATGAACATACAAGAAGCTTTCAGAATTCCAAACAGACAGGACCAGAACAGAAAGTCCTCCTGGCACATTATAATCCAAACACCAAATTCACTAAACAAAGAAAGAATATTAAAAGCAGTAAGGGAAAAAGGGCAAGTAACTTACAGAGGCAGACCTATCAGAATCACACCAGACTTCTCACCAGAGATGATGAAAGCTAGAAGACCATGGGTAGACCTCATACAGACCCTAAGAGAACACAAATGCCAGCCCAGGCTACTATACCCAGCAAAACCCTCAATCATTATACATGGAGAAACCAAGATATTCCATGATAAAACCAATTTGCAAAATATCTGTTCACAAATCCTGCCCTACAAAGGATAATTGATGGAAAATGCTAACACAAGGAGGGAAACTACACCCTAGAAAAAGCAAGAAAGTAATCTTCTTCCAACAAACCCCAAAAAAGATACTCACACAAAGATAAAAATAACAAAAAATAATAGGAAGCAACAATCACTATTCCCTAATATCTCTTAACAACAATGAACTCAATTCCCCAATAATAAAAACATTGACTAATGAAATATTAATGTAAATCTTCAATTTTTTTCAGAAAATGTTTATAATTCCCCTTTTAATTAATTTGGTGATTTTTTTATGTCTACCATTTTATTGCATTATTTTTCATGATAATCTTCAATTTTGAGAAATCTGACTCCTGCCAGTCAATTACATGCGACTTGCCTCCATCTTGGTTCTTGGATGCCAGAGAGATCAGACAGCCTGAGGTACGCAAATATAACCTGAGGCCATTGCGGGGGTCTAAGCATTGTGTTGGCCTGCACCCAGGCCCTGGGCTGTTTGGGGGTGTGGGAGGGATTAGTGTGCCAACCTGGCCAGGAGGTTCTTTGCCCAGGCCAGCATGCACGCACGCTGTCATTTTGCCTACTGGTCACCAGAGAGTTCTAGCAGGCAAAGTCAGCTAACAGTCATAGCCTGAGGCTAACATAGCAGGGGGGGGGGGGTCTAGGCCCAACAGGCCCTGGACTGCCCCCAAGACCTGGGCTGCTCGGTGCGCCATCTGTGAGCCAACCCGGCAAGGAGGTTGTTAGCCAGGCAGACTCTCCCATCACTTTCAGGCAGCTCGCACAGGCCTCCATCCTGGCCACCTGACAGAACCAGTTAACACTCACAGCCCGAGCGGAACTTTCCTCTGACCTTGGCCTGCCAGGCTTTTGCCTAGGCTCGGGGCCTGAGCAGCTAGGCTAGCCTTGTGTGTACCAACCCGGTGGGGCGATCAGCTGCCCAGCAGAGTGATCAGCACTCTGAAAATATCCCGCAGCATACACCATTAGCACTCCCTGAAAAAGCAAACGGGCACCATGTGGTTCACAGACACAATCTGGGGCAAGGCACAATATGGCTGCAAGGGCACCCAAGAAGAGGACAGCACATCAGCAATCTGCGACAGGGGAAACCCAGCCATCCAGTGTTGCGGAAATTGCCCCAGAGCCTCACAGGAGGCTCAAACACCAGTCAGAGACAAGACCAACTAATGCCAGAGAACAAGATGGCAAAGGGAAAACATAGGAACACTACTAACAGAAATCTAGGCAAAATGGCAGAGTCAGAACCAAACTCTCCAACATCAGCAAGTCCTGGTTATGCCAACACAACAGAAAAACAAGATTTGGATTTAAAATCACTGGTCATGATGTTGCTAGAATAACACAAAAAGGACATAAAGGAATCCCTTAAAGAAATACAGGGGAACATGAATAAGCTAGAAACACTTATAATGGAAACACAAAAATCATTTAAGGAAATTCAGGTGAATAAGGCTCAAGAGATAGAAGCCAATAAAGAAGAAACACACACACACACACACACACACACACACACACACAACCTTAAAGAACTGCAGGAGAACTTGAGTCAACAGGCAAAAGTCATGAGAAAGGAAACACAAAAATCTCTTAAAGAATTACAGGAAAACACAAACAAATGATGGAACTGAGCAAAACCATCCTGGATCTAAAAACAGAAGTAGAAACAACTAAGAAATCACAAAGGGAGACAACTTTGGAGATAGAAAACCTTGAGAAGAAATCAGGGGCCATAGATGCAAATATAAACAACAGAATACAAGAGATGGAAGAATATCAGATGCCGAAGATACCATAGAAACCATTAACTCAACAGTCAATCAAAATGCAAAATGCAAAAAGCTTGTATCTCAGAACATCCAGGAAATCCAGGACATAATGAGAAGACTAAACTTAAGGATTATAAGAATAGATGAGAGTGAAGATTTACAACTGAAAGGGCCAGCAATTATCTTCAACAAAATTATGGAAGAAAACTTTCCCAACTTAAAGAGAGAGATGCCCATGAATATATAAGAAGCCTACAGAACTACAAACAGACTGGACCTGAGAAGAAATACCTCCTGTCACATAATAATCAAAACCCCAAATGCACCAAACAAAGAAAGAATATTAAAGGCAGTAAGAGAAAAAGGCCAAGTAACATATAAAGGAAGACCTATCAGAATCACACTAGACTTCTCACCAAAGACCATGAAACCTAGAAGATCCTTGGGCAGATCTCATGCAGACTCTAAGAGAACACAAATGTCAGCCAAGTCTATTATACCCAGCAAAACTCTCAATCACCATAGATGGAGAAACCAAAATAATCCATGACAAAACCAAATTTACACAATATATTTCCACAAACCCATCTCTGCAAAGAATAATAGGAGGAAAACTCCAATACAAGGAGGGAAACTACACCCTGGAAAAAGAAAGATAGAAACCTTCTTTCATCAAACCAAAAAGAAGATAACCACTCAAATATAAAAAATAACACCAAAAATGACAGGAAGTAATAATCACTATTCCTTAATATCTCTTAACATCAATGGACTCAATTCCCCAATAAAAAGACATAGACTAACAGAGTGAATAAGGAAACAGGACCCTACATTTTGCTGCATATAGGAAACACACCTCAGTGTCAAAGACAAAAACTACCTTAGAGTAAAAGGCTGGAAGACAATTTTACAAGCCAATGGTCTTGTAAAATTAGCCATTCTAATATCAGATAAAATTGACTTTCAACTCAAAGTCATAAAAAGAGACACAGAAGGACACTTCTTGCTGGTCAAAGGAAAAATCTACCAAGAAGAACTTTCAATTTTTAACATCTATGCGCCAAATGCAAGGGCACCCTCATTCATAAAAGAAACTTTACTAAAGCTCAAAGCACACATTGCACTTAACACAATAATTGTGGGTGACTTCAACAGTCCACTCTCCTTAATGGACCGATCAGGAAAACAGAAACTAAACAGGGACACAGTAACACTAATTGAAGCTTTGGACCAATTGGATTTGATTGATATTTATAGAACATTTCACCCTAAAGCAAAAGAATATAGCTTTTTCTCAGCACCTCATGGTGCCTTCTCCAAAATCGACCATATAATTGGTCACAAAACAGACCTCAACAAATATAAGAAGATCCAACTAATCCCATGCCTCCTATCAGATCACTATGGAGTAAGAGTGGTTTTCAATAGCAACAAAAACAGCAGAAAGCCCACATACACATGGAGGCTGAATAATACTCTACTCAATGACACCTTAGCCAAAAAAGAAATAAAGAAATCAGAGACTTTTTAGAATTTAATGAAAGTGAAGGCACAACATACCCAAATCTTTGGGACACAAATAAAGCAGTGCTAACAGGAAAAATCATAGCCCTGAGTGCCTCCAAAAAGAAAATGGAGAGAGCATACACTAGCAGCTTAATGAGACACCTGAAAGCCCTGGAACAAAAAGAAGCCAATTCACCCAGGAGGAGTAGAAGACAGGAAATCATCAAACTCAGCGCTGAAATCAATCAAGTGGAAACATAGAGAACCATACAAAGAATCAACGAATCCAGGAGCTGGTTCTTTGAGAAAATCAACAAGATAGATAAACCCTTAACCAGACTGACCAAAGGGCACAGAGAAAGTATCCAAATTTACAAAATTAGAAATGAAAAGGGGGATATAACAACATAAACTGAGGAAATCCAAAAAATCATCAGATCCTACTCCAAAAGCCTATACTCAACACAACTGGAGAATCTGGAGGAAATGGACAATTTCCTAGACATATACCAAATACCAAAATTAAATCAGGACCAAATAGATCATCTAAACAGTCCCATAACCCCTAAAGAAATAGAAGGGGATCATACAAAGTCTCCCAAACAAAAAAGCACAGGGCCAGACAGTTTCAGTGCAGAAATCTATCAGACCTTCAAAGAAGACCTAACAGTTATACTCTTCAAACTATTCCACAAAATAGAAACAGAAGGAATACTACCCATCTCCTTCTATGAAGCCACAATTACACTGATACCAAAGCCACACAATGATCCAACAAAGAAAGAGAACTTCAGACCAATTTCCCTTATGAATATCGATGCAAAAATACTCAATAAAATTCTTGTCAACCAAATCCAAGAACACATAGAAATGATCATCCACCATGATCCAGTAGGCTTTATTCCAGGGATGCAGGGTTGGTTCAATATACAGAAATCCATCAATGCAATCCACTGCATAAACAAACTCAAAGAATAAAACCACATGGTCATTTCATTAGATGCTGAAAAAGCATTTGACAATATTCAGCATCCTTTCATGCTTAAAGTCTTGGAAAGAACAGGAATTCAAGGCCCATACCTAAACATAGTAAAAGCAATATACATCAAACCTGTAGCCAGTATCAAACTGAATGGAGAGAAACTTGAAGCAATCTCACTAAAATCAGGCACTAGACAAGGCTGCCCCCTTTCTCTTTATCTTTTCAATATTGTACTTGTGGTACTAGCTCATGCAATTAGACAACATAAGGAGGCCAAAGGGATACAAATTGGAAAGAAAGAAGTCAACTTATCATTATGTGCAGATGATATGATAGTCTACCTAAGTGACCCAAAAAGTCCACTAGAGAACTCCTACAGCTGATAAACAATTTCAGCAAAGTGACAGGTTATAAAATCAACTCAAGCAAATCAGTAGCCTTCCTATACTCAAAGGATAAGCAGCCTGAGAAAGAATTTAGGGAAATGACACCCTTCACAATAGCCACACACAATATAAAGTACCTTGGCGTGACTCTTACCAAACATGTGAAAGATCTGTATGACAAGAACTTCAAGGCTCTGAAGAAGGAAATGGACGAAGACCTCAAAATATGGAAAAACCTCTCATGCTCATCGATCGGCAGGATTAATATAGTTAAAATGGCCATTTTGCCAAAAGCAAGATACAGATTCAATTGCAATACCCTCAAAATCCCCACTTAATTCTTCATAGAGTTAGAAAGAGCAATTCTCAAATTCATCTGGAATAACAAAAACCCAGGATAGCTAAAATTATTCTCACCGACAAAAGAAATTCTGGGGGAATCAGTTTCCCTGACCTCAAACAATACTGCAGAGCAATAGTGTTAAAAACTGCTACAATGACAGGCAGGCAGATCAATGGAACAGGATTAAAGACCCAGAAATGAAACCACACACCTATGGCCACTTGATCCTTTCATGCTTAAAGGGGGCTGAAAACATCCAATGGAAAAAAGATAGCCTTTTCAACATATGGTGCTGGTTCTACTGGAGGTCAGCATGCAGAAGAATGCGAATTGATCCATCCTTGTCTCCTTGTACTAAGCTCAAATCCAAATTTATGAAGGGCCTCCACATAAAGCCAGACACTCTGAATCTAATAGAAAAGAAACTGGGGAAGACGCTTGAGGACAGGGGGAAAGTTTCTGAACCGATCACCAATAGGTTATGCTCTAAGATCAAGAATTGACAAATGTTTCCTCATAAAATTACAAAGTTTCTGTAAGGCAAAGGACACCATCAAAAGGACAAATGGGATCTTCACCAACCCTACATCAGATAGAGGGTTATTATCCAATATATACAAAGAACTCAAGAAGTTAGACTCCAGAAAATCAAATAACCCTATTAAAAAATGGAGTACAGAGTTAAACAAAGAATTTTTACCTGAAGAACTTCGGATGCCTGACAAACATCTTTAAAAATGCTCAACTTCATTAGTCATTAGGGAAATGCAAATCAAAACAACCCTGAGATTTCACCTTACAACAGTCAGAATGGCTAAGATTAAAAATTCAGGAGACAGCAGGTGTTGGAGAGGATGTGGAGAAAGAGGAACACTCCTCCACTGCTGGTGGCGTTGCAAATTGTTACAACCACTCTGGAAATCAGTCTGGTGGTTCCTCAGAAAACTGGGGACCTCACTTCTGGAAGATCCTGCTATACCACTCGTGGGCATATACCCAGAGGATTCCCTAGCATGTAATATAGATCCATGCTCCACTCTGTTCATAGCAGCCCTATTTATAGTAGCCAGAAGCTGGAAAGACCCCAGATATCCCTCAACAGAAGAATGGATGCAAAAAAATGTGGTATATATATATACAATGGAGTACTATTCAGCCATTAGAAACAATGAATTCATGAAATTCTTAGGCAAATGGATGCAGCTGGAGAACATCATACTAAGTGAGGTAGCCCAGTCTCAAAAATCATGGTATGCACTCACTAATAAGTGGATATTAGCCTAGAAAACTGGAATACCCAAAACATAATCCACACATCAAATGATGTACAAGAAGAACGGAGGGGTGGCACCTTGTTCTGGAAAGACTCAGTGTAGCAGTATAGGGCAAAAGCAGAACAGGGAAGTGGGAAGGGGTGGATGGGAGAATAGGAGGAGGGAAATGGGCTTATGGGATTTTCAGAGAGTTGGGGGCCAGAAAAGAGGAAATCATTTGAAATGTAAATAAAAATATACCCAATAAAAATCTTTGATTTTAATGTGACTTTTTATATTCTTTTTCTATTTTATCACAAATGTTTTCAATGTAAGTCTTTGAAAGAGTTTTTTTTTTTTTGTCTATTTATTTAATTATTTATTTATCTATCTATTTATTTGGTTTTTTTGAGACAGTATTTCTCTGTATAGCCCTGGCTGTCCTGGAACTCACTCTGTAGCCCAGGCTGGCCTTGAACTCAGAAGTCTGGCTGCCTCTGCCTCCCAAGTGCTGGAAGTAAAGACATGTGCCACCACTACCCGGCTTGAAAGAATTTTTATATCTACCATTTTATATGTAAAATTTTCCATGAAATAATAAATTTTAACGTGTTTGTCTATTTATTTCTTGAATTTTATGTGAAATATTTTCCATGTAAATCTTCAATGTTATGTTTATAATTCCATCTACAATCATCTAAGAATTATCTTTATGGGTTTCATTTTATCTACATGATTTTTATGGTAATCATTAATTTTAACATTTTTTCTTTATATTTCTTCAATTTTATCAGAAACATTTTCCATGTAAATCAATTCTGTCATTAAATGTTTTTATCCCATATTTTAATTAATTTAGCAATGTTTTACATGTCTACCACTTTACTCTTTAATTTTCCATGAATATTGTCAATTTTAATGTGTTTATCTGAAATATTTTCCATGTAAATCTTTAATTTTATCATAAAGTGTTTTTATCTGTTTCCTTTTCAATAAATTAAAATGAACAATTTAAATGATAAATAATAATTAATATATAACGATTATATATTTTGTTGGGAACTTATTAAATTACAAAGCATAAAGAATGGGACACACACAAGCCTAAATCTATGTGTTGACATGTGTGAGTAAGAGAGAACTGAGACTGAGCCTCAGTGAACTGCAACCCCAGGAGGTTTTTGTTCAGCCCTGGAGCACTGTGGGAGGATACTCCCAATCTTGCTGACAGTAATAGGTTGCAGCATCATCAGCCTCCACAGGATTGATGGTGAGAGTGAAGTCTGTCCCAGACCCACTGCCACTGAACCTGGCAGGGACCCCAGATTCTAGGTTGGATGCACCATAGATGAGGAGTTTGGGTGGCTGTCCTGGTTTCTGCTGGTACCAGTGCATAGCTTTACTGACACTTTGGCTGGCCCTGCAGGAGATGGTGGCCCTCTGGCCTGGAGACACAGCTGAGGAAGCAGGTGACTGGGTCAGCACAATGTCACCAGTGGAGCCTGGAATGATAAACACACAGATCATTGGTATATATATATATATTCCTTCTGGGCAGAAGAAGAATATGTATATTTTAATATTTGTGCATATCACTCTGAGAAACCAGAAAATACATGGGACTGGGGAAACTTAAAACCAATTACAAATGCCCTAATTATAATAATCAAGAGCCCAGAAGCATGGAAAGTCATGATGGCCACAGCAGTTGCTCCCAACACTCCTCTGCATCCTCACCTGGAACCCAGAGCAGCAGCCCCCATAGCAGGAGTGCGTCTGTCTCCATCTCTGAGAGCTGGAAGAGAAGATGCTTCTTAGGCTCCTGACAGCTGCCCTTAAAGGAGCCTGGACTGTTGGATAATGACTCCATATGCAAATCAGCTCAGCAGAGTGTGTACTGCTGCTCAAAGGGCACCTGCTCCTGTTTCACCCACAGGGAGTTGGTGTGAGCAGGAAATTTACTAGAGCATCACATGTGTATTAATGGATCCTTCTAAATAATTTTTTGAGACAGCATTTCTCTATTCTTGGTTGTCCTGAACCTCATTCTGTATACCAGATCCTCTGTCTCTGCCTCCTGACTGCTGGGATTAAAGGTGCTCTCCACCACCTCGCAGCTGCTCCTTGTAGGCTACTCTATTAAATACTTGCTCTCTAGAGTTTTTGAGGTGTGAGGTAAGGGAGTGCATTGTTGCTCCACTAGGCAAAGGATATAAGTTTTTTCAAGAAGAACTTAATCTCTCAAAAGTAAACACACCCAATGGAAGCAGTATCTGAGAGGGAATAGAGAAAAGTGATTCAATAAAGAAAAGTAACATAATTCTTGGGATACTATTTTATTTTTTTAGTTCCCTGTTTAGATCCATGTGTATGATGTGTCTTTGTATGTTTGTATATTTGTTCATGTCATGTTTGAAGGCAACTTCTCTTGCCACGGTATGTGAATGGAATACTACTCAGCTATTAAAAACAATGAATTTATGAAATTCTTAGGCAAATGGGTGGAACTGGACAATATCATCCTAAGTGAGGTAACCGAATCACAAAAGAACACACATGGTATGCACTCATTGATAAGTGGATATTAGCTCATAAGCTCAGTATACTCAAGAAACAATTCACATATCAAATGATGCCCATGATGGTCCTGGAAAGGCTTGATGCAGCAGTTTAGGGGAAGACCAGGACAGGGAAGGTAGAGGGGGTTGATTGGGGAACAGGCAGAGGGAAGAGGGCTTATGGGACTTTTGTGGAGGGAGGGATCCAAGAAAGATGAAATCATTTGAAATGTAAGTAAAGAATATATCTAAGAAAATATAAATTAAAAAAAAGAATATATCTATTACAAATACAAATAAAAAAGAAAAGAAAAGAAAAATTTATAAGAAGACTTATGAAAAGAAAAAAACAGTAAGAAGCATTGGAATGAGAAGAGGAGGAAGAAGGAAGGGAGAGGGAGGTAGGAAAAAGAGAAAGAAGAAGTGAAGGGAGGAAAAGAAAAGAAGAAAGAATGCAAAGGAAATAAAGAAGTCAGGAAAGATGGAGGAGAAAGGAAAGACGGACAATTCTCTCCTCATCTTATGCTCACTGTTTCTTTTTCCAGGTCTCTGCCATAAAGAGGTGGAACCTTTTGTTTTAGTATACACATTCACAGTACTGAACGAGCTACAGTTCAAAGATGAAATAAACAGGACAAAAAATAACATACATTGTGTGAAATTAACTAGTTATTCTTTATATTTTATCTTCTTTTTTGAGGTATACTCAATTTTTAGTTGATTTTTGTATTCAAAATTAGAATGTTGATCTGTTATAATGTGGCAAGTTAGGTGTTATTTCTCATTTATGCCCAGAATAAAAATATGTCTATATTATGCATTGTCTACTATCCATACCAAGTGCCATACATTTTAAATATCCCCAAATCTCATAACTGTTACTTTAAGGCTCACTATTGTTGGTGGGAAACAATAATACATATACTGCCTTCATGACCTGCTCCCATTGGTCTCAGTGCTCATGACTTTCCTTATGTATAACATCAAGAATTGCACTTCTTCCAGTCATGATGATGTATTCCAGCAATCCACACATGTAAGAAGCTGAGGCAGGAGGACCTTGAGTTTGCATATTTCTAGGACACATAGACTGGGTTACACAGATGACCAAATCTTCTGCCCTGCTCCAAGTCCCACATCTTCATTTAATTTTGTAAATAGTCCTGATAATATATGTTTTTATTTATACCAACTTTGTTCTCTTTTTTATGACTTATAACTTAACTTTCTATTCATTAACATTGATATTTTACTTCAGTGTAGCAGAATGGCCCTCTCATTATGACAGGAGACTCAATACCCTCTGACAGAAAGATTGACGAGATGATAGAACAGAAGATGTATGGGACAGGGATGCTCCCATGTGGAATGCAACACAGATGTGCAACAAGGTTGACCACTGAAAAGTAGGTACCTGATCCCAGCCCTGAGTCTAGAAATTTGACCATAGTGCTGATAGGAGCTCTTTGAAATGCATAGAATGCCTGAAATGAACTGAGTAGGAGGAAAGGATGGCCTGGGCTTTACAAAGGAGAATAAAGCAATTGAATGCTGAAGCAGAGGTGGGTCTGAAGTTAATATGCTGGAAATTGGCAAAGAAGTATAAGTTTTATGAATAGTGTAAAGAGAGTCCATGGGATAGAGGGCACAAATAGTTCACATTTTTCAGGGAATATTATTTAGCGAATGTTGTGCTTGACACACAACAATGAAAATCGTGTGAAGGCTGTTGTCATTTCTGTCTCAGCTCAATGAACTGTTAGCTCTTTCATCCTATCATTTTCTCAATTCATAAAATGATATTAAGAATTGTATTCTCTGAACAATACCCAGTTCCACATGCCCAACTTAGACTCAGTGAGCATTTATTAAATTATAATTCTTTTTCTTTTCTTTTGATTGAATATGTTCTTTACCTACTTTTCAAACATTATTCCCTTTCCCAGTTTCCCTGTTCCCAGAAAACAGCTAACCCATCCTCTCTGCCCCTGATTCTATGAGGATGTTCCTCCACCCAGCCCACTTCCACCTGCCTTTCCTTGATTAATTTTGCTGACCCAATCATCGCCAAACCTGGCATCAAACACATTTTCTCTCTGGTTTCAAAGAATAGTAGTTCAGTTCCCCTTGCCAAAAAATTTTGCAGATATGATGGCAGAGATTTAGCTGTTCCTTTGCTCCCCAGTCCAATTCTCTATACCCACACTTTATGTTTCTATAGATTGTGTTGAAGCCTACTCCTTTTAACATAACTGAAGTCATTGTATTCAGTCTCCATTTTGCTCATAAAGTGAAATAATGTTCTGGTTCTCAGACTCTACTTCCCATAAGCAATTATCCACACCTGGCACTGAAGAATGCTATTGATAAGCCAAAATTTATGCTCTGTTATCTCAATGTTCTGAAATCCCCCTGCTTACCACCTATCGAGCATACCCTTCCTTAGTCAGGACCAATCAGCTAAAAGGTTAGCAGATATACTTTGTCCAATAAACTGAATTGTAATATTGCTCCCCTTCTTGCCACTTAAACTTTTATTTATTTATTTATTTATTTATTTATTTATTTATTTATTTATTTTTAAATTTTTTCTTTTTTTAATTCGATATATTTTTATTTACATTTCAAATAATTTCCCATTTTCTGCCCCCCCTCCCTGAAAGTCACATAAGCCCACTTCCCTCCCCCTGTTCTCCCACCCATCCCTTCCCATTACCCTATTCTGGTTTTGCCTTATACTGCTACACTGAGTCTTTCCAGAACCAGGGGCTACTCCTCCATTCTTCTTGTACTTCATTTTATGTGTAGATTATGTTTTGGGTATTCCAGTTTTCCAGGCTAATATCCACGTATTAGTGAGTGCATATCATGATTGATCATTTGAGACTGGGTTACCTCACTTAGTGTGATGTTCTCCAGATCCATCCATTTGCCTAAAATTTTCACTAATTCATTGTTTCTAATGGCTGAATAGTACTCCATTGTGTATATGTACCACATTTTTTGCATCCATTCTTCTGTTGAGGGATACCTGGGTTCTTTCCAGCTTCTGGCTATTATAAATAGGGCTGCTATGAACATAGTGGAACATATATCCTTATTACATGCTGGGGAATCCTCTGGGTATATGCCCAGGAGTAGTATGGCAGGATCTTTCAGAAGTGATGTGCCCAGTTTTCTGATCATGGTGGATAATCATTTTTACGTGTTCTTGGATTCGGTTGGCAATATTTTTTTTGAGAATTTTTGCATTGATAAGGGAAAATGGTCTGAAGTTCTCTTTCTTTGTTGGATCTTTGTGTGGTTTTGGTATCAGTATAATTATGGCTTCATAGAAGGAATCGGGTAGTGTTCCTTCTGTTTCTATTTTGTGGAATAGTTTGAAAAGTATTGGGTGTTAGGTCTTCTTTAAAGGTCTGATAGAATTATACACTGAAGCCATATGGACCTGTGTTTTTTTTTGTTTTTTTGTTTTTTTGTTTTTTTTTTTTTTTTTGGTTGGAAGGCTTTCTATGACCCCTTCTATTTCTTTACGGGTTATGGGACTGTTTAGATGATCTATTTGGTCCTGATTTAATTTTGGTATTTGGTATCTGTCTAAGAAATTGTCCGTTTCCTCCAGATTCTCCAGTTGTGTTGAGTATAGGCTTTTGTAGTAGGATCTGATGATTTTTTTGGATTTCCTCAGTATCTGTTGTTATATCCCCCATTTCATTTCTAATTTTGTTAATTTGGATACTTTCTCTGTGCCCTTTGGTCAGTCTGGCTAAGGGTTTATCTATCTTGTTGATTTTCTCAAAGAACCTGCTCCTGGTTTTGTTGATTCTTTGTATGGATCTCTTTGTTTCCATTTGACTGATTTCAGCCCTGAGTTTGATGATTTCCTGTCTTCTACTCCTCCTGGGTGAATTGGCTTCTTTTAGTTTCAGGGTAAGCTGCTAGTGTATGCCCCTCACATTGGTATGTCTCACAGTAGAAACTTGGCTAACAGACATCAGCATGATATCAGGCATCAGTACAGGCAGGAACATCTCCTCAACTCTTGGTAATAGGGTGGACCATGGACATCAACACAGAGTCTGACTGCTCCAGGGCATTGAACCCAGGCATATCCCTCAGCAGTAACTCAGATCCAGATATCACCATGACCTCAGGTGTCCATGAGGCCACTCAGATTAGTATGGCCCCTAGTGACAGTAAAGCAACATATATCAACATGGCCTCAGGCTATGGCACACATAGACATCTGGGTGGTATTAGATGGCAACACAGGCCTTGGGTATCAATTTGGTCCCTGGCCACATCGTGACCACTGATTCACACAAGGCCTTCAGTAGCATCATGGACCACAGTAGTCCTTAGAGGAGGTCTATTCCAGGAAGTGAGCCATTCCTCATCTCTGGCCTCTGGCATTGCCTAGACAGCTTTACCATGATCTGTGCTCCTGAAAGTGCAGGCCAGGTCTGCCTGGGCCATCTCTAGCATTCTTATAGATTACCTTGTTGCAGAGATACCAGACATTTACAGATAACCCCCTGTGCTACAAATTGCAGAAAATAATGAAGGTTAGTACTTATATGTTTGTGGGACTGTGGTGTAAGGCAGTCTGCAGCCTGGTTGAGCAAGGCTCACTCTGGATACCGGAGAGAACATTGTACAAGGGACAGAACAAACAAATGGGAAAACAAAAGGACACCTGTCTGCTAGGAGTGCTGCTGCCTCATGGCAAGGCAGGCTCCTCCCCCATCTGAGGTTTGGCTAGATTGCTCTGGAATACCTAAACAATGCTCTTCAACCTAAGATTTTCTTACTTCTTCATTTAAATGCTTATTTCTCTTTCTAAATGCTTATTTCTCTTCTTAGCATTTGTGTTACACACATTTTCAACTTGTTTAAAAATTTCTTTTAAGATCTTAAAGCCAACTAATATGCTTCCACAGGTCAAATTAACTATGCTAGATAAAACCAGTTTTCTTTTTCAGGCCTAACATAATATTTCCTTCCTCACCCACCTAAAGCAGACTTCTATATGCCTTCTAAGACTATTACAGGTTCAACATTCACCATCTATCCAATGCAGATATTTCCTTCTGGGGGTTCTATTCCTCTGTTATTCCTCTACAGGTTTATCCCTATACCTTGCCCACTGCCACAGATACAGCAGAGCCAGCATCAACTCCTGCGACCTACATGAGACAACAGAGCTGCCTTCCTCCAGACATTCTTCTGACTGAAGACTCCTAAGACACATGCTGAGATCCAGAGACATGTGCTACAGACTTGGAACCTTCCAGCTGCAGATGAACTAACCCTCTTACCAAGGCCAAATGACTGTTGAACTTTGGGGTGGGGGGATGGGAGTAATTACGTGATAATGAGAAAAGCATAATATATATGGAAATTGATTGTTTGCTATTAAAAACATGTTATTACCCTCAAATTGTACGACCCACTACCCAGTGATCCCTTGCCTTCTCCCCCTCAACCCTCCTTACCACTGTGGCTTTCTTCTGATACCTCCACCCCACCCAAAATGTTCACTACAAATGACAAGGCCTCATCAATGACCCCTCTCCTTTAAAAAAAAAAAAGTAAAAGGCAGTCTGTAGCCTGGTTGAGTGACTCACTCCAGAGACCTGACAGAATTTTCTACAAGGGACAGAACCTGTGAGCTATGCTCCCAGACTGCTGACTCCTCAACTCCATAATCCTGTGGCCATCAGTCACTTATGGCCATGCTCCAGGCCCCTAGTGTTCCAGCTGGACTCTACCCCTACAGTCACCTGGCTACAGCTAGGCTTTCCTTGCCCCAAAGTTACCTGACTGTTGCCAAATAACCCAGTCTACTATAAAAGAAGTCTTCTTGTCCCCCTCCTTGTCTTGATTTTGGCCCCTTATGTCTCCCTGTCCTCTTTCCCCTCTCTCTGTTCTGCCTCTCTCTTCATTCTTTCCCTTCTTTCCACATGCTCATGGGCATCCCTCTATCTTCTCTTTTCTCTTTACTTCTCTATCTCCTTTTTTTCTTCCTACCTTTTATAATAAAGCATGAAAACTATGAACTGTCTCTTATCAAAACATGCTGCATAGAAGCATGGAGCAGGCCTCAGACTTTCCAGCCACCAGTGAAGGACCCAGCCTTCTCTAGGTCAAGCTTCTTTAACAGGTACCTGGGGCAGTGCAAATGGCCCCACCTTCTGGGCAAAATCCTCCCTGCTAGTCAGGCATTTTCCTGCTCTACAGGGACTCAGGTGCCTGCCATTCCTACCCTGGTGGGGTGCATTGACTCTTATTCCCGTAACCCCCTAGGCGGGCTCTGCCTGCCAGAGTTCTCTTATGTGGGACCTGTCACCACTGCTCCTGCTTTTTTCTTCCACATATGTTGGCTATTTTTCATTTGTGTTAGCTGGAAGGAAGCCAAGAGTATTTGTTTGATCAACATGTACAGTTTCATGTCTTTGATCTTCAATGCTGTGATAGGATTCCAGGGTCATGGTATTGTATATTTCCATCAGATCTGACTTTCATTGTGGACTCCTAAGGCAATGAACTTCATTGACTTTCTTCAAAAGATTGTACTTTATTTCAGTTGCTCACTTACTAGGCTGCCCCCTCCCCCTTGCAAGGTATCAGATAAAAATTCAATTCTACTCTCATCTCCATTGTTTACCTTCTCAAAATGAATCGGTCCCCTCTTAATATATTTGGAATATTAATTCTCTAGATTCCTGGTAAGGACAAAGAGAGATGAGTAAGGAAAACAGGTAAGTGGGTAACCCCTGAGATCATGCTGTTTCCCATGTATTTCAGTCCATACATGATACTTGCAGGATTTCTCCTACTGTGTCTTTCCATCATTATTAAGGAGGTTGAAACTCAACCTGAAGTAGATGGATGGATCACAGAAATGTTTATAACAATTTAATGTTCTCTGTGAGGGATTATAAGAGCTTGAGGCAGGGCAAGGGTGAAGAGAGTTAAGAGAGTATTGACTTATACAATTCAGAAGAAAAAGTAAACAGAAAAAGTAAAAAGCTTATACAATTCAGAAGAAAAAGTAAAAAGTAAATTTATCCATGAGGTAACGAGTAAGACAGACAAGAATGGAACACTCTATCTTTCTACCTTGGTCAGTGTCATAGTTTGATTTCCATCACTGTGATAAATATCATGACCAAAAGCAACTTGGGGAGGAAAAGTTTTATTTAGTTTACAAATCCTGAGCACAGTCAACTAGGGAAGTCAGGGCAGGAGCTCCAGGAAGAGCACAAGCAGGAGCTGGAAGAAAAGATACTGCCTTGCTCTCCATGGCTTGCTTAGCATGGTTTCTTCTACCCCTCAGGACTACCATGCACTAATGACCCCAGCCATGGTGGACTGGACCCTTTCACAACAATAATAAATTTAAAAATGTCCCCTAACAGACTTGTGCACATGCAATCTTATAGAAGCCAGACCTCTGTTAAGGTTTTCTCTTTCCACCTATGTCAAGTTGGCAATAAATACTAAACAGTACAGAGTACACAGTATCTGTGCTTCTAAATATAACATACAAGTCCAGTGTAAAGTCAACAGGCATGGCTCAAACTCCCTGAATTCATCTCCAATATATACAGTTCTGGTTGTTCCTATTAATGAGAACCTTGGAGAAATTTTTTTTGCCAACACCCTTGTTGAGCTTCTGCTGTACTAGTAGCAACTCTTGATTTTTCCTGTGGTAAAGTTTAATTTTTTCCTCCTAACTATCTACATTAGAGTTCTTCCCTGTAAAGACACTAACATGAAAGACAGTTTCTATTACTCTGGGGAATACAGCAGCTTGGCAATGGTTTTCTAATTCCTGAGTTATGACTTTAAAGCATCTTAACAGGATGTAACATCATAAGGAAGAAAACCAACAGGAAAAAGGCTATCCAAAAGAGACAGACTGAGAGAGTTGAAAAGTGATGGTGAGGTGGAGAACAGATGCCTCAGTGTCCAGAGGAGACCAAGGAGAGGAATATGGTTGGGGGAGGGACAAAGAGGGTGGAGAGGGAAACAGAATAAATATTAAGCAATCCATCCTTCCTTTTTTCCTGCTTTTTAAAAACCAATGTCTTTTAAGTCTTTTCCTTGCAAACCAATGAAGATCACATAGGAGACTAAGAAGGTGATACAAGTCCATGTAGCAGTCTGTGTTGGTGCTACTGTCTGCAGACTCCCCAGCTGTTTCTTCACGAAGTCCCCGAGTTCACAGAAGGTGGCTGAAGCAGGTCCCTGGGGTGTTTTTGTTCAAGATTCTATCACTGTGGAAGGGCTCTTCAGTGTTTGAAGACAGTGATAAACTGAAAAGTCCTCAGCCTTAATGTCTTCAATAGTGAGGGTGAATTCTGTTGCAGATCCGCTGCCTATGAACCTTGTGGGGACTCCATCAGTCCTGACTGAAGCATGGTAAATGAGGGCCTTGATGTTGTGCCCTGGTCTCTGCTGGTACCAGGATAGGTAGTGCTTTCCATCTGTGTAGAGGAGGCTCTGACTGGCCCTGCAGGTGATGGAGACTCTCTCTCCTAGAGAAACCCAAAGGGCCTCTGCTTGCTGGGTGAGCGTGATCTGCCCATTGGAAGCTATAACCAGAGACACAGAGGGATTCAGAGAGGCTGTGAGATGTGAAACAGAGGGTCCCACTATCAAGAGACCAGGACCTGCCAGATTTGTGCTACAGGTGTCTTTTAGTCCTTACCACTCCCCAAAGCATCTTCAAGGGTAAAGGAAACACCATCATGGTATATTACCTCACCTGTGAAACATAGGAGGAGAAGGAAGAGGTGGAGTGGGGCTGCTGCCATCCTCCTGACTTTCAAGCTTCTGAGGATACTCTGACTCAAGAAAAAGCCTTATTTATAATCCGTGATCACAGGAAGAGGGCAGTGAGAGATATTAAAGCAAACCCAGATGAGAATGAAGGCTCAGTATGTGGTAAGGAAGACTGAGGTAACACCTGATGCTGACACTACCACAGTTTCTCATCTACTGCATCCCTTTACCCTTGAGGATTTCCTCTGGTAGTTTCACAGACGCTATGCTTAATTGTCTGACAGCCATGGACATCTCCTGGGTAAAAAGCAGTCTGGTGCTGAGGGAGATTGTTTTCATGAATTAAAACTTATGCAGAGTGTGGCCCTTAGTTGCCCCTAAGCTGTGACAGTGAGTGGAGTATAAGGTCCAAGGCTGCTTCCCTGTTCTGGTATTCCCCTATACTGTTGCACTGAGTCTTTCCAGAACCAGGGGCCACTCCTCCATTCTTTTTGGATCTCATTTAATATGGGGATTATGTCTTGGGTATTCAAAGTTTCTAGGCTAATATCCACTTATCAGTGAGTGCATACCATGATTGATCTTTTGAGACTGTGTTACCTCACTTAGTATGATGTTCTCCAGCTCCATCCATTTGTCTAAGAATTTCATGAATTCACTATTTCTAATGGCAGAATAGTACTCCATTGTGTAAATAGACCACATTTTTTTGTATCCATTCCTCCGGTGTGGGACACCTGGGTTCTTTCCAGCTTCTGGCTACTACAAATAGGGCTGCTATGAACATAGTGGAACATGTGTCCTTATTGCATGCTGAAGAATCCTCTGGGTATATGCCCAGGAGTGGTATAGCAGGGTCTTCAGGAAGTGTCATGCTCAGTTTTCTGAGGAACCACCAGACTGATTTCCAAAGTGGTTGCACCATCTTGCAGTCCCACCAGCAGTGGAGGAGTCTTCCTCTTTCTTCACATCCTCGCCAACACCTGCTGTCTCCTGAGTTTTTGACCTTAGTCATTCTGATGGGTGTGAGGTGAAATCTCAGGGTTGTTTTGATTTGCAATTCCCTAATGATTAATGATGTTGATCATTTCTTAAGGTGTTTCTCAGCCCTCCAAACTTCTTCATGTGAAAATTCTTTGTTTAGCTCTGTACCCTACTTTTTAATGGGGTTATTTGGTTCTCTGGGTTCTACTTTTTTGAGTTCTTTTATATATTAGATATTAGTCCTCTGTTAGATTTAGGGTTAGTGAAGATCCTTTCCCATTCTGTTGGTTGATGTTTTGTCCTTTTGACAGTGTCCTTTGCCTTACAGAAACTTTGTAGTTTTATGAGGTCCCATTTGTCAATTCTTGATCTTAGAGCATAAGTTATTGGTGTTCTATTCAGGAACTTTTCCCCTGTGCCCATGTCCTCCAGGGTCTTTCCCAGTTTCTTTTCAATTAGTTTCAGTGTGTCATGTTTTATGTGGAGGTCCTTGATCCATTTGGAGTTGAGCTTGGTACAAGGAGATAAGAATGGATCAATGTGCATTCTTCTGCATGCTGACCTCCAATTGAACCAGCACCATTTGTTGAAAAGACTATCTTTTTTCCACTGGATGCTTTCAGCTCCTTTGTCAAAGATCAAGTGACCATAGGTGTGTTGGTTCATTTCTGGGTCTTCAATCCTATTCCATTGATCTGCTTGCCTGACATTATACCAATACCATACAGTCTTTATCACTATTGCTCTGTTGTAAAGTTTGAGGTCTGGGATACTGAATCCCCCTGAAGTTCTTTTACTGTTGAGAATAGTTTTAGCTATCCTGGGTTTTTTGTTATTCCAGATGAATTTGAGAATTGCTCTTTCTAGCTCTATGAAGAACTAGGTTGGGATTTTTATGTGGATTGCATTGAATCTGTAGATGGCCCTTGGCAAGATCGCCATTTTAACTATATCCTGCCAATCCACGAGCATGGAAGATTTTTCCATTTTCTGAGATCTTCTTCGATTTCCTTCTTCAGAGATATGAAGTTCTTGTCATATAGGTCTTTCACTTGTTTTATTAGAGTCACCTCAAGTTACTTTATGCAGTTTGTGGCTATTGTGAAGGGAGTCATTTCCCTAATTTCTTTCTCAATCTCCTTATCCTTTGAGTATATAAAGGCTACTGATTTGCTTGAGTTGATTTTGTAGCCAGCTACTTTGCTGAAGTTGTTTATCAGCTGTAGGAGTTCTCTAGTAGAGTTTTTGTGGTCACTTAAGTATACTATCATATCATCTGCAAATAGTGATAGTTTGACTTCTTCCTTTACAATTTGTATCCCTTTGACCTCCTTATGTTTTCTAATTGCTCTAGCTAGGACTTCAAGAACTATATTGAAAAGATATGGAGAGAGGGGGCAGCCTTGTCTAGTCCCTGATTTTAGTGGGATTGCTTCAAGTTTCTCTCCATTTAGGTTGATGTTGGCTACCGGTTTGCTGTGTATTGCTTTTTACTATGTTTAGATATGGGCCTTGAATTTCTGTCCTTTCCAAAACGTTTAGCTTGGAAGGGTGCTGAATTTTGTCAAATGCTTTTTCAGTATCTAATGAAATGATCATGTGTTTTTTTTTTCTTTGAGTTTGTTTATGTAGTGGATAGCATTTATGAATTTACTTATATTGAACCATCCCTGCATCCCTGGGATGAAGCCTACTTGATCATGGTGGATGATCGTTTTGATGTGTTCTTGGATTTGGTGGGCAAGAATTTTATTATTTTTGCATCGATATTCATTAGGGAAACTGGTCTGAAATTCTCTTTCTTAGTTGGATCTTTGTGTGGTTTTGGCATCAGCATAATTGTGGTTTTGTAGAAGGAGTTGGGTAGTGTTCCTTCGGTTTCTATTTGGTGGAATAGTTCGAAGAGTATTGATATTAAGTCATAATGCCTTGGTATCTCTTAATAATGTTCCTACGTTTGCCTTTAGCCATCTAGTTCTCCCTGGTGTTAGATGTTCTTATTGTTACTGGCTGGTGCTTCAACCTACTGTGGATCTTTAAGATTATTTCTGCAACACTGGATGACTGGGTTTCCTCTGGCACAGATTACTGATATGCTGCCTTCCTCTTTTGTGCCTTTGGAGCCCTGCTCAGTCTTGCCTCAAGCAATGTTATATTTAGCTTGTCAAGGTCAACCAGGTGTTCTCTGTCTGCTCTATTATGGAGCAAAGATGGTGTATATAGAGGGTCACTCCCTCTGTTGATTCTCACATAGGACACAGGTCCTGCGACGGACTGGCTTGCAGATGAACCGCCTATGTGCTGAGTTCCTTAGTGCAGGCAGACCCCCTGGAGATTTGCACCACCAGAGGTCTAAAGCTCAGGGTGATACAGTACCTAGTGACCTTTTTCTGACCTGGCAGGCAGTGAATATGGCTGCGGTGCTTCTCTCTTTCTGCTGCTCTCTCTTCTTTTTTTTCTTTTTTCATTAGGTGAATTTAGCAAATTCATCGTTTTTCAAGAAACTCTCAAATAATGTTACTTTGATGCTTCCTGTCACACTAGTCTCCCCAGGTGGTATTGTTTTTTTTTATTCGATATAATTTATTTACATTTCAAATGATTTCCCCTTTTCTACCCCCCCCTCCCCGAAAGTCCCATAAGCACCCTTCTCTTCCCCTGTCCTCCCACCCACCCCTTCCCACTTCCCCGTTCTGGTTTTGCCGAATACTGTTTCACTGAGTCTTTCAAGAACCAGGGGCCACTCCTCCTTTCTTCTTGTACCTAATTTGATGTGTGGATTATGTTTTGGGTATTCCAGTTTTCTAGATTAATATCCACTTATTAGTGAGTGCACACCATGATTCACCTTTTGAGTCTGGGTTACCTCACTTAGTATGATGTTCTCTAGCTCCATCCATTTGCCTAAGAATTTCATGAATTCATTGTTTCTAATGGCTGAATAGTACTCCATTGTGTAGATATACCACATTTTTTGCATCCACTCTTCTGTTGAGGGATACCTGGGTTCTTTCCAGCATTAACAGGAATTCAAGGCCCATACCTAAACATAGTAAAAGCAATATACAGCAAACCGGTAGCCAGCATCAAACTAAATGGAGAGAAACTTGAAGCAATCCCACTGAAATCACGGACCAGACAAGGCTGCCCCCTTTCTCCTTATCTTTTCAATATTGTACTTGAGGTACTAGCTCGGGCAATTCGACAACATAAGGAGGTCAAAGGGATACAAATTGGAAAGGAAGAAGTCAAACTATCATTATTTGCAGACGACATGATCGTCTACATAAGTGACCCAAAGAACTCCACTAGAGAGCTCCTACATCTGATAAACAACTTCAGCAAAGTGGCAGGTTATAAAATCAACTGAAGCAAATCAGTGGCCTTCCTATACTCAAAGGATAAGCAGGCTGAGAAAGAAATTAGGGAAATGACCCCCTTCACAATAGCCACAAACAGTATAAAGTATCTTGGGGTGACTCTTACCAAACATGTGAAAGATCTATATGACAAGAACTTCAAGACTCTGAAGAAGGAAATGGAAGAAGACCTCAAAAAATGGGAAAACCTCCCATGCTCATGGATCGGTAGAATCAATATAGTTAAAATGGCCATTTTGCCTAAAGCACTATACAGATTCAATGCAATACCCATCAAAATCCCAACTCAATTCTTCACAGAGTTAGAAAGAGCAATTATCAAATTCATCTGGAACAACAAAAAACCCAGGATAGCTAAAACTATTCTCAGCAACAAAAGAAAATCTGGAGGAGTCAGTATCCCTGACCTCAAGCAATACTACAGAGCAATAGTGTTAAAAACTGCATGGTATTGGTACAGTGACAGGCAGGAGGATCAATGGAACAGGATTGAAGATTCAGAAATGAACCCACACACCTATGGCCACTTGATCCTCGACAAAGAGGCTGAAAACATCCAATGGAAAAAAGATAGCCTTTTCAACAAATGGTGCTGGTTCAACTGGAGGTCAGCATGCAGAAGAATGCGAATTGATCCATCCTTGTCTCCTTGTACTAAGCTCAAATCCAAATGGATCAAGGACCTCCACATAAAGCCAGACACTCTGAAGCTAATAGAAAAGAAACTGGGGAAGACCCTTGAGGACATCGGTACAGGGAGGAAGTTTCTGAACAGAACACCAATAGCGTATGCTCTAAGAGCAAGAATTGACAAATGGGACCTCATAAAATTACAGTTTCTGTAAGGCAAAGGACACCATCAAGAGGACAAATCGGCAACCAACAAATTGGGAAAAGATCTTCACCAATCCTACATCAGATAGAGGGCTAATATCCAATATATATAAAGAACTCAAGAAGTTAGACTCCAGAAAACCAAACAACCCTATTAAAAAATGGGGTACAAAGTTAAGCAAAGAATTCTCACCTGAAGAACTTCGGATGGCGGAGAAGCATCTTAAAAAATGCTCAACATCAGTAGTCATTAGGGAAATGCAAATCAAAACAACCCTAAGATTTCATCTTACACCAGTCAGAATGGCTAAAATTAAAAATTCAGGAGACAGCAGGTGTTGGAGAGGGTGTGGAGAAAGAGGAACACTCCTCCACTGCTGGTGGGGTTGCAAATTGGTACAACCACTCTGGAAATCAGTCTGGCGGTTCCTCCGAAAACTGGGCACCTCACTTCCAGAAGATCCTGCTATACCACTCCTGGGCATATACCCAGAAGACTCCCCACCATGTAAAAAGGATACATGCTCTACTTTGTTCATACCAGGTAGTATTGTTAACTTGCTGAAGGGTGCTTACTCTTTACTCTTTCTTCCTGCATCTGTGGGTACCATGGGTTTTCTGAGGAGGAGGATTTGATAGACATCTCTCTTTGTCTGGATTCAGCTTCTCAAGGCTACTCCCAGTGTGAGATGTTCTTTTGTGTCTGTACTAGGAGTAGCTGTCTCTTCTAAGGTCATTGTCTTTTGTCACTCAATTCTCACCTTGCAGAGCAGAACCAAGGTTTTAGTTTTACAAATCAGAATCCTTATTGATGCAAAACTGCAACTCTCATTTTAAAGAGGATCTGAGGGATATAACACTCTGGCGTCAAGTATGAGTGATGCTCAATTCCTGGAAAAGAGATTCAAGTTTCCTCAAACATCATGTTCCAACCTGGCAGCAGTTTTATGAAGTTTTTATACTAACTGCACTACAAAAGCCATAAATCAACACACTTTTCAAATAAATTCATGAAAATGTCAGTTAGACAGGTTCCTGAAAAGGAGGGGAGTCTCTGAGAGTTAAGATCATCAAAAAGTTTCCTAGAGTAACTCAAGCACATCCAAAGGAATTTTATGCCCCACTGTTTAACTCATCACTTCCTATTCCTTCTGAAGAGGCATATGGGGGAGTCCTCTGTGGATGCTCTATGTGATAGTGCTTTAGGAACTTTTCCTTCACTCAAAATTAACTAAGCAATAATGCATTTTAAATTATGTTCTGTTACAAAAACCACTTGGTTATTTGTAAAGTAAAAGGAGATTGCTTGAAACATATTTTAGGGTGAAGTTATACCCATTAGATGTCCTTTAAGTTAGATTTATATATTGAATAAAAAGCAGATATGTTTGAGCAAAAACTGCAGATTCTGGGAATGTATTCAAATGGATGAAGTTACTTTACTGTGAGTAAAGCAGGATCTTCATATCCTCTAGTCTTAAAGCTAATGCTGGTCAACCTGACACCCTCACATTGAAGAGTCATTCATTGGGTTCTATTCAGAGTGGGGAACATCCTGTTCTCTACAGCATCTTGTCCCTGGAAGCTAGAACTGAGGAACCCAGTTTCTGTCTCCCAAGACACAGTACTTGGAGTAGTTATGTACTTAGTTTGAATTTTAAAACATCATATGCAAAACTTTTAATATCAATAGTTCTTGGAAGTTAATAGTATGGAGAATAAATTGAAAGTGTTACAGAGATGTTGTGGTTTGAATGAATGGGAAATATCCCCCATGGACTTATGGATTTGAAACCCTAGCCATCTAGTTAGTTTGGGACGGTTATGAAACTTTTAAAATTTAGAGCCTTTTTGGAGGAAGTAATTCACTGCTGCTGGTTTCTGAGTGTTCATAGCCTCACCTCACCTCTATATCATGCTTTGATTACTGTGTTCAGTTAGAGGTTGAGATGTGATCTCTAAGCTTCCTGTTTAGGTTTCCTACCTTTATACCTTCCCTGCCATTGTGAATATCTACCCCCCCCCCCCCACCGGAACTGTAAGCCAAAATGAGTTCCTTTTGATTATGGTTTTTTATTATAGCACCAGAAAAGTAACTATTAAAGAAAACTTTTTATTAAATATATTCACAGACAAACATACAACAGTCATTAAAAAAACCCAGCAACAAACAAACCATATGTCAGGCCTATGGAAATAGTTATTGGGGGTTTTTCTGATGCTGCTATGTATTCATGTGCTAGTCAAATGCTCAATACTGCCTCCCCAAGGTCTGGTTGACCCCAACAACCAGATCTTCATATACAGCAAGTGATGCTATGTAAAGTTTGCTCCCAAATTTAAGGCTATTGGTTAAAATAAAATGGCTACAGCCAATTACAGGGGAGAATAGAAGAGGTGGAATTACTGTTACCAGTCTGAGCGTCATAGGTAGGTACTATGAGGAGGAGGGAGAGTGAAGGATAGTTAAGAAGGAAGAAGAGAGATAGAACAAGAGGTCTCCCTTAGATGTGATGGACCAGCAGCATACACCCGAGTGAAATGCCCCTCCATGATAGACTACTGGAGCAAAGGCAACCTGGGTGAGTGTCTCCTCCCCCCCTGCAACTAAGTTGGCTGGCGAGCACCCAACTCTTCCGATGGCTACCTCCGGCCTTTGTTCTGTGAACAATAAGGCTCCACACCTCGGCTATCGACACCGCCCCCAAGCCGGCGTTTACCTGAGCCGCCAGGCTGAAGGCAGATGACCCGCTGAGACTTGGAGCCAGAGAATTCACAGCACCGCCTTTGAAGCTACCGACTTCTGGGGGGTTGGCCGATCCCCCAAATGACTATATAACCTGTCTTAAATTTATTAAAACCAGTCTTGACCGGAATCCCCGCCTTGACTCAAATCCCTTTTGTCTCTGTCCCTGTTACCCCCAAAATTCTCTCAACAGGTAACCCGGTTCACATGTAGCTGCTGGAGGTTACATAATTGGCGCCCAACGTGGGGCGACCTGGTACGGGAGAATTTCCTGAGGTAACCCTATCCAGTGAAGCTTCGCAAGAAAGGTGATAAATGGTATCCGCACGGTAAGCAACATAGAGGTCAAAACTAGCGCTAGTGAATTCGTGTCTATTGTTGTGAGTGCAGGAAGGATACGGTTTTTCGAGCAAACTGTGCGGGCCCGGCACAGTGGCTGCTTGGGTTAAAAGGATAGAGAAAATGGGACAGGAAAGTTCGCGCGAAATCTGCGCACGCAACATTCAAGAGTTGCTTCAGGCAAAAGGGATTGGGTTTGAAGAGGAAAGATTAGAAGATTTCTTGGACCAGATATATTCCTGTTGCCCTTGGTTCCGAGAAAAACGAACGTTAAATGAGAGAACTTGGCTGAGAATTGGTAATTCGCTAAAGGCAGCCAAGGCAGACAATATCACTCTCTGCCTCTGGACTCTGATTAAGGACACCATAGATGAAGGGAGTTTGGAAGAATTAGGTGTTATTCAAGAAAGTGAGGATTTTCAAGTAAAAGGCCATGTGGAGAGGATCCCTGTAATAGAAGATTCTCCACAATCTAAGTCTCGTGAACACAGAGACAGTTCTGATGAGTCTATTGTAAGAAAAAAAATAGCTCATCCCAAGAAAGGAGCGATTGAAATTCATGGGGAAAATTGGCCCCCCGTAGCGCCATCTGCTCCGCCTGTGACTTTGATGGCAGAGGCCGAGATCCAGAAGGACATGCAATTACAAAAGTTAGAGTTTGAAATTAAATTGCAGAAATTGACTAATGAATTACAGGAGCTAAAAAGGGTCTCTAATACTAGAGAGAACAATAACTCGGAGACCCGCCAGTTGCCATTAGAAAGAGTTATAAACCAGGCCCGTGGGGAGGGGCAGGATACGTCAGAAATCTTAGCTTTTCCAGTCCTTGAGATAGAAGACCAGGACAATGTGATCAGACAATATCAGACCTTGGAATTTAAGGTGATAAAAGAGTTAAAGCTAGCTGTAGCCCAGTACGGCCCGACAGCTCCCTTTACACAGGTGTTGTTGGATACTGTGATAGAGTCGAATCTAATTCCACAGGATTGGAAAACGCTGTGTAAAGCTACGTTGTCAGGGGGAGATTTCTTGCTTTGGAGTTCTGAATGGCGTGAGGCTTGCAAAAGAACTGCCGCCACTAACACTCAAGCAGGCCATCCAGAATGGAATGCAGAGATGTTACTGGGGGAAGGCCTATATGAAGGAAATAATAACCAGATTGGGTTTCACATCGCAGTGTATGCGCAGATTGCGGTGGCCACCCGCCGTGCTTGGACTCTGTTACCAGTTAAGGGAGATCTTAGTGGAAATCTAACAGCTGTGAAACAGGCTCCCGACGAACTCTTTCAGGATTTCGTAGACAGATTGCTAAAAACGGCTAATAGAATTTTTGGAAACTCTCATGCAGAGAATCCGCTGGTTACGCAGCTAGCCTATGAGAATGTTAATGCGGCCTGCCGGGAGGCCATTAGACCCCAGAGGGGAAAGACAGACCTAGCCGGTTACATTCGTCTTTGTTCTGAGATCGGTCCATCCTATAATCAGGGTTTAGCTATAGCTGCAGCCCTGCAGGGAACAACTATTCAGGGGATTCTTTCACAAAGACGAGGAAATAGGAGATGTTTTAAATGTGGTAGTCTGGGTCATTTTAAAAGTGATTGTCCTGATAATAAGCCCAGTATAAACGGACAATCAGGTGGTCCACCAGGAACATGCCATAAGTGTAGAAAAGGAAATCAATGGGTTAAGGGAGGCAAGTCAAAAAATAACTTCCAAGGTAGACCCGTGTCGGGAAACGGGGGGAGGGGCCAGCCCCGGGCCCCGATGCATCAGACTGTCTGCGGGGCACAGCTACTGCAGAGCCAAGGAAATCCATCCTTGACCTCGCCAGAGCTACACCAGGAAGTGCAGGGCTGGACCTCTGTTGCATGTGCCATGCCGTACTAGCTCCAGAGATGGGAGTTCAGGTTTTGCCCACGGGAGTCTTCGGACCATTACCCGAAGGCACTTGGGGATTGCTGTTAGGACGAAGCAGTTCTACTGTGAAGGGACTGCAGATTTATCCAGGAGTCATAAACAGTGATTATGAGGGAGAAATTAAAATTATGGCTGCTTCCTCTCGTGGTGTCATAACTATACCAGCTAATCAAAGAATTGCCCAGCTAGTCTTGGTCCCTTTACATCCACTGCCTTCCAAATTCATTAAAGATAAAAGAGGGGAGGAGGGCTTTGGCTCCTCCGGAGTGTTCTGGGTTCAGTCTATTACTAATAAAAGACCTAACCTTAAATTGACTATTGAAGGAAAGAGTTTTGAAGGATTAATAGATACGGGAGCTGATGTTACAATTATTAAGGGACAGGACTGGCCGTGTAACTGGCCATTGACAGAGACCCTAACGCATCTGCAGGGTATCTGTTAAGCAAACAATCCCAAACAGAGCGCCAGACTTTTAACTTGGAAAGATGCAGATGGAAATTCAGGACAAATTCGGCCTTTTGTGATGCAGAATTTGCCTACTACACTCTGGGGTAGAGACTTGCTATCTCAGATGAATTTAATTTTGTGTAACCCTAATGAAATTGCCTCTAAGCAAAAGACAGTGTCGGAGGAATCCGTACCTACTCAGGGGCTTGGAAATGAAGGACAAGGCACTAGGAAGCTTAAAAACCCCCAGGCAAACCCTAACTCTAGAAGTCTGGGGCATTTTCGGTAATGGCCACTATCTTGCCTGCACCCCACGCCGATAAAATTCAATGGCTTAGCGACATTCCAGTGTGGGTTGATCAGTGGCCTTTAACTAAAGAGAAATTGGAGGCCGCCTCTCTGCTGGTGCAGGAACAGTTAGAGGCAGGACATTTAATAGAGTCATTATCTCCATGGAACACGCCGATATTCGTAATTAAAAAGAAGTCCGGCAAATGGAGATTGTTACAGGATTTAAGAAAGGTAAATGAAACAATGTTGCCCATGGGAACCTTACAAGCGGGTCTTCCATCCCCCGTGGCTATTCCAAAAGGGTTTCATAAAATAGTCATAGATTTAAAAGATTGTTTCTTTACCATTCCTTTGCACCCTGAAGACTGCAAAAGGTTCGTGTTCAGTGTTCCTTCTATTAACTTTGCAGAGCCTATGAAAAGGTTTGAATGGACAGTGCTTCCCCAGGGCATGGCAAACAGCCCGGCGTTATGCCAGAAATTCGTAGCACAGGCCATTCAACCTGTGAGACAGAAATGGCCAGATATTTACTTTATCCATTTCACAGATGATTTTCTAATTGCAGGAAAAAATCCTCAGACCTTGCTTTTATGTTTTAGAGATTTGCAGCAAGCCCTGGTCGCTAAAGAGCTGCAGATAGCCCCAGAAAAGGTTCAGATTCGGGAGCCATATAATTATCTGGGTTTTAAACTTACGGACCAGTCAATTTTTTCCCAGAAGATAATTATCCGCAGGGACAATTTGAAAACTTTAAATGATTTTCAGAAGTTATTGGGTGACATTAATTGGCTTCGGCCGTATTTAAAACTTACAACAGGAGAATTACAACCTTTATTTGATATTCTTAAAGGAGATGCTGATCCGACATCCCCTAGGGTATTAACTTCAGAAGGACTTTTTGCTTTACAGACAGTGGAGAAAGCTATTGAGAACCAATTTGTTACCTATATAGATTATTCCTTACCTCTGCATCTGCTAATTTTTAATACTACTCATTCGCCTACAGGTTTATTATGGCAAAAGGCTCCACTGATGTGGATTCATTTGAGGGTGTCTTCTAGGCGTAATATTTTGCCATATTTTGAGGCCGTGGCCCAAGTAATTATGCTTGGTAGAAAGTAGGCGCTGACTTATTTCGGTAAGGAGCCGGACTTTATTATACAACCTTACAGTGTAAATCAGGATGAATGGCTAAAACAGCATAGCACAGATTGGCTGCTAGCGCAGATTGGTTTTAAAGGGTGTATAGACAATCATTATCCTCAAGACAAGTTAATAAAGTTTTAAAATATGCATGAGGTTGTATTTCCTAAAATGACATCTCTACGGCCGCTGCAGAATGCACTCCTAGTGTTCACAGATGGTTCATTAAAAGGAAAAGCCAGATATCGTGTTAATAATCAGCAGGTGGTCGTAGAAACGCCTGGGTTATCCGCTCAGTTATCAGAGCTTACAGCAGTGCTGTGTGTTTTTCAAACTGTAAATAGTACGTTTAATCTCTTTACTGACAGTGCTTATGTTGCATTTTCTATACCGCAACTAGAAACCTGTGGCACGTTTAATTTTAATACGCCAGCTGGATCCTTGTTTTCACAATTGCAAGGTATCATTCTTGCTAGAAAAAATCCTTTTTATATAGGACATATTAGATCTCACTCGGGTCTCCCTGGACCTCTGGCTCAGGGCAATGAGTGCATTGACAAGGCACTAATTGGTCAGGCCTTGGCACTCACACCCATAGAATTGGCAAAACGTGATCATGATAAATTTCATCTTTCTAGTCATACGTTGAGGCTCCGTCATAAAATCACAAAGGAGCAAGCTAGAATGATCGTAAAGCAATGCCCTAATTGTCTCACTTTAGCACCAGTGCCCCATTTAGGGGTTAACCCACGTGGCCTCGTGCCCAATCAAATTTGGCAAATGGATGTAACTCACTATGCGGAATTTGGGAAATTAAAATTTATACCTGTTTGCATTGATATGTGCTCAGGACTTATTTTTGCTTCCCTGCATACGGGAGAAGCCTCTAGAAATGTAATTGATCATTGTTTACAAGCCTTTAATACCATGGGGGTACCTAAGGTCATTAAGACAGACAATGGACCAGCCTACACTGGTAAGAACTTTATCTCATTTTGTAAAGAATTTAATATAAAACTTAAAACTGGAATTCCTTATAATCCAATGGGGCAAGGAATAGTGGAGCGCGCCCATCGCATGCTTAAAAATTGGCTTATTAAAACTAAGAAGGGAAATTTATATCCTCCTCGGTCCCCAAAATCACATCTTGCCTTTGTTTTATTCGTTTTAAATTTTCTCCAAACGGACGCTAATGGCCAGTCTGCCGCTGACAGACATTGGCATCCGGCTACTTCTAATTCCTACGCCATGGTTAAGTGGCGGGATCCTTTAAATAATTCATGGAAAGGCCCAGACCCCGTTTTGATATGGGGAAGAGGCACGGTATGCGTTTTCTCACAGGAACAGGACGAGGCGCGTTGGTTGCCAGAGAGATTGGTAAGACAAGTAGATTGCACCCCAAAAATGGTTGGTAAGTACAATTAGGTCAGAAGGCTGTTTTTCTAGCCGCCCCCCCCCCATTTACTTGGGGAGATATACTTCCTTAGTGTTCTTACAAATTAAGTTGCAAGCCAGGCCTCTTGCCTGAGTGGATTCCACCCCCAAAACTGTAGGTAAGTATAATTAATTCAAAGGCTGTTTTTCAAGCCACCTCCCAGTTACTTGGGGAGGCATAGTTCCTTTGTGTTCTTGCAAACTAAGTTGCAAGCCAGGCCTCTTCCCTGAGACCACTGAATTTCAATTAAACAAAAACCGGTTTGAGCTCCCAAGACTAACCAGACAGGTTCTCTTAATCTCCTTTTATATTTCAAGCAGATAACACTCAGAAGACGAAATTCCTTCAGCGATGGCCCTAGGTGGAGGATGGGTAGCTTTTTCAGCCAGCCAGCGCTTAGCCACAGAGAATTTACTCTGCCAGTGGAATTCCTCGGAGATGAGGCTGCATGATACTCGGAATCATGTGTGTTTGTTATCACAACAAACATGGGCATCAGTTGAGGTGCGAGGCGAGGCACTGCAAGGGAAAGGGAAAAAATTCCTGGCTCCGAGTTTCCCTGAAAAGCACGCCCAGCTGCATGGGGGTTTGACATCGTAAGACTGTCCTAAAAAAGGCGGTCTAGCCCCCCCCCCCCCGAAAAAGATGTCCGTAACGCTTAAGGGGGCTGAGGCCACTGCTTTCACTCACTGATGAATGCCCGTCATCCATTGGATGAACTTAATCATTTCCACTGAGTTGTTTTAAATTAATAATTAAGGGGGAATTGTCTCCTCCCCCCCTGCAACTAAGTTGGCTGGCGAGCACCCAACTCTTCAGATGGCTACCTCCGGCCTTTGTTCTGTGAACAATAAGGCTCCACACCTCGGCTATCGACACCGCCCCCAAGCCGGCGTTTACCTGAGCCGCCAGGCTGAAGGCAGACGACCCGCTGAGACTTGGAGCCAGAGAATTCACAGCACCGCCTTTGAAGCTACTGACTTCTGGGGGGTTGGCCGATCCCCCAAATGACTATATAACCTGTCTTAAATTTATTAAAACCAGTCTTGACCGGAATCCCCGCCTTGACTCAAATCCCTTTTGTCTCTGTCCCTGTTACCCCCAAAATTCTCTCAACAGGTAACCCGGTTCACATGTAGCTGCTGGCGGTTACAGGTGAGATTCAAACAGCAAGTGTTTGTGGAGCATAGCTGGGAATTAATAGTCTAATGAATAAAAAATATAGATTAGGGGTTGTCTTAGTGTTTACTGCTGTGAACAGACACCATGACCAAGGCAACACTTATAAGGACAACATTTAATTGGGGCTGGCTTACAAGTTCAGAGGTTCAGTCCATTATCATCAAGGCAGAAACATGGCCGTACCCAGGCAGGTATAATATAGGACCAGCTGAGAGTTCAACATCTTGTTCTGGAGGCAGAGGAGAAGAGTACCATCCTCAGGTAGCTATGATGAGAGTCTTAAATCCTATGCCCATGGTGACACACTTCCTCTAAGAATGCCACACCTACTCCAACAAGGCCACACCTCCAAATAGTGGCCAACTCCCTGGACCAAGCATATTCAAACCACCACAGGGGTAATCCTTAGAAATTGTGCAAGACCTGATTAAATAATCAATGGACTCTGCCTTGATTATTTGAGGGCTGACTAGGACATGTTAATAGCTAATAGAGATTATTAAAATCTATTTACACTTGGTACACCTCATGCTGGGCATAGAAGCAAAACTAACCTGAGAGAAATTACTGGGTAGAAACACGAACCCTCTCTCTAAAGCAATACAGCTTCTAGCTCTGTCATTTTAGTATGAGGATAAAAAATGCAGTGGCATAAAAAAATGTCTTCTAACAACTACATGTGGCCAATAGCCAAAAAAGACATGGGGACTGTGGAGGGCCCTTGCTTTATTAATTTCCTCTACCATCTTCATATTGTTGGTTTTATGCTGTTTTTTTTTTTTTTTTTTTTTTTTGTGCTTCAGCTATGTTGGAATATTTGTGGCCTGATGTGGTCAGTTATCTGGGTTCTGATGGAGACATATTGCCCTAGATGTTATTGATTATGTTTTTATGCTATTGTTTAGGCATCAGGGTTTTGGGGACTATAGATCTAGCTGCTGGTTTTTGGCTTTCTCTGGTATTTTTTTTAAATGCTTCTTGGTTTCTATTTCCTCTCTGGATTTTCAGAAAGCTTCTTGCATGTTTTTTCTGAACACATTGCTGGTGTGTTCAGGGGAAAATGCTGATGTTGACACCAGGGGTGAGGAGTCAGGGGGATATATGGCCTGTGTAGTGCTAGGAGCCACCCTGAGAATTGGGTCTGGGGAACAGAGAGAGTGGAGTATGTCCAAAGGCAACCTACCTGCTTATTTGACTAATATGGCCTGTGTTTGAGCAGTGGTATTCTGTCCGAGTTGGGGGCTGGTACAGAGCAACAAGTGTGGGAGGGGAGGCAGATGGTGATGGCTTGTGGAATATACAGGAGGAATGGACTGGAAGCAGGTAGGTAGGAAAGGCTGAAGCTCATGTTTTGTTTCGTTGCTAGGAGTGACTTTGAGAATTGGGCATGGGAGAACTGAGAGTTGAGAGAGAAGGTCTGCAGGTGGCTTACGTGGTCTTCTGGAAGAAACAGTCTGTGGTTGAGCAGGGAGAGTCTATTGGAACTGGGGATTGGGACATATTGATGAATCAGGGAGGGGAGGCCAGGAGGCTTGTCTGTGGAATCCACAGGAAGTATGAATAGTGAGGAGGGGAGGTGTCCTGTTGTACATCAGCTGTTGAACTGTTGGTACTGACACTTAGTGTTGGGTCTGGGGAACAGAGAGTGCAAAATGTTTATGAACATCCTGCCTGGTCTTCTGGCACGATGCCCTGTTGCCTTTCACACTTCCTTAGAAGTGCTCAGTTTTTCCATTTTTCTTTTCTTTTCATTAATTAGTGTAATTTTTATAACAGTTTAGTTACTTAATTATCTTTTTGTGTGTGTATATGTGTGTATGTGCATGGGTATATGTGTTTGTGTGTGTGTCTATGTGTATGTGTGTAGGTGCACATGGCATGCTTGTGGAAGTCAGAAGAATATATTGAGTTGCTCTCTTTTAAACTCACATCGGACATCTGGCTTGATGGCAAGTGAGTTACCTTCTGAGCCATACTGCTCCCCCTTAAAATTCTTTATTGTATCATACCCATTGTATGCAAGTGGCATCAAAGCATTATGCTTCAAATATGCCACATATTTTGACAATATCTGTAACTTTTACCAATCTTTCTTCCCTTTCTTCTGTTTCCAGTTGCAGGCATGATTTACCTCTCATTGAATGGGGTTTAAGTTCAATCAGTCATCTGTTGGTTGCTGCCAAAGCATGTATGTCATTCTTGCACCCTTAGGGTTGTCATGCATGCTGACCATTGCTGTGGCATTATAACTGGAAATGACTATGGATCACATTCCTCATTTGGAAGCTTGCATGGTGTGTCTTCTGCTATTATACAAGCTTTGGGAAAGCTAGCTCCCAAAGAGTGTATATATTCCGCTAATATCCAACTTGAGTTCTCTAAGTCCATGTACAAAGTATAATATGGATTTACCTTCTTCTACCTGTGGGTGGCAACCAAGGGCAACAATTGCCTATAATTTAAAAAGAACAATTCATGCATTTTTTTTTCAGTTTTCTATGGATCTTGAGGAGACTATTATCAGTCTAAATGTGAAAATTATCTATCTATATCTATATCTACATCTACACCTACATCTATATCTACATCTATATCTATATCTATTTATACACACACACACACACACACACACACACATATATAGGTACATATATATGTATATATAGTTTATACATATTGAGATGTATAAGTTTTATAGGTAGATATGTAATCATATTTTTTATAACTTTTCTGTTAATTTTACTCTGATCTCCTTCTATATTTCTCACTCTACTAGTTAAAGCACCTATTTTTTTAATTTGGATCATTTATATTCTCCGTCTTATTGTTTCCTTTCCCCAGAGATTTAATTATTTATATATTTCAGTGCTATGCTTGTATGTATGCCTGAATGCCAGAAGAGAGCAGAGTCTCCCATTATAGATGGTTGTGAGCTGCTATGTGTTTGCTGGGAATTGAACTTATGTCTTCTGCAAGAACAGATAGTTTTCATAATGCTCTTAACTATTAAGCCATATCCCTAGCCTCCTTTTATCTTCATAGTTTCTTCAGTTACTCTGAGATATATACTTGAATGTGGATTTGGAGCTAAGAGTTTCCAATGAAAGAGAACTCTGATGTTTGTCTTTCTGTGTGGGTTACCTCACTCAATATGATCTTTACTAGTTACTTGAATTACCTTCTAATGTCAATTTTTATAACTGAATAATATTTTATAGTATACATGGCAACATTTTAATTATCCTTTTACCTATTAAAGGGCATTTAGGTTGTTTCCAATGAACATGACTGAGCAAGTATCTGTAGAGCATAGGGTTGATAGAATCTTTTTGGAATAGTTAGGTCATATGATAAATGTATTTTATATTTTTATTTGGTTTTCCACACTGATTTCCAGGTGACTAGAATTGTTTGCAACCCTCCCACCAGTGGATGAGCATTCCCTTTTCCCCATACCCTCTGTAGCATTTTTATTTATTTATTTATTTATTTATTTATTTATTTATTTATTTATTTATTTATTTATTTATTTTGAGACAGGGTTTCTCTGTATAGCCTTGGCTGTCCTGGAACTCACTCTGTAGACCAGGCTGGCCTCAAACTCAGAAATCTGCTTGCCTCTACCTACCAAGTGCTGGGATTAAAGGCCACCACTACCTACCCTCTCCAGATTTTGAGGTCAGTTGTTTCATTTAGCTTTGCCACTCTGATTCGGGCAAGATGAAATCTCAAAGTTTTTTTTTATTTACATTTCTCTAATTGCTAGGTATAAAGTTTACAGGCATTTCTTACCCATTTTTTCTCTACTTTTGAGAACTCTGGTCAAATAACAAACCACATTTTTAGAATGAGTTATTTGTGTTTGCTTGTTGTATTTAAAAAAACAACAAAAACAAAGTGTAACCTTTGTTTTGGAGCTCTTTGTTCTGGATATTAATCCTTTGTTAGTCATTTACATGGCAAATATTCTTTTCTTGTCTGTGGGTTTCTTCTTAGCCTGATTAATGATATCGTTAGTAATCTTGATAATTTTATTTTCATGATGCTTCACTTTTTAATAGTTGACTTTAATTTTTTGACAACTGAATTCCTATTCATAAGTCTTTTTTACACCTATGCAGTGAAGAGTACTCCCTTGACATTTTTAATTTTAATTTTAATTTTTAATTAATTATTTGCACTCCATATTTCATTCATCCACCCCCCCATCCACCCTCCGACTCTTCCACATCCCATACTTCCATACCTCCTCCGCACCCCTGTCTCCATGAGAACATCCCTAACTTTCACCCATCACCACACCAGACCTCTAAACTCTCTGGAACTTCAGGAGTCTTGAGGGTTATGTACATCTTCTCTGAACCCAGAACTGGCAGTGCTCTGCTGTATATGTGTTGGGCGCCTCATATCAGCTTTTTGGTGGTCCAGTGTTTTTAATATCTCATGAGTCCAGAGACTGCTGGTCCTCCTACAGGGTAGCCCTCCTCCTTAGCCTTTTTTTAGCCTTTCTCTCATTCAACCACAGGGGTTAGCAGCTCCTGTCCAATGGTTTGGTGTAAATATCTGCATCTGGTCTTTCAGGTGCTTGTTGTGTCTTCTAGAGTGTGGTCACAATAGGGTTTTTTTGTGAGTGCTCCATAGCCTCAGTAATAGTGTCAGGCCATGGGACCACTCCTTGAGCTGGATCCCACTTTGGGACTATCACTGAACCTTCTTTTCCTCAGGCTTCTATCCATTTCCATCCATGCAGTTCTTTGAGACAGGAACAATTATGGGTAAGAGTTTTGGCTGTGGAATTGCAACCCCCTCCCTCACTTGATGCCTTTGCATTTTTCTTGGAATTTCAGTTTTTGAATTTTAAGTCTTTGATCCATTTGAAGTTAGTTTTGTGGAAGAAAGTGGAAATGGATTTAATTTCATTCTTTCTTTTTTTTTTTGAGACAAGATTTCTCTGTGTAGCCCTGACTCTCCTGGATCTCACTCTGCAGACCTTGCTGGGCTCAAACTCAGAAATCCTCCTGCCTCTGCCTCCCAAGTGCTGGGATTAAAGGTGTGTGGCACGACCGTTCAGCTTAATTTCATTCTTAAATATTCTGGCTTGTCCTCTCTCTCTCTCTCTCTCTCTCTCTCTCTCTCTCTCTCTCTCTCTCTCTCTCTTTCTCTCTCTCTCTCTCGATGGCCATATCTAGAGCTTTAAGTTTGGGTCCATATGGTTGAAAATCAGTTTGTTATTCATTTTCTTTCTTTCTTTAGAGATCTTACCTAAAATTTTATTTACTTCAAAAAGATGACATATTGTAAAGTAAGAAAATATATAAATGAGCCATGTTACAATTCATAAATTCACATTCAATTAATAGGTCAATTATTGTAGTCTATAATATTTTTCAACTTAATATTATTTCTTATTTTTTGAGATTAATATAATTACATCATTTTCCTCTTTCCACTTCCTGTAAACCCTGCCATACACCCTTCTTTCTTATTTTCAATTTAAAGGATTCCTCTTTAAATTATTTTCTATCTATTTATCTATATCTCTATCTATCTCTCAATCATCTTTCATCTATCATCTTTCTATCTACTATCATCTGTAATCCCTATGTATTTATCTATTATATCTATCTATCATCTATCTTAACTATCATCTGTCTTCTCTATGTATGTATGTATGTATGTATGTATGTATGTATGTATGTATCTGTCTATCTATCTATCTATCTATCTATCAATCTATCTATCATCTATTGATATTCTCAAATGCAATCAGCTCAGTTTGTTGCTTGCTTGTATATTTTCAGCACTGACCATTTGGTATTGGATCATCAATTGGTGTGTTTTTCCCTGGAGAAGATTCTCCCAACTAAGGATTCCTTAGTTGAGTGTAGTTCCAGGACAGGGAAGTGGGAAGGAGTAGATGGAGGAACAGGGAAGGGAAGAGGGCTTATGGGACTTTCAGGGAGTGGGGACACAGAAAAGGGGAAATCATTTGAAATCCCAACACTCCTCAAACTATTCCACAAAATAAAAATAGAAGGGACATTTCCAAACTCATTGTATGAATCCACAGTGACCCAGATACCTAAACTATATAAACTCTCAACCCAGAAAGAAAATGTCAGGCCGATTTATTTTATGAACATTGATACAGAAATACTAAATAAAAATTCTCATAAACTGAATCCAGGGACACACAAAAGAAATTATCCATCAAGATCAAGTAGGCTTCATTTCAGGTATGTGTGGATGTTTCAATATAAGAAAATCCATCAAAGTAATCCACTGTATAAATAAACTGAAAAAAATCCCCACAGGATTAACTTATTAGATCCTGAAAATAAATTTTGTTAATATCTTCTCTGGAGGTCAGGTACATGCACTCAGTGGTAGAGGGATAAAGCCAAGGCGATGAAGCAATTCTGTCTCAGTCTTCTCAAAAATACATCAGATTCTGAAGAGGATAGACTACCAAGTGCACGTGTCTTGCCAGCCCTGAGTACAGGATCTTGCACATCTGTGCCACTTTCTGTCTGTGGAGACCCAAACCTCTGCCCCGAGGACAGCTGGACTGTTGAATGGGATCCTTTCTCCTCTCCCTGTGTATTTCAGATCTTGGACTACCTGAGGTACCGCCACATAATGAATTGTGACATGAGAAAAGCCACAGAGTTCTTCCAGAGTGAGAGTCAGAGGGAGCCACAAGTGTCCACAGGAGATGTGGCCAAAGACAAAGATAGGGAGGAACCAGACTGACCCTCACCTAGCCTGCTCAGGGAGAAAGGCCTGGAACTTGAGACCTGTGATGGTGGGGACAGCCCTGACCAGGACCCTGCTTCTTACAGTCCCAGATGCCTAGGCTCATGAGCATGGCTTCCAGCAGAGAAGGAGGATGAGGAAGAAGAAGAGGAAGAGGAAGAAGAGGAAGAGGAGGAAGAAGAGGAAGAGGAAGAAGAAGATGATGAAGAAGAAGATGAAGAAGAAAAAGAAGAAGAAGAGGAGGAAGGGGAGGAGGAGGAGGAGGAAAAGCTACCCAGATCTCTGTTTGGAGCCCAGGAACACTGATGCCTTCTAAGACTTGCAATTAGGGGATCTGCTGTCAGCTGTTCTGACAGCTGTGTTAGAAAAGGCACACACAGGACAGTTGTGTCTTTGCAGCCATCTGATGTTTGTTTCTTTCTTTGTTTACAGCTTTCTTAATAAAAGTGTTTAAAACCTGGAAAAAAGAATACATAGAATAAAAAAATTTAAAAAAATCATGATCTCACTGTGACATTGACTCATAAGTTAGTGGATCCTTAAGACATGGAATAAAAAAGTCTTTTACTACTTCACCAAAAAAAAAAAAAAAAAAAAAAAGAAAGAAAGAAAGAAAGAAAGAAAGAAAGAAAGAAAGAAAGAAAGAAAAAGGAGGTGAAGTACAAAATAGAAATTGCTTTTGCTCACAAGGGCACTTATTTCCCCTTTACATCACATCTTATGATTAAATAATGTCCTTAGTAAAAACAATTTTGTTACTATTTCTTTGTTTATATTTATTTATTCACTCACTTTACATCACTATTGTAACCCTCTCCCTCCTCTAAGTCCCACCATCATAGACCACACCCTTTCCTCTCCTGAGAGAAGGCGAGGGTCCCCATGGGTACCAACCCACCCTGCCACATCAAGTAACAGTAGGACTAAGTGCAATCTCTCTCACTGAGACAAGATAAGGCAGCCCCGCTAGCAGAAAGTGATCCAAAGGCAGAGACCATCTTCATTCCAACTCCCATGAAGACCAAGCCTTGCTACTATTTATTAAAAAACTTTTTTTTAGATTTAATAATTTTTTGCTTAGACAATTTAAAACTTAAAGGAGGTATTCCATTTGCACCTGGAGTGAATCATGTGCCACAGCTCTTCATTCCCACATTCTGCCAGGAAAGTGCAGGTTCCCCAGGAGTGCTAACACATGTGTCTTAGAGCACAGGCAAGACCGCCACTTATGCTCAAATACCTGGCCCAAGAGAGACATGACTCGCCATTAGGACACAGCAACTAAGGAGCAGCCTGGTACAGGATGCTTTTGGTTTCCATCTGTGCCCAGAGCTGACCCTGTACCACAAATATCCATACCAGGATACCATCAGAAGAGAGCTGCCCTCCCAGAAGTACTGACAAATGTGTGAGCACAGGTAGTAACACCACTTCTACTCAAAGGGACCTTCCCAGAGCCCTCACATCACAGGAATGGAGGAGCAGCCTGGGAATGGGTCCCTCTGGTTTCTACCTGTGCCGGAGTTGACTCTGTGCCACAGCTCTCCATACCCAATTTTCTCCCAGAGAGAACTGGTCTCCCAGGAGTGATGAAAAACAGGCTTACAGGAGAGACAAGCCACAGTTGGAGACAACAAGACCAGTTAATACCAGAGATGTCCAGATGGCGAGAGGCAAGGGCAAGAACATAAGTAACAGAAACCAAAATTATTTGGCATCATCAGAACCCAGTTCTCCCACTACAGCAATCCGTGGATATCTCAGCACACCGGAAAAGCAAGACTATTATTTAAAATCACATCTCATGATGATGATAGAGGACTTTAAGAAGGACATTAATAACTCCCTTAAAGAAATGCAGGAGAACACAGGTAAACATGTAGAAGACCTTAAAGAAACATAAAAATTACTTCAAGAATTAAAGGAAAATACAATCAAACAGATGAAGGAATTGAACAGATGCATCCAGCATCTAAAAATGGAAATAAAAACAAAGAAATCATAAGGGAAACAACCCTGGAGACAGAAAATCTAGGAAAGAGATGAGAAGTCACAGATGCAAGTGCTACCAACAGAATACAAGAGACAGAAGAGAGTCTCAGGTGCAGAAGACACCATAGAAAATATTGACATAACAGTCAAAGAAAATGCAAAATGCAAAAAGCTCATAACCTACTACATCCAAGAAATGTAGGACATAATGACAAGATAAAAATAAGGATAATAGATATAGAAGATAGTGAAGATTCCCAAGTTAAAATTCCAGTAAATATCTCCAACATAATTATAGAAGAAAAGTTCCCTAACAGTAAGAGATAACTGTAAACATACAAGAAGCCCACAGAACTCCAATAAATTGGACCAGAAAAGAAATTCCTCCCATAACATAACAGTCAAAACACTAAATGTACAAAACAAGAAAGACAATTAAAAGCAGTAAAGGAAAAAGGTCAATCAGTATATAAAGGCAGACATATCTGAATTACACCAGAATTCTCACCAGAGACTATAATAGCCAGAAGATCCTGGGCAGATATCATACAGACCCTAAGAGAACACAAATGTCAATTCAGGGTACTTTAACCAGTGAAACTCTCAATTACCATAGATAGAGAGACCAAGATATTCCATGGCAAAAATAAATTTACACAATATACTTCCAAAAATTCATCCCTACTAAGTAAGGATAATAGAAGGAAAACTCCAACACATGGATGGAAACTACACCCTAGAGAAAAAGCAGAAACACAGTCTTCTTTCAGCAAACCCAAGAGAAGATAGCCATATAAACATAATTCTACCTCTAACAACAAAAATAACAGGAAGCAAAAATCACTATTCCTTAATATCTCTTAATATCAATGAACTCAGTTCATAAATAAAAAGAAAGACTAACAGACTGGATTTGTAAGCAGGACCCAACATTTTGCTGCACACAGGAAACTCATGTCAGTGCCAAAGACAAACACAACCTCCAGAATAAAGGGCTTGAAAATAATTTTCCAAGCAAAGGTGACAATAAACAAGCTGGAATAGCCATTCTAATTTCCAATAAAATTGACTTTCAGCAAAAAGTAATAAAAAAGATGCAGAAGGACACTTCATAATCATCAAAGGAAAAATCTACCAGGATGAACTCTCTCTCTCTCTTTTTCCTTTGGTGATAAACAGAGTTGTTTATTTGCATTTATGACTATGGATGAAACTACAGATTGAAATGAAATCTACAGGCAGCTTATAAAGTATTTCTTCCTGCCACATGCACCTCGCACACACATTATAGTCAACCACGAATTCTCATGATATTGAGTAGTATTCCATTGTGTAAATACACCACATTTTCTGCATTCATTCCTCCTTTGAGGGGCATCTGGGTTCTTTCCAGCTTCTGGCTATTATAAATAAGGCTGCTATGAACATAATGGAGCATGTGTCTTTATTGCATGCCGGGGAATCCTTTGGGTATATGCCCAGGAGAGATATAGCAGGGTCCTCCAGAAGTATCATGTCCAGTTTTCTGAGGAAGCTCCAGACTGATTTCCAAAGTGGTTGTACCATCTTACAGCCCCACTAGCAGTGGAGGAGTGTTCCTCTTTCTCCACATCCTCGCCAACACCTGCTGTCTCCTGAGTTTTTGACCTTAGCCATTCTGACTGGTGTAAGGTGAAATCTCAGGGTGGTTTTGATCTCCATTTCCCTAATGACTAATGATGTTGAACACTTCTTAAGGTGCCTCTAGGCCATCTGAATTTCTTCAGGTGAAAATTCTTTGTTTAGATCTGTACCCCATTTTTAATAGTGTTATTTAGTTCCCTGGGGTCTAACTTCTTGAGTTCTTTGTATATATTGGATATTAGCCCTCTATCACATGTGGGGTTGGTGAATATCCTTTCCCAATTTGATGGTTTCCGTTTTGTCCTTTTAACAGTTTCCTTTGTCTTACAGAAACTTTGTAATTTTATGAGGTCCCATTTGTTAATTCTTGATCTTAGAGCATAAGCTATTGGTGATCTGTTCAGTAACTTTTCCCCTGTGCCCATGTCCTCAAGGGTTTTCCCCAGTTTCTTTTCTATCAGTTTCAGTGTGTCTGGTTTTACATGGAGGTCCTTGATCGACTTGGAGTTGAGCTTAGTACCAGGAGATAAGAATGTATCAATTTACCTTTTGAGTCTGGGTTACCTCACTTAGTATGATGTTCTCTAGCTCCATCCATTTGCCTAAGAATTTCATGAATTCATTGTTTCTAATGGCTGAATAGTACTCCATTGTGTAGATATACCACATTTTTTGCATCCACTCTTCTGTTGAGGGATACCTGGGTTCTTTCCAGCATCTGGCAATTATAAATAGGGCTGCTATGAACATAGTAGAGCATGTATCCTTATTACATGGTGGGGAATCCTCTGGGTATATGCCCAGGAGTGGTATAGCAGGATCTTCTGGAAGTGAGGTATCCAGTTTTCGGAGGAACCGCCAGACTGATTTCCAGAGTGGTTGTACCAATTTGCAACCCCACCAGCAATGGAGGAGTGTTCCTCTTTCTCCACACCCTCTCCAACACCTGCTCTCTCCTGAATTTTTAATCTTAGCCATTCTGACTGGTGTAAGATGAAATCTAAGGTTTGTTTTGATTTGCATTTCCCTAATGACTAATGAAGTTGAGGATTTTTTAAGATGCTTCTCTGCCATCCGAAGTTCTTCAGGTGAGAATTCTTTGTTTAACTCTGTACCCCATTTTTAATAGGGTTGTTCGGTTTTCTGGAATCTAACTTCTTGAGTTCTTTATATATATTGGATATTAGCCCTCTATCTGATGTAGGATTGGTGAAGATCTTTTCCCAATTTGTTGGTTGCCGATCTGTCCTCTTTATGGTGTCCTTTGCCTTACAGAAACTCTGTAACCTTATGAGGTCCCATTTGTCAATTCTTGCTCTTAGAGCATACGCTATTGGTGTTCTGTTCAGAAACTTTCTCCCTGTACCGATGTCCTCAAGGGTCTTCCCCAGTTTCTTTTCTATTAGCTTCAGAGTATCTGGCTTTATGTGGAGGTCCTTGATCCATTTGGATTTGATCTTAGTACAAGGAGACAAGGATGGATCAATTCGCATTCTTCTGCATGCTGACCTCCAGTTGAACCAGCGCCATTTGTTGAAAAGGCTATCTTTTTTCCATTGGATATTTTCAGCCTCTTTGTCGAGGATCAAGTGGCCATAGGTGTGTGGGTTCATTTCTGGATATTCAATCCTGTTCCATTGATCCTCCTGCCTGTCACTGTACCAATACCATGCAGTTTTTAACACTATTGCTCTGTAGTATTGCTTTAGGTCAGGGATACTGATTCCCCCAGATTTTCTTTTGTTGCTGAGAATAGTTTTAGCTATCCTGGGTTTTTTGTTGTTCCAGATGAATTTGCTAATTGCTCTTTCTAACTCTGTGAAGAATTGAGTTGGGATTTTGATGGGTATTGCATTGAATCTGTATAGTGCTTTAGGCAAAATGGTATGCACTCACTAATAAGTGGTTATTAACCTAGAAAACTGCAATACCCAAAACATAATCCACACATCAAATGAGATACAAGAAGAAAGGAGGAGTGGCCCCTGGTTCTGGAAAGACTCAGTGAAACAGTATTCGGCAAAACCAGAACGGGGAAGTGGGAAGGGGTGGGAGGGAGGACAGGGGAAGAGAAGGGGGCTTACAGGACTATCGGGGAGTGGGGGGGCTAGAAAAGGGGAAATCATTTGAAATGTAAATAAATTATATCGAATAAAAAAAAAAGAATGGATCAATTTGTATTCTCCTGCATGCTGACCTCCAGTTGAAAAAGCACCATTTGTTGAGAAGGTTATCTTTTTTCTACTGGATGTTTTCAGCTCCTTTTTCAAATATCAAGTCACCATAGGTGTGCGGATTCATTTCTGGGTCTTCAATTCTAATCTATTTGTCCACTTGCCTGTCACTGTGCCAATACCATGCAGTTTTTAACACTATTGCTCTGTAGTATTGTTTGAAGGCTGGGGTACTGATTCCCACAGAAGTTCTTTTACTGTTGAGAATAGTTTGAGCTATCCTGGGATTTTTGTTATTCCAGATGAATTTGAGAACTGCTTTTTCTAACTCTGTGAAGAACTGAGTTGCGATTTTGATGGGGATTGCATTGAATCTGTAGATTACTTTTGGCAAGATGTCCATTTTAACTATATTAATCTTGCCAATCCACAAGCATTGAAGATTTTTCCATTTTCTGAGGTCTTCTTCGATTTCCTTCTTCAGAGACCTGACATTCTTGTTGTATCTTTCACTTGATTGGTTAGAGTCACACCAAGTTGCTTTATGTTGTTTGTGGCTATTGTGAAGGGTGTCATTTCCCTAACTTCTTTCTCATCCTGCTTATCCTTTGAGTATAGGAAGGCTACTGATTTGCTTGAGTTGATTTTATAACCTCCCACTTTGCTGATGTTGTTTATCAGCTGTAGGAGTTCTCTGGTGGATTTTTTTTTTTTTTTTTGGATCACGTAAGTATAATATCATATCATCTGCAAATAGTGATAATTTGACTTCTTCCCTTTCAATTTGTATCACTTTGACTTCCTTATGTTGTCTAATTGCTCTAGCTAGAACTTCAAGTATCATATTAAAAAGATATGGAGAGAGAGGGCAGCCTTGTCTAGTCCCTGATTTCAGCGGGATTCCTTCAAGTTTCTCTCCATTTAGTTTGATGTTGGCTATCAATTTGCTGTACATTGCTTTAACTATGTTTATGTATGGGCCTTGAATTCCTGTTCTTTCCAAGACTTTTATCATGGAAAGATGCTGAATTTTGTCAAATGCTTTTTCAGCATCCAATGAAATGACCATGTGGTTTTTTTCTTTGAGTTTGTTTATGTAGTGGATTGCATTGATGGATTTCCATATATTGAACAATCCCTGCATCCCTGAGATGAAGCCTACTTGATCATGGTGGATGATCGTTTTGATGTGTTCTTGGATTCAGTTTGCAAGAATTTTATTGAGTATTTTTGCATCAATATTCATAAGCGAAATTGGCCTGAAGTTCTCTTTCTTTGTTGTATCTTTGTGTGGTTTTGGTATCAGTGTAATTGTGGCTTCATAGAATGAGCTGGGAAGTGTTCCATCTGTTTCTATTTTGTGGAACAGTTTGAAGAGTATTGGTGGTAGGTCTTCTTTGAAGGTCTGATAGAATTCTGCACTGACGCCATCTGGTCCCATGCTTTTTTTTGGTTGGGAGACTTTCTATGACCCCTTTTATTTCTTCAGGGGTTATGGGACTGTTTAGATGATCTATTTGATTCTGATTTAATTTTGGTGTTTGCCATCTGTCTAGGAAATGGCTCATTTTCTCCAGATTCTCCAGTTGTGTTGAATATAATCTTTTGTAGTAGGAGCTGATGATTTTTTTTGAATTTTCTTTGTTTCTGTTGTTATATCTCCCTTTTCTTTTCTAATTTTGTTAATCTGGGTAGTGTCTCTGTGCCCTTTGATTAGTCTGGCTAAGGGTTTATCTATCTTGATTTTCTCAAAAGCCAGATCCTGGTTTTGTTGATTCTTTTTATGGTTCTCTTTGTTTCTATTGGATTGATTTCAGCCCTGAGTTTGATGATTTCCTGCCTTCTACTCCTCCTGGGTGAATTAGCTTCTTTTTGTTCCAGGGCTTTCAGGTGTATTTTTAAGCTGCTAGTGTATGCTCTCTCCGTTTTCTTTTTGGAAGCACTCAGGGCTCTGAGTTTTCCTTTCAGCATTGCTTTCATTGTGTCCCATAGATTTGGGTATGTTTTATCTTCATTTTCATTAAATTCTAAAAAGTCTTTGATTTCTTTGTTTCTTCCTTGACCAAGGTATCATTGAGTAGAGTATTGTTCAGTTTCCATTTGTGTGTGAGCTTTCTATTGTTTTTGTTGTTATTGAAGTCCACTTTTACTCCATAGTTATCTGATAGGAGGCATGGGATTATTTCTATCTTCTTATATTTGTTGAGGTCTGCCTCGTGAGCAACTACATGATCGATTTTGGAGAAGGTACCATGAGGTGCTGAGAAAAAGGTATATTCTTTTGCTTTAGAATGAAAGGCTCTCTATATATCTGTTAAATCTAATTGGTCCAAAGTTTCAATTAGTTTCACTGTGTCCCTGTTCAGTTTCTGTTTTCCTGATCGGTCCATTGAGGAAAGTGCATTGTTGAAATCACCCACAATTATTGTGTTAGATGCAATGTGTGCTTTGAGCTTTAGTAAAGTTTCTTTTATGAATGAGGGTGCAATGCATTTGGGGTATAGATGTTCAGGATTGAGAGTTCTTCTTGCTGTATTTTTCCTTTGACCAGCAAGAAGTGTCTCTCAGTGTCTCTTTTGATGACTTTAGGTTGAAAGTCAATTTTATTTATGGCTATCTTCTATCTTCTGACCCGCACACTTCTGAATTTCTTTTAATGATTTTTGTGTTTCCCTTGTAAGTGCTTCCAACTTTTGATTCATTTTCTCCTGAATTTCTTTAAGAGATTTACTTATGTCCTTCATGCGTTCCTGTAACAGCACCACAACAAGTGATTTTAAATCCAACTCTTGTTTTTCTGGTGTGGTGGGATATCCAGGACATGCTGAAAATGGAGAATTGGTTTCAGATGCTGCCATATTGCCTTGATTTCTGTTAGTAACATTCCTACGTTTGCCTTTTGCCATCTATTTCTCACTGGTGTTAGGTGGTCTTGTTGTCAATGCTGGACTCAACAGTGCAAGCTGCCTCTTCCTAGCTGGCCTCCAGGTGCACAGCTGGCCTCTTGCACTGCCTGGAGACAGGGCGCTGTGGCCCAGGCTGTTCCCGATCCAGTGGTAGAGACCAGAAGGCTCCTGCCAGAGGCCTCAGGACTGGATCCTCCTCTCTGCAGGGCCAGACTCAATGGTGCACTCTGCCTCTTCCCAGCCAGCCTCTTGAGTTCACAGTTGGCCTCTTTCACTGTCTGGAGAGAGGGTGCCAAGGCCCAAGTTGCTCCTAATCCAGAGGCAGAGACAAGAAGGCTCCTCCCAGAGGCCTCAGGACTGGATCCTCTGCTTTGTAGGGCCATGAACATAGTGGAGCATGTGTCCTTATTACATGCTTGAGAATCCTCTGGGTATATGCCCAGGAGTGGTATAGCAGGGTCGGCCAGTAGTATTATGCCCAGTTTTCTGACAAACTCTACCTCAGAGTAAAAGGCAGAAAAACAATTTTCCAAGAAAATGGTCCAAGGAAACAAGCTGGAGTAGTCTTTCTAATATCAAATAAAATCAACTTTCAACCAAAAGTCATCAAAAAAGACACAGAAGGACACTTCATAATCATCAAAGGAAAAATCTACCAAGATGAACTCTCAATAATCTCAATTCTGTACATTTATGCTCCCAATGCAAGGACACCCACATTCATAAAAGAAACTTTACTAAAGCTCAAAGTACACATTGTACCCCACATATTAACAATGGAAGACATCAGCACCCACTCTCATCAGTGGATAGATCATGGAAACAGAAACTAAATTGAGACACTCAAACTAACAGAAGTTATGAATCAAAAGGATTTAACAGATGTCTATAAGATATTTCATCCTAAAACAAAAGAATATACCTTCTTCTCAGTACCTCATAATACCTTCTCCAAAATCAACTATATAATTGGTCACAAAACAGGCCTCAACAAATCTAAGAAGACCGAAATAATCCCACATCCTATCAGATCACCACTGACTAAGGCTGGTCTTCAATAAGAACAAATACAACAGATAGCCCACATAAACTTGGAAGCTGAACAATGCTCTACCCAATGATAACTAGGTAAAGGAAGAAATAAAGAAAGAAGTTAAAGACTTTATGGAATTTAATGAAAATGAAGGCACATCATACCCAAACTTATGGGACGCAATGAATGCAGTGCTAAGAGGAATACTGAAGAGCCTACACAAAGAAACTGGAGAGAGCATACACTAGTAGCTTATCAACACACCTGAAAGCTCTAGAATAAAAAGAAGCAAGTACACCGAAGAGGAGTAGATGGCAGGAAATAATCAAACTCAGGGCTGAAATCAACCAAAGAGAAACAAAAAGAATTATCCAATGTATCAACAAAACCAGGAGCTGTTTTTTTTTTTTTTTTTTTGAGAAAATCAACAATACAGATAAACACCTAGTCAGAATAACCAAAGGGTCCAGAGAAAGTATCCAAATTATCAAAGTCAGAAATGAAATTTGATATGTAATAACAAAATCTGAGGAAATTAAAAAAATTATCAGATCCTACTATGTAGGCTTATACTCAGCAAAACTGGAAAATCTGGATGAAATGGACACATTTCTAGACAAATACAAGGTGCCAAAGTTAAATCAGGATCAGATAAACCGTCTACACTTTCCTGTACCCCCTAAAGTAATAGAAAGAGTCATTAAAACTCCCAACCAAAAGAAGCCCAGGACCAGAGGGGTTTAGTACAGAATTCTCTCATACATTCAGTGAAGCCTTAATACCAATATTCTTCAAATTTCCACAAAATATAAACAGAAGGATCTCTACCCAATTCATTCTATGAAGCCACCGTTATTATGATACCAAATCCACACAAAGATTCAATAAAGAACGAGAACCTCAGACCAATTCCCCTCATTAATATCAATACAAAAATACTTAATAAAATTCTTGTCATCCGAATCCAAGTTCACATCAAAACATTCATTCAACACAATCAAGTAGGCTTCCTCTCAGGGATGCAGCAAGTGTTCAATATACGGAAATCCATCAATGTAATCCACTATATACATAAACTCGAAGAAAAAAAAACACATGATCATTTCATTAGATGCTGAAAAAGCAGTTTTCAAAATTCAACATTCCTTCATGTTAAAAGTCTTAGAAAGATCAGGAAATCAATGTCCATACCTAAACATGGTAAAAGCAATATACAACAAACTAGTAACCAACATCAAACTAAATGGAGAGAAGCTTGAAGCAATCCCACTATCATAAGGGACTAGACAATGCTGCCCACTCTTTCCCTACCTATTCAATATATTTTTGATGTTCTTTCTAGAGCAATTAGACAACAAAAGGTGGTCAAAAGTATATAAATTGGAAATAAAGAAGTCAAACAATCACTATCTGCAGTTGATATGATAGTATACTTAAGTACCCCCAAAACTTCCATCACAGAACTATAGCTAATAAACAAGTTCAGCAAAGTTGCTCTATATAACATTAACTCAAACAAATCCATGGTCTTTCTGTACTTAAAGAATAAACAGGCTGTGAAAGATATTAGGGAAACAATATCCTTCACAATAGTCACAAATAATATAAAATACCTTGGTTGCTCTAACTAAGCAAGTGAAAGATCTGTATGATAAGAACTTCAAGTCTCTGAAGAAAAAAATTGAAGTCAATCTCAGAAGTTGGAACAATCTCACATGTTCATAGATCAACAGGATTAATGTAATATAAATAGTCATCTTGTTGAAAGCAATCTACAGATTCAATGTAATCCCCACCCATCTCTAAAATTTTCATCCAGAATTGCTCCCATCTAAAGGAAATACAGGGACAAAGTACAGCAGAGACTGAAGGAAAGGCCATCCAGAAGCTGCACTATCTAGGCATTCATCCCACATGCGGATGGCAAACCAAGGCTCTATTGCAAGAGCCAAGATTGCTTACTGAAAGGAGCCTGATATACCTGTCTCCTGAGAGGCTCTGCCAGATCCTGACCAATACAGATGTGGATACTCACAGCCAACCATCAGTTTGAGCACAGGGTCCCCAAAGGAGGAGTAACAGGAAAGACTGAAGAAAGTGAAGGGAAATTACCTGGCATCAATGCTAGGTGTGACCCTTTGTCCTATGAAGGTTTGATGCCCCAGTGTAGAGGAATACTAGGGAAGTGAGGTGGGAGTGGGTAGGTGGGTGGAGGAACACCCTCATAGAAGCAGGGTAAGGGGAAATGGGATGGGGGTTTGCAGAGGGGAAACTGGGAAAGGGGGTAACATTTGAAGTGTAAATAATGTGTCCAATTAAAAAAGAAAGTGTTCATTTGGACTTCAGAGTGTTAGACGGTATGAAAGGAGAAGGAAGGCAGCAGGTGGAAGACTTAGTAGCTGGAGCAGAAGCTCAGAATTCACATCTCAAATTGTTTGTATTTATGTCTGTCTGTCTGTATATCTGTCTGTATGTGTATGCATGCATGTATGCTTGTGTATATATACCACAATGTGTGATTAAGTGGAATTATAAATGGCTAGGTTTCATCATGTGAATGCTTGGAATGAATCAAACCTGAGTCTTTTACAAGAGAAGCAAGTGCTTTTAACTACTGAGTTGAGTCTCCAACCCCAAACCATTTTTAAAAAAAGTATTTCTCTTTTTTCATTTTCTCCATTCCTTCTTTCCTCTCTGTCTCTCTGTCTCTCTCTCTGTCTCTCTCTCTGTCTCTGTCTCTGTCTCTCTCTCTCTCTCTCTCTCTCTCTCTGTGTGTGTGTGTGTGTGAGTGTGTGTGTGTGTGTGTGTGTGTGTCAGTCTCTCTCTCCTGTCATTGAATTATTGAATTTCTTATAGGAAGTTGACTTCCAAATGTTATATGATACTTCCAACTTTTACTATGTGGTAATGCAGGTGAAGTCAATGTTTGAGGGAACAAACAGGGATCCTGCACTCAATGTTCAAAGAACCTCAGATGCCCTCCCTAGGCAGTGGCTAGGCCAACAGGTAACTAGGCAGACATTTCTTATCAACAGACTCTGGGCACCAAAGTTCACAGCCAACTGAACACATTTTGGATGGGCTAAGTAGACTGATGCTGTACAGAGAGAGAGGTCACAGCCTTGTGCCATCCACCCCTCCTCTTGCTGTGCTCTCCTCTTGCTAGACTCACTGCTGTGATACAGCTGCCTGTGCAGAAGTTTGTGCCTTTTATAATGGAAACTTGCAAACATTTCCCAATGCACAATTATTTCAAGATACTTTATTTTCAAAATGGGTCACAACATGAGCTTTTGGCCCATTCTGTCAGTGTCCAAGTTGCAAATACTTGTTCAGCAGCTGAGGAGCACACGTTAGTAACATGTCTGAAAAGTTAATAAAAATTCATATAAAATAAATATTCTTTTCCCCAGGAAAACAGCAAGTATGACCCCCATCTCACCTTCCATACTGCATTGGTGAAAATCCTACTCTTACAAAGACAATACAAACTAGCAGTAGTTAGGTTAAATGGTCCCCCCAAATGCCTTAGTTCAAGCTAAACTTGCAGGTAAGAGTTACAAGAATGACAGCTACATATCGACACTAAACACAGGCTGCAGGGTGATGGTCCATCCTGCTCTCCTGGTCACAAGACATGGGCAGAGTGCTAACATCCTGCTCCTCCACTTTCAGTGGGAAGCCATGCGTCTGGATCTGCTTCATGAATTGCTACTTTGGCTGTGATGTTTGGCCTCTGGAACCCATTGAAAGAAGAAGCAATAGCAACAGTGTATACACTCATGTTCTCAAACAGCATCCAATCACCCATATGCATTTCAGGCAGGTTACAGTGCTGCTCAATGATCTAATCAAGGCCATCTCATGTTGGTCCCCAGATGCTGGATGAGTAATACTTCTCATCTGGCTTGAGTCTTTTCTGCAGCAAGGCCTTCACATATGCATGATCATAAAGAATGGAGTTCTCCCTCCAGAGTCTGATAGGAAGTACTTGTCCAGAGCTTGACTGACAACACTGGTGATCTCTTCAAATTTAAGGTTTGCATCTTCAGATTCAGGAAAGTCACCGCTAGTAACAAGCAGATACATACTGAAAGCAGCTTCTGTTCCCATGTCAAATACACAGTGGGCATCTGACACTGCTTGCATGAAGATTTTAACATTTAACTCTTTTGCTCATTCCAAGAGAAGTCTGCTGGTTTTGAGTGTGGCACCAAACTTGTCACTGAACTGGCAAACTGCTTTGGAATCATCAGTGGCAATCAGCAAAACCCAGTTTGCCTTTGGATGTGCTCTGGTGACTTTCATCAATTCAATTTCACTGTCAAAAGTCAACATCTGGATTTTGTTACTGGCAGAATTCCTGATTGGAGATACTTGGTTACAAGGAATTATATAGAAAATCCTCTCTGGATGCACCCCAAGCCCCTGAACTAACTGTATTTCAGTCTTGCTCACGCAGTCCAATCCTGTTCCAAAAGCAGCTCGGGTGTTCACTATGGCTCTGCTGTTGTTACTCTTTACTGTGAGTAAAAAATGAGTAATGTGGGGAAGAGCTTTAGCCACCTCAGATGCTTCTTTAGAATGGCTCACTGGTTTGCAACATAGAAAGCATCCTTATTATCAGAGGAAGAGACTTCATTTATTTATTTATTTTTGTCCAGAATGTTCTTAGCAGTAAATAATGCCTTCATCGAAAATATGTCAGTCAAACTCTTCCTTAGTAAAGCTGCTCATGATTCTCAGAACTTTCCACAGCTTTTCTAGCTCAAAGTTCCAAAGTCCTTCCACAAACCTCCCCAAAACATTTTCAGGTTGTCACAGGAATACCCCACTATGCTGGTACCAATTTGTCTTAGTCAGGGTTTCTATTCCTGCACAAACATCATGACCAAGAAGCAAGTTGGGGAGGAAAGGGTTTATTGAGCTTACACTTCCACATTGCAGTTCATCACTAAAGGAAGTCAGGACTGGAACTCAAGCAGGTCAGGAAGCAGGAGCTGATGCAGAGGCCATGGAAGGATGTTTCTTACTGGCTTGCTTCCCCTGGCTTGCTCAACCTGTTCTCTTATAGAACCCAAGAGCACCAGCCCAAAGGTGGAACCACCCACAAGGGGCCCTCACCACTTGATCACTAATTGAGAAAATGCCCCACAGTTGGATCTCATGGAGGCACTTCCCCAACTGAAACTCCTTTCTCTGTGATAACTCCAGCCTGTGTCAAGTAGACACACAAAACTAGCCAGTACAGTGTACCTACAGAAATCCTAGAGCTGGAATTAGATTATAACCAACTCCTCACTAGGCCAACTTACCCAAGAACTTTAAATGCTGTCTCTTTGTATCTTTGGAAACACTCACAGCACAGGGACACACCTGGATGGACCCATGGAGATGCTGCTGCTGAACCCACTGGAATGCCTGCTGCAAACACTGACAAGAGGTAGCACTGAGTGAGTCCTGTGGTGGTGGCTACATGGACTGACCTTCACAATTCTATTACCTCCACACCTCAATATTCCTTCTGTTCTCCATCCGTCTCTTTATCCCCTCCTCTTCCCTTTTCACTTTATTCTTTCTTTTTTCTACGTCCCCTGTTTATTTTATTGTTGTTGTACAGGATTGTTTCCTCAGGATTGAATCAAAGGTAGTTGTAGTATTATTTCTGTAAAACTCATTTGTTGATTTTTAATGGAAGCGTGTCATGAGTGCATCTACATATTTGTGGTTTCAGAGCTTTAAATTGGTCCTTCATCTTCTGTGTTGACTTTATTCCCTGTGATCACCTCCTGTCTTTGATAATACTTTTTGGCTGTTGATTTGACCTGAATGCTCTCACACAGCTGTGTCCAGCCAATTTAATTTACATTATTTGATCACTGCTTTGCATAGATCCCTAGAGTCCAGCCCAGCTCCCCATGATTTATAAACTAGGCCTTTGCAGTGTGATCTGAAATGCCTCAGAACACTATGGACATCAAGATGGAGTCACAGACTCAGGTCTTCATATTTGTGTTGTTTGGTTGTCTGGTGAGACATTTAAAAGTATTATCATATCTTAAAAGTAATTCATTTTTAGAGAAATAGCTATTTTCTATAGGAAGCAAATAGTATGCAGACAATCATATTAGAAAAGACAGTTTGGATTCTAAGATTTGTATTATGAAGTCTCTGTGTGTCTAAGTGTATACTCATTCTCTATTTCTGATTGCAGGTATTGATGGAGACATTGTAATGACCCAGTTTCACAAATCCTTGTCCACATCAGTAGGAGAAAGCATCACCATGAACTGCAAGGCCAGTCATAATGTGAATAGTAATGTAAACTGGTACCAACAGAAGCCAGGGCAGTCTCCTAAAGTGCTTATCTACAAGGCATCCAACCGGTTCACTGGGGTCCCTGATCAATTCACAGGAAGTGGATCTGGAATAGATTTCACGCTGACCATCAGCAGTGTGCAGGCTGAAGACATGGCAGTTTACTACTGTCAGCAGCATAGCAGCTATTTTCCCACAGTGCTTCAGCCTCCTACACAAACCTCCTCTAAGATTCTAACCAGCTGCCTGTACCACACATCCCCAGACCTACACATTTTCCCTTCTTCCTGCAGGTCCTATGCCTACCTGTTGTCAAATTTTGTAGGAAATTAATTAGCAGAACCTTTGACATGGAAAGTCCTTATGGCAAAAATGATGTAAAGACATTTGTATCTTTTTTAATTTCTCCCACTTAGAGTCTGTGTATTATATATGGCAAATTAATTATCCTATATTCTGGAATGAAATGTTCCAATGTGAGTCTCCATGAGCTAAGTTAAGATGCATATTCCCACTGGAAGATACAGAAGAGAACTTGGCTTTTGCTTAGCTCAGCTCTGAGAGGTCTCCCTCATTTTTGTACTCCTGGCAATTTCCCTCAGGTTGTCCTTTTGGTTAACTTTATTTATTTGCATATATAAAGTTGAGTTTCATAAAGCAAATATATAAATTTTTTCATGTATTTTGACAATGTGTTTCCCTTTTTTATTCTTTCTTTGACCACCTTCTCCTCCAACTAACATACTTCCAATCCCTAGTCTTCCACCTATTTCTATGTAACATACACATGTCTGCTTGTGCACATGTGCATACCTGCCCTGGCCTCTGGGGTTTTTTGACAGGGGACCCTAGGAGAGAAGGGCAGAGAAATAGAGACAGGAGGCACAAAGAACGAGGCCAAGACCAATTTTGTTTAAGGCCCCCCAAACTGTATTTTCTTAGGGAATTTATACAGGCAGGGGAAGAAGTACAGCAAGTGGAAATTCCATGTAGCCTGGGCATTCTGCCAAGGTGAATCTCTGGAAGCTGTAAGATATTTTCTTCTTCTGGGAGGACACAGCGACCATCTGACTTCTCCAAGGTCTGTAGCTGAGGAGAAGTCAAAACCTAAGCTTATCTTTAAAATGGACTCTAAACATAAAGTAAGGTCAGTTTGGCTCCTGGCATCTGCTTCCTTTTAATTTAATTTTTGTGTGGCTGGCGAGAAAGCAGACATCTATAGGTCTCGTTGATACACGAGTTGGCATTAACCAAGAGAGTGGAAGGAGTGACCCAATCCCTCTTGTGCGGAACAGAGGATTGTTATTCCCACAACAGAGGATTGTTAGGCGGCTCTTGGTGTCTTTTGGAGAGAAGAGGCAGAGCCTATCTTTGTGGGAGACCCCCACATAATGTAGAGTAGTCTGAGGACCCACACCAACCCCTATGGAAATCAGGGATGCTTCACTGGGGACTCAGAAGCAGACAATTGGGTCCTCCCCCTGCAATGCTTTGCTTTACACCCCTTGCAGATGCCCACACTTGAGCTCACACTGTGCTGAACCAGTGTGCATAGTTCTGAGTTTCTAAGCATCCCCTGTCGGGGCGATGTTATCTCAGGGCTCAGCCAGGGCTCTGTCAGCCAAATCAAGTTGATGATAATGTATTTGTATGGTTGTGAATGCCACGGAGTCAACCTTTTGTCTTATGACTCCTATCAATTGATTTAAAATAAAGGGTCCTAAAATAGCTATCAAAAGCACACAAAGCAAGGACCCAACATGGGGCATCAGGAGGAAAAACATGGAGGATTCCCACCAATCATTGGCAGCTCTAGCAAATTTCTGTCTCTATAGATCCTCACTCAGCTCTTGAAGTTTATGCACCTGTAATTCTATCAGGCCAGATTCATTAACATAATAAAAACATCCTTCCTTAAGAAAAAAGCAGGTTCTACCCTTCTCTGCGGTGAGGTGAGAAGATCTGAGGCAATTCTGCAAGGTAACTTCTGCAAGTGAGGTTATTTGCCTTTGCAGTGAAGCCAGAGATTTAGCAGAAGCCTCTGTATGTAATTGAAATTGTTTAGCTAACTTATTGGTGACTACAATGGAATGTCCCAATAATCCACCTGCCAATCCAGCAGCCACCACAGAGGAGGTCAGGGAAAGGCCCATTACAAAGGACCAAAATAATGCACTTTTCCCTCTTCTGACATGTTCAGAAGACATAAAAAATTCTGCAGGGGTATGAAAAGTTAATTTAGGAAACAAGGTAACAGGGAGGCACAACATGGAGGGATCTATAATTTTTGACAAGTATTTAGTGAGGGTGCCATTGCACCAAATAAAATATCCTCTTGGTGTAAAAATATCAGAAGATGGATACTGAGTAATAGTGCATCTTCCTTTTCCAGAGTCTAAACAACAAAAAGGAAATTTGGGAAATGGCCAACAAAGTTTAACCTCAGGAATAGTAGATGTCTTTATTGATTTTACTGTTTTAGAATTTAATGCAAAAGAAGAGGGGACAGCTACGAAGTGTGGACGGCCCAACATAGCACACAAAAAACATGAGGAGAGGTTTCCCAATCCTGAAACATTGGCCAACATTAGCTGTTCCCTCAAAAGGGAAATCCAAGAAAATGGATGAGTAGCAGGAGAGACAGAGAGCTGGCTATTAAGCTCCCGTTCTGTATTTAAACTATTACAATAGATAGCAGATTGTACTTGAACAAGAGAGCACCAGATATAAATCTTGCTACTAGGCAGACTTATTTTCCTATTCATAAACATGGCTTCTTTTACAGGAGAAGTCCAGCTGCTATACCAAGAGTCCCAAACAACCAAAGTAAATCCTGTGGTTGTCTTAAAGAACTTATCTCGATTATAACAGTGCTGGTTGAGAAAATCTTCTTTGTTCAAAGGAATGGGAAAATGTATGTTGCAGCAACCCCAGGGGCACCCTACATTCTCTTCTATCCAATTGGTAGAAGATGACAAATCACAATGGTCCTAAAGAAAAAAAAGAGCAGGCCACGTTCTACCTAGTCCTCACTTGAAATCTGTAAAATTTAAATATATGTTCTTTTGACACCCTGAAGGGGGGCAATCAGCAGTAGTCAATCTCTCCCCTTTAGTCTGTTTACAATGTGTCCTATTTTCAGCTAAATAAAATTGCCATGCAAGAGGGATGTAGAGTCTGCTGATGTCTGTAGTATCAGCATTAGTAGGAGGCATCCAAGAGTGTTGATGATCATGGCCACTTTCAATGATTATAATCACCATCATTCTTTGTCCCAGCATCAGCATACTCGGGCAGCTTGTATGTTCCTTCAGCATCCTGCAGAAAAAAACGCAAACATGCCCTCTTCCCCACACCAAGAGTGGTCCTTAGCATTAAAATTTAAAAATTTTTGTGATGTATGGAGATATGATTCTCCCCTCTTTTATTTATAAAAATATTGTTGTAAAGTTCTATGGGCCTGTTCCACAATATCTTGTCCTTGAGGATTATAAGGAATCTCAGTAATAATATTATTACTAATTATTACCAATATTAAATTATTAACAAAACATCTCAATGACTGACTGTAATAATTATTTCTCTTAAACTTATTTGAATCATCTAGTATAGAAAACCAACATAGTTTTATTTTTAGTTGCTTCCCCTGTTATAGCAGTTATAATTAGAAAGCTTGAAAAGCTGTTAATCGTCATATGCATATTTTTTTAAATCAGAAATATGAGTTACATCTATTTGTCTTGATTGAAAAAAATCTAGATTAGGTATGAATCCTCAAGGATTAACATTATTATGTGGTACATGAAGAAACTGAGGACACTGAAGGCAAGTTTTTATAATTTGACATATTTTCTAGAAATATCAAATTATTGCCTTAAGCTATTATTATTCTGATGATGTAAAGAATGAGAATATTTGGCTAATTGTTCTTGTGTAAAGTCTATAATATGCCTGATATGTAAATCTGCTCTGGCATTGTCTTCATTAAGAAGTCTGGACAATCTAGTATGAGCTTTTATGCATCCTAAAAGCAAGAAACTGTGTAAGTTTCTTAAATTAAGTTGTATTTGTATAAAATTTGAGAATTAGTAATATTTATAAAAATATAATTTTAAGCAATTGTAAGCCATGATCTATCTATTTTAATTATCAGTCTACAAATTAAAAGCTGATTATTTAACATTTTAAAAACATTGGCTATAGCACATAATTTAGTTATTTGCGAAGCAGGAGAAAAATTTAAGAAAACAAACATGTGATCTAATTATATATGCTTATCTTCCATTAGATGAGCTGTTTATAAATATAGCAAATGTATTTTTTATTGGCTGCATGCATACATTTACAAAAGTATGTATAGAGGCAAATTCTAAAAACTTGTCTTTGGAATAATGATAATCAAATTTGCCTAAAAAGTTTGCTATGCAATAGGCCAAATATTTGTATTTTGCAACAAGCAATATAATTGCTCTTTGGACTAAGGAATAAATATTTCATAAATTTTTTTATAAAATATTTTTATGATTCTATCTTATAATTTTGTAATAACATAGCCACAGATTCATAATAGGGTGTTCAAACTTTACTTGGAAATGAAGAAATATGACTTTATATTAATGGTCCCTTTTTCCAAAGGACTGCTGTGAAACAGCCAACATTGACTTTTTTGTAAAGTTATTTATCCCTCATCAGTTAATTGTCCAGGGGATTGGGATTTGTATTCCCTTTGAGACTACTAAACAGAAATTTAAGTTCTCCTGTGGCAAGCTTAAGGTAAGGTCTTAACAAATTAACATTTTCTCAAAACTTTTGAAAATCATTTAAATCAAATAAACTATCTTTTCTTATTTGAATTTTCTATACCACAATTTTTTAATGATATACCTGATCCACTTGCCTTATATTTTTTTAATTATAAATATGGATGAGTTAAAATATAAATTTATAAATTATGTGATTGAATTGTAAACTGAAACTATCAGAACATAGGCAGTTTAACCATATTTTAAAATTTCTTTTGTAATATTAGATCATGCCCATAATTTTGAACAACAAAATTCAGTTTTAAACAATCTATTTTCTTAAAATTAATATCAAGAGCATTACTTTCACATACAAAGTTTGACTGCCAGTTCTTACTTATGAATGTATGACAGTGTCACTTTTAATGAATCAGTAAAGAGACATTGTTTTAAATTCTTTTATAAGTCTAGTTTCTAGGATAAGAATTACATAAATAATATCTCAATTTAGAAGTATCTTTAGAGACCTGTATTTCTTGGTTGGCTCATGTCACCTGTTCTTTAGAATGTCTCCAACCCTGAGTTATCAATTTTAAGCTAACTTTCTGTTACCAATGTTATAAAATTTTAATCATATCCAATAACTTATAATTCAATACTCTATAACTGAAACATGCAGAACATATTTATGTTCCAAAACCCAGTCAGAAGCAAAAGTAAAATGCCTCTCTCTCTCTCTCTATATATATATATATATATACATAGAGTATATATCATATATATATATATAATAAGTATATATGTATATACATACATATATACTTATTTAAACCAGACAAAAGTGTCTTACATTTTTTTACTGTAATTTCAAAAGAAAAGCACCTTGTCAATAGTTGAGCCCAATAAACACAATCACAGAGGTTTCTCTAGGAAAAAAAAAAACAACCAGCCATCAGCTTCTTACCAAAGATGTTAAAAAATTGTTGGCTTCTTTCAGAATGGCTTGTGTAAATAACCAGCCCCTAGCCGGACTTCTTCAGCTGCATTTGTTTCCCAGCCATAGTGCAGGGTATCTTACCAGTTTTTGCTG